>NC_077245.1:2419239-3082739 GCF_947179165.1 Solanum dulcamara
CTTATATTTGTTGTTTGATTATTAATTCTGGAGAAATCTTTATAGCCAAATGAAGAATATGCATTTATGGAGGAAGAAGAAGTCAATTTTGCTAAAGAATTCTAATCAATCTTAGTAACCATCAATTAAGGGATCGTTTCCTTTTTTAAATCCGGAAAATCAGTTATATAAGTTTAAATGCATCAAATTGTCAATTTGTATAATGCATAAAAAAAACGTATTATACCAAAAAAAACAATTAGCTATTAAAATGTAGTTATAATTTGTAAATAGGCAAACTCTAGCTAAGGAAGGCCTATTAAGTTTCACATCTAAGCTATTTATGAATTTTTCCCTAGATTAAACTCGTAGGGGTCGTTTGAGATTTGTTATTTTGGTATTATTTCTTATTGACTGTTTGATTTGTCGTATAAAAAATAATATGCATTGGACAAATTTTAAGAATAAATTATTTGCTTCCAAAAATACCATCAATCAAAAAGTATTTTTGTCATTTTTATTATTTTATCTTGAAATAACTAATCTCATTACTATTATTCCTCCCTCTAATAAAGATAGCTCATAACTTATTCCACAATTAATAACTAAATAAGAACTAAAATAATACTAGTAAAGCTTATCTGAGGACTATCTTATATTTGTAATCATACCAAATGAACCCGTAGAGTTTTGAATTGTTACATCTTGACCATTGACATTTAATAGTATATTTCTCTCCTCTTTGAGACGTGTAACACAAAATGGTCAGATTTATAAATTGAAAAATTTCCCTTTTTTATTTATATCTATAGTTTACCAAAGAGTTATTTTTTTCCGGATTATTGAAAGATTAATCCAACCCGATATGAATTCCGCTTTTTCATTTTTGTATTTGTAATAACTTAACTTGAATTCAATTAAATATTAATGGTAAAAAAAACATGGCTATGCCTAAATTTTGAATTAGAACATAAAAAATAAAACATGCAACTATCAAAGAAGGATTATGGGACCATCATATAGAAACTTGAATATTATGCTTTTGCTTGTGAATCTCATCATCATAAAAGTATAGTGTTACGTTTACTGCCACAATCAAATTCAAGTTATATATGTTGATATAAAAAATGAAAATTATATAACCAATATTTTTTTACATGTTAGTAGATAGTCAATGTTGTCTTTTTTTCGTGTGGGTGAATATATGAATTCCTATTATCTTACTCTTCGATTTATTATTACATAATTTTTCTTTACTTCGACTATTATATTTTTTTATTTCGTCATTATTATCAACATAATTTTTTAATTATTATTTTTCCTCGTCAAACTTGTTATGAAATGAGGATACATCAGAAATCGTCTTTCATCGATAGAAGTAAACTCTACATACATATCACCATACTTAATTAGATCCCACCCATGAAATTACACTAACAAAAATCTAATATAATAAAGCACTAGAAAACTTCCTCTGACATGTTACCAAAAAACATTATGTAACTTCTCGCTAAACTATAATCATAACTTAATTTATCTCATCCATGTCTAAGATAAATTAATTATCTCTAATTTCCATGATTAATCTTTTCCCTTGCTCTCTTCCACTTGTCTATATTCCTCAGCCTTGCATACATTTTCCTAATCTTATTAAGCCTTTGGGACTGCTGGAATATTATATCAGAAACAGAAGGACTTTCACTGAAAATTATCTCATATCCATCTCTGAATGAATCCATTCCTTCAGCCATAAGTTGCCAGAACAACCCTCCTGCCGCCGCACCGCCACCTCTAGCTGACAAAAATATAGAGGAATAAACAGTGTTGAAGACTATGTCTCTTTGTTGTGGTGTAAAGCCAGTGCCTTTGTATGTTTTGCCAAACTCAGCAAATATAAGAGGCTTTTTTAGAATTGATTGTGCATCTTCAATGTGAACTCTCAGCCAATTGGTTAGGAAATTAAGTTGGGCTTCATCATCTTGACCAGTCAACCTACATGAAGAATCATGTAAAATTTGCTAGTGTTTGGCACCACCAAAAATTATTTTTCATGAACAAATTTCCCGTTATGAAATATCAATCATTTTCTGGTGTTCGATTACTAACATTTTTCTATCAATTGGGTAAAAACGACCAATTAGACATTATGGTACGGCATAAGTCATCTTTCATGAAAATTCATTTCCAGGTGTTGGATTACTAGACACGCGAGTAATGTTTTTTCTTGGAAAACATTTTTCTACCAATTGCGTAAAAATGACCAAATCAGTGTCAATCTATAATACTCAAAATATTCATCAAAACATACTTCGATTTGCTATATTATTAGTTGATTTGACACAAAATTTAATTAGTTTAAGAAAGTAATTAAAGAAGGTATTTAAATATTTAAACTAAAGATATTTTGAAGGTAACAAAATCTTCTTTAATCTTGTGGTCTTAAACATGTCGTCGAAATTAAAAAATTGTCAAACCAGAGACATTCTTTTTGACTCAAACAAAACAGAAAATTAAGACAAACAAATTGAAACAAAATAAAGGCAGTAGTTATTAATGTATATCTTTTCGGAAAATATTTTTCACGAGCAATTGATTTATAGAAAACATGTTCCATAAGAAAAATAACTTCCGTCGTATTAAACACACACAAAAAAATGACAGAGCTTTTTAGATAAGTACCATTGATCAGGGTATGAGTGAACAGTGGCAAAATCAATCTCTGGGATTTGATTATTTGCAATGAAGTCTGTCCCAACTTGAAAGTTTGGATTCTTCTGAGTATCTGAATGTCCATAAAATCCTTCTAGTCCAGCTTCTACTAGGTGATTACTGTCTATGGATTTAGTATATGAAGCCATTTCACTAATCCAACTCTGTAAAACAAGTATAATCATAATTATTTTAATTCATCTTAATCGCGGAAATATTAATCATAAACATTTCATTCAACACTACAAGTGGATTTCATAACAGAACAATTTTGGCCAAAACAATTGATTCTGTCAAAGTATTAATTAGAATTCTAGCTCGAACCCTGAATGTTGTTATTGTCATAGTCTCGAACTATATGTATATTAAAATTTACACTAGACTAGCACATTGTCACAAGATATGGTACTATTATGTGGAAATGGACTCATTACCAAATTTAGAGTATGACCAAAGTAGGTAGGGATTCACTGCCTAATCCTACTAAGCTACTCACCAGAAAGACAGGATTTTCCACTAAAGTTTACCCAACTTCTAACTCCCACAATGAGAGGCTGAAAATAACTCTGGATTTTGGCATGAAGTTAGTTATCTTTATGTGGAAGAATAATACACACATAATAATAGTAAAAAATGAATATTTTTCTAAACGGAGGTTGATTCAAAATTTTGAATTTATGACTTATTAATGTTAAAAAAATAGTTTACTAAGTTTTAAATAAATTATTTATACAAACACAAAATTCTGTCCCAAAGCTACTTGATACGTCAATGTCTGTAAACTTGGTACATCATGACAAGATGAGGAATTTTAAAATTTATGATTATTTGTGTGGGCCATAAAACCTTGGAAATTCGTGACCTTAAACATGCTTATAGCATTTGCATAGTTATAAAATATATTATTCTTTTTTAAAAGAACTAAAAAGAAAGTGTATCATATAATTCAAATTCAAAAATATATTATTCTTTTTTAAAAAAACTAAAAAGAGAGTGTATCATATAATTTAAACAGGAAGTAACTAGTCATCATTCGTTTCCTTCACCATATTAAAAATTGTCAACTTTTAGGCAAGAAAACAAAGAAACTTGGGATTTAAAATTTTTAATTCTATAAGGCAAAATAGTGCAGCATAGCGGGAGCTTTAGTGCACCGGACTGTCCTTTTCTAAGGCAAAAGGGAGAAAGAAATTAAAGTTGTATTACCTGCATAGTAGTTCCTGATTGATCAGAAGAACATCTGGGCTCATTCATAAGCTCCCAAGCCATTATGGTGGGATCATCCTTGTATGCAATTCCACTTATGCTATTCTTTCTTGTTAGAATTGCCTATTTGTTGAAAAAGAATCCTTTTAAAAAAAATTCAAAAAAAAAAATCTTTGTTTGTCTTGATTTACAAAGGTCAAATTAATTAATATCTGGTGTATCTTCAATTTTTTAAAAATAAAATTTACATTTTTAAAAATTATATAAGAAGTACTAGTACTATAAATCATGATATTTAACAAATCACAATATTTAAAAAGTATAAAATTTTTAGATATAGACCGAATAAAACTCAACAAGTTTAGGATCACCATCTATTCTGCCAAAAATATAATATTCTATTGGTATAACATACCTTAATATGATTAAATTTAAGCGTAGACTAAATCTCGATAAGTTTAAGATCGTCATCTATATGGTCAAAAATATAATATTTTATTTGTATAACATACCTTAATATGGTTTTTGAAGTAGCCCTTCACAACAGAATTTGTGAAGAAATCATCCTCAGATGATAAGGATTGACCCTGTGTTTTTGCCCAATCCACATATTGTTTCTTTCCTCCAAAGTCATTATAATTGTTAACCAAGCTCAAGATTAACTTAATCTTATTTTTTCCAGCTTCATAAATTGCAAAATCCAAACCCTTCAAAAAATCAAAAACAGTATTAAATCACAGAATAACACAACATTCCTAAATCCAAAAACAATAAAAATCTCACATAAAAATTTTAGAAATGTGTTTTTTTCTCATTTGTCTTTTAAACCTTACCGGACAAAATTAAACAAATAGGCACATTTAGAGCTATGGGATTAAAATTTTGCAGAATAAGTCAATTTTTCCCCTGTATTTTGTTTGGTCATGTTTCATAAAAAAAATCAAAGTGAAAAAATAATATTTAAAAATAAAAATTGTGTTCGCCATACAAATCGAAGTTGTTTTTGATTTTCTATTAGTAATCTAGAGTGAAAACATCTTTTTTATTGTTTTTCAAATTCTTAAAAATTCTAGAATTCAACTTGATACGAGTCCGGACACTAGCATCATAATATATATACACACACTAAAAAGAAAAAACCTGAAACATAATTTCATTGTAGGATCCAGGAGAGTACTGAAGAGGTGAATATCCAGCATCACTAAAAGCCCAAGTTCTACCAATAGTGAGGCCATGGCTTGTAGCATCTTGAAGAACAGAAGAAACTTTGTGTCTTTGTGATGGATCAGAGCCAATATACATTAGCCAATAAGCATTGAATCCATTTGCATAAAATTGACTATCGTTTAGCATAAAATGCACCCCTTTTGTTTTAATAAATCCATCACTAATCACATTGGCTCTAACATGTTGGAAAAAATATATGAAATTGAAAAAAATCACCCATACTTTCATCTTCTTATTAAAATCAGTTTTAAACAGAGAAAACAAGTTCCATACAAGTTTTAATTAGGTAAAACAGTTTATTTATACTAGTCATGCGGATCCTTGACCAATGGGCATTTTTGTCTCTTTTTTTAAGGAATTAATATGGAGTCCTTGAATTTGGCATTAAATTTATTTAAATACTCGAACTAAGATTTATTTCAAAAAGTATTCTTGATAAATATTTTTGGTTCAAATTTTGAAGAAAAAAAATTGTGTAAATAAATTGATCATTTAAAATATGTCATATTTTTTAATTAAACATATTCGCCTTAGTAAACTGTAAAATATCACCTATTTCAATTGAGACTGGTGTATATAATTAAAGAAGATGATATATTTATTGTGGTTAACTTAACCACTAAAAGTCATTTGAGAATACACATAAAATAATTTAAAATTTAAATTAAAAATATCTAATAAAAATATTTTATTACGTGTTTAGAATTCAATTGGAACAATCGTAGTTCAAAACTTCAAGTAACTAAATAAAATTTACTAGCAAATTCAAGAAGTGATATATAATTAAGCCTTTTTTAAAAACTTCCTTTGCTAAGGAAAATAAAATAAATATAATTTTAATAATTAATTACGCTAAACATCTCTATAATATGATTTTGAATTCATCATCTAACATTTTCTATCGGATAATTATGTTTACGTAAATGAAACCATACAAATTGGCTAAGGATATAAAAAGGAGGACTGAAATGACATAGAAAATGTTGAATAACTTGCACGTGACAATCATAAACGTTATGTATAATAATTTATTTTGATTCTTTTTTGGTAATAACACAATGACTTCCCTTTTCTTCCGTCTTATTTACCAAAAATACATGTAATTGATGGTAAAAGAATAACTTTCAATGTACCAAACAAGGTAACCCGTGCTATACAAGGAGCCTTGTTCTCATTAATAATTCATAATGTAACTTTGAACATTTCTCATCGTATTCCTTGAACGCATGAGGCAAAAATTTAAGTTAATATTAAATAAAAATTGAATTTATAATTAAATATCTTAAATATTCTATAAAATTATTAATATGAATACAAGATCTGAATAAAAATTAGTAAATTTATGTGAACCTATATTTAAAGGCTAGATCCACTTTTGTCTTTAAATCTAACCAACATACTTTATTACTACTATTAAGTATAATTGAGGTGAAAGTGCAAATTAATTAATTTGGTGATAAAAGAGTATATAGAAAAAATGTGTCATATTATTATTGATTTATTAATAGATATACTTGGTGGGAATGTTAGTTCTTGGTTCATATTGTGATGACCATATTAATGTATCTTTTTTATTTTCTTCTTGTTGTAATTTCTCTCCTTTTAATTAAAATTAAAAAGATTTTGAAATAAGCCGGCAAATTAGTGGGGAAAGGAAAGGAGGAGAAAAAAGAGGAAGATGTCAATTAGTAGATGGATTTGTTAACGAATAAAGGATGTGGTGCAGTGATTGGGCTGCTCCTTTCTTAATCAGAGATTTTCGATTCAAACTCTAGGTATGAAAAAATTCTTGATAAAGAGTGTTTCCCCCTAAAGGGACCTACGCAATGTAAATGTAGAATAGTCGGACTCCAATATGAATATCGGACATCGGATGGAAAACATAATAAGGAAGAAGCAGGATTTGTTACATTTGGGCAATTGGACTACAACTATGGAACAACAACAACAACAACCCAGTGAAATTCCACATCGTGGGGTCTGGTGGACTACAACTATGGTATCCATTTTAAATTCTACTCGGGCATTGCTTTATTTTAGAGTTGATTTCTCATCGCTCTTATAGATATTATCTTCAAAAATTACTTTTTTATAATAGATTTACCCAAATAATCAAAAGAGTCAAAGAGTAATTAATTCAACGTACCCAAGAAGTGGAAATATAAAGTGAAAAGGTAGGTTAGTTAACAAATAAGTCATCCCGTGTGCACCAATGTTTCAGCCAAAAATCACGGCAAGAAGAATTAAAGGAAAATTATATATTATTCGATCAACTAATTTATTAAAATAAATATATTTTTATATTTAGTATAAAGTATATACAATTATTTTATATATCTTTTACAAAAAAATTATAGGTACATATCTATGATAGACATAATTGAATAACCTGATAAAAATGATAGTTTAACTAACTTAGTTTGACTAAAGGATCAAAATTTATCTCACTACTCAACCTTCATTGATTGATGGACTATATTGTATTGTTTCATTGATTGACGGACTATATTGTATTGTTTCATGTAACGTAATTTTGGGAGGTGGAGTTTTAGTGGAGTCCAACCAAATCCTTGATTAATGCTTCCAATTTCCATATCGGGTAAATGGAAATATCAAACTAAGAAATGTTAAAAAAGAAAGAATATGTTATATTTACGTGTCATCTGGTCATCTCATATTTAATCTATTGCATAGTTTACCATTTTTTACTTTTCATAATAGAATATGATCAGAAGAAAATCCAAGCAAGCAAATGTACAATTTCGCTCTTTGGCTTTCTGAGCTTGGAAGGGCGACCAAATGATCCTTTCTCCTCAAGAGGTGCTGGCTTACAAGCCATTAAAAAAAAGCATATGTTGAGTAACATCAATATTTTGTCTATGATAAGAATCATGACAAGGTTATGACACGGTTAGGGTGATTTGAGTTGGAGCCATGATCGAACATGATACTTGTTTAGTGGGTTTAGTTAAGAAGTAAAGTTACACTCTTGTTATTAATTATAATTTTTGATATAATAAAAAATGGTTGATCCTAATAAGTGATATCAGAGTTAAAATTACGGCCTCAATTCTTCAAAGCAATATGTTGCATGAGGCTTGGTTTGGAGGGAATGTTGCATAATATGAACATCCTATCAATGACAAGCCCCACTAATAGATTAAGGTGGCCCAAAATAATGTGATGATTCAACGTGACACGTATTTGAGGAATATAATTAAAAAAATAAAATTGTGTCTTTACTTGCTATTAGCTATAGTTTTTTACCTGATGATAAACATCTGATCCTAATAATATAAAAATTAATATTACAATGATATAATATTTTCATTTAAATTGTTCGAAACCCACTTGATCGATAAATTTAAACTTACATCTTATAATGCTCACTACAACAAAAGTTTCAATGTTTCCACTAAAAAGGACTCTATTACCGTTAAAAATCATACAAAATTAATCAAAAGAATTACAAGAACGATACCTAGAACTCAAACTTATCATGACAAAAAGAAATAGGATAACAAAAGGCCACTAGTACATAGTATAAGGACAATAATTTGTAGAACTCTCACGAGTGTCACAAAAAAAAAAAGGTCACGGGGTGCTTATGAGTTCCGAGGAAAGGAGAGGCCAGCAGCACCAGTCAATGACAAAATGAACTTCTGTTGGGTACTTCCACGCCTATTTAAGTTTGGGTAGGTTATTGACCTAACTATTTATTAACTTGATTTATTTCAGTTCATTAAAAACTAAAATGATATACAGCTTAAATTAACTTATGAAAAATTTTGTTAAAATTATATAATTTTTTTATTTAATATGTTATATGTAGTCATAATTAAAAAAATACTAGCTATTAAAAATTTATAAAAGAACAAATGCAATACTTAAAACTTAGTAAGAATTAGACGGGTTGAATTATGATATGCATTTTAACTCATTTTAACCCAATTTATTTCAGTCTAAGAGCTCATTTGAATTGGCTTATAAGTTGTTTATAAGTAAGTTATTTTCAGCTTTTTTAGATGTTTGACTGACCAACTTTAAGTTATTTTGTGCTTAAAATAAGTCCAAAAAATAATTAGGTCTGTTTGTTTTAGTTTATCTAATATAACTTATAAGTTGTTTTCAACTTATAAACTGTTTAAAATAAGTTAAGTCAAACAGATACTAAATAATTTTTAAACAAATTAATAATTCGTCTATTTACTAATTCAATTTAACTCAATCAAATTCAATTCAATCCGCTGATTTGACATCTAAGTGTACCTTGCACCCGAGTGAAAGCGACGTAGAGTTACCATATCACAAGTTACAAGTTTATTCAAATTGGATTTTTATGTGCAATAGTTGAAGGTAGGGGTGCTCACGGTTCGGTTTGGATCGGTTTTTATTTAAAAAATAACCAAACCAATTGAGTCGGTTTTTCAAATTGTCAAACCAAACCAAACCAAACTATATCGGTTTTTATTATTCGATTTTTATCGGGTTTTTTGGTTTTTGTCGGTTTTTAAAATACCTTGTAGTCACTATTTGAATAAACAGAAAATAAATTTCAAAAGTATTTTCTTATTATAAATTTCATTGTAGCCAGTAGCTACTAGCCAAGATTGACGCATACATGTTTAATAATAGAGAATGACTCACCTAAAGTTTTACTATTTGTAATTGTGAGTAGCTTTTCTGCGTATGAAGTCCACATTTTATTTATTTTTACTTTATTTAGTATAATTCAAAAGAATGGCCCAAGATCAAAAATATAAAAACTCAATATAAATTATATTTTTTTCATAAAAAAATTAAAATACACACACATATATATACAAATTTAATTTTTAAAATATGTATATACAAAGTCGGTTTGGTTCGATTTTTTTGATTTTTTTTTAGACTTGAAACCAAAACCAAACCAAATATAGCCGGTTTTTAAATTTAAAAATCAAACCAAATCAAACCAAATAAATGTCGGATTTTTTTTCCGATTTGGTTTAGTTACCGATTTGATTCGATTTTTTGATTTTTCGTGTTCAGCCCTAGTTGAAGGTATATATCATTGGGATGTGTTCCAATTTCACGAGGAAACTTACTTTAAAAAGCATGTTATTACTATGGTTGTGGCCTGATAATCACACCAAGTCTGTGCAGCGGCTTTTTTGGCAAACCACTTTCCGCCTTCAAAACCTTTATCCCATATGGCCGTGTGCCGTCTGTCATGAGCGCACTGCACTATATCTACGCCGCAAATAGTGTCTTAGTTTAATAAAGGAAAAGAAATAAAAAAATTATGATTTTAAAAGATATACAATTTTTTAAATTTTATGATTTTAAATTTATCGTATAGAATATTGAAATTGAAAAACTTAATTAAATACTTTTGCTGTTCATTTCAATTTGTCATATTTTTTTTTGTGAGTTAAATTGTATTAATTTTAATTAATATTTTAAAATAATTTTTTTATCATATTATTGTGAGAATGGTTGCAACTTTGATAGTTTTTAATATAGTTTTCAGAATATTTAAATTTAAAATGTAAAATATTAAAATAATCTAATTCAATCTAATTTTAAAGATCAGTCAAATCAAGAATGAAGTTATTAGCCCACATGCGAAGAACCCAAGACATTTTGTTCAAGCAGTGTACTTGTACTAATTAATTCAGTAAATATATATAAATATTAAATTTAGAATACACTTATTAATTATTATTACTTAAAGTCGTAGCTATGAATTTTAGAACCCATAAAATTAGAATCCTACCTTATCCGCTGAGTCAAATTGACTCAAGAAAAAAATGTGACAAGTAAAAGTGAACTAACAGAATAAATAAAGATACACTCTTTGTTAAAAAAAAACTTAAATTGGGACAAAAAAATAACTATTAGATGTTCGAAATTCACTAGTACATTAAACCATTGTAACTATATAAGAGGAAATACTTTCTATAAAAAAAAATTATACTCAAAACTCGATCGAAAGATATCTCTTTGAGAATAAAGAAATCACATTCATCTAACCACCTCCTTTAGGATCAACAAGTATATTACTTAGGTTTTTCAACATAATAAATTATTCTATTATCTTAATATTTAGGTTTAGTTTTTTATTACTTAATATAATAAATTAACCTTGGAGTATGTATTTGAAATTCTCATTAGATCTATGTCATCTCCATGCTTAATGGTTTTGGTCACCCCCTTAACATTCGCAGCTCAAAATATAAGTGCATGAAACAAATTATATCGAAAGACAAAAGAAATTAAGCTCAAACGTTATGTTCTAAAGCAGCCCAAATTATAGCTCAAGACAATGGCACAAGTTATTCATCAAGATAAAAGTTTTTGAGAAGTCTTGTCCTATGTAGGAGATTCTACACAACTTATGTTCTAAGACAAACATTGTCTAAAAATTTTGCCCACCAGAATTAAATCATAATTAATATTACTTTGTTCCACAAAATTTCATCAAATGAGCAATAAAAATAAAAATTAAAAACCTCAATTTTAAGTTGCGAAAATTAAAGCAGTCTGTGCAAAAACTTTAACAACGTACTAGTATTAAAGCATGCTAAACTTCATATTTCTCTCGTCTTTGAACTCAAAATCATAATAACTAAATAGGAAAAAATACTTAAATACACAATTTATTTTACCGTATTTTTAAAAAATTTCAACCATTTGAAAAAATTACAATTTTTTTACTCTCTTCCATTCTCGGATACATCACTTTACATGATGTATCTGTAACGACCCATTAGGTCGTTTTGAGTATTAGAAATTTTTAGTTCATAAAAGACTCATCCCATAAATTTTTAATTGTGTATTTTGGACTTTTCCATAAGTATGATTATTTAGTTGAGGGATAAATTTAAATAACTAATTAAATTAATGGGTTAAAGTGGTAATTTAATTAATACCCTATACCACTTATCCATATTTATTAAATTAAAGTTAGTAGGGTTACCCACTTTTAGTAGTTAATAAATTAGAGAAGACAAGAAAAGAAAACGGAAGAAAAAATCTCACATGCGCGGCGAGCACGAAACAAAACCATTGAAGGCTGCAGGTAAATGAATATATATATGTATATAACCAAAAGTTGAATAGATGATATTATTTAATTAGTGAAGTTAAGAAAGAAAGGAGTCAAAATGTCAATTTTAAAGTTGTGCGCATTCTCTAATTGGGGTGTGGGGTCATGAGTAATGATTACAAGTTATACATATTAGGGATATTGTAATGTGAAGCACACTTTCTCCATTCAACCGGATTTCTCGTGTACAATGTTATTGTTAGATGTTTTTTTAAAAAAAATATTTTTATTATGTGGTTTAGTGTTAATTTACGTAATTTTGTTTTTGATTTGAAATTGTTCTTATGGTCATCATATTATAATTCAAGTTTTAAAATATTGGGATAGGTAATTAATCTTAGGTGTATTATATTATATAAATATCATTAGATTTATGATATTGGAGGAATTGAGGTTTAACCCTAGGCTTGAATTTTAGAAAATTATTTATAAATTTAGGTGAGCTTTTGGGTCTAGGCTAGATGTATAGTAATACGGATGTCTACATACTAGTTTACTTACGAATATTGTATAATTGATAGATTGGAAACGTGAGGCTTTGAAGAAAGGAAAGACATTCGTGAATTAGCTTGCTTGGATTCGGTTCTTCGGTTGAGGTAGGTTATGGTTTTTATTCTATATCATAGATAGACTCTTAATAGTGGTTGCTATTCATTGAGTGATATGTGTGAAGTTTACTACGCATTTAATTGTTGTGGTTTGGATAATTGATATGTTGTTGTGATTGGCCTAAAATCCCGAGGCCATGAAATTCATAATCTTGAACTTACCCTATCAAAAATGGTGCCTTGAATAAAGAAGGCTTGGTGAAATATCGTTAATGAAGTGGAATTTAATCATGAAGAATGATGAATTAATTATATTTGGATCGGGTGTCACGTTCCGACACGGTATATTTGGATCTGGTGTCACATTCCGACACAATATATTTGGATCGGGTGTCACGTTCCGACACGATATATTTGGATCGGGTGTCACGTTCCGGCACGGTAATATTAAAGAAAAATAAATTAAAATGACTTAATACTACCCAATCTCCATAACTCATTTTCTAAAAGAGTGTGATGTGGAGGCTTGAGTCCTCATGTGTGATCTTTATATTGTTGACTGGTTATGTAATTGTTCATTGGTTGCCTCCTATTAAGTGTTATGGTTGATTTTTCACTATTATTTTATGCATATTAATTCCTATTTTGAGTCGGTCGATGATATCTACTCAGTACATGTTGTCATGTACTGACCCCTACTTGTATCTTTTTTGTTTTATTTTGTGGAGTGCAGCGAGTGTTCCACAGACTTCGATTCGACCTCAGCTCTAGTCAGTCTCAAGATCATCGGATTTCAGGGTGAGCTATCCTTCTAGCTCACGATGAATTCTCTTAGTCACGACATGATGTCCTTAGTGTTCGGACATGAACTATGTCACTTATTTTATTTTAGTGTTTGACATTCTAACCTTAGTATTTTAAAAGTTAGATGTCCTTAATGTGATGACTTTCAGGTTTTGGGGAAAACGTATTTATTTGAGCTTCCGCGTTATTGTTATATTTATTAGTTGGGGTTTGTATCGTTAGTTCTCCCACCTAGGAGGTTAAGTGTGGGTGCCACTCATGGCCCATTTTGGGTCGTGACAGTACCCGGAACCGAGATGCGGTGAATCGAGACGTTGAGGGATGTATCCAGAATCGAGACGCGATGTATCGAGACATTTTGGGATTTATTCAAATTCTACCAAATTTAAGGAATTTTTATAATTTAGAAAAGAATAGTGATAAAATGTAACTAGCTCTTAATAGTATGTGATTTATATAATCCCTACAAATAAATAATAAGGTCCGTTTCTGAAATTTGAGTTGGGCCTTCAGGAATAATGATGTCTTGCTCACTAACACAGATCACAAGATTTGGCCCATTAATGACTAATGAGGATTAATGTTCTGTTGGGCCAAATAGTACTTACGATTGCTTAGTACGGTGACAATGCTAGCATTTGTGAATTGTCCAAACATGAATTCAATTTTTAAATGAAAAAATTAGGCGAATAAGTAAATATATATTAGCTAATTAATTATAATAATTATAATTTAACTAATTTATAATTCGTCGTTGACATTTAATGTTAATTGTAGCTCGAGTTTGTATAATTCACATGTTTGTATAATTCGAATTTTGTATAACTATTTAAAGTTTAGATGTTTGTGTTTGTATAAATTCATTATTTTGAGTTTATACAAAAATAACTCAATTATACAAACGTACCCGTGAATTATACAAACTTGTGAATTATATAAACGAGACAGCTTAAACTAACTACAACTAGGGGTGTGTATCGATCGGTTCAATTTGGTTTTAAGTATTATCAATTTGGTTTATCGGTTTTCAGTTTCTAAATACGCTAAACCGATAACCAAACCAATGAGGTATTTGTTATCGGTTTTCGATTTATCACTTTTTGGTCTTTAACGATTCGGTTTTCAGGTTAACCAATAAAAAATATATTTTTAAAACAAATATACGATTTATGGAGCCGCCGTTGTAGCAACTTGCAAACCCTTGCCGCCGTTGTAGCAACTTGCAAACCCTTGCCGCCGTTGTAGCAACTTGCAAACCCTTGCCGCAGCACTGAACCTAAAGCGACAAAGCCTAAAGGGTAAATACTAAATAGTATTATATAGTGATTAATTGATTATATATTATATTAATAATTTTTATTTGATATTTTTGTATGAGTAAAAAAAATAAAAATTAAATTTGTAAATTATTATAATCTCAACGGGTTATCGATTTATTAAATAATTCAATATTAAAAAATCGATACTGAATCGATAACCCAATAATTTTTTTTATAAAACCATTAAATAACCGTTAACCCAATAACAATAAATCAATAAAACTTTTTTCGGTTCAGTTTATCAGTCGGTTCAATTTTACACACCCTTAGCTACAACTTGTAAATATCCAACTATAGTTAAGAAACCTAATTAAATTTATTATAGTGGTTATTTGTAAAATTTCTCCTTTTTAAATACCTTTTTTAACTTCAAATATACTATATCTTTTTCCTCAAATTTCAATCAAATTATGTCTAAACAACTACTAATCTCCTAGCGGAACTTGATTTTCAAATAGACCATATTTGCGAGTCAACAAGAAAATTGTTCAAAAATAAGTTAAAAGTATTATTGTACTTTTCATTTATTGTGAAACGTCTCAAAAGAAAAAGAACAAAAAAAATATAAATTATTAATTAATTAATATTTTTGTTAAAATTTAAATTTAAATACTTTATCTTTTAAACGTTCTTCCGTCTTTAGCACACATTATATGAGGTAAAAACTCGTTTCACGTATGATTGCTACGCCAAGCCCTTAAGACTTTCATCTACTACATTGATCATTCTTATTTTGTTTGTTTATTTTGCTTTTAAAAACTTTTGTTTGCAATGTAATTGTTACCGTCTATCAAAAATTCTACGTAATATAATTAGTTAAATTAAAAAAACAATTAAAGCTGACAGATGTAGGCGTAAATTATGGTCGAGTAGGGTTTATTCACAAATCCACTGCATTGCGCTTTACCATCTGAACCTTTTTTAACAATGGCCGCCATTTTCTCTCACTCGACTTCCCTTCGATCACCGGACGCTGCCTCATTCTCCTCTCTCTCTAGCTCCGGCACTCCATCGGCGCGCTTCTCAGGCGTATTTGCACCTTCTCCGATTACATTTCCGGCCGCTCGTCGATGTGTCTCATGCCAGGCCACCTCTCCGGCAATATCTCCTTCGTCGTCCGTCAATGGTAATTGTTCGCTACTTTTTCTCGAATTTTCCTTTTCTATCGTTTAATTTTGATATGTCATTTGGATCGTGCAAGTGTTTAAATCTACAATGTCTCGTAAACCTAGAAATTTGTTAATTTCTGCTTTATTTACTGACACGTCTTGTATTGCATTTTTATTTAGTCTTGAGAATGTTGTTTTTATTTAGCTTATCATTGCTCCTTTGGTCTATCAAGTCTGTTTTTCCATGCAGCTTTTGATGTTTCGGTTTCGATTATTGTTCTTTGGATCAACATTGGTTTCACACTTACCTTCGATGTCACTCGAACTTCCGACTTACTAGTTAGATGTGGAGGTCTCCAAAGGCCAATGATCATGCATGTGCTGTTTATAGCGATGGTCATATTTGAGCTTTAACCATTTCCTTTCCCCCCAGAGTTGTATGCATGACATCACAAGCTGCTTTTGTAAAAGGTTTCTGAACCCATGAGAACAATAATACTGTGCCCTCTAGTTTTTCAGATCGTGAAACTTGAAGTACCCTCAAAAAGTTTCTCATAATAAAATTAAGAGAATGTGTGATGATGGATCAACACATGTTTTATTCAAAAATGGTTGGACTTTTGGAGAAGTGAGAACATGCTCTACCAATCATGTCTAAGTTACAACCTCAACACATGTTTTATTCAAAAATGGTTGGACTTTTGGAGAAGTGAGAACATGCTCTACCAATCATGTCTAAGTTACAACCTACTGTAAGATATTGGTTGCTAGTTAATAAGATTTTTCTGATGGGTCTTGTTTTCTATTCCAGCAAATGCCAGTCAGAAGGACTTTCTGCACATCAGCGATTTCGACAAATCAACTATTTTGAACATCTTGGATCAAGCCAAAGAGGTCAAAGCACTTATGAAATCAGGAGAGAGGACATATCTCCCATTTAAAGGTAAAACTATGGCAATGATATTTGCTAAGCCATCCATGCGGACACGGGTTTCCTTTGAGACAGGGTTTTACTTACTTGGTGGGCATGCTATATACTTGGGACCAGATGACATACAGATGGGTAAGCGGGAAGAAACTCGTGATATTGCTCGTGTTCTGTCTCGCTATAATGATATCATTATGGCTCGAGTTTTTGCTCATCAGGTACGCTGGTGAGTTTTCTGTTTTGACTTCTTCCTGGTACATGGTGAGTTTCCTATATTGGTTTTTTCATGGTGCACTACAGTGAAGCACCGTTCACATTCTTGTTTGTTCTAGTTGTCCAGTCAACTCTTCTGTGTTCTCCGTTAAATCTGCTCTTCGCAGCATTGCCCTTCTAAGTATTTGGTTACCTCTTTTAATTAGTTGAAACAAGAGTCCTTTATCTTTTCTGTGGAGCTGAATTTTGGATCCATCTTGCACGTAATATCTTAGCATTAAATAACAGTTAAATGATGTTGCCTTCCCCTACAAGTTGATTGAGCATATGATTATTCAATCGTAAATATTCTTCAGGGTTTGTACAAGTTGAGATATTGAACTGAGTATACTTGATACGGAAGGGTTGGACATTTCTAAGCCCGTTGCTTTCATACCAATTGTAAAATAAAAAATTTATCTATTGTTTTTTTTTGCCGGTGCAGGACATTCTAGATCTTGCTACATATGCAACTGTACCAGTGATTAATGGCCTTACAGACTACAACCATCCTTGCCAAATTATGGCCGATGCCCTTACAATAATTGAACATGTTGGTCAGCTGGAAGGAACTAAGGTTTAGCTCTTTTAGGCAAACATTTGGATGATATTCCAATGCTGTGCTGGTGATATGATTTTTGTAATTTAATCTTGGCTGCAAATTTCAGGTTGTCTATATTGGAGATGGAAATAACATAGTGCATTCTTGGTTGCTTCTGGCTTCAGTCATTCCTTTCCACTTTGTTTGTGCTTGTCCAAAAGGTTTTGAACCTGATCAGGAAACAGTTAAGAAAGCACAACAGGCTGGAGTAGGCAAAATAGAGATAACTAATGATCCAAAGGAAGCTGTTAGAGGAGCTGATGTCGTGTACTCTGATGTCTGGGCGAGTATGGGACAAAAAGAAGAAGCTGCACAGCGCCGTCAGGTGTTTCAAGGATTCCAGGTAGGAGTGTGATTAATTTCTAAGTTATATAGTCTGCTCGACTTGTGCATGTAGAGCCAGACACCTATTCAAACTTGCATAAAATTGCTTGCCAGAAATGCAGGCAAAACCATTAACTATAGGAGGCTAGGCCCAGAAATGTCCCTCGTTATGGCAACTAAGATATTGTGGCTGGCTTGTTTGCTCCACCAACGGCCCATGAAATTGTCATTTTCAGAATAACTTACTTTTTGGGATCTGACTGGATCTCTTGGTGTTAGGAACACAACTTGTTTAACAGTAACAAATGGAAGTTATGGGGATAAAACATTTAAGAGATTTCTGACTTGCCTTCTTCTTTTATTACAATAACACATCCAGAGATTTGTGGAACTTTGGGAGAGTAGTCATTGCTTGTACGCTGCTGACAACATCAAACTGTGTTTACTGGATGGAACAGACCTGATTCTTAACTATTGTGGTATCTTAAACCAAGTTTGCAACAAGTCTAATGATATAACTTGGGTTTACTGGTGGTTGACAATTGAGTAATAACTAGATAAATCACTTTCTGATACAATCTTGGCCAGTTTAAGAAGAATGTTTTTAATAGTACCCCGTCTAATATTTTATAAAAGGAGGTGGAACAATCAATAATGAATGATAGCATAAACTCATGAAATTTTGTATTGTGTGAATTGTACTCCTTGTCTTTACACTGAAGCATGTAGGCTCATCTTTCTCTGACATCTTATTATTTGTCAATAGGTGGACGAAGAAATCATGAAAATAGCTGGACGGAAGGCTTATTTTATGCACTGTTTGCCTGCAGAAAGGGGAGTGGAAGTCACTGATGGCGTGGTTGAAGCGCCAAACTCAATTGTATTTCCCCAAGCTGAAAACCGCATGCATGCACAAAACGCAATCATGCTTCATGTAATGGGCTTGTAATTGCATTGTCTTTTCTAATACCGAGATTCTTCCTAGACAGTATTTTGCTTGGTGCATTATGTCTCTTTATGTAACTCAAGGTTCTAAGTCGAGCTATCTCTTTATTCGATCTGGCATTTAAATGTTTAATTATATACATACATATCTCGATAGGGTATAGATTTCTAAGAGATTAGCTACAATCGCCACTTGACCATAGCATTTCTAAAGGCTCTCGAACGAAATTTTTAAAATTAAAAAAATCCCATTTCAGCTAAACCCTTCATACCAAGTTTATGGAATGTCAAGCCTAGTACACTGCACATCCAGTGAACAAGGTTTCCCAAAGTTAACACATGCATTTAAGGTGGAAAGCTCCCCTACCGATGTACTTTAAAATATCTTTGAAAAACTTCTGTTCTTTATGTTATTATATCTTTACGCCTAATTTACCTTGCATTTCAGCATTTTGTCAATAACTTTACCCCGAATTTCCAAACTGATGAGCTACTGTTCATGTCTAAGATTGGATTGCCAATAGTTCAATGTATATACAAAACAAAGTTCATCTTGCATCGTGAAAAGCTGATGGCCAACATTAGGACAGCACGGTGATGCCACAAAAATTCCAAAAACATTGTGTCACCTCTCTTCTGAGTTGAACCTGTTCCATGCGGCCTTTGGTTCACAAAAAGGAAAAAATGATGAGATTCAAGTACATAAAATAAAAAAGAAAAAAGAGCAACAGCACTAATCAGAACATGCAGCTAGAGAAACATTACCTTGAGAAGATCAAAAACCTTTTCACAAATATATTTTTGCTGAATGCTTGCTCCTCTTTGCTGCAACTTATCAGGGTGAACATAAAGAGTTGCTTTCCGGTAAGCCTTCTTCACAGCAGCAGTAGTAATAATTTCAGTTAGTGAGATGGGTTGCCAACCACTATTGGGTCCAAGGATCTACATGTGCCAAAACAATGCACAATTAGTGACGACGATGTTATATATTTGAAGAGGGCAAAAAATAAAATCAAGATCAATGCAATGAACTTTAAAAACAAAATGCCTTGGAAGGGATTCATTCACTTGTTCTAAAATCTGATTACTGCAATTGCACTTCTGACGTAAAAAGTCACCCCAACTTTTAGTTTCTTGAAGATCAATCGATATACAATTTCCTAATGAACGAGAGGTAGCCACTTGAGATATTTCCTTTGCCTCCAGTTTAAATTCATAATTAAAGACAAGGGACAAAATACTTGGGCAAGCATTAATCGGATGGATACATACATATTGCAGAGTCGAAAGCAGCGCACGCAGGTTCCCTTCCTTCCCGCTGGCCCATCTTTTAATATCAGAATCAAGAGCTTCTGCTAGTCTCTGAAATTTAAACACACGTATAAGCAAGCACAACTAACATGTTAATATCATCAACTCCATAAGCACACTATTCTCATCAAGAAAATTTACATTTCTCTCCGTTTGCTCTTTCTGAGCCAGAAGATCGCGCTGATTCTTCTCCTCGAGGGCTTTTGCCTGAAAAGATCAGTAGAAAATAAAAACGAAATAGTGGGACAACTTCAGGAACTAGTATCCAACAAATAGAGTTTATTAGATACACATACTGCTCGTTCCATTATCCTCTGGTGCCTCTCCAACCTTGATTTGCGCCTCTGAGCTGATTCACTATTACTTCCATCAAATTTCTCCAAATCCTGCATTTAATAAGTAGATCATTCTTCTGTATGTCACAATATATGCACTTGGAGAAAAGCAGGAAACAAAGTGAATGATACTCACAGAAGAAGAAAGGCTTTGCTTCAATTTATTCTCTCTGGTTGTACTAGCAAATCTTTCAACAGCGTCTCTATCTACTTGAGACCTTAATTCAGCTATGCTTTTTTGTGATAAAGCTTTCTCTAAAGCACGTTCACGGGCTTCTGCAGTTGCCCTCTCCACAGCAGCTCGTTCTGCTTTAAGCTTGGCTTCAATGGAAGTTTTGTCTGTTGATGCCTTGATACTTGCAGAAGCCTTCTCACGCTTTTCTCGCGCCTCAGCCATTAGTCTTTGCCGAGCTTCAGCAGTTGCTCTCTCCACAGCAGCTCGTTCTGCCCTTTCACAGGCTTCAGCAAAAGCTCTCTCACGAGCCTCGCGAATTGCTCTTTCCACAGCTATTCTATCTTTTTCCCTTTCCCTTTGTTGTCTCATGTCTACCTCAGTTTTTCTACCATTATTTTTGTCCTCAACTTCTTTTGTTAATGACTCTTTGGTATCCTCTTCTACAACAATTTTTTCGCTAAGATTTTTCTCTTCCTCGTGCAGTTCTGCTTTTAACTCTTCATCATTACCCAGTGGTTCGCGATCACCCGGTGAAGAAGAGCATTCCACGTCTTCTGAGTTCTCAACAGACTTCTCTACTTGCTGAGCTGTTTCAATATCTTTGTTTTTCTCAACCTGGTCAACAATACCATCTGCATTGATTGTTTCCTCATTCTCTACCTGTCCACGGACCCAAGAGTCATCCCCTTCATCAGGAACTGAGGATTCTTCTGGTTCCCTTCCAGTCTCATCACGTTTCTGTTCAAGGTTTATGTCAATAAATGTGGTATTCTTTTGTTCTTCTGAAGGGTGGACCTCAGGTACAAAATGTGATTCATTATCACTGACATTCTCTGGAATGATGTTGCAGAAGCTCTCTGTCTCAAACAACACTCTTTCACTTGGAAGATTATCTGCAGTGTTCATGCAAGTGGAACCACGATTCACTTCCTTGGCATCCTCGGATGAGGACTCATAAGTATCTTGCACTATGCCCTCAGAGGTATCCTCTTCACTAGCATTTTGGAGATCACTAGCAGTTTCCATTATCTCCCTCTCCCTAGAAGTGGATGACTCTTCACTTACTCCATACTTCTCACACTCGGCATGCTCTTTGATGGCTTCAGAAACTCCTTGTATCCCTTCAGAATCAACTGCCTGCTGACCAAGGTCACCATTTTCTAGTTGATATTCACAAGCTTCTTGTATCTCACTTGAACAAGTACTGCCACCGTGATCAGGCTCATTAACAGCTTTCTTTGAATTTTGTTTATCAGCAACACCTGGAGCCACACTTGTCTCCTGATCATCCTCACTCTTATCAGATGCTTCCAGCCCACTATCAATTTCGTCAGCCTCCTGACTTGCTTCAGTCTTTCTATTCTGTGTGAATTTATCAGCTCGGTTCTCTATTTCTTCAGTTGCTTCATCCTGATGAGACTCTATGCATATATTCTGAGGTACTTCCCTCTCAGATCCTTCATGTTTTCTCTCACTCTCTTCCCCTTCACGAGAGTGTGTCGTTTTGTTTTCACTCAGCTCACACTCATGAACCCCATATGATAACCCAGTGTCTTGTCCCCCTTGGGAATCTTCATGTCTACTCTCAGTGCCTTCTTTCTCGAAGCCATGTTGGGGCTTCTCATCATTTTCCACCCATAGGAAGGCTTCCTTATGCACAATGTCAGTTTCTTCTTCATCGGAGCTCCTTCTCAATCTACTTTTGTTTTCTTCCATCTCAACCTTTCCTACCTTCTTCGGGGCTGTTCTGCATTCCAAGTCTTCATGTTTCAGTGTCTCATTTCCAAGAGGTGTCTTTTGGTTGTTATGTAAGTTATCATTCTCTATTTCTTGGAACTCAATTTTCTCCTCAGTAAGTGGCGCCAGAGAATTCTGCAAGTTCTTGAGACTCCATTGTTCAACAAATGTCGACTCCGGATTGTTCTTCATGTTTTCAGACTTGTTAGACTCAGCAGAACAATTTCCCTTCTCCTTAGAAAAGCAATAGTCTTTGGTCATTTCTGAACTTATAAATTCTCCTGAATCATGCATCAGAGCTGAATTGGAAGTATCCTTGTATTGCTCTGGAGCTTCTGCCTTCCCAAGGATGTTTGGTGTAGGCTTTATGTCCCCCATTGATTTGGAGTTATCAGGTGCTTCACCAAGCTCTTTGATCTTGCAACTTGTGTTCGTCTCCTTTAGCTTGTATACATGTCTGTTATTCTCCATAGATGGTTGGGAGCGATTGCTGCTGTCAACCTGTTGAGATGCCAAGGTTTGAGTATTCTCTTTTCTACTGCTCACCAATTCCCGAAACCAAGTTCCTGCGACATCTCTGTGAGATACTTCAACATTTCCAGTAACTCTTTGCTGTTCTTTAAGATTGAAGCATGAAGCCAAATCAGCATTGCTTGATGGAATTCCGCAACAAACCTCAGCAAATGGAGGCAATCCTGTACCTATTTTTCTCTGCACTTCTTTAGTATTTCCTCTGTTACTTCTTGTATTGCACTCAACCCTATTATCCTTGGATTTTAAGCTACCTTTAGACCTTCGTTTCAGAGAAGCTGGAACACCTTCATTTTTTCTCTCCATTAGCTCTTTTGCTAGTCTAATACTTTCTTGAGCTTTCTCTATGGCTTTTTTCAAAGTGGCAGCAGAAATAGCAGCTGCCGAATTTGCATCAAATTCCTCATCAGAGGAAGGTGGTGAAGTATCATTGGCATTAATACCCCTTCCAGATGCACCAAATTTGGAATCAGTACCAGAAATTTTTGATTGATAAGGTTGGCCCTTGATGTCATTGGCCATGGGGCTTGAAGCTGATGCCCCTTCAGTGGAACTTGATCTCTTGTCAAACTCATCACGTGAACTAAAAAACTTATCATTGAATGCATCCCAGCTAGATCCACTTGTAACCTTCACTACGCCAATTGAACTTAGTTTCTTAGGGACATGCAAATTCTCCTTTCTATCATGTCCATTAAATAATTCCCCACTAAAGCTCCTGTCATGATGAACTTCATCTGAACTTTGTTTCTTGGGGACATGCAAGTCCCCATTCCTATCAGGTCCTTCTCTAAATATTTCCCCACTAAAGTGCTTGTTGTAATGTCCATCTGAACTTTGTTTCTTGGGGACATGTGAATCCCCATTCCTACTGTGCCCTTCTTTAAATATTTCTCCACTAAAGCTCCTGTTGCGATGTACTCCATCTGAAGTTTGTATCTTTGGGACATGCAAATCCCTGTTCCTAGCACGCCCTTCTTTAAATATTTCCCCACTAAAGCTCCTGTTGTGATGAACTCCATCTGGACTTTGTATGTTTGGGACATGCAAATCCCCCTTCCTATCACGTCCTTTAAATATTTCCCCACTAAAACTCATTTGGCGAAGTACATCACTTTTTACAAAGGGTGCTTGTTGACAGGATTCAGACTTTGGTACATGAGAACTTTCATCTATAAAATGTGTAAAACCAGGGACAGCATGCAGTTCAGCAATTTGTGTCATGCCATTTGACCCATCTCTGCTTCTTTGGCTGGTCTTATGATAAGATAGGTTAAAATGTTTTGGCCCATCCGAAGATTGATTAGTTGCATCACATGAGGACTCTTTTTGCCTTCCACTTGGACTAACTTGATCGGATCCTTCCGAAGCAGTCCTAAATGCAAGAAAAAAAGGAAATTAAGGGAACCATCATAACTTATGTTGAACCAAAAGCAACCAATACACATGGTGTCCTTCAAAGACACACCAAGAAAATCTGGGAAATGACGAAGAAAATAAAAGCAATCAAGGGAATTGCAAATTAATTCGGAAGGTTGTCGTTTTCCACCCTGTGAGAAAACAGACCAAGCAAAGGACAATGCACATAGTAAATGTCCATTAAATTCTAAAGCACATAGCATGTCTAAGTGCTTATACTTTAAAAGGCTAGAGACGTGTAATTAATAATCAAATAACAACAAATTTAGCTTAAAACCTTCCGTTTCAAAGGAAAAGAGAAGGATTAACATTTTGTAAACAACATAACTTAACCAATTACAGATATCAGATTACCAGATAAGCTACAGAAGACAACATGTTTCAGAACGAGCAACAAATGAGAATTTATGGGTAGATTCTTTTTTCACGAAAAACGTTTGCATATGAATATTCCATACCAGAAATATTTGAATGCTTCAACCAATGATATATGTTCTTAATATAAAAGTCTAATTTACCGGTTCCCTAGCAGAACAAACATCATATATATATCTCACCTATGGTAGAGAAACAGAAAAAGGACTTGCTAAGCACACTAAGAATATACAAATTGAAGCAAATATAAACTGCGCCATATAAACTTCAAATCATTGTGCTTTGCTTTTCCTTTTTTCCTATTTCTTTTCTATTGTTTTCTTTTCTGCGTATCAACCAAAGCTACAACGATATAGAGTTAGAGTCTGTTCACATGGAGAAGCAATCGAAAGTACTGCACTAAGAATGTGATGAAAAGGATAAATGCCAGAAACAAACAGATGATCAGCCGAACAGAAAGAGAAACAAGCAAAATTAACACATTACAAAATTCAAACTAGTCGATAAATGAAAAGTAAGAAGCGCAATCATGAAAATGAACTGTGAGAAAACACAACAAGGAAATGAAACTCATTACCGATTTAACACTAACAGAAATCTCCATTTCCCCTCAAAATAAAAAGCAAAAAATAAGAAGTACAAAAAAAAATGAAAATAAAAATGAACTCACCGAGATTTAGCAGAAGAACGCTTCCCTCGTTTTCCTCTAGAAAACAACTCTTCACAAGGCACAGCAACATCTTCCTCAGAAAAACCACCGAAAATGTTGGAATAATCCAGCTTTTCGGAGCTCCGACTATCCTCGGTAACCGTAGCATCACCATCGATACCAGAAAGATCAAGCACCGGAATCGAAGTACCACGAGAACCTCCGAAAATCTCAGAGTAATCCGGAGCCAAGGAAGGTAAAACCGGAGCTCCGAACTTTGGTTGTGAACCTGTTAAAACGCCGTCGTAAGGATGCTGTTTAGCAGAAAATGAAAGGCCATTGGCGCTAGAAAGCTTCCTTCTGTGTAAAGGCCGCGAAAAAGACTCCATTGAAGTACAGAGAAAGAAGAAAGAACTAGGGTTGCTATTTCTGGAGGAATTTTTATGTATATATTTTTTATTTCTTCGTTGATGTTTGTCTGAACAATCAAATGGAAGAAGAAAAAAATAAAATTGTGACAGAATAATTACAAAATGTGTTTTTTGAGGGGTCAATTTGTAATTTTCATTAATTTTAACTCTGTTTATGCTGTACGGTATACTTGTTTCCAAGTCTCCAACTTGGATTGATCAACTCGTTCGGTGATTATTTTATATTTATTTTCATTTTTATGCTATTTTGGTACTATAATATTTTAGTTTGTTTTATTTGCAGTTAAATAATAGTGGAATGGTTGTGAATTGTGATATCTTTATTCTTAATCATAAATTTTGAATTTCATCCCATGTGAATAAGAATAATTTTATTGAAAGCATTGCTTCAAAAATAATTTTATAATATATAAATTTAAATTTAATCAGACTTTAATATATTTAATATAAATATCGATTATAGAGTGGAAATCTGAAAAAATAGTTGCATCCTTGAAGAAGCCAGCTTTCAAATTCACAAGTGTGAGAATCAAAAAACACGTAACGACCAAAATGTTTTAACGTTTTCTTGCACTTTTTAGAAAAGAGCAATAATCACTTTCATATTTATTTGTCTATTTGCAAAAGTTTAATTTATGATCAATTTGTTAGAATTTCATTTTCTGTTTTTCAATAATTAACTTGATTTACTTGTAACAAATCACATGTGGATAATAATAAAATAGCACGATATTATAAAGCAAATAATTTTTGAAATGTCAAATAATTTAAAATAAAAATAATACACATACATTAGTATTTGTTTTACTTGGATTTCCTCTTACAGAAATAAATTGTTGCACTCAAATTAACATAACAAAAGCAAGCCTAACCGTGTCTATATATTATAAAATATGTGGCATTAGTAGCAATACTGACGTACATTCAAAACTTAAATGTTTTCCCTTTGTTTGGTTGACTATCAGTCTAAGTGTTTGGCTGACCAATTTAAAGTTATTTTGAATTTAAAATAAGCTTCAATAAATAATTGAATTTGTTTAGATGAATTTATTTTAAGCAACTTATAAATTAAAAATAACTTATAAGTCAAAAAAAATAAGTTAGACTACACCTACTTTTTTATTTTTAACTTATAAGCAGTCTTTCACTTATAAGTTACTTAAAATAAATTCATCCAAACAAACTCTATGACTTAAAGTTTTTTTAAAAAAATAAGTGTTGCACTTCACTCTCACATATATGAATTTATTAGTTTCTGAAATTAATTAGTAGGAATTAAAAGGGGGACCTCTCTTCGGAGAAAAAATGATTAAATGTATTTATAGCACGTGTAAGCTTGTAAAAAAGGAGCCCTCCGATTCAAAATGGATATTGCAATAGTCAATTTAATTAATTTTAAATTTATTTAATATTTTTAAAGAATTTAAATATTTAAAATTATGCAATTAACTTCAAAATTGTTGGAATTTGAGGAAACCAAAATATAGTATTATAAATGAGTAATAATAAAGAATGAATAAAAGGAAAAAGCGTAGTCGTTTCCTCATAGAGATTCTCATCACAATTATTCCGTATTCAAAGATTAATCATACAAAGGGTGGCCCCTCCCTCACATGAAATTATGAATTTGAGGATGCCATATTTGGGTATAAGCTCCCATTATGGAGACACTAATTGAGAGAGCATCCAAATGGGAATATCATAGTTTGCTTAAGTATTAATTTTCATTTTCATTCATGACCAAACCACTATCTTTATTATAGAAAAAAAAAAACAAATCAAAATACTAAGTAATACTAAGTATTTAGGTGGTATATAAGGATTTTAGTATTTAGAACGAACTCATAGCAATTGCTAAGATAATGAATGAAATATTCAAGATTAAATTGTACGGCAATATTAAAAAAAAAACAATTCAATATTTTAGTTGGTATGAACTCGTAAATAATTGTGAAGAAGATGAAGTCGGAGAGGAACAATTATAAAGGATATCTGAAATGTAGATTGTACGTAATTAAGACCTCTAAAAGAAAAATCGTAATTATATTACCATATAAATAATTCTTTCTTATAGAGAATACGATTATTATGCATGCATGCATGAATCTCAATTTATTTTTTCTTGATTTTTAGTGAAAGCGGATTAAATTAACAACAGATAATATATAAACGTTGTTATCATATCTTCACTATTAAAAGATCAAGTCGACATAATTATGACGCAAAAATACAAAAAAAAATGTATTACACGTATAAACTCTGAGATTCTCATGACAATTATTCCATATTCAAAGATTAATCATACAAAGGGTGGCCCCTCCCTCACATGAAATTATGAATTTGAGGATGCCATAATTGGGTGTGTAAGCTCCCATTATGGAGACACTAATTGAGAGAGCATCGAAATGGGAAAATCATAGTTTGCTTAACCATTAATTTTCATTTTCATTCATGACCTAACCACTATCTTTATTAATAAAAAAAAATCAAATCAAAATACTAAGTATTTAGGTAGTATATAAGGATTTTAGTATTTAGAACGAACTCATAGCAATTGCTAAGATAATGAATGAAATATACAAGATTAAATTGTATAACAATATTTTTTAATAAATATTTTCAATGTTTTAGTTGGTATGAACTCGTAAATAATCGTGAAGAAGATGAAGTCAAACGGGAACAATTATAAAGGATATCTGAAATGTAGATTGTACGTAATTAAGATCTCTAAAAGAAAATTCGTAATTATATTACCATATATATAATTCTTTCATATAGAGAATACGATTATTATGCATGCATGCATGAATCTCAATTTATTTTTTCTTGATTTCTAGTAAAAGCGGATTGAATCAACAACAGCTAATATATAAACGTTGTTATCATGTCTTCACTATTCAAAGATCAAGTCAACATAATTACGACACAAAAATACAAAAAATATGTATTACACGTGTAAACTCTGAGAAAAATCTCACTTAAATGAGAATAAAACGGTAGAAATTTTCGCTGATGAGGGTCCTTATAAAAATGAATTTCAAACAAAAATAATTTTTTTTGAGTGAACGAAAATGACAAAATAAAAATACGTCAAACTCTCACTTTATAGAGATAGATTATTATAATTATATTAATACTAATAATAGTTTATTAAATTACAGTATGATTTCAGAGGTTTCTTGTTCGAATAGTAATAAGAAGGAGAATTCTGAAAACTATATGTGTATTTATATTTGACACCTTTTATAATGATAAACAACTCATCTTATTGTGATTTTTTCTTGTAATCTCAAAAATAAAATAAAAATATATCACTCCACATTCTCATAGGAGCAAAGTATTTGTCATTGTCTCGACTGTACTATCAAAGCCTTGGAAAAGTCGAGGAGAAATATATTCACTAGTTATAGTAATACAATCGCTTAAAATTTTTAAAAAATTCAAATCAATCATAATTTTATTGAGACACGCATATACACTCTATTTCTCTTTGAATATCTCATACAAGATTCATCTAATATAAACTCATGCAAAATAAAAAAAACAAATACTAGTTATAATGAATATGGAATATAATTATGGAAATTAAAAGTAAATTTTAAATTTATTAATTGAAGTTCTGATTTGTCAAATACTAAAGTGTAAAA
The DNA here is from genome assembly GCF_947179165.1 of Solanum dulcamara. Lineage (NCBI taxonomy): Eukaryota > Viridiplantae > Streptophyta > Magnoliopsida > Solanales > Solanaceae > Solanum > Solanum dulcamara. The sequence continues at coordinate 2,448,891 of NC_077245.1, forward strand.
ACAATGAATTTGAACCTTATCTCTAATTTAAAATGGTGAACAAACCTTAATGAATGCTCACTCATTTCATGGTCAAAATATATCTTTAATTTGAAAGGTGTATTTTGGTGGGGTCTATTCAATATTAGATATTTATTATATATTATATGATTCAAAATTTTATGGCGTAATTCATCAACAGTATTTTAAAGTTGGCATAATTTTTCATTTAGGCATCTCAAGTCCTCAGGTAAGCCATGTTCATTATGAACAACTAAAGTAAGGTTGGACTGTGTCATTTTGATATTTTTTGATGACTTGATAACTTGTGTGATTTTCACTCCGAATAAGCGCGTGAAAAGCCTAAAAAATTATATATATATATATATATATTTTTTTTTATTTCCTCCTCCTTCTTCTTCATCTTTCTTCTTCTTTATTCTTTTTCTCTATCTTCTTTATTTAATATTCTACCATGAATGAATCTTTCACAATTATTATTTTGTTCTCTTCAAGATTTTATTCCAACATGTTACTATATCAATGTAATTATAGATCTAACATATTAATCAAAATTGACAGAAACAAAAGAAAGAAAGAAGAAGAAATTCATCAAGAGAAGAAATAAAATCTGAATTTCAAGAAATTTTTGACTAAGACTCCATTGTTTTCGTCAACGAGTATATAAATTTGTTAATCTAATACTCCATTTATTTCATTTACAAAAATAAAAAATTACCATTTTAGTCCATTAATTTCCAATTTTACCTATTCATTTTGTATTTTTGTCATTGCAATTATTTTGGTTATTATTTTGATTAACGACTATTAACATTTTGGTATATAATATATTGTGTAGCTTCTTGAATTTTATCCATTAACCTTATATGAATTTTTTCAAAAAATAATTAAAGAAGATAAAAAGATGGAGTGATTGATGGTTACTGACAATGAAGTTCTAATGACTATAGCGGGGGAATTCTTGGGGAAGGAGGGGTTGAGCAGGTTGGTGGGGTGGGGGTTTAGAAAATTGCTTTATTATTTTTTTTATGAAAAATAGTTTTTCTTTTAATTTTTGTATAATTTATTTTTTATTATTTTATACCCAGATACCACATGTCATCTTTTAATTAGTCATTATGCCACATCATCAACGAGTGTAATGTACACACATTGTAATTTTAGTTGATTGTCAAAAAAATATCAAAATTACATAATAAAACTTAACATGAGTTGTCTAAAATAAAAAAAATCTACTTAAGATGTATAAATAAAAATTTGCGCCAATTTTTAAGGATTACTGATGGATTCAGTCAAACTTTATTGTTATGAAGTTATGATGGTAATAGCTTTCTTACTTTAAACAACAATAAGGACCCACAAAGTAATGGCATCATCTACCTATCTTTTAATAGTAATAAAATAAAACTATACTATAGTTTTGTTGCATTGGTGATAGCACTCTTTTTCAAAGTTTAAACTTTTAAATCCTTCATATTTAGTTTTTAATTTAGACAGTTTTTTTTATTATTATTTTTAAAGTTTCAAACATAAAGAAGTGGCTAATAAAGGTTCAATTCAAAACCTATTGTTTAACACAATAGTGTCTTTTCCTATGACATTATTGGGATATTAATACATTAAAAGGAGATCTCCCCATGGACCATTTGGCTCATCTTGTTTATCATAACTTTTTTATGAGCGTCCAAATTAACTTTACTGTTCACTATAATGATTTTTCCAGTTCTTTACTATTCTCTTTTTCTCATATGCTATTTACACCATATGAAGCCACAACAAAAAAAAAGTGCTCCCTTTTGAAAGTCAATGGTCTTTGCTTAAGGGTGTGTTCGGTATAAAGAGGAATATATTCTTGAATTTTTTTTTTTTAGAAAAATGAATAGAATTTTTTTTTATTTGATATAATTAAGTAAAATATATTATCTTGAAAATGTTTGTATATAATTTTAACAAATTAAATATTATCGGTAGTGGAGGTAGGAGGGTGGGGTAATAGGGATGGAGGCTATGAGAACAGGGGTGTGCGATAGAGGGTGGCGATGACATAAATAATATATCTGGATATGATTTAAACTAGATGAATTTTTTTTTGTCACTCTAAAGATCCTAAAGAGTTGATGATTAATTCGTGTGAGAAGTAATCTTTGACTTCAAATTATGATCTTTAAGTAAGCTTGCATATATTTTTTTTTAACGAATTTCATGGAACACAACTCTCACACATATCGAAGTAACTCTCTTCGGTAGGATTTGGACATTTACCGTAGCAACGATGCTATGTTAGTTCTTATTTGGGCACATGATAAGATTATTATTACCCCTAGTAGTAATTTCTCCTTTTCAAAATCGAATTACCACATCTTGACCATACCACAGACACACACAAAAAGAAAAAATGATGGGATATTATTATACATATAGAAAGTCTTGGGTAAAAATGATTAAAGTGCTACTAAATTGTCTGATGAAGACTGAAGAGAATCTTTATGAAAAGGTGAAGCAAATATATATAGTACTAGTAGTAAAGAATATATATGAAGAAGATCTAAAAGATAAAGTAGATCCTAAACTCATCAACATCCTACTTTTACTTTCACTTCTCTTTTTCTTTATTTATATTTATTAATAATTAATATAGTAATTGTCAATGTTCTTTAATTTCAATAAGATCTCTCAAGAATATGCACTGCTAAATCGTGTCTTCGATCTATGGCTTTATCAGTCCATGGCACACATCGCACTTTCTGATCTATTAGTAGCTTTTTTTCATAAAAAAAAAAAACTCCTTTTGTTTGTTGCTTGTACACCCATATAACTAGTTAATGTGGCGTGTTTAATGAGCGGGTTGAATTAAATTTGGACATATTAAAATATGCTGAATGAAGAAATGAACTGTGCATTAATTCGCCAAAACTTGGATGAACATTGTGTTTTCATGAGTTGATTTTACTTTGTCATTCCTACTATTTATCTATGTTTGAATTCTTCATGTGTTTTGACGTATATGTGTGTCTCAACGAATACGATAAAAGTGTGAATATTTCTTACAAATTCTACACTGATATCGAAACCTTACACATATATACATGTATTCACTTACATACATGTAAGTGAATTTGTAACATTCATTATTACATTATTCACAAGCTTTATTCAATTCAATTAGTTTTTTTTTTGAAAAAAAAGTCGTTCAAGTTGGAATTTCATTTCACTACGTCAAGTTGCATAAATACAAGTCATCTAACTATCTAAGTACTACGACATGAAATGTCATGTAATTCTCGTACAAATCTTTTAAGACAACTCATTAACGAGTTCAAAATTCACTCAGTTTCACTTCACCAAACAATTCTCCCTTGAGGACTCAAAATCTAGAGGACAATACCCCAATAATTCTCCCTTGATGTCCTTTTCAAATTGATGTTTAAGATTTGTCCTTATTTTTTGAAAAAGTTTTGTATTTATTTGTGCTTGTTTTGAATTGTCATAATAGTTGAAAAAGCTTAAAAAAACACTTGTTATTAGACTTTATTGAGCATGTTTGTTGAAGGAAGCAAAATAAATCTTTTGAGTCGCACAACGTTTTAATCAAAAGAACTTTTTGAGCAATTTACCCCTTTCAGTTTTCTTTAAATGATTAAATCTAATCATTGAGAACCGGTGGAATTTATATTAGAAGGTTGTGTATCAAATGCGGAGTTGTTTGGACCAATTTGAAGCAAAAAAATGTTGCAAAACTTTCTATGCAATATCGGGATTATTTGTGAATAATCACTATATCAAAAAAGATCTTTAACAGTAATTAATTAGCGTCAATAGTTTAATTGCAGTTAAATATGTCTTTAGAGGCAATTACTAGCGACAATTTAACACTCTTTGTAAATGCCGTTAATACGTATAGCGACATTGAATCTAATGTCAATTAACTAGTGCCGATAAAAACTTTAACACTCTTTGTTAATGTGTATATTTATTGCAACTAAAATTTATTTTTATTATAGTGAATTTATAGCAAAATTGTGATACCATTTGTATTGGAGTTCTGACGATCCATCCGGACTCATGGTAAGATCCATCCATCAAAAATTTTGATGATCCACAAAAACTTGTGAACAATTTGTTTTAAAATTAACACCAATTTACACTCAAATCTTGACGATTAATCAAGAATCGAGGCAAGGCAAGTCTTGGCGCATCATCCATGTGAACTTTTAACGATCCAACATGACTTGCGGCAAAGTCGCAAAGTCCTGACCCGCAAGCTCCAAATTCAGATTTACAACCTACTTATACAAAACTTATTTAAATGAAATCAAAACTCAAACAATAACACAAAAATAGCCTATTTGTGCAAAATTACTTAATAAATCACCATGAATATTCAGGCCCAACTATAATGGCCGTAATTGGGCCTAATCAGAATAACGGCCCATGACGATGGCGGCCCAAAAAACCCATCTTTTTCACTCTGCCTTGAAGAAAAAGAAAAGGTAGCTCAAAGCTTTCACTCTCCAAACACCATTAAAGGGGAAAGAAAGCATAGCGCAAAGTTTGTGATTCCAACTCCAGAAAACAACATCGTTTTTGATCGACAATATTTCGTAAACACAATGTTCAGAAACCAGTACGATACCGATGTGACGACATGGTCGCCGGCGGGAAGGCTATTTCAGGTTGAGTATGCAATGGAGGCAGTGAAGCAAGGTTCGGCGGCGATAGGTTTGAGATCGAAGACGCACGTGATTCTAGCGTCCGTTAACAAGGCAAATTCTGAGCTATCTTCTCACCAGAAGAAGATCTTCAAAGTGGATGATCACATCGGAGTTGCAATCGCTGGACTCACTGCTGACGGCCGTGTTCTTTCTCGTTATATGCGTACTGAGTGTATTAACTATAGTTACTCTTACGAGTCGCCGTTACCTGTCGGGCGTCTTGTTGTTCAGCTTGCTGATAAAGCTCAGGTCTTTCGCTCAAAACCCTAATTTTTTTTTATTTTGTTCTTAGTTTGGTTTACTATTTGCTGATGACTTGAATCCTTGTTATGGTCGATGAGATTGAGGGTTAGGGTTTTACTCTGGATTGAAAAATCCCCCTCTAACTTGGTGGAAGGTCAATTGGATTTATTTCCACAAATGCTAGTTATCATGTCATTAGTTTCTCCATCGTTCATTCCTTGTTGCTTCCAAACCACAACAAATAGGCAACAAATCTAGGAAAGTTTGGGGCTTTGAGGCTGAACTGGGTGGGTGTCAATTACAAAGTTATTCCTTTTATCCCTTCAATTGCTCCAATTGTCATCGACTCTTATGAGTCACAATTTCAATGCTGTTAACATGATGAAACTGAAATGGTTAAGCGTGAAGCAGATTGCAATGTCTAAGTTATACTTATCCATTTGAATGAGGTTTTTTTCAATGAGGAAACAAAACCAATAGAGCTTGCTGCCTTAGTTTACAAAATCAGTGAGTTGCCTATATGCAAGATCTCCATTTCTTCCACCTGAGGTAACACTACCCTAGATTTCTTGTAACTCCACAAAGACTTAAGTTATTTTATATAACTGCTGAAATGGTGGAAAAGTTTTTCAGTTATTTTATATAACTGCTGAAATGGTGGAAAAGTTTTTCAGCAAATGGCTATCGGACAGCTGGGGAATAGCTTGAACACCTTTCTTGCTCTATGGACTAGAGTTGGAGTTTTTGTCGTAACTGCTCTTGTGCAATCCTTGAATAATGCCTGCTCACCCTACACTTGTCAAATATCCATAAGATCAGTTTGAAACTTGGGTGAAAAAAGTTGCATATTTAAGATTTATCAGAGAATATGACCTATTTAAAGCTGATAGGTTCTAAGGCTTTTCTTTGGGTTATATTTGGAGCAAGTTACCGTTCTATTTTACTATCAGAGAACTATCAAGTTTAAATTATGATTTTATGCACTTCTAGTGCATTCAAATGCTGTGACCAATGATGTACCTTTCAACATATTCCATAAGCATCTACCTTTTTCTAGAGAAGTAAGATGTGTTATATATCATAATCTACGTTGCTCAGATATGGTGGGGCCACTCAATACGAGTGCAGATCTAGAAGTTGGATTCATCATCACCTAAATCTTAGGATTCAGGAATAATGATAGGTGCATGAGTATGAGTGCTAAGATACAACTAATGAATGTATATTACGACAAACTCACTTCGTTTCAATTCATAATATTTGTGTGCCTATAAGACGTTTGATACTTGGTCTTAAAAGTGTCATGGCATTTGTGTGGCTATTAAAGACTTATCATTAAGGGTAAAATGGGACATTCAAGTAAAATTGTTTCCAAATTTACAACGGTAACATTCTTTTGGAATGGACTAGTGTTGTGAAAGGCGATTGCCTCGTCGCCAATGGCGAGTGAGGGGAGGCGAGGTGACCCTTCATCTCTTATTAGCTTTCTGGAGAGGCGATCTTCAAAAGGTGGCGACAAAGGCGAGAAAGGCATCGCCTTTTGCATTTCCTTAAAAAAAGCGATCAATTTAGGGTTTTAAAAGTTAAAAGGTAATTTTAGGGTATTCTTTCCAAAGTTACAATTGCACTCTTAGACTGCGACTGTGACTCCAACCAGTCGACTCGACTAGACTTCTCCGGCGACCAGACATACTTTTCCGGTGACTCCAAGTCCAACCAATACGTATTTCTTCTTTTCTTTCTAATTTCTTCTTCTTTTCTTTTTCGTCTAATTCTTTTTCCTCCTCCTTCAAACTTCACAGTTTCTTCTACCTCTGTTTTTTCCTCACTGTTTGACTTTTGACATGGATGCGACAAGAATTTTGAAGGATCTAAGCAAACATAGATCACAATCAAATTGTAGCAATGGTTGCCTAATAATCCCCCCCCCCCCCCCCCCCCCGTTTCTACTTTACGAATGAGGTGGTTAAATTTGTTCCTGCATGTTGGTAAATGATTACTACTTTGACATGCTTCAGTGTGCACCTTTAGAATTTTCAAGTTACATGCTTCTTTTATTTGGAGTAAAATTGGGTATAAATTCATTGGATTTTCATGTCAGATATAATATATGATGTTAGGAAATTAGATACTATCTAGAAAAGGTGAACATGGTATTAAATGAGGTGCTGCTATGTGTAGTTTAGTAGTAATAGTTGTTGCTGTTGTTCAAGCTTTTAAGAATCCCATCGCTCTAAAAATAAAGCATAGCATAATTCACACTATTTGAATTGGGTACCTTGTGTATGCTTCCTTACCGGTCTTATCGCAAACTATAACACATACTAGAGCCAGCTAAGCAGCAAATTTTACTTTTCCTGTTTAGAGATTAAGACGAGGGGTTTGCAGTGTGAAATTTTTCACAGGTACTCCTTGAAAATTTTCTTTTTGCCAACTGTTGGTGAATGCAGTCCAAGTAGGCGTTGCGGTTGTTTTATTTTGACAGCAATTTCTCATATAAGGATTCTGACAATTGCACTTAGTTCCTTAAAATGTAGAAATCTCTCATTGAGGTAGAGGAAAATATAAACATGCGCCCAGTAGAGCAAAGCTAAGGATAAGGCCAGCCAGTTCATGGTGTAGTAGGCCCATTTTGTGATGATACTTTTTTAGGTTTTGGGGCATAAGATGTGTATCAGTAACTGTAAAAACTAGTGTGTCCTGACTTTTTTACTGTAGAAACGCAACGGAAATTGAGGGACATTTTTCCATTCAAGTCATTGTGGACTTGCCTTGATATGAGACCCAGAATTGTGATGTTCTTTCTGCTTTAATGATTTGGATATAGTTACATCCAGTTTACTCAATCCGTCTTACTTGTGTAATTTTTAGTTAGTTCATGAGCTCATATAAAAAGATTTTAAAATAGGACTCCTCGAGTTCTTCCCAAGAAAGCATATGGTTTATTTGGATAAGCAGGCTGAACCTTTTCCTTCTGCACAATCCGTTGCGTGTTTGTTGATAGGTTGCATCAACTGTGTGGTGGCTGATATCGGATCTTTTCATAATTTCTCCCAAATTGTTTTCATGGAAGGAAAAAGTAGAGGTTGATGGTTGGTATGCTTCATGTTCGAACAGTTCTGTTCCGTAATACAAATAAAAAACCAACAAAGTTGATTTAGTTCCCTTAGGGATGTGTTTGACAGTGAACCAGTACACCTACAAATGACACATGTAGAGCCTTGTCCATGGGGTAAAAGTAAAGAAAGAATAAAAACCATTTGGGTCTTTTGTCTTGTCCTGGTGGATACGGAGCTAAATGTATTTTTCTCCTCCATTTCTCAGGATGATTTGTTAATGCAACAAATGTATATATTGGTATATGAGGCTAACTGTCTGATTCCAAAGTTGACACCTGTTGTTGCGCTTTATCTCATCTTAACATTTGCTTGTGTGGCAGGTTTGCACTCAAAGATCCTGGAAACGGCCTTATGGTGTTGGCTTGCTTATTGGTGGACTGGATGAGTCTGGTGCTCACCTTTATTACAATTGTCCTAGTGGTAACTACTTCGAGTATCAAGCTTTTGCCATTGGATCTCGGTCACAAGCTGCAAAAACCTACTTGGAACGTAGGTTTGAGACTTTCATGGATTCTTCACGTGAAAGCCTGCTTAAGGATGCACTCTTTGCACTGAGAGAAACTTTGCAAGGAGAAAAACTAACAAGCTCCAATTGCACGGTTGCTGTGGTTGGAGTAGGAGAGGCTTTCCATACATTGGACAAGGAAACCATACAAGCATTGATCAATGAATTTGAGATAGCTGGTGAAGATGCTCCTGCCGAAGCCCCGGAGCAAGCTGCTAGTGATGAACCAGCAGCACCTGAAGAGGATGCTGCCCCTGCTGATCAAGGAGCTGCCCCAATGGATATTTGATAATGTTATGTCTTCCTTTAGGCCTTACTTCTTTCATATTCAGAGATTTCTTCTTAGAATGTCGAGATTTTGTGCGCTACAATGGGTAATATTGTCTGCTTGGATGTTTTATTATGCAATCATGCTTTACTTTGGTCCAAACATTTCAAAGCTCTGAAATTGAACTATAAACAGCTTAAATGACTTTGTTGGGTTGGATATCTCTCTCTCTCTCCCCTCTCCCCTCGTCCCACCCCCTCCCCTTTGTGTGTTTCGTTGTTAGGCACAGTTCATTTTCTTCAGTCGGAGACTGTTGAGGAAATGACAACGTGGCCTTTGTGGTTCACTATAGTTCCATAAACAGCTGACCAAATGAATAGGTTATTCTTTTTCTCGTCCTAATTTGGGCAAGAATAGGGAGGACGGTTGCTTATAGTAACGGTTGGACTAAACTTGATATGTTTTGATTAGAATTGTTGTTAGAGCAACTCATGTGTATCCCTACTTGTTAAAACTGTACAACTTAGAGGTTATATGCTGATGTTTGATTCATGAGAATATATTCTTACGAGTTAGGACCATGTACATTGTTTGGCAATACCTAAAATAAATTTAGCTGCAACTTTTTTTCCAGCAAAAGTAGAAGTTAATGTGACATAAAATTTTTAAAGTGCTATTGTTAGCCAGTGTGTATTTGGGTTCTCAATCTTCACTCAGAACAGTACAATATTGTAACATATACATCTGGGATACTTGTGCAAATGATTATGATTGCTCATTATCAAATCCAGTTGCAACTTGCAAGGAGCAAAATGTCCTATAATTAATAATTGCAATCGATTTGAATCACAATTTGGGTTCTCAATCTTCACTCAGAACAGTACAATATTGTAACATATACATCTGGGATACTTGTGCAAATGATTATGATTGCTCATTATCAAATCCAGTTGCAACTTGCAAGGAGCAAAATGTCCTATAATTAATAATTGCAATCGATTTGAATCACAAAGAGAAACCATCGATATAAACAAAATGTTCGATTAAGAGGTAAAAGGTTGATTCTCTGTTAAATGGCAGCTTTCAAGACATTGCATATAAAACCGAATCTTGACACATGAATTAATAATATGAAGATCCAGATTAAACAATATGAACTTTTACGTTCAACATTTCTTCGCGAGAAGTCAAATAACAAGGAGTAGGCACTTAAAAAAATACAGCGCTGCTCTTTCTGTTGAGTTAGGGGTGGGGGGGTGGGATGGCTAATGAAGAAGCCTTGTGACAGCAGAACAAGGCCACTCTTCTATGTCAAAACAAAGGATTTGCTTGGCTCTGGAAGTTGGAGTCCCTTGGTCTGCATTTGTTTGTACATCCATTGCCAGTTTTCAGGTGTTACCTCACCCCCAAGAGATCGAATCACAGAACCACCACTGCAAGAACCTACCCGACAACATTCCTCCAGTGACAGTCCTCTTACCAATCCATACAAAAACCCACTTGCAAACAGATCTCCTGCACCTGTAGCATCAGTAATTTTCGCCTCGCCAATTGCTGGAACGCGCACAAACTGAAAACCAACATAATACTTTATGTTTATAACCCTAATAACAGACACTAAGTAAAGATTATAAAATTATCAACGGAAAAAACCATTTTATGTGACACTCTTTCCTTTTTAGTCAATAATTAGTTTTAAACCTTAATGACATAATTTTATAGCCACAAAAATATTATGGCATGTTTAAAACCACAAGTTCTTTTAGAAAAGTCCTCCTTTGTTAAACTCCATGGCTGGTCAAATACATTAACATAAAATGAAATGGAGAGAAAATTTAAATTGCTAGTAGCCAGTACTATAAGAATGACAGGAACCACCGAGCAGGTACAGATACCTCTTTCTCATGTTTCGCAATGCATCCGTTTTGGGCTAAGGTGACAACAGCCCACTTGCAATGTTTAGCCATATATTCAAGTGCTGCATCGGGATCTGCTTTCTCTTCACCCCTGCACCAAATGTTGGAAAGACATAAATCTTCATTTGCATGAATTGCCTATCAATATTGTAGTTGATAAACATAATTTCGTAGTTTTAACCCAAAGACAAATAATCACCTTAGCAGCTCAGTTGCTTCATCCTCGTTTGCAAAGCAAAGGTCTATGTTTCCCGACTCCAATAATTCAATTAGAGGTAATTTAAACTTCCTCACCATCTGCCATATATTAAGAATATCAGAAAGCCACATACACAAAAAAAGGAACCCCCAAAATCTTGCAATCTATTCAGACATGTTCAACGGAAACGATGTAATTTAAGTTTCATTCATACATGTGTTCTTTTATATGTTTCCGATTCTCGTCTTATGAAATTTGTTTTCTATGGACTGCTCAAATAAATAAACGAAATAAGATCTTTGTATCAATTGAGAAGACATGTAATTGGTTCTGCTTCAAGAAATCAAAGCAAATAATGAAATGTCAAACTTCTAATAATACCATGTAGCCTATGCCAACAATTACCTCAAAGCTGGCTAGATCGAGCGAAACAAAAAGGCCTTCTTCCTTTGCTATTTTGATGGCCGCCTTAATAACTTCTACATTCAGTATGGCATATCTCAATACCAACCACTGTTACAAAAATAGAGGCAAATAAGTGAAGAAGCTTTCAATGCCACAATTTCCTCCAACGAGTAGAAATTAAATCGATTTCGTAAATGGATCAGACAAACTCTACTTGTTACTGGGAAAACATACAACATTGTAACAATTAATTGTATTAAAAATGATGGAGATAAGCGTTAAAAAAAATCAAATAAGGAACCCTCACCTTGGAACCTTTGAAGTCCTCTCTTTTCAGTTCATCTGCCTGATAAGTGATAAGCAAGGAAATAATAACACAAGCATAAGGTTCACTTAGTTTAATATTTTACACGTCATTAGAATCATTAGCCACTACTGAATCTAACTAGATGAAAGTGGAAAGCACCTGCACTTTCACAGAGCCAGACAAACAGGGACGCATGGTACGATTGCCAACTTCGTCAACCAGACAAACACACTGTACATCACAAATTACACATAAATAGAAACCGGGGAATCATCTATACACAGAATCCTATTATACAACAAATGAGGTCACCTGAGCTGTAGTTCCATTCTTCAATCTCAATCTTGAGAGATCCACTTTGTAAAAGCCCATGTTGCTCATAAATAATTTACCTTCTTCATCTTCGCCACAGGCCCCAATGATCCCACTACTAATCCCAAAGCCAGCAGCCAACCCTCTAATTGTATTTGCAACACTACCTCCAGCTATGGTCTTCAATAGGGATTCATTGTCAGTAGAAGGAAGGATATGGGCATTAAGCTCGTTGAGTATATGCTTCAACTCTTCAACAGCAACCTTCAGTTAACAAAGGAAACTAAATGGATCAGAGTCTTGTTTAGAACAAATAAGGACATTTATAGCAAACATAATATTTCATGGTTTTTGTATTTTAGCATGCCATTTTTTAATAAAAATTATGCCTCTCCTAGCTGGCAATTATGGGCAAGATAAGCCAACCAACAATGGTCAGCTACATGAATCCTATATTTCAAATCAGTCTTCACACCCAACGAACTCAACACTCAGAAATCATAGTTTAGACTATTTTACTACTGCTTTCATCCTTTATCCGGGCTTGGAACCGTTTACACATAGGCAGAAGGGAAGGTAAGATATGCAGTAACATAATATTTTAACAAATGAATGAATCACAAGGATTAGAGAAAAGGGAAGTATATGAATCAAATGTAAAATGCATTTTATCAACTCAACCAAAACACCCTCTTAGTCCAACGTATCAAATGCAAGCCAAATTCCCTCATCTTCTGTCTCAGATTGACAGTAGGAATCCCAAAAGGTTATTTTACAATGATCAGCCCATAATGTTCAATTCTAGAATCACAAAAGACAAAACCTCATGATATATCGAGAAACTGAAATCATCTCACCCATAACCTGCCTTTCAGATTCTGTGATACATCAAACCTCATCGGCAAAAAGGTTCGTTCTTGTTTTAACTCATTCTCTCTTTAGCTGATATACTAGATTTTGCTATATCAATAGATTGTTCTATTTGGATTTTGACATTGTCACCATCCCATCACAATGAAATTATAAAGCACTAGACAGATTCTTCTCAACAACAATCAAACCCAGCTACCAAACTCCCTGTCCTACCCCACAACTAAAACAAGATAATTAAACACACACACACACACACACAGAATCAGAAGATCCAATTAGGGGGGACTAAAAGGTATAGCTAGCTGAAACTAGGTATTCAAAGATCTATTTTTTTTTAGTAATTGGCAATAAAACAATCAATTATTGAAAAATCAAGACAACCCCAAACCTTAAAAACCACAAACAATCAAAAAGATTTCATCTTTATCACAAATAAACTGTATATAATTGAGAATCAAGAATCAAGAAAATTGAAAAAAAAGAAAGAGGAAGTACTGGGAAAGAGCCACCACGTTCGCCAGGAATTTGGGAGAGAAGAGACCAATCCACCTTAGCTATATGGTCTACAAGGGCAAAGGGTTGGAGTCCAAGTACTACTGGTGCACCTATGTTTCCACTGTCATTGTGATTTTCACCATTAATGGTGGCTGGTCGAATTTCAACTCCCATAATTCCCTTATAAATTTTGTAGAAAAATGGAAGTTTTTGATTTTTTTCCCCCCTAATGGGATGTTCCTCTTCCTCCCACACCGTTTCCCCAGTGTTAATTATCTCTCTGTAATCCTCCAATTTATAGCGGCTCTCTTCTTTACTGCAACACTGTTCACTACTTGTCCACTTGTTTTCTTTTTCTTTTGTTGTTTTTCAATGAGTTTTTAGCCAAAAAAAAATTATGTACTTTATATATGAGAATTGGTCTATTTTAGTCCTCCAAATAAACTTGAAGAAGAAGTGTTTTTAAGTCTTTAAATTTGCTAAAATGGAGCAGTTTTGTTCTAACTATTATCTAATAAAATGGATTTAAAAAATAACGATGACTATCAATTTTTTTTTTGTAGACGCACTGATAATCGATCGAAACAAATTGAATTGTCTGATTGAAAAATCTATCGACTCGATTGATTTAAGTTCAAATTTTATTTTATTTTTTAAATATATTCGATCAGGCTATGTTGTTTTTTGCGTTAAAATAATAATAAAAAAAAGGTCGATCGAATTTAATTATTACGTAAATCTTTTTTAGTATAACTGATCGAGTAAAAAATATATTTTGAAAAGCCAATCGAGCTGGGTTGGTTATTTGTTCAAAATTCTGGTCAAACTTTTTAAATAAAATGTCGAGCTGTCTTTTTTTAATTTTTCCGACTTTTGGCTAAAAAACAACCAAGTTCAATCGATTTTAAGTTTTAAAAATAGAAAACATTCTAGGACTAAGATCGATTTGATATTCTATTGATTTAAAAGTCGATCGATTTTTGATAATTATAATTATTTTTTAGATCCATTTTATTAGTTGGACCAAAAATGCATCACTTTAGCAAATTTAAGAAACTAGAGAGATCCAAAATTATATTTGGAGGACCAAAATAGACTTAATTTTGGCTTAAAACTCAATTTTCAATCCAGCCTCCATAGATATTTTGATTAATAAGCTAATATTTGATGACGGCGCCAATCATGCTTTTATGAGTATTGACAAAAAATATGGCCTCCAAATACAAATTAATATATTTGTCTTTTTTATTATATATATATATATATATATATATATATGTTTTTGGAATTTTTATTAATGAATAATTTCGTATATTTTTATCTGCAAAATGAACTAATTAATTAAAATCGAACTTTTCTTACGAGAACAACACTAAACTTGCCTGTTCATGTTAAATTATTAGGAATTTTGTACCTCCTAAATTGTTGGCCACAAAATTAAAAAATTGTCTGGACACGGAAAATATTATTCGTTGGAATTCTGGTTGTATCATTCTGCATGTGGACAGGAGCAGATATAACTATATCTATTAATTTCATTATTAAAAATTTTAAACGTTGAACTCATTAAATTTAATTTTTAAATCCACCTTGAATAAATTCTATTTGAAGTTAAAAAAATAATAATCTCAAGTTTACTACACACCAAAGCGTTTAGCATCAATCATTATGATTTCTTTCTAAATCTTTTGTTTATATAAATTTTTTATTTTTCTCGCCTATACTTTTCATTGATTAACGGCCACTGAAGTGTTCTAATAAACATGAGTTGTGGTGCAGATATGAGACCGTTTTATTCTTAATCAAAGATCTCAGGTTCGAATCTTGAGTATAATGAAAATCTTATTGGAAGTGCTACTCCAAACTCTGTAATGCGTGATTTGAATTAATCGAGTCTTCAATAGGACTCCGAATACAGAGCTAAAAAAAAGTGCTCTACAATTTTTTGTTGTTGTTATTGCTTTTTAATAAAAGAATATTTGTTTTAAATATCAAAAAAATAATAATCTAATCCACGTAAGATATGACGAGGCTAAAAGGTAAATATAGAGAGCAGTGGATATTTGGTGGTTTGTCTCTTTCCATAAATTTCACTTTTAACAATTTTGTTGAAATATTTGTAACTTAAACGTATCTAAACTCGTGCTCTTCCATCAGATTTTTGTCTACCTTTCAATAATGCCTCTTATATTTTGTATAAATCTTTCTTTTCAATCAAATTTGAAAGCTCCCATTTGATTGAGGTTTTTGTCCAATTGATATACTTTTTTTTTTTGTTTTCACCATGTCCAATATCCATATAGGATTCTAACTAATCCGAAATCTTTCTTAGCCTACTCATTTCTGAGGTAGCACTCCCAAATCTCTGGTTAAAGGTAGAGGAACCCCAACAACTCATGTTAATCAATTGATACACTCACTTTTGGTACTGTGTCTATTTTTAAAACACAAATAAAGAGTCTTATTTTTAAAACACAAATAAAGAGTCTGATCTAAAGCTTTTGAGTCCCCCGAAACACAACTATAGCTCGTACCCCACAATCAATGGTGTAGAAAGTACCATTTGTGGAGTCAGTGGACCACTTGTGTGAGAAGAAAAAGTAGTCCAAAAAGGAATCTTCTATGGAGCCCTTACAATATACAGATGTTGAGAATATATTTTTCTAAAAGGCCTTACAATAGAGAAAGTGAAAATCAAGTATGCGCCGAAGGGTAAAAAGAGAGATTCATGACCAAAGATGACTCCATTCAAAACCAAACAATTCAACAGATTCCAATCACTCATATAGAACAATGATTGAAGTACAGAGTCCCTTTTTTGTCATTATAAAAACACAATAAGACAAGCTGAATTCACGGGGAATTGCTCATCTTTTGGCTCTTCAGACACCAATCAGCCAATCATCTTTGGCTTTCTAATATTATATACTATACATTACTATAGCTAACATGCCTTAGGTTTAGGTTATTGATTTCCCCACATGCACTGTGCTACTTAGTCTTGGATCTCAATGATGCATGGCCATTAGGAGGAATCTCAAACAGAAGAAGGGTTGGAAGAATATAAAAAATATGAAGAGAATTTGGTGCACGGTAGAAATTTACTAATCTAAAAGACATTGTTTATCAGGATCAAACACGATTAAAGTGGTTTGATTTATAAGACTATACCATCTGATTTGGGGAACTCCAAAAGAAGGCAGTTCCCAACAGAAATGCTTCAACTGATAAAAAAGTATTTTTGGAATGTGCTGTTAATGTCTTGTGTTATTCCAAGTACAGATTTGGATAATTCATCTATGAAAGCGATTTCTGAGTTACAAGCACCAATGCATATGGCTTTTGGGTGTAAGTTCCTTTTCCAGGCTGAAGAAGTGCCTGGGAAACCAGGGGCCAAAGTCTTAACTACAAGCAATGACATATCGATGCTATCCAATAAGTTTGGTATTATTTGGAAGGGCAACAATCAATATCCATGACTATCCATACAGACGCTCACGGGGTAAAATAAATCTCAAGAAAGCAAAAACGAGAGTTGCCTGGGCACTGATCTCATTGGACGATGCTCTTTGCAGCTTTTTCAGGGAGAATATTGTCAGGAAGTACAAGCTCGGGAGGTGTTTCACGGACAACACCAATCATAGAATCATATTCCTCATCACGTTTGGCATACTTCTTACGTAGCATCTTTTCAAATTCAATTTCATCAAAGGACTTGGAATTCTCAGCTGCATGGACACGAGCAAGGTTACAGTAATTGGTTGCTGACTGGGCAATGAAGGCTATCTCTTCATCAGTTAGCTTCCTCAGAAACTTGGCGGGATTGCCTGCCCATACCTGTGTCATATAGAGATTCACGATTAGATGGTATGAGCAGATTAAGTCTCTTAAATCATAATTAGTTGCAGAAGAAGCCTATCATAATATGGCTTTATGCTGAAAGTTAAATCCAGCGATTGACCACAAGGATTCAGAATGGAATGAGAACATAAGATGTATCTTGGTAGTCTTAAACCTCCTTTGCACCCCAATCACAGTACATAGTTAAGACAGTGGGATAAGTCAAATTTTACAGGAAAATTAAACCAGTCAAGTAAGCCATAAGTTGGATGTCAAAGTTTCGATTTCATATTCACATTACTTGTGACTTTGAAACATATAAGCAACACTGTTGTATCTAGTCTATTCAGAATAGCATAGCAAGCAAAAATTTAGAATTGCATAGCAAGCAAATTTTGCAAATAATACCTCTCCGGAGGGAATCCTTGTGTTCTGTTTCACAAGGGCTCCTGCAGCAACCATGGCATGTTTCTCTACATGAACACCATCAAGCAGTGTGGCTCCCATACCAATGAAGGCCTCATCCTCAATGGTGCAGCCATGTACAACAGCACTATGACCTACAGAAAGCTCAAGTCACTATCCATAAAACCAAGACAACTGATGCTAAGGTCGACTTGAATGCTTACCAACAGTGACATTGTTCCCTATAATGGTTGGCAGCACCTTTTGACTTATATTTGATTTGGCCACATGAACAAGGGAGTTGTCCTGTATATTGGTACCAGATCCGACACTGATGCTGTTAACGTCACCTGTAAAAGAGAAGGCACATAAAAATTTAAAATACTGAAAATATAGCATGCAAATATGGGAAATTTCTTGCCGACTAATAATCACTATACAAAAAAAGATGCTAAAGGTATTGGGGTTATTATTAATTATGGAAATGATTAGGAAAATACACCCCCACGGACAATCATTTCTATGATACTTGAAAGGGAAAAAAGGGTGGAGAAGGGAGGAATAGATAAACAAAGAAGCAAATAACTCATAATAAAGTTGAATTTTGCCAAAGTGATTAGTTGTGAGAACTCATGAGAAGTGGAAGGCGAAGCCCACCTGTTGATAAATGGGTCACATATGAGAAATTGAAATTTTCCCCAAACAGGTTGGACTTGGATGTGAACACCCGTACCACACCTCACATTTTCACTGATTGTTTATGTGATAAGAATAAAGTGATATGTACTAACACATTACACACTATACATAGGTATGTGAAAAGACAGGGCTTTAGGGTCCTTATGTACAAATTAAAACAAAAACATACAAATGGTGCTTAATGCATTTAGTCAAAGTTTCTTTTACATTCTAAAGTGCCTTGTGGGAATTGAAAAGAATAATATAACAAGGAGAAAGGAAGGAGGAGAAGAGATTTGCACCAAATATATAAAAAAGATTTCAATAAAGGGTTTTACCCTATGCGCACCCAAAAAGGGTAGCAGCTGCGGGTTTCCCTTGTAATCAAAAAAATAAAAATAAAAGGTTTTGTGCCAATCCTCCTAGCATGTAAGGTCGGTATTTTCAGAACCATCTCAGCTTGCATTTTCAACAAACAGAAAGAAACACTCCCCCATTTCATTTTATATGACGGTGTTTTGAATGGGCGAAAGACCTTTGGCACATTCCAAACGTATCCTTTAAACTTGTGGTCTAAATCATTGCAATAATATTTTTATGGCCATAAGAAATTTTAAATTTAAAGAATTTTCATATATCAGAACATGCCAAAAAGAAGGGACTAGGGAGAGCGCCGTAGTGAGAACACCATCTAGATATGGTCACCCATAGACAATTCTAGGTTCCTACATCTATCCCAATGAAGCGTTTATTGAACTGTTGCAATTGGTATTCGACCGCCAAGAGAACGAAAAGATCTACAGAAATTGGGTTTTTGATGTGAAACTATTGGTATTTGATCGCCAAGAGAAGCAAAAGATATACAGAAATTGGGTTTTTGATGCGAAACTAGTGACTCGAGCGAGAAATTGTTCAAGTTCCAAGAAGCCCCCAAAATAATTCATTTGCTCATCAATTTTCAAATAGTTTGCTCTAAATTAAGAGCTACACTATTCAAAGAGTACTGCTCATACCACAGCTTCAGTACCCTATGATAACTGCCATATGGAGGAATTGAGGGAAGAATATAGAAGGCCAGCAAACAACCAAAGATTAACTCTTATTTGCTAATGGATAATGTCCATCATACCAACTTCACTATTTTATGCACTAGAACACGGGGGACTGGGGAGTCATGGAAACACAGACTTAAGAATCAAAACTGTCATGTAACACTTGAACATACCATCCAATCATAACAATGTCGTGATAAGATACTTACCTCTTAGCACACATCCATACCAAATAGATGAATTACGTCCCACATGGACGTCTCCAATGACTGAGGCACCTGGAGCTACAAATACATCCTTATCCACCACTGGAGCTTTATCAAATATGTTCATAAGAGTCCGATGCCTGGACACTGAAACATAGAAGGTGTAACTAACCAAGATTAAGATCAAAATTTGACCACTCAAAAAGGAGTCTAATTATTAGAAGGCTAAATAACAAGACATTTTTTCTTCTTTTAATGAGAGAAAAGGAGTTTGAGAAGGTATCTGGGAATTGTTGCATGAAGGATCAGTGAGGCGTAACTGGAGCAATTCAAATGAAAATAAATAAATATGACAATAATGCATCACTCAAATTAAACTACGATCTACCACGAGTTCATGCACAGTAGCATCTGATAGTGAATAGACAAGAATACTGTGAGATCAAAGTGCATAATACTGCCTACAATCGGCACTCAACAGATATCAACAGTCTAAGGTTGATCTGTTCAGAGCATCTGAAGAACAAAAAGTGCAAATATACTTCTCCAAAATGCATATGATTGATGAGAGGTTGACCTTTTAGCCAACATGACATGACTCTCAGACCACTACCCTCAGTCTTCATGCATTTGTCAATATAGTGCTATCTTTTTTAAGGTTACCTCGACTGTACAAAATCCAAATTTCATTTCCTGCTCCATTAGCCAAATTGGTTTCGATGGACTGAATACTGTTATGTAGTTTCAGGTTTGGTATGAGACATATAGGACTATCATCAAATGTTCAAGCCAGATGCCAAGAACTGCTTTGCTGTGGATCATTGGAGATTCTATTTTCCCCTTGGAGGGGGGAGGGAAACCAGCTTGGGAGATATAGAATATGAAAAGATGTGTTTCCCCTTCAATAGGTAAAATAAGATGGGGCTCTAAACTACGGGAACATTATAAGAGAGAAAGGAGATAGAAGAACATTAAAGGTTGAGGACTCCTGGTTATAGTGGCAATAAATTGGATAATTATTCATGTTACATATCACATCCTGCTCTTTAGTAGGCATATTATGTGTTTTAGAAGGGAGAATGAAGCAACTAGCATAGCAATCAGGTTCTCAATTCATAATGGAGACTAGCAAGAAATCCACACCGAAATTCCACTTCAGGTCCATCTTAAATCAACAACCAACCGATAAGAAATGGACCTTGGGTCTAACTCAACCCTAAAAGTTAGATCATGAGAGGATTATCCAATACTATATAAGGAGATCAATTCTATATCCCACAATCGATGCGGGACAACTTAACACCCCCACACGCCTAAGCCTGCCAACTGGATATGGACACCATAATATAGGGGCCAAAGAACGGGTAAACCAAAATTGGGATGTGTTTGTCTCTGATACCATGAAAAGAAATGCATCTTACACAACTCAACCCCAAAAGCTAGTCATGAGGTGAGAATTGTCCAAGATATAAGGATACCAATTCCACATCTCACAACCCATGTGGGACAACTTAACACCAACTATTTGATCCTTTCTCCATTTCAAGGCACAATAATTTGAATCAGTAAAGTACTTGGTGGGCATATAAACTGCCTAAAGTCTTTGCTGTAAGCACCAGTAGTCCTTGGAAATTTGCTTAATATGCAGCCAGAATAGGGTGAGTTAATGCCATTAAACAAATAGGTTCTAAAGAAGCAAGAACTCTACTCACATTTGACCAGGTTCCTTGCATTAATAAAAGATAGCACCACTTTTATAAGCATAAATGGTGCTATTCAAACTGGAATGAACCATCCAATAAATCTTTCGCCCTAAGTAAGGTCTAACTTGCTTTCTCCCGGGATTCTCTTATACAACGAAACAACTTTTGAGAATAGAGGCTAGTCGAGATCCCAACCATAAGTAACAGGGGATCAATTAAAAGGACTGAGCAAATAGGCTTTGACATAAGGAAAGGTTCTTTTAAGATACCAGCCTTCAAAGTAATCGGCTGCATTGCTTATGCTTTACAAGGACAATTCTAACATATTACATCTTTCATTCGCTTGTACTTTGTTTGCGCTTAGAATCAGTTACCTAAAACTACTGAACATAGAATTCAAATAAGCATAAGAGTACGGATACGCATTAGAACCCACTCCGAAATGCCTTTTCTGTCCTTTCCTTGTTCTTTTTCCTAAAGCATAACTTCATATGCACTGAACACCCATTTCCAAAGTGCAATATTAGGAACTCCAATAACGACCTGAAGAAGACAGGAGAACTGGCCATTCATAGGACTGTCTTTCACATTCTCAAGAAGAATACTACTTGCACTAATTGAGGAGTCACAATGTTTCTTCCACTAAAAATTTTTCATATAAAAGTTGTGATTTACAGTCTTCTTTTGTTTAATGTATAACATTATTTATGTAATTTCTAACTATGCAATTTTTATTAAAATTAGGAGCAATTCCTAAATGTCCTCACACTGATAATCAGATGTTCTAACCTCCCCACTCCATTTCCCAAACAAAGCGTATTAACAATGTGCAACTGGATGAAATGCAATAACATAAACAAGTGTAGATGCAGCAGAGTCACAATAAGATATTGAAACATCCATAAATAACACAATTAAACTAGCCACAACTTCAAAATTAGGAGCAAATTCTAAATTTCCTCATACTGATAGTCAGACGTTTTAGCCTTTATACTCCAAACTCTACCATTTTTTCCAAACAAAGTCTACTAACTAAGCGCAACTGGATGCAATGCCATGACATAAACAGCCATAGATGCAGCAGAGACGCAATATAATATTGAAACATTAGTAAATATATTAACTAACAGCAACTTCTAAATTAGGAGTAAATCCTAAATGTCCTCACACTGAAAATCAGATGTTCTAACCTCCAAAGTCCAAACTCTACCATTTTTCCCCTAAACAAACAGTATTAACAAAGCGGGACTGGATAAAATGCAATAACATAAACAAGCATAGATGCATCAGCGAGACAATATCATATTGAAACAGCTGTAAAAGAGGAAACAGGAGGTGAGATCTAGGGTTAAGGAGAAGGAAATTACGGTGTTCCTCTATGTGGGAGCTGCCTTGAAGGCGATTGCCGACGCGATCAAGGGCTTTGCCGGTCGCTCGAACGATGGATCCCAGGGAGTAAATTGCTTTCCCAAGGGTTCCCATTTTTGACCTCCTCCTTCTTCGTTTAGCCCTCTTTCTCTTCTCTTTCTGATCAGTCAAGGTGTCTGTGTTGTGGCTTAGCAGCAGAGACGATTGGTGGGAGTGAGAAATGAAGGCTTTCACAGAGTAATGGTAGGGCAGAATGGAGAAGGGCAATTTTGGCATTAACTTTTTTATTTTTTTCTAATTTTTTTTTCTTTTGAGTTTTAAAGGTTTTTCTTACTTTTCTTAATGTGTATTGATGTTCAATTAATTTCCAATTGCATTATCCTTCTAAAAGAATGAATCAAAAGGAGTTGCAAATTCAAGTCGTGAAAAATAATATCTTACAAAGATATAAGGTCATACATTGATAATTTCTAAGTTTTTCAGTAAATTTGATTTAGATACTCAAATTATGACATGTTTTAATTGAATATCTAAACGTATGTAAAGTGTTTTTATTAGGCACTTCTATCTCAAATTTTAGAAAATTTTTGACTCATTCTTTCAAACGCCACGATATGTGCCCAATTTGAAATATATTAAAAACATGAGTTTAATGTTTATTTGAAGGTAGAAATTTCGAAGATATGCCATGTGAATGCCTAATCATAATAACAACTTCCTAACAACCCAAACATGATAATAACAAGATTAGCATCATAGTATCTGACTTTTATAACAAATGAGTTTATTTATACACATACCATACACGTCCAATTAGGTGTTATTTCTAGTAGTAGTTTGGAATACTTAAACTATCATCAATGTGATTAGTTCACAAAACATGGCCAGCTAAGTAATAAAAGGTCTTCTTGCAGTAGCTAACTACAAACATATATAAAATCTTCCTTTAATTTCAATGTCTTTATGAAAATTCTCCATCAAAATGAGTGGGAAAACAATTATCTTGATTCTATTCTTTTGGGCTGTTCTCACCATTGTTACTCCTGTTCTGGTCCGTTTGTCAGCTACTGCTAAAGCCAATGGGGAGTTCTTTGTTATCAAACACACAAGTAAGGATATTGTTAAAAAATGAGGAATTTTATTAGCTTAGTTGGTTAGCTATCTGAACTTTCATCAAGGGTTCGATTCCCACCTTGTAGTCCCCTCCTTCATTTCCCTTACACCTATGTAATTTTTAATTTTTTTTAAAAATAAATTGATATTCCATATGGTCTTATGATCAAATTTGAAGCTATTAGTCTCTTTTTGCAGGTGAGCTAAAGGAGAGAATAAAGGCTGGAAAAATTATGGGGGTTTTGCCAAGGAGAGCACTTGTCGCAGCGGCTGGCCTCGGCACGCGGACGACGAGGTTATGGGAGATGAAAATGTTGTTAAGCTATTTTGCTCAGATACTTCAAAAATAATGTGGTTGTATCTTTGTCAATTACTTTAAAAGTAATTTATGTTTGGAGGATCTGATACATATGCGAGGACATTTATGAAGGATCCGAGCAACATAGTTTATAAGGTGTACGTGGGGCCAGTGAAAAACTTCATTTTGGTTGAAGAAATTGAGTACCCCTGTTCCAAATTGTTAAGGCAGCCCCACTTGAGCATTGAGACGGGATGAATGGACAATATGAATTGTATATATCTCTACTGAAGGTACAGCAACAATTCCATTTATTATAGTACAGAAGCAATTGGTCAATTCTTTTTCTTCTATTCAACCTCTTTTTCGTTTCTACTTCCTTTCCCATGTAACAATAATGGCAATGAGGATTAATGAAGTTTGAGTAAAAATAAGAAGAATAAACTAAAATAACTGGCTATATTTAATATATGTATAATATGTGTATGATCGCGTATAATCTATGTATACTGGCTAGAAAAAGTAAACAGTAAATCTGTTCGGCTATTCGCATAAAGATCCCCACTCTACTTAATGAAGGATCATGATCCGTTCTATAATGAAGAAGCATATTCTTCCTAACAAAAGTTAGGTGAGGTTGGAAGGTTTACCTAACTAGTAGGGAAAAAGTAAAGGAACTTCTTGGAGTATAACTAAAGCATTAATGATAATGGTAGATTGGTAGGGTAATAACTCAGCATTTAAAATCATCAATACCAAATTGACAATATTTTTCAATCACTATGTATCCGCTCGTCAGCTATTTGATCGGAATATTTTCCAATCACTATGTATCCGCTCATCAGCTATTTAATCGGGATACTATTACATAAGTTCCTAATGGAATAAATGACAGGAATAGGTTCAAATCACTCTAAATGAAGAGTCAGCAAACAAACCAGAAAATATATCATAAATGTCGAATTCTATAAACAAGAGAGAATTGAAAGTTGGATGTGTTAGTTTGAAGTCTTTAGATTGTAAGGCAAACGAATCCGTTGATTATGTTCCATACGAAACCTAAACTCATAAGAAAACTAGAGAAAATTGAAACAGTAGAGACTAGAGAGTCCTCTTTGATTGATCTTTATTGACAATAAGACTCTTTCATATTACATCACAGCTTAAAATCTGGTACAAGATGGTAGAGCAACAATGCAAAAGCAAAAAGACACGGATGTCTTCCATTTTCTATAGTTTCATTATAGTACTACTCATTATGGACGGTAAAAACAGACTTAAAACATACCATTCAATGCGTCTCCGATGACACAGCTAACAGGCATTCATACTTCCAGACAAAATGTCTGACAACACTCATCATCTAACAATTTATTCGAGTGATCGGAGACATCAAACGTGTGATTATTTAGACAAAGTGACCAAGGTACTCCTCCACAGTGGTGTACTTAACATCTGGATAAAGTTCCGAGGCCTCAACCCCAAACGATGGCTCTATCTCAAAATTGGTTTGATCACCCTTCACAAATGTTGAGTGGTGAATTGCTAGTATGATATTGGTTGGCATCGGAGATGCTGCAACATTATACAATATACAATGTCAGGATTACCTATGTTAAATCGAAATAATCAATCTTGACTAAACACGAATGATAAAGATTACTGACTCTGGATGTCTTTGAGAATTTGCTCCTCTGGAACATAGATTTTCTCAAGAGTTTTACCAATCAGTTTCTCCCATATAGCCACAAGCTCGTTGAACGATAAGGTATTCTTGGGAGGCCTGATGTAAAGGGTCTTGTTCAATGCTCTCGGGTCATCAACAGCATTAATGGTATAGGTGCCAATGTCATGTTCTTCATTGAATACAGCTGCAGAAAAACAGAACAAAAGTATACAAAAATGAGACGTTTCGTCATGAACCTGTTCTGTTCTGTTGGCACGCGTACCAAATTCAAATCAATGGAGTCACCACCTAACACTGGTGGGCAGGGGTAAGGAACTTTTTTTGACTTACCCTTAACATTTCCATCTCCGAGAATGATGACTTTGTCTCGAGGAGGAGCAGTGGCTCCTGGCTGGACCAAAGTTGGTAAGAAATAACCAGCAAAACAGTTACATGAGACATAAGTATAGGGAATTCCTGCAGTCTCAATAGCTCTTCGGATTTGGACTTTCACAGCAAATGTAGACTTTGCTGGCTCCACAGCTTTGATCCTATCGACATCCATACCAAACTCCGAAGGGAAGAATCTCTGAAATTTTTTAGCACAAGATAGTTTATCTAAATTTTAAATCTCTGGGCTGGCACCACAAGGCTCAATATTTCTAAGAGTGTCATGTTTAATATTTATACTTTTCTTATAAATATATATACAAATATACACGTATATACAGATTTTCAATTGAGACAGGGGAGGCAAGGCACCCCCTCCGATACACCTAAATCCGCCCTATCTTAATCATTTTCAGATTCTCTAGTGAAATACTCTTTTCAAATTTGAGGCATTTACACACACTTGTTAACAGTTACGTGATCTAACTCATTTTTATGCCTTAAATCAACGAGACAAATACTCCCATAATTAGCGGCTATGTTGCTCGGACTCTCCAAATATCTTGCTGCACCATGTTGGATCCTCCAAAAATATACTACTTTTGAAGGGTCCTACATGCAACCATCAACATTATTGAAGAATCCGAGGAACATAGATTTAAGATCCCTTTGATAGTCCAGATTCTGTAATTCAAATGTGATCTACAAATTCAAGAATTTTATCAACAATTACTGTCCCATGTTACATCGTTTAATTAACAGATAAATAAAACCCATCTACTCTTAACCAAAGATCTCATGTTCAAGCCCGTTATGAACAATAATAAGAAGCAACTAACCTTAATATTTCCAGCTTCTTTGATAGCATCAATGATCTTAACTTGATCAGCCAATTGCATTGCACCTACAGCTGATATCACTACATCCACTTGTTTTATAGCCTTCAGCAAGCTCTCATGATCATACAAATCACCCTGTTCAAAAACAAGAAATTAAAATATACTTGCATGTACAATTTATTAAGAATGCACCATACGATATACTATTTATATACATACATTAATAATAGTGACACCCAAATTCTTGAAATTCTCAACAATTTTGCCCTTAACAGGGTCAGAAACTGTGGTCTCTCTTACTAAAGCAAAAGTTGGGTTCCCAGATTTTGCACTTGCCTCCACTACAAATTTACCAATATACCCCGTTCCTCCAATTATCAGAACTTTGCTTTTCTCAGCCATTATTTGATAAAATAAAACTTTAAGATTTTGAGTTGAAATTAAAGAGCTTTCTCAAGAATTTGGTTGTGTAGTGTATGACCAAAATGATGCTGAGGCAACATCATTTTATGCAATGAGGTAGGGAGCTGTAATGACCAAAATGACCTCACTGATCCAACTAACCGTCCTCAAAACTCCTCCGTGCATTTTTATTTGTCCAATATTTATTTGATATAATTAATAAAATAATAATTTTATTAATTTTTTAATAATAATATATTAGAAACTAAGTAATAAATTCTTCTCAAAATTTTAAATTAGACATTTAGTTTTAATATAATGAACATATAAAAATAATTATAGAGTATTATCTATATATTCATATAATGTAAAAAAATTAATAAGTATATACTATTATTAGATTTGATTTTTTAAATCAGATAATTTTTCCCTACAATGAAATCATTGAGCAGTATATAGCTTGTATTATTTATATTTTGTTGATTTCTATAATTTTTACTTGCTCAGAGAAGATTTGTTTAATTTCAGAGAAATATTTCACATGGTTGAAATATTTTTTTAAAATAGTGTCCAACATGACTCAAGTATTATTTATTTATTAATTAAGATAAAATATTTTTATAATAATATTTATTTAAATTTCAGTATTATTTTTGATAATTATATTATATTTTACCCTTATTTTCCAAACACTATTGGCTTCAATGTCCGAATAGAACTACAATAATTGTGTTTCTATCCGAATAAGACTACAATGATGATTTCATGTCCCAATAGAAGTACAAAAATTGTTTCGATATTCGAATAGGGTCCATTACTAAAAAGACTGAATTTAACGACGAACAAATTTAGTAGTTAAACAACAAAATTCGTTGCTAATTTTACATAGAAACAAATTAGCGACAATCTTTTTTTTTAATTACGAGCAAAATGGCGATGGACCAACGACAAAGTTTGTAGCTAATTTTAGTGTTTTTTGCCTTGGTGATAAATGAGCTGACACGGTCTATTCAGGAGGAGGTTCCATGATATATACTATTTGCGGACGATATAATTTTGATAGATGAGACTCGGGACAGAGTTAATGATAGGTTTGAAGTTTGGAGACAAACTCTGGAGTCCAAAGGGTTCAGATTGAGCAGGACCAAAATATAATACTTGGAGTGCAAATTAAGTGTTACGATGAATAAAGAGGCCATGGAAGTGAGGCTTGCCACTCAACCTATCCCCAAGACAGAAAGTCGATGATGATGTTACTTATCGCATTGGGGCAGCGTGAATGAAATGGAGGCTTGCCTCTAGAGTCTTGTGTGATAAGAAAGTACCATATAAACTTAAGAAAAAATGGTCTAATGGACCCCTATACTTGTATGAATTTGTATTGTGGAACCTTCTATTTAACCCTTTTACCAATTAAACCCTTAAACTCAATCAAAAGGAGATTTTAAAACTCCTCCTACCATGTGTGTAGCTCACTTTTCCTTAAATAGATGACATGTCAAATCCATGTCACATAAATTAATAACATGTCATAATTATCTTTATTAACTTATTTTCAAAAATTATTAATCAAAATATTAAATAATAGATAAAAAAATAATTCTTTAAAGTAAAATTCATTCTTCTCTCAACTTCCTCCACCTTCTGCTCAACTTTCCTCCACCTTCCCCGACCCACCATCACTGTCAACACAATCCTCACAACCATCACCTCCACCCTTTTAGTCTCCTTTTCTTCCATTTAAATTTATCTTCATACAAAAGAAAAGAGACATTGGAATGAAAGATTTGAAGAAAAAAAACTTGAATCTTCCTATGTTTCCCTTTCTTTTTCTTTCCTCGTAAGACTTTTGTGTTTGAAAATTTTACTCTTTAATGATGGTATTTGGTGAGACTAAAATAGAAAGAAAAAAAGTGGAAAAAAAAGGGGATGGGTTTGCTGATGGAGTGGGAGTTGTTAAAAAAAGAGATTGGGGCGGGGATGGGTTTGGGATGGCTGGAAAACGGGGGTTGGGGTAGGGATGGGGTGGGGGATGGCTGAAAAGAAGGTTGGGGCGGAAATGGCTGAAGAAGGTGAACAAGGTGGGGGTGGGGTAAGGGGAAGAAGAAGGTTTTTTTAAAAAACAAAATCTTTACTACTCTATTTACTTCATTTCATAAATACAATTTATCATATTTTACTTTCATTAGTCGACCAACTGACTTATTGTTCAACATCTATGAAACTATAGATGTTAGGTAAAAAGTCGTATATGGAATTTGCCAATTTTGTAACAAATAACGAAGGATATGGGGTGTAACTTAGAAATGAATGAAGCCTGAGATAAGGATGATAATAATTGAAGGCAAGTTATTGGAATTGAGTGGATGTTGTGAGAAATGGAAATATGATCACATGTAGAGCTAGGTTTATATAAACCCCACCAAACCATGATCTCGACCTTTTTATTTTTTTTGTTTTTTTGGTTGAAAATGTGAGTGGCTCGAGATGGAAATAAAGGAAAATGAAGCAAGCAATCCAAGTTATGGCATATATTATCAATTTCAGAATTTAAATTTTATAGATTTAATTTTTAATATTTTTAGTATTAAATTATTGTACTTATGAAATTATGAATTCAAATAAGAGCTGAATTAAATAAAATCCCTTGAAAAAAAAATATTTCATATCAAAATTGAAAATACTTAAAAACTTTTGTCGTAGGTAGCACGAAAAAACACGTTACAACGACTTGTATGTCCTAACATTACAAGCATCGACACCTTAATACAAACTCCAAATATAACTTAAAAAAATAGACGCATACTTACACAAATTAAATTAAAAGTAACTTGTCATTAGAAATTAAAATTAACCGGTCTAAAGCCAAACCGACGGATCAAGCATTGATTCCGATTGGACCGGGTTTATTGTTGGATCCAGTAGCCATGTTGGCTACGTGAAATTGTGACACGTATTTTGTAAGCTGCACTTTCTGGTACTTTCACTGGTGGTTCATTTAAATGTGCCCAAAAGCGTTGATTCCGGTTGGACCGGGTTTATTGTTGGATCCAGTAGCCATGTTGGCTACGTGAAATTGTGACACGTATTTGTAAGCTGCACTTTCTGGTACTTTCACTGGTGGTTCATTTAAATGTGCCCAATTGCTACTCATCCACCTGCAATTCCAAAAAAAATTAATTATTTTATATATATATATATATATATATATATATATATATATATATTAATATTATAATCTTTCTTGTTATATGATTTGGGCAATTCTCGATAGATTAGTCTTGTCCCACATGGCCATATGGGAGCCTAGTCAGATGTTCATCTAAATCCTCCCGGCCTAACCCATCGGGCCCACAAAATTGACACTAATTTTCACTTAGATATTTTAATTAAACTTTGTTTATTTTAGACACCTCAAGTAAAATTTTGATGTGTCATTTTGACACTTTCTTTTACAATCACCCAAATATCTAAAGTGTGTGTAATACACTTGACGCTGATGTGTCAAAGTGACCAATTAAATGAAGAAATGTGACAGATATATTAAAAATATTTTTAAAATAATGACTTTTGATTAAAAAAAAGTAATCATTAACTTCATTTAATTGGTCACTTTGACACATCGACAAATGTATTACACACACTTTAGATATTTGAATGATTGTAAAAAAAAGTATCAAAATGACACATCGGAACCTTACTTGAGGTATCTAAAATGAACAAATCTTAGTTGAAGTGTCTAAGTGAAAGTTGGTGCCAACTTTGAGGGGTCACCGATGAATTCGGCCAAATCCTCTGCGGCTTATGGTTAAAATAATTTTTTTTTTTTATGTATATATAATAAATGTCGAATTCTTCAGCTAATTTATGTACTTATTTTTTAAAATTTTGAATTAATAAAAATTCTAGCTCTAAAATTTTGAATTAATAAAAATTCTAGCTCTTGTGGGATGGTAAGTGTTAACTAATATAGATCATCATCAAGAAGCAATAAATTTAAAACGTTTAATTACCATCCATTTTTCTTGATTAGTTGATCGAAACTTTCCTCACTTGACAAATCAGAAAGCTCTTTAGAGTTTAATCTTTCTTCCTCTGCTTTAGCTGCCTCCTCAAATGCAATATTTGCCTGTCCCTAATTAAAACAGCCAAAAATTAATTAGTAAGCGATCATCATAATTACGAGTTCGACAAAATTGTGATCTAAAAATTTTAAATTATAAATTATAAATCCGTCTCTGAAAATAATATGATATTAATATGTATACCTGTTTTTGGCTTTGAGGAGATAACATAGAGACATATCTCTGATGTTCTTCTTCTATTTGTTTTTTGGATCTCCAATATGCTTCTATATCTTCCTTTGTTAATGACTTATTTTTTCGATATTTCACTATAAATTAAATCCAACAAAGAAAAAAACATTAACAATTAAACAAATTATAGAAGGAAAGAGAAAAGGGGTAATATAATTTGTCATCCATTAAATGAACTTACTAGCTTGAGGATCAGAAACATGAGAGTCCCAACCTGCCATAAGAGAACCCATAATAATCTCTTTTTCTTGCTAATTCACTTCTTAATTAAATCAATAAGACACTTAATTAACTTCACTTAACTTTGTTATAGACAACCTAGTGGAAAATCTATTTTTATAGGGAGAGAAGAAAACAGACAATGGTTTATGGTGGGGCCTGCCTTAAATTGCTGCGCTTATCTCTAACAAAAAAAACAAAACATTATTTTATTATTAAATTATGTTAAACCAATGACTTGTGCTGTTGTGCATATAGTTTCTTTATAGTGGAGTAATAATTAACTACTAATACTGCCTGGAATTCTTTAGCCGCCCATAGATATGCATGCAAGATAAAATATAGAGAAATAAAAAGGCAAACGTATTCTTGCCTCAATTAATATTTATGTCTATAATTTTGGATATATATAAATAAATATTTAAATTTATATAAAATTAGGTAAATAGATAAATATATTCTAAGTGATATAATATACCTATAACATTATATAAGACATGAATTGTCATGTACATAAAATGATATGTAGAACACATATATTTACTTATTTAATTTTATATAAATTTAATTTAAATATATAGATATATACATTCAAAATTAAAATAGATAAATATGAATTGATTCTAGTTAAAGTGACATGTTTATTTGTGTTATGCCAAATGAAAATATCTTCTATCTATCCATCATGGATTGGTATGTCCACTAAGTTGTCACGTCAGATAATTTATCTCTATTCTTATCATATCCTAGTCTCCTAGAAGTCCCCGTTGGACTCTATTCCTTCATAAACAAAATAGGAGTAACACCAATATCCTAATTATCAAAAATAAAATAAAATAGGAGTAACAATTAAATTGATTTTGATTAACAGTAAAAAGCTATTTTTTTTCAAAAGTTAAAACAATTTTTTCCCGGTAAATACTTTCACTTTAGTCAATCATAAATTATTGCTACTTAATAAAAGATAATTTCTAAATTATTTAATCAAAATACAAATTGCTATTCTCTATTTTTTTTAAAAGTTTGATCAGACGTATTATTAAAAAATGCGTGTACTTCTTTCCCAAAATTAAACTAACACCATATTCAGATCAGATACTAGGATGATTATCTTCAGGGACAAAGTTAAAGTGCCAACCTTATCCAAGTTTGTGTGAAAATTGGATTATAATAAGTCAATTGTGTTGCTGTTGTGTGTTGCTCATTCTCCCCTCCCCATCTCTCATGTGGAAGAACATGATGAAGAACAAAGGTGACATAGAACCTCACATTAAGTGGAACTTATGTTCAGGAAATTGCAGTTTCTGGTGGGACGATTGGCTGGGTATTGGCCCTCTAGCCAATTACTATGAATATATTTCAAGATTCAACAACTCCACTGTCTCCATGTTCATGACAAATGGAAAATGGAATGAAGAGAAAATCAGGCAACAGGCCCCTCAACACATGATACACACAATTCTCAATATTAAAATCATGTACCAACAAAACACATTAGATCAAGCTCAATGGAAGCTGCAATCACGTGGAAATTTCACTTGTAAATCAGCTTGGGAAAATATGAGAAAGAAAAAAAACAAGACATTGATAGATAGGATGACATGGCATACTAACATCCCTTTCAAGGCTTCATTCTTGCTTTGGAGAACATTGAGACACAAACTCCCAACCAATGATAAACTGATTTCTTTTGGGAGAGAAACCGCAGAGTGCTCATGCTGCTACAGGCCTGGTTTGGACAACATAGATCACATATTTGTCTCTGGAAGCTTTGCTAAACACATCTGGACATATTTCTCCAACTGGGGGGAATCAGGCAGGACCACAACTCCATTAGAGACATCTTGATGAGATGGTGGACCTACAAACCAAACAATGCTGTACATAAACTCATGTTGCAAGCCCTCTCTATATTTATTTGCTGGAATGTCTGGAAGAAGAGGTGTGCAAGTAAATATGGAGGAAAGAAATCTAGTACTACTAGGGTGAAGTTCAATATAATCAAAGAAATATACATGCTTATTACTACAACTTTTCCATATATCCAATGGCCACCAGCTTGGAAGGATCTAATTATTTGGATAGAAAACTGTAAGCATGACATAAAAGTAACCCAGGTTAAATGGCTCAAACCCCCCCTAACATAGTTAAACTTAACACTGATGGGAGTGCCATAGGCAACCCAGGAAAGATAGGAGCAGGAGGCATAGTAAGGGATCATAAGGGTAATCTGATATATGCTTTTGCCTCTCCTTTGGGAGTTGGAACAAATAATCAAGCGGAAGTGCAGACAACCAGTTTTGGCATTAATTGGTGCATTCAACATGGTTATAATAGAGTAATATTGGAAGTAGATTCGGAACTTGTGATCAAGTGGCTGAATCTGGACATCAAACCACCCTGGAACATTCAAAACTACGTTAATGAACTCCAACAACTGGTCCAACTGCTAGAATACTTCCAATGCAAACATGTTTTTCGGGAAGCAAATTTTCCAGCTGATACATTATCTAAGTACAACCATACACTTGATAATACACAACACTTCTACAACCTTCAACAACTTCCACAAGAAATCAAGGGCTACATAAAGCTATACAAGATAGGAATGGCAAGCTTCAGGAGAAGAAGATTAAAAAGGATAAAACAACCTTCTTGAACATTTTTTTATCTCTAATGTTCCTAACTTGGCTACGATTGTTGTTGCTGCAACTTTCCTTGGACCTACTTGGTACGACATGTCTAAAAAGAGCAAAGATGAAAAGAATTTCCCCAACCCATGCGAGATAAAAGGTTCGTATACTTGTTCTTGAATAGGACTAGTGTAGGCTACTTTCTTGTATTTTCATGGAAGGGGAGAGTCTCCCTCATTTATGCTTTCTTAGTTGATTTGTACCGAGAGGAGTCCTCTCACAGGTTTAATGCTTTCTAATTATAGTTAGTCTCTTTTTTGTATCGGGGATGAGTTAGCCGACCTTAATAGGTTAGCCGACTTATGAACCACCATAGGATCGGAGGTAAGGTTTATGTCCCCCTCCTTGTATTTTATTTTGATTATTTATGTTAAGGCTTGGGGGTGCTGCTCAACCCCTGACTGTGCACGAGAGGTGGGAGCCTCGTGTAGGGTCTGTTCCCAAAAAAAAAAAAAATTCTCCCCTCCCCTCACCCCACACCCCACACCCCACACCCCACACAAAGAAACATTTACTCATAATATTTTTTTTAGTGGTAATATATATTTAGCTGTTATTGAGTTAGTCATTATTTAGAATTATTAATATTTTTAGTGATATTTATATAAAAGGTTAGTTATAAATATTTATATTTATTATTATCGCTAAATTCGTTATTTTTGATAGTGTCATCTCATTAAACTTGGAACTGGGAAACATGAAACTTGGAAAACCCCAAATATTAATTTGGCTTTGGAGCCTGTTAAAGAATGATAAAAGTCCTACATTGATGGTTAATGAGATAGGTAGACTCCTTAGAAGGTGTGGGCAATCCTCTTTCTTTTGAACTAGCTTTGGAGTGTGAATTAGGTCTAGACTTAATTTAACATGTATGAGAGCAGAACCCGTTCATCCAATGTTGGGTCACTAAAATTAAAATTGTCCACACATCAAATGTTAAACACTGCACTTGAAATACCGTGTTAAAGAATGACAAAAGTCTTAGATTGATGATTAATAAAAAGGGTAAATTTTTTATAAAGCTTAAATAATCCTTATTCTTTTGAGTTAATTTTTTGGGGTGTAAGTAAATCTAAGAGCTAATTTAAGGAAGCTGAACAATTCTAGTATTAGTAGACGCCAAAATATCTTAAATAAACAACATTATCAACATCAAAGTTTTGTTATTTTCAAATGTCAATTTTTATCTCCAGCACGTCTGGTATCCACTTCTCTTTCTTTTATGTCAAAATCAAAAATAGCATATGCATGACTTCATCTTTCTGATAATTATCGTACCTTCTAGTGTGCTTTAAAAAAAACTCCATTAACATAGTCGATCTCCTGTTATTTTTACGTGAGACACTTTTTTTTATTAATCTATTATAATAGAATGATATTTTTTTTTCCAAATTTCGAAACTCGATACAGAAGAAAGAGTTCAGGCATTATTAAATATGGGACTATAGAAACACATTCATTCATCAAAAAAGAGGATTTGATTGAGTATTGAGGAGTCAGGAAATTTAGGCCAAAATACCAAATGAAAGTAGATCGATTTTTTTTCATTCCTGAAGAGGTGCATATCTTGCCCGGATCTTCATTCACATTATATTCTTAATGACGTGATTTATTAAAAATTGTTGATATAACATTCATTCTTTCACTAGGATAAAAAAGAAAATGGCAATATATGTGAAATTCTCGCTACCATACAAAATGTCAATTAAGGTACTCTTATTTAATTTGCATATATTTGTTATATAAAGAGATAAGTGTCAAAAACACATCTAAACTATTCCTCTTTTTTGAGTTTCATAACTAAACTATTGGAAGTAAGGATGTCAAAATGAGCTCAAATATAGGTAACCCGTCCAACCCACCCAAACTTTTATTGATTGAGCTGAAGATAATTTATATTAGGTTCAATCTCAATCCATTTAAGCCTTAATTCATTTTTAAAAAATCTTCAATTAAGTCCAACTTAATTTCTAATTTCAACCCATTTTAAGGCTCTTTATTTGTATTGATGTAATGTATGTTATCATAGTAAAGGTATGAATTACTATCTATATAGTAATTTTATATCTTTTAGGATTAATCTATCTATTTGTAAATTTTTAATTTTATTTTCTTGAGTTGAAATTCAAATTGTGGTTATAAAAGATAAATAATAATATGTTAAAATTATTGAGATTAACGGATCAAATTGGGCAGTCATGAACCAACCCAAATCTTAGCCCAATTAAGCCCAATCCATTTGAACCCAAAGTAAATTTGGGCGAGTGATGATCCAGCGCGATTTTTACTTCAATCCATTTTAATATTTTCAATTTCAATCCAACCCGCTCATTTGACAGCCCTAATTGGAAGTGTGAATTTCATATCTAAACTATCACTTATTAGTTTGAAAAACACATCTCTCTCTTATATTTTCCTCTCATCATGGTATGTACTACACTCCCTCTTCCATTTAATTTTTTTTTATCACATTACACTCCACATGGACAAAATATTTCATCTTAACAAAAATTAAATCAATTATTAGAGTTAATTAAAATTAAAGATTAAAATATTATTATTCCCTTCCCCCCCTCCCCAAATAAAAAAATAATTATTACAAAATAAAATATAAATATTTTTCTTACCTCACTCCACCACTTTCTCTCACCATAATCCCCCCTCCCCCCCACAATTTTTTATTTATATTTATTAAATTTCTTTTATAAAAGTTTTTAAAAAAATTCTTGCTTCATCTTCCCCCCCCCCCCACTCACACAAATAATAATTTAGATATTATTTTATTTTATTTTAGAAAAATTATACCCCGCCCTATCTAACCCACCGCTTTCAAATTATTTTCATATATATATATATATATAAAAATGAATTTAGGAAAGTATTTTTAACTTGCCGCAAGACTTTTCTTAAAATTAAATTTTTATTTTTATTTTATTCGGTACGCAAGTAGGAAAATATATTTCCCTAAAAATATACGTACATATCTAAAACAAAATGAGAAAAATATATTAAAAAAATAAAAATTAAGAGCGGAGAGTTAGATAGAGTGGGTATAATTCTATTTTTTTAAAAAATAAAAATAATAACTTTTTTAGGAAGGAATGGGGCAGGGGTGTTGACACCCAATTTTGACCCTCTGATCTTGGGCGCATTTATAAGTCCATGCACTATGTTTGGCCATTGTTGTGTGGCATTCTGAGAAGTTATTGAAGCCAAATGACGTGTTTTGGATGGAATATCAAGCAAGTGTGCAATAAGGTATGAGTTTCAACATATGCAGGAATTTTGCAAAGCAAAAGGTAGGAAAAATGGTCCTGGCGCTATAGTGGCGCAATGCGCCACTGCAGCGTCAAAACCTGCACAGACTCTAGTGGCGCGACGCGCTGGGATGCAAACTACTGAGGCATGTTTTGGGCGCGATAGTGGCGCGATGCCTCACTGCAGCGCCAAGCGAAATTCTTCAGAAATACTCTAGACGCGATAGTGGCGCGATGCCCCACTGCAGCGCCAAGCGAAATTCTTCAGAAATTCTCTAGGTGCGATAGTGGCGCGATGCCCCACTGCAGGGCCATCAACTTTCCAATTATTTATTATTCTGCCCTTCAATAATTGAAAGTGGAGAGCACTTTAAATAGTTGGGTGTGCTAGGGCAAAAAAGGGGAGACGTTTTGGAGGCGGAAAAAGAAGAGAAGAAAGACGAAAGAAGAAGAGAAGCACAAAAACATCTTAGGTTCTTTTCTTCCTTTATTATATTTTAATGTATTTGGAATTGATTCCTTGTTGTTGTTATTTACATATGAGTAGCTAAACACCCGAATTCCGGGGCTATAGCTACGAAACATGATTTAATAACATTTAAACTTGGTGGAAGATGGGTTGTTGATTCTAATTACTCTTTTATTCTTGTGGTTATGATTTTAATGTTTGACCAGCATTAAGATATATGTGTTGTTTATCTTGAATTCGGAAGAGGACAAGTAGATAGAACAAAGAATGGAAGGAATGTGTTCATACTAACATATGTTAGCGTGATTAGTAGATAGGATGCTTGTGACCCATACCTATTTACCACATTTGGTTATGATAAAGGATGATAGTTAAATGCGTTTTTATTATTTCATACCTATCACCGCTCAATGATGTAGTTAGGTTGGCAATGAAGATAGACAATTATAGATCGAAAAACCATAATTGGATTATTAACCCTTTTTATCAATAATTAAATAACCCATCGGAAACTAAGATTGAATAATAGTAAACTTGATTTCACGTTATGTTATAGCCCTGAAATCTCTTAAAGCCTGATTAATATACATAACTATTGCATTGTCTTCACTTCGAGAAAGTGTTTATACTTCCAAAAATCAGTAACAAACAATCTTAACCTCATTGCATAACTATAATTAGTGTAGGCATTTGAAAGAAACTGTTTGCCTTATCAAGGTCCTTGTGGGTTCGATATCTGGCTTGAAAGAGCCGCTTTACTACTTGAGAGACTACGTACACTTGTGTGTGCAATTGTAGCCACAACACCCTCCACAACACAAATTGGCTATCGAGTTTCTTTGAATTTCGAACATTTTTGAAATAATTAGTTTTTATAAAAATAAAGATATTTTCATGTTATTCTTAACTATTTTTACTTTTTTTAATATAAATTTTAGTATAATATACATATTTTTATATATAACTATATCTTTAATTACTATTTATGTCGTTACTCGAAAATCACCTCAAAGGATTTTATTTTTTAATAAATATAATGTTAGTTAGGTTAGTTTAATTATAATTTATATTTTTGAAATTTTTAGTTTTTTCTATATAAAAAAAACTTTCTCCCACATCGAAAATTGATGAAAAATTTGAGGTTTTTGGAGCCTATATAAATGTTCATATTCTTATGAGGAGGTCACGGGTTCAAGCTTTGGAAACAGCCTCTGGCAGAAATGCAAGGCAAGACTGCGTACAATAGACCCTTGTGATCAGACCCTTTCCCGGATCCCGCGCATAGCGGGAGATTTAGTGCACCGGGCTGCCCTTTTTTAAGAGTAAAGAAGTGAGAGATTTTTTAACCACCTCAAAGTTAGAAATTTTCTTAACTTGACTAGGATTTTGGACTCTTGTCCCCAGCCTAAAGTTGTGAAAA
This sequence comes from Solanum dulcamara, assembly GCF_947179165.1. Lineage (NCBI taxonomy): Eukaryota > Viridiplantae > Streptophyta > Magnoliopsida > Solanales > Solanaceae > Solanum > Solanum dulcamara. The sequence continues at coordinate 2,488,579 of NC_077245.1, forward strand.
TTTCTAGCTTTTAATCTATATTTTTCTTCAATGAAAATAGGAGATTGAATTTGAAATTTAGGCTAAGAACAATGTTCTTATAACATCGAACCCACGAAGGTTCGAGTCAAAATTTTTAATTTTTCTTTTTGTCGATTGGAGTTCCATCAAACTCTTGGGGGGTGATGAATTTGTTTTCCGCTCGTCGTCTTAAGGCTCGCTGTCTAAAAAGAGGTAAAATATTTTCTCAGTTTTATTTTATTTAATTATTTCATGATTTATAATTAGTTGATTCGTAGTCTTATTTTTTTCAGTTAGCATGTATTAAGAATAATTAGATTAATGATAGAAATATTTTATAGTTAGTATGTGTTAGGATTAATTAGCTATCATATGTTAAGATTAATTAGCTATCATGTGTTAGGATTATTTGATGAAAGCTCTTAGTTTTGTTCATTATTTTTTTCAAGTAATTTTCTTTAACAATATAGATTTTCATGTTTTCAATTTTTTCTTTTAACATGATTTAGATAACAAAAATATGTTTAAAGTTGTTATTTAATTAGAACTTCCATGACCTAATTGATTTAATTCTTTTTTTAAAAAATTTGAGCTAGTATAGCGTATATATTAAATTCGTGTTCTTTACTTACTTGAATATATTTCTTCTTTCCTTTCTTTTGTCTACATATATGCATGTTGTTAGTCACTTCTAGGATGCCCATCAATTTAATAACTTAAAATATCATGATATATTCTTTGATTTAGCTTAAAATGAGTAAATACTTATGTAATTTTATTTTGGTGCATGTGATATCAATTCGAGTCCTTCTTTGGACTCCATTCTTGTATATCATTGAGTTTTGAGTTTTCCATCATCTTGCTTGAATTGCTGAAAAGTTGATATATGAAAATAAAGCTAATATACATGGTTTGAATATTGATATTAGGTTGTATACATAGAATAGAGGTGGAAAACAGTGTCGTATACACTGATATCCAGTATCTTTACAGTCCGATATGTAAGAAAATAAAATATTTCTATATATCAAACTGTATACAAACTGATATACAGTGATATACAACAGATACATGGAACAAATAAGTGGCATACTGTTTGTATACAGTCTGATATATAGAAATAATGTTGTATACACTGTATATAATGTATATATAGTCCGATATACAACCGTGATATACAGTGGAATTGTGCTTAAGGTCCAAAACGCAAATGACCTAACAGTTTAGTCCAGGCGTACAGAAACTAAGTGACAGACCATATTTTCATGTGTTATTTATTATTTATTTATATTGATTCGTGTTGTAATAATTTATTTACTTATGTTATTTATGCTTGCTTAGATATTAATTTTAATTTGTTTTAACTTAATTAGATTCCCCTAAATATAAACCAATTCATATTAATTTACTCTTTAAATGATTTTCTATCTTTACATAGTCATTTGATAAACTTTTACTTTTTTATGCACATGTATATTATTTTTAATGTTTAAGTTTGATCATTTTTTCTAAAATATAATAACTTTAAAGTCTTTGTTTCCTTTTAAATTAATATTTTCAAAAGTTCGTCAAATAATTTTTCAAATCGTCGGATAACCGTGTGTTAGCGGCCACTTTGAATGCTTAACACCTTCTCAAAGTGGAAATAAGAACCTCGTACCTTTTTCTCTGAATTTTTAAGACTTAAATCTGTTAGTGTATTTTAAACTAAGTTTTATTGATTTTTTTAAAAAACTAAGTGGCGACTCTTCTTTTCTAAAATTATTTTTTTCTCTAAAAAGTTAAAATTAATTTTAAACCGTCTTTTTCCAACATAACAAGGGGGAGGGGGTGAAGTATGAAATTTTAAAAAATATTTTATAAAACAAATTTAAAAAATAAAAGGACGGGGATTGTGTGTGGGGGGGGGGGGGAGGTATTTTAAAAACTAGTATTAATAGTTTATCTAATTTTTTGTTAAGGTGAAATATTTTATCCATTTGGAATGACATGAATTTTTTTAAAAAATAGAGAGAGTGTATTACACACACCATTGATGTGTGTTTCTCAAACTAATAAGTGATAGTTTAGGTATGAAACTCACACATCTAATAATTTAGTTATGAAACTAAAAAAAAAGAATAGTTTAAGTGTGTTTTTTGACACTTATATTTTATATAAATCTAATACATATGTCTGAAAACTTTGCTTTATTTCGTAAATTCGATTTCCAATCAAACATTTTTACCTAAAATGAAACAGTCACAGCATGCTGAGGAATATCATTCATATGTCTCCACTAAAGAAAATTCCTTTCTTAATGATTTTATCTACTTCCTATCTTAAAATTTCTCTACTTTATTATGCTCCTTCTCTCTACTTATACCTTTATGGTAGAATAGCAATGACAAATGGATAGATTGGATTGAATTTTTGGGGTTAGAAATGAATTAAATAAAAATAGATTGAGTTGCGATCCGTCCATATTAACATGGATAAAAAATTGCATTAGGTAAAATATGAATTAAGTAAAAAATGAACTCGATCCATTTTTATTTAACCTATTTTAACGAGTTTTCTTATGCGTCAATTTGGATCACATGTTTAGTTCAAATGAGATACAATCTAGATTCTGCCTAAATAATTATTCCGCCATGAGAATACCTAACCCAATCATTGATCGAATGAATTATATTTTTATGGGTTAATTTTATCATCCATCGAACGAAAGATAATAGTTGACATGTGTATTTTTGTAACAAGGACACGACTTTGATTACATTAATCTTTTAATAGATAGAGCACTCTCTCTACATAATAAATCCAAGATCATTTGTATCTTCACTAAAATATTGGTCATATTTGTAGAGGGTTCAAATAATAACTAAGCTAATTTAAGAAAAAAGCAGATACATAATACAATATAGTGAGATTTCTTTAATAAATATATTTCAAGTTTCATGGGCTGCCTCTCTTGTTGTTGAACTTGGTGGAGAGAGTTTTAGACAAAGGTGTCAAATGTGTGGGCTTGGACCTAGTCCAACCTTTTGGGCCCATGATGCTCTCCTTCAAGTAGGGCACATCTTCTTCACTAGACAAAGTCCTTAACCAGTTTACCCTCTTATTAGAACTTGCACCTGGCCCATAACACTTGTACTCAGCAAAATATGATGTCCTGTAAAAAAATAAGACGAATGATCATACAAGATTAAAAATGATCATATTTGTAAGAAAGTGTAAGTAGTAATATACATTGAGGATAAAATGAGAAAAGATTGTTGGAGAGAGTTTGGTCATATAATGCATAGACCTAGAGATTCATAAGTTGATAGATGTGAAATTGTGGTGACTGAAGGTGTAAAAAGGGGACGAAGTAAATCTAAAATCACATGAAAAGAAATTGTCTCGAAAGACGTACAATTTCTTGGAGTGAATATAGATTTAGCAAAACAATCAATAGAGAAAAAAAGCTTCATATAGGTGACATCTACTATTAGGGAGTAGACTTTAGTCTTTTAGACGACACTTTCTTGCTTGAAACTTAGGCTTAGTTATTGTTATTGTTGTACCTGCTATAATAAGTTAAAATAAATCTTATATATTGTCGGTGCTTATGAGTTAAATTGATAAATGTACCTTTGCCTAGAGGGATCATTCCAATCTTCCCAACCATTGGGGAGTATGACATTTGACATGTAAGTTTGAGCAAATACTACCCTAGCATAGGCACCCCATGGTCTCCCAAGAATTGCACTCTTCACTCCAGTGATCTTACATCCCACGAAGGTGAAACCTGTATTCTCTTGAGGTGATTGCCTATGTTGTGCTGTTATAGCCCCATTCGATTGCGAAAGCGAATGCAAATGACATTTCTGCCCATAAAAATAAACGGGGTCTTAATCATGGTTAAGTGATATATAACTTATATGACAGAAAATTGATTTGATGTAAATATCGAGTATATTATATATTTATGTTACCTCAAAGAGAGAAGCGGCATTTCCACATATGAAATCAGTGTCCCCTTCAATATAACAATTTTTGTAATAATGTCTACCAACGTCATCAAGTAATGTGTCTTGATGAGACATAATTCTACAACCCACGAAGGTTGCTTTATCTCCTTCTACCCTCAATGCTACTGCTTTTGCTCCACTTCCATATGTGTTCTGTGATTAACATCAAACAAAATACATTTCAATTAGTGAATAAGCGGGCTATGCTGAATTTGAACAGATCAAAATAGGCTGAGTGTTAAGAATAGTCAGCTCAAACGCTACTTGGCCGGAGTTAGGTTGGTCAAGATGGGAAAAACAATGTGTCAATGGCCAACCCGCCCAACTCTTACATATTTTTAAGTTCTTTGTTTGCTTTGTTTAATTATCCAATAAACTTTATTTCTCTATTAATTATCACTTTTCTTATAATAAAAAATTGATAAAGTTTCTCATGGATCAATTTGGACGAGATACCCCAATCAACCTAACTTTCAGATAAATTGAATTTGACGAGTCAAAATAGGCATAAGTTAATAAATGGACGGGTCATTAATCCGATAAAACATGAGCAAATTGAGCGAAACATATTTTCATGGACTGATTCCATCACCTCTACAAAGTAACCAACATGTTATAATGGGTTAAACTACCATGATATCTATAATCAACAATAGCAAATTAAACTCAGTGTAATTCCATAGAGTAGGTCTGCTAAAGACAGAGTGTACGCAAATCTTATCCTTATCTTGATGGTAGAGAGACTTCTAATGATAGAGCCTTGCCTCAAGGAAAAATAGTTTAAAAGAGTTCGAAAAAAGTAATAACTACAGTGAAAGAGCCATGAACATAAAAAAAAAATGCAGTATATATACCTGAATTGTAAGGTATCGAGCCACAAAATCAGAAGCAAAAACAGTGAAAGTTGGAGATTTAAATATATCTCCATAATCATTCCCTGTAATTATAGTATTTTTCACTGTTGTTTTTCTCCCACTGATTGTTATAAATGGCTTGTCAGAAGGAACAACAATTTTCTCTCTATAAACACCAGGCTTTACCAAAATAAATACATGGTGAGTATTCTTTGAAGGTACTGCATCAATTGCTTCTTGTATTTTCTTGTAATCTCCGTTACCAGATTGATCCACTTTTATCAAAATTGCATTTGACAATTGACTTGATGACGACGACGACTCAGCTTCAGAAAAAATCACTAAATAACTCGTAGCTAAGAGAACAACCATAATTATTGCAGTGTAACCGTGAAATAATGCCATATCTTGACAAACAGTAACGAAATTAGAAATTTTGATACACCTGCGATACAAAAGTGGAAAATGCATTAAGAAAGTAAAGTTCTTGTTTTTTTTTGGAATCAAATATGCAATATTTACAGAAAAATGTGAAATTCATGTTGTAATTAATGACTACCCTGACAATGCAATTTGAAATGAAAGAGGAGAAGAGGCAATTCAATCAAAATACCTTTTGCCGCTACACTAGAAATTTCAACAATATATATGTGCACAAAAGAATTTTAGTTTTTCCTTATTTATACAGTATAGTTTTCTGATCGAACCCTTTAACTGGACATAGCTCTGCCTCTTCCTAAGAAACTCAAAATTAGGAAAAAGAATTTTAGAACTTTGAGAAATGCAACTTTAAGACAATTGAATAATAACCTTCTACATATGTGTATATATAGATATAGTGGACAATGACAACATTGGCAAGGTCAATTTTCAACTAGTTTTCTTGAAAATAGAGTAGTTCAAACTTCAAAATTCTGATATTTCTCCATTAACTTAAATATGAACATGTCTTTCTCCATGCCAAACTTGATAATTAAAAATAAAAAAAAAACACAAATAAATTAAATTACCTCAATAAGTTTGTATAAAATAAAATTGTATGTCAGTTTGATTAAAGTGGGGACTGGAGAAGTTGGCAATTTAGGAGAAGTAGGCGGGAAAAACAGGTTGTGTATTATCAGTTAATTTGGCGCCGTTTATGGTTAACAATTTGAATAAATAGCCTAAATTATTTTGAAGTAGTATAAGTACGTGCTGCACAACCTTCTATATAGATAGTGGAAAATTACCTTAATTCTTTAGGCATTTAATTTTAGAATGAAAAAAAATAAGTTTGACTGGTCAAGGCATGAACGACTTGTTCAAAAGTCAACTTTTGGATGCATCAACAATTAATTATTAAGATTTACTACTAGTCCATTTTCGTCTCAAATCTTTGAGGTTGTTTTTTAATAAATTAAACATTGGTTATATATTTTTTATTTGTACTAGTATGATTTTAAAAAAAATATTTGTCAAAAGTATTTTCCGAAAAAATATTTTTGAAGAATAGCAATGGATTTGGCCAATCACTTTGAAAATACCTTTGGCTGTTTGGCAATAGATGACAAAAATGTTTTTGTGTGTGTAAGGTGGTGTTTTATACTCATTATTTCATTAATAAAATATCAAAATTTAATCGATTTTTTTTAATTTTCTAAAAACATGACTAAATATCATAACTTTCTAAAATAAGCATTTTCGTTTCAATAGAAAAAAAAGGAAGAAATTGAATTAATTAAATTAAAGTCGTCAATAACATTCGACATCAAGTAGTTAATTAGTTATATGGTTGTAACAGATTCTATTATTTAAAAGTTGTAATTAACGAAATATTAATAAAATATTTAGTTTTGCGTTTGGTAACTAATGACGCTTGACCTAAGACATATTTTCAGTTCCTTGGATATTAAATAAAATTCATATATATTTTGCTAATTTTTATTTTTAAAATGTCAATTTTTTTAGTAGAGAAGTGGATAATCTTTGTCACCTCTCAAGCTCTACAAACACAATATTTCTATAAATCTTAGTAAAAAGAAAAGAAAAAAAATTAGGAAAATGATGCAAAAGCTTTTACTTATCCAGGTATTTACATCATATCAATAAATGTCTGAAATGTATTTACATAATATTTTTGTTTTTACTATGATTTGAATATTTTAACCTCAATCACTTAATCGTGATAAATTAATATACCCAATTTTTCTATAAAAATAATTAATGCTATGTTTTTATTTTTACTAAACCTATGTTTTTTTCATTTAAATTCAAGCAATAGATTTTCTCAGACATTAAATTTATTCCTCCCTTTTGCATCTATGAATAAGTGTAGAAGATTACATGCCTTCTCAAACTTTAATAATATTACTATACTAAAGTTTTGTAGTTCGTTAGCATCTCTAGTATAAGTGTACAATAATTTTTTAAATCCTTTTTCATAGAGATTAAAGAGTTCAAGATTTGGTCATCAACCATTCAATTATATTTTCATTCGTTTGTTAATACTATCGAAGATAATTCAATTGTGCCACAGAATTTTGGTATCTAAGGCCATAGGATACGCACTATTAAATTAAAATTCATATATTCATTCAATTCTATAGTGGGAAATTAAAGAAAATGATATCAAATCTATCTACGAGACATTTGATAATAGGTCATCTAACTTCAACGGTTTAACTATATTAGTCACAATCACAAGTCATGACATTTCTTAATTTTTCAACTAACAAGAAACAACATTTGACACTTAAGGAAATTTCCTAAACAATTTATAGAGATAACAACATCATATCCAACACTGACTTATTAATGACTTATGATGTGGGTAACTGAGTTGGTGTAGCAGGAATATCCCATAATTAATGAGATCGGAGATTCAAACCTCACCTAGTCCTTTCTCAATCGGCTGAGTTGGTGCTGTTGGAAAATAGTACACAGCGGAAGCATTTCAGAATCTTATTGCTTACATGAATTATAGACAACACAGTTCTACGGTCTTCTACAGTGATCCAAAATTAATTACCAACTGAACTCTCTCAATACTTGCGTGGGCAAGTATCGTATAGAAAAATGATTTTCTTTCTAGGTCAGAAGAATCCCTATTTATAGAGATTTCTTCTCAGTCCAAAAAGGAGAGGAAGATCACGGTCCTTTTCCTTCGAGGAATAAACCACACATTCCTTTTCCTTTTCTTCCTAAAAAATAGAATTCTGAATTCTAGTTAAATATGGGCACTGTAGGGACCACATAATTAATTACTGAAGCTTCTTATTATGGAAATAATTCCAAAAATTAATTTGAATTATTCTTACCATAATAAATTACAAATTATTCCACTAGAAATTCGTAATTACACTCCTATATTTATATTTCGAAATTCCCCATTAAACACTTATGCAATTCCCCATGTTAAGATTACAGATACTAATCAATAAATTAAATTACTGACGAATTTAATTCAAGGATTAATTTCCTTTAGAGCAATACTTAACTAATTTTATGTGCCAGATTCATAAATCTACCGATCAGGTTTGCACATGAAAACTTATAAGCTTCTCATAAAAAAATATATCATCAATCTCTATATTGAGACATGGATTCCATCAACTAACTAATTATTTCACTAATATATATTATTTTCATCCAATCTACCAGACGTATTGACCCATCTTAGAATCTCACATTTTAATAAATCAAAATGATAATTAATATATACAAATCATAATCGTTATATCAAGATTGAGAATTTAAGTACATTTATTAGTTTAGAGAATATGTTTTTATCAGTCAGTCTAAAACATCTATTTCTACTCGATTCCGTTCAATACATACAAAATGCACTAGTACGAGAAGTTAGAACTATACCATTCTCATAATCAAGATAAATTACATTTAATTTCGTACTACAATCTTACTGATGGTTTGTTCAAATTCCCACCTATGATTGTGAACTATAACTTTTAACTTATAAGAATCGATGATTTAATCTTCTGTATATAAGCTCAAACTCTATACACCAAATCATCTACTATATAAGTTGAGGACACATATATGACAAAATGATCTATTTAATGTAACACTTTATTGAATTGAATAAATAAATAAACAATTGTTCAATAAATAATACTATATCTAAACATATAGTTAATAGTATATCCTAAGAGGCGCATCGAGAGTGATATCCCAAAGGGGATTTCCACCACTTGATCCTTCTCAGTCGAGCTCGTTGCACTTACTTGCCTAGAGTTTACATTTTCTATTTGATTTGTGTCCCTTGTTAATAAAGTTTGTTGCACCAGGCTTGCGTGGAGATTCAATACACTTTGCATGATCTCTCATTTCGGAAGACAAGCTATTATACTCCAACATTACATTAGGATAAAACTTGAAACATGAGAATGGTAAATTTGCCATTTCTTTGGTACTATAATTTTTCTATGAATAAACCTTAGGCTCTGTATTTTACATTAAGAGAACTATACCAACTTGTGCAGACAATTTTTCACCAGCAAATTGGCGTTTCGTAAATTCCAGATTTTGTTTCTGATGTGTTTGAGATTAATCGGAACACGAATGGCTCTGCATTTCCATAATTCCAAATCAAAATGATGTAGTTAAGCTTTTGATTTGCATTCTACTCTGATTTTGTTAGATAATGGGGATAATATTTTTCAAATTAAAAGCTATCGTAATCTGATTTCTCTGCCTGATTTCCAGTGAGGATTTTGAGTTGTCAAGAGAATTCGAACATTGAAAACAAAGCAATAGGTAAAAATTGGAGTTTACTCTTCTTCTTCTTTTATAACCCTGGTGTGTTGCACGCACCTCAACTAATTCCACGTGATACCTGTTGGGAGGAGGAAGCACCATAACTAAAGTTTGATATGATAATAAATAATGAAAATAAATTGGATACAAAAATTTTACGTGGAAACCCTCAAACAAATAGAGGAGAAAAACCACGGAGTAGAAGGATTTTACTATTATAATATGGAGTACACTGCTCTCAAATACAAGGAGAAAAAAACAATTAACACTTGTCTCTTGTAAAAAGAACAACTCACTAAAGAGGACACTCAAGACTATAATATTTATCTTGGTGTATAACTCTCTTTGTGTTTTTACTCTCTCTCTTTCTGAATTGTGGATGATCCTAAATGAGGGCAAGAGGCCCTCTATTTATAGTGGAACGAAAAACGCTAAAGGAAAAAATGTAAGCGAGAATAATCGGTTGGTTTTCCTGTCCACATCTCCATTGGCGTTTTCAGATCAATTGCGGTTAATGGTGACCGATTGATCACATAACAGGCGGTTTTGATTGCATCTGTCCAGAATGGTTTTTCCAACCCTGCAGATGCCAACATAGCTCTTGTCCGTTCCAACAAGGTTCTGTTCATCCGCTCTGCTACTCCATTTTGTTATGGAGTATATGCCATAGTGAACTGTCGTTTAATACCTTCTTGTTTACAGAAGTTATCAAATTCATCACAAGTGTATTCTCCTCCATTATCTGTCCTCAAACACTTGATATTTTTCTCAGATTCAAGTTCCACCCGCACTTTGAATTCTTTGAAAACCAAAAAAACGTATGTCTTTCTCTTAATTGGACACACCCAACTTCTCCTGGAGTAATTATTGATAAATGACACCAAATATTTCGCTCCTCCTAGGGACTCCACCGGTGCTTGTCAGACATCAGAGTGGACCATATCTAATATTTCCTTGCTTTTAGCAGAGGAACTGCTAAACCTTAGTCTATTTTGCTTACTGGTAACACAATGCTCACAAAAAGGTAGTGAAACCTTTTTGAGCCCCGGAAGAAGCATTTGCTCAGCAAGAATCTTAAAACCTCGCTCCGACATATGGCCAAGTTTACGATGCCATATCATCGTTGATTCTTCAAATGAACTTGCTGACGCGGTTGATGCTTCACCTTCTTGGTGTGTTTCACCTTTAAGAACATATAGATTTGCAGCAAGTTTTTCTGCTTTCATCACTACAAGCGTTCCTTTGGATATTTTCATGACTCCACCATGAGTTTTATATGAACATCCATTATCATCTAATTGTCCCAAAGACAATAGATTCTTCCTCAAGTCTTTTACATGTCGTACCTCCTGGATGGTGCGTATCGTGCCATCATACATCTTTATTTTTATGGACCCAATACCAATAACATCCAAAGCATGATCGTCTCCCATGAACACAGATCCTCCAGAGATAGGTTTATATTGATGGAATCATTCTCTCCGCGAAGTCATGTGCCATGTTGCTCCTGTGTCCATGATCCAGATATTAGTGAAACGTTTTTTGCCTTCATTATTTGATATTGCTTCACTACATAAAATATCGCTATCATCTGAGGTACTAGCAACATTCCCTTGAGCATTTGCTGACTCAGGGTGTTCACTATTTTTCTTAAACCGACAATCTTTCTTGAAGTGTCCTTTCTTGCCACAATTGTAGCACTTGATATTCTTCTTACTTCTTGATTGAGATCTACCATGATTGTGACTCCCACTGGAGCCATGTTCCGTTGGTCTTCCTCTTACCATCATCAAATCTTTAGCTTGCTGCGAACATGCTTGTTTGTCTTTTTTATTTTTGCGCCGACTTTTTTCTTCTAAGACAGCGTCTACAATTTCATCGAAAACTAGACTGTTTGTATTATTCCTCAAGTTGATGATGAGTTGATCATACGAGTCAGGCAGACTTTGAAGTAGAAGCTCCGCACGTTCAGTCCCCTCTATTTTGCAACCCATTGTTGTAAGTTACGAAAATAGAGTATTTAAAGTATTGATGTGTTCAGTAACTGACATGGACTCTGCCATTCGAAGAGTATACAATCTTCATTTTAAGAAGATTTTATTATGCAAAGACTTGGCCTCATACAATCCCGTAAGAGTATCCCATATTTCCTTCCTAGTCCATTTTTCAGCCACACTAGATAATACTTGATCAACTAGTGTCAAGTGTAGATCAGCAACTGCATTGTTATCTATGTCGTTCAACTTGCTATCATTAGTAAAGTCTGTGGGTCTGCCTTCAATTGCAGCTAAGTATTGTCCTTTCTTAATATCGCTTTTATTTTCATTTTTCACAATGAGAAATTAGTCCCATTGAATTTCTCAACTTCAAACTTTGTTGTACTCTACATTGTTATTTGTTTCACACCCTTCTAGATCGTTTTTGAATATTTTTGTGAACAATTGTGACAAAATGTACCGCCACTGAAATTTACTATTCACATGAATAATATTTTCACCGAATTTTACTATTCATGAAAAATTTACTATTCATAAATAATACATTCGCATAAAACAGACAGAATAATCGAGGGCTCTGATACCACTATTGGGAGGAGGAAGCACCATAACTAAAGTTTGATATGATAATAAATAATAAAAATAAATTGTACACAAGAATTTTACGTGAAAACCTTCTAACAAATAGAGGGGAAAAACCACGGGGTAGAAGGATTTTACTAGTATGATATGGAGTACACCGCTCTCAAATACAAGGAGAAAACAACAATTAACACTTGTCTCTTGTAAAAGAAACAATCCACTAAAGAGGACACTCAAGACTACAATATTTATCTTGGTATATAACTCTCTTTGTGTTTTTACTCTCTCTCTTTCTGAATTGTGGATGATCCTAAATGAGGGCAAGAGCCCCTCTATTTATAGTGGAACGAAAAACGCTAAAGGAAAAAATTTACGCGTTTTCATGTTGAAAACGCGTAAGGTTGGCTGCCAACCAACCTTTACTTTTCCTCTTTTTCCTTTACTTTTCCTTCTTTCTGCAGCCCAGCCCCTTTTTTGACTTTTCTTTTTCTTGAATACCAGGTAACTCTATTCACCAAGGCCAATACAAATGGGTAACATGAGACCACTAGGGCACACCCTTGGGGGCGTATTCAATAGCGTGAAACAATGACTTTGATGTTCGTTTTGTTTGTTCAACATTACTTGTTTAGTGTGTTCTTCCTCATGAATTTGATCTCACAATTATTGATCAGCAAAGGAAAGGCAATGACACTGAACAATTATTCATGAGATTAAGGGGTAAGAGATGGTGTAGATAGAAAATCAAAAGAAAGAAGAAAGCTGAGAGGAAATGTGTATTGAGCAATGACAGGTCATATGTGGCAATTAAAATCCTTCACATGTACTATATACGCTAATGCACATCAAAACCAGGAAATAGATAACAACATCTCATGGATATCATGGTTTATTGAATATTTGCATCTCTATTACAATTGCTTTCAGCAGATATTATTGAATCTGTATAAAATAATATGTTAAACTTTTATTAATTACATGCATTAGTTTCAAAGAATGTCAATATCGTTATCCGTCTTCTCTATACCGCCAACTTGGCAACCATGTCTCCGAGGTTTCTCCTGGTTATCTGAATCAGAATCACTTGGTTCAAAGAAAAGGCCTTCGAGACATCTTCTTCTTACTGTTGGCTCATATGTATGTTTCTGTGCACGGGTAACATTAAACTCGGCCTTGTGTGCCTCAAACAGTCCAGTTCTATCACTTGATTTTGTAGGTTCTGATCGCATACGAGGGAATGACATATGTATACCTGGATTTTTTCCCTCAATAGTACTGTCAAATGTAATTGAGTTGTTTAGGCCCTGCACATTGCAGTTCATGTATGCCTCTAGTTCTTTATCTTTCATCGTCCTTGTATCGTTTAGCTGTCTTCCCTCTGAATTTCCCTCTGCATCTGTGGTTGCATCGGCATTTTCATCTGCATTCAGTTTGTAGCCTCTATGAATGTGAACTTCCCTTCCTTTTCTGGATGAGTTTGATCCAAGTTGCATATATGCTCCTCTATTATCACCTGCAAGGGTGATCACGCTCACCGGCCCCTTTTCCAAATCTTTCTTTCCATCTCCAACTGCCATCCTATGAATAAACTTTGAGATGTTATCTTTTACCTCTTTGTTAAGGGGTATATCTTGTTCAGCTGAAATTGTTCTTGTTTGTTTTCCATTAGAGACACGGTTCACCCGAATTTGGTCATGATCAGAATTGGTTTGCTTTGATTGAAACACAGCGCCTGGATGCTCTTTGGATGTCAGAAAACCATCAATCTTTTCTCCTGGACCGTAGTTTTTACCCGTGGTCTCTTGTACAACTTCCTTCACTTCTTTAGTTTCCGGGATGTTTGTCTCCAATGGTCTGGCTGTCTTAGGTTCATTAACGATACTTGATAAATCTGATATCTTGGATGGTCCTTCTGTAATACCTCTAGTGGAACTCACCTCTGAGAGTTCTGAACGCTGCATTACCTTTTCAGGTGACCTGTCTTTTGCTTCAGTTAATGTGTCAGCTATGGCCTCTCTCTTGAGAAGCTCCATTTGTTCTGATTGAGTCCAAACTGTTGCGGGCATTGGTTCTTTTTCAGAGTTTGATAGTAGTGGTTTGGTGGATTTGGGAGAAATCTCTGAGCTGTCTTGTGATTGTTTTGGTGGAGATGTTGGTTGGGAAATTGTCTGATCGTTTGGTTGCATTTGAGAAGTTATATCAGCAGAAGGATTTGAAGAAGTCTGGCTCACAAGGCTAGCTGCCTTTGGGGTAAGTTGGTTAGTTGAAAGGACCTGAGGACCGTTGCGTGTTGGGGAGGATTTTGGACTCAGTTCTTGTGATTGGGGAGCTGGACGAGACGGGGATTGAGATGGAGATGGAGCCTCAGGCGCATTGGACTTAGTTGCCACATCAGATGGTGAAGATGGTTGAGAAGTGATGCCTTGCTGTTCTTGAGACGGTTGAGACTCAGTTATGGAGGGAGCTACTCCTGAAGGACTAGCTGGAGCATTTGTCGGTTTACTGTTTGTGGTAGAGGACTGGATAGGGGCTTTACTTTCAGCTGAAGGTTGAGAAGGAACTTGGCTACTTTCAGGTAAAGGGCTTTTATTTGTGGTGGACTTGATAGGAGCTTTGTTTTCAGCTGAAGATTGAGGGGAAATAACGGGAGTTTCAGTTAATCTGCGTGTGCTCGTAGTGGTGGGCTGGCTCGGTGCTTTCGTTTCAGGTGAATTCTGAGGTTGACGAGATCTTGACTGTGGGGTGGTTGTACTGGCAGTTGGTGGTGAAGAAGGCTTTCCAGATGTCGTGGTTGTGGTGGCACTTGGTGGCTGCTTGGGAGTTGAGTTTTCAGTTGTAGGACTTGCGGAAGGGCTAGTTTTAGGTCTAGTGCTGCTGGTAGGTTGTGAAGTAGTTCGTGATCTCGTCCCTTGACGAGTTGTACGACTAGAACCAGTAGTTTTGGTATTAGACTGAGTAGATGATTTGCTTGCAGGTTCAGGTTCAGATGCAGCAGACCAAGGAAGGCGAAAGCGGAATGTTGATCTTCTTTCCATTTTACAAAGATAAAATCTTGTGAAGCAAATGAAAATGTGTGTTTTCAATTATCTGGTGAATGATGATATGCAACCAGCCAAAAAGCATCAATATATAAAAGGTTTGCTTTTGATACCTTAGAACATGTCACACTTTAGAATGTCTCAACTTGCCTTCTCACCTTCACCTTTTGCTTCTTTTCCCCTCACTACAGGCAATCAATAATAATGTTTAATTGCCTTATGATTAAGGTTAGCATCTAAGTTTTGTTTATTCTGTCTGCATTAGCATAATCTACTTAAAAGTAAAAATATTTTTTTAGTTTCCTTGTCAAAGAATATCTTGGCATGAGGCAAAGGAAAAGTGAAAGAGAAGAAACTAAGCTAAATGTGAAAGAAAGCAGCAATTAAAAAGTACTTGATGACCTCTACAAGAAGCAAAGCATTAGAAGCAAGATTTGCGTTAATAGACATAGTTTGTTTCCTGATTTAGTAGTTCAAGAAAAGAACATAAAAATTGTATTCATATAAATAACTAAAGGAGAGTACTATTCTCTCTTGTAACTTTCTTGCTCAAGCATATAATCATCATTAGCTGAAACAAGGTTGTCAATTGAAGATATTCTTTCCTCAAGGTAAGTTCTTCAATTTTTGTACTACTTCATGAGCATTGAGAAGTACTTTCACACTTGATATTCTTCGAATTAGACCCTAATCACAGGCGGATCCAGGATTTCGAGTTTATGAATTTCTACAATGACCTCAAGTTAATACTACAATAATAACTGAGATCATGGTCAAATATTTGTATAAATTTAGTAGATTTCTTATTAGATATATAGAGCATGAGCAAAAGCTATTAGGTTCACATGTCTCCTTAATCAGGCCTCTCGATCCGCCCCTGTTAAGACCGACATTCATTTTGATGAACACAACATTGGCAAGCATATAAGACTTTAGTATTTCTTTAAAAAGACTGCTATATGACAGCTATCATGCCCAATAATTTGCAGTTACATGTTCATTTATCACATAAGTACACACTCTAATGGACTTATATAGACAAATGATTTATAAGTGTTTGATAATATGATATAAGTTTTGTACCTTAATCACAGAAGCACAATGCAAGGTCTTATGTGCGTGGTTAGATCATGCCATGAAAAGCTCAAGGTTACAATTCTACAGCACCCACAATTCAAAAGCACGAGTGAGATGAACAAAGTATTCGTAAGATTTGGACGTGTCATCTCCTTCCCCACGGTGCTAAGCAAGGAAGCCAATGACATAATTGTCGCAGAATCGTCTACAATGCACCAAAAAGGGTTAGAGAATACAACAGTTGCTGATGTTCTAATGATAAAAGAGGAAGAAAAAGGTAACTCGTGGATTTGTTGTCGGACAAATGACACAGTGTATGATGCCATCAAACAAGTAAGTTGCTAAAGCTTTAACATCACCATGGAATGTTAAATAGCGATTAGTATGATGGTGGTGACAAATTTGTAGATGGCAGTAAACAATATCGGGTCTTTGGTGGTTCTAAAGCCTGGAGAGAATCAACTGATAGCTGGAATTATAACAGAAAGAGGTAAATTTGCCTTTCAAGTCACATGCACATGTTGAACTTATTGATCTAAGCTACAAAGAACTTTTTAACCAAAACTTTATAGTTTCTGCTACACAATTTTTGAAGTAATAGACGTTTTGCTCAATTAGATATAATCTTGAACTTATTCATCTATGCACATTGTACAAGAGAACAGACTATCTGCGGAAGGTAATTGTGCAGGATAGATCATCTAAATACACAAGAGTCGGAGATATTATGACCGAGCAGGTACCCTTAGATATCATCTTATTGGCTTATCTTTTTGTCCATCTCTTCTCTGTTTTTCTGCTCAATATTACTACCTTTGCAACAGAGCAAGCTGATAACCGTCACATCCGATACAAATATTCTTCAAGCAATGCAGCTCATGTGTGGTAAGTATTACTATAAGTTCAAACTCGTGAAGTTTCTCATGGTTAAGAGGAAAATGAATGAAATATTTTTATGATCACAGAGCATCACATTCGACATGTTCCGGTGATTGATGGGAAGGTAGTAGGCATGATTTCTGTAGCAGATATTGTAAAAGCAGTGGTAGATCAACAAACTAGAGAAGTGAAGCAACTGAATCAATTCATCAGGGGAAATTACACTATTGAAAACAATAATTAGCCTCAAATTACAGTTTGTTGATACATGAATACCAATTTCAAAACAAACGTCATTTTCTCGGTTCATGGGTTCAAATTGTCAATAAGATCCAGTAACCTAATGTAATAAAAGAAGCCCACAATGAATTCAGACTTCACAAATTTGACTGAACTGGTGGGGTGCGCCAGGCCCGTGCAATAGTGCAACGCATGGGCAACGCGCAAGAGCCCGGGTAGCAAGCTACCTTAATGGACTCTTCCCCTTAAAAAATTGAGTTAATATCATGTGAACCAATGGTCCACATATCAGATATTAAACTGATAAGAACAGATACTACACTTGATCTTAGCCAAAAGGCCGAGAAAGGTATGCCTAATATCTTAGATGGGCCTTTCGACTTATAGCACCTCTCTACTGTCTACTTATTTGTTTCTTCCGATGTGGGAATCAGTGTAATTGACAAAACACCTGCAAACTAAAGGAGCAAAAAACTATATCTAATCAACCACATTTTATGAACAATTTATTTTCATATCTGAACTTGTAAATATGAAGTAAGAAAGAGATGGGATAAAAAAAAAAAACTAACGAACAGTTATTAAAGCAATTAAAATTTAGGAATGTACGAAAATATATTTTATGCTACGTATTTCTTAAAGGTAGTAATGTGAATACATGAATATCAGGATGATAGATACTTATCCGCACCGAAAATTTACACCAAACTGATGCAACTTATCATAGTTAAGTGATTATATATACGATAATTGTTCATGGTTAAATGATAATTGTGTGTATATTCGTGTACATCTCATGTATTCATTGACTTGGTGTAAACATTCACCGCAACATTAGTACTTTTAACATATGGGGAATACTTTCAACATAATTTGCCTCCATAAATGTTCTTTTCCAACAAAAAAAGAGGTTATATTCTAGAGTATATTTTTAATATTTCATCCCTAATTATGTCTTCATTGGATTCCTCAAGTTGCCTTGCTAATTATTCTCCATGGTGATTAATTTTTCTATCTTGGAGAATAATAGATGATGCTTTGTGTCTCTATTCTTGCACTCTAATTAGACATATGGATTTAAGTTCCGTCATTAACCGTAAATGAAGTTAAATAAAAACCTGAAAGACATATTTATTGCATTACAAAGGAGTAATCTTGATATACTTACAAGAAATGGTAATCTTCCAAGTTTTGGAACTTCTTTTCCAAAAACTAGAAACAACAAAAGGTTTCACAAAATTTTCATCCTTAACTATCATCAAGTAATCTACAATTACAAACGAAACATTGCTCTATTACCAAAATAATTTCGATACTCTTATATTTTGAGGGGGATATAATTAGAATAAAGATTTGTGTATTAATAATGTTATGGGCAAAAGTATTTAGAGACAAAAATGTCGTTAAAGTAGGCAATCCATACATAACATCAATGGCGAATATAGTGTGTAATTACTCAGTTCATACGAACCAAGAGCTTTGGCTCATGTAAGAAAATCACTGAAAAAAGGTATAATTGATGTCGAACCCAGTAAATCAAATGAGTTGTGATAGAATCTCGAACTAGTTCCCATGAAGTTCAAATCCTGCATTTCCATACACTATTGAACCACATAATAATTCCTACAATTTATTCAATGTATAAACAACCTGTTACATTGTAATCATCGCATAACTAATACATGAATCAAACAACCTGACTACTGGTGGTTTATGACCACCAACCTAAGCACAATGCAATATCAATATCACAAACCATAATAAGGTCATCAAATAGAGCAAGAATTTGAATAATTATGCAATGGAGGATCTCTTAGAAAGTACTCTTTTATTTCTGACCACTGAATCCCAGAATCCAATATACCAATAGAAAGCGCTATTAAACGTTCCTCAAAAAAGACATGTTGATTCTGCATATCTCAATTTCCTCTTCGGAATTTCGCCTTTTACAACCAGCCATTTACTTATCAGGCCTTAAAAAAAGCAAAAGAATATAAGGCAAGAGAATTCTATTCTGATCAAAATGTTCCAATTCTTAGCATATTACTGCTATAAACGCTCTCATTCGAAAGACAAATATGTTCCAATTCTCAGCAAGATTACACGCAAGCGCCCACATTTGACTCAAGAAAAAGAAGGAACATATCCAGAATATAAAAGTGACCACTAATCTTGCAATTAGCTAAGATAAGGAACTCTTATCTTTTGTTTCTAAAAATCAGATGAAAAGATACTTATAATGCATCTATCTTTTTATCATTTGGAACATTTCATCACACAAAGAAAAGAGGTAAAAAGAAGGAAATCACCTGATTATTCTAATTGTAGCAAATTTCTTTGTTGATCCAACCACTATAGACCTTTTCAACAACATATACTTGTCTAAATTCTCTTTAATTTTGTGGCATATCCAAAGATTCCATTCTGAGTGTACTCCTCAAGCTTTTACTAGAATACGACTGAACGAACGTTAATAATCTCAGCTCCATATTTGTTTCATCTTGACTATTAAACATACTTCCTACCAGATAATTGAAATAAATTTCTACTTCATTGCAGGTTCAAATATTGATGAAAATTGTAACGATTACATGCTAAGTAAGCCTTAGTTCATTATTCTAAATAAGAATACAAGCACATCACCTCTCTATGGGCTCATTATCCCCGAGTTACAAAGGCTGCTGTTGGTCTAAGGAATTGGCTCCAGACAGATCATATCTGGTTACTCAAATACTAATAGAAATTGAACATTTTATTCTTTGATAGGTAATGGAAATTGAACAATATATTTGAGATATGTCAACAAAAATTTATTTACATTGTACACATTATAGTTAGACATGATTTCCCAATGTGGGGTCCAGTCCCACCTATTTTTTCAAAAAGTTTTGCAACTGCAAATTGCAGCTTCTCCGTGTTGTTTGTCAAAGAAAGTGGCGAGGTAGCTGAGAAGAGTTCCTATAAAAGGAGCTCTCCAGCTCTTCATTTGATACACAGAGAGAAAAATATTTGAGCTGTGAGGTTTCCATAGACTATATATGTAAGAAAATCGTTTGTGAAGAAAAAAATAGAGTGTGAGCGATATTTTTTAATAAGGTGGGAGATCAAAAGAATGTTATTCCATTTGAGTGTGTGGTAGTCATTTTTTAGTATTGTACTTGGTACTACCCAATATAAAATTTCTTACTATACTGATATCAGTTGCTTCTCTTGGCCCGTGGTTTTTCCCTTATTTAAAAGGGTTTTCACATAAATTCTTGATGTCATTATTTTCCCATTTTATTTCTACAATTTTGACCATATATATTTTTGTGTTAGTCCGCATTTTCCCAACACCCAAAACAATTCACAATTATAGTAGATAAAACCTCAAGGTTATACTTTTCAGATCGAGGAACCAATGATAAATTGTTCCTTTGGGGAGTTTCTAAAAAATGAAAGTCTTTGACTTCACATTTCACATTTCCACATCAAGGTTTCAGGAAAATGGATTACCATGATTATCAATCATAGGGAAAGAAGACCTGTGAGCCAATGAACACAGTATCTAGTGGGAAAAAGGTTGACACTGACTCTACTTAGATCGACCCAGTGGCAGAGCAAGAATTTTCTTTAAGGAGATTGAAAATGTAGAAAAGTAAAACACGGAGAAGCTAAGTAGAGATTCAACATCTACTATATATATATATAAAAATTAAATGTAACCTTAGATATATAGTGTAATTTTTCCGCCGAAGGGGTCAATAAAAAACCCTTGCACCTATGTGGCTCCGCCCCTAGATACACCCATGTAGAAGGTATTCCAAATAGAAGGGATTCTTAAACATCAGATACTTTGTTGCACAACTGCATAGATTCCTACTGTAGTTTTTTTGCTAGAATATAAACTGCAAGATTTGACAAATGGTGTCCCTCCACCTCATCTCAATATGATGTAAACTGGAAAAACTGTTGTGGAGAAGTTAAAAGATCAGTTTCTCCTTTTAAAGCACGAGGCAGAAACTAACATAGCAAGAAACAGAAGAGGCAATACATATTGAAAATATCTGTCCTGCTTCTCTATGAGAGTGCTTAAAATGCACCAATTATTCTGGAAACTGAATTAGCAGCTACAAATCATGATGACCAACTTTCAAGTCGTCCATCTGGACATATCGATGGTTGGTACTGGTTTTGAAAAGAGCTTTAGGGTCAAAGACTAGTCAGTTACATGCTAGTTGATTTCATTAGTAACTTGTTAGTTACATGATATAACACACTTCAATAACAGTATAGGAGTAGAAGAGAAAATAAGTACATAAAAAACACATAAGTTAGCTAGTGAAGAAGGTACCGACGTTTTACACCATGATGACCATGATGGTACCTACTCCTTATCTTAAAAAGCAAAAGCAGGGAAATTCTTAAGAATATAAGCACATGGTGACTCCATTTGTAGAGAATATTTTTGATACAGTTACAGGCAATCTAATAGTTAAAACCATCCAAATGTAAGATGCTTAGTTCAATGCACAGATTGTCAAAAAATTGACCAGCAGTAACAATTGAAGGGTGACAAAAGGTTTTCCAATTGATGCAGAATTTAAGCAACATTTTGCAACCTAGAAGATGGAAACATATCTTGGTAGTTGTTTATCGGCCTAAAATACTATAGCATTGGCGCGTCCATCTTAGCCATAGAATTGGAATTAGGGGATCTAATCTCTTCCAGCTAGGTGAATTACCTATCTGATCCACTTGCTGATGATAATACTTTTAAAAAAAAAATCAACCAAAAGTCTGGTCACAAATACTATTTTCTTATTCTCCCTCCACCTATTCTCATTAGCATTATTTCAAGAATCATGTATTGTACCTCTCCAAAAAGAAACGCAAAAATATTCGCCAACTTGCCACCTTCTCCAGCTTATAAGGATCTAGCTTAGCATTATCTTGCCCATACCATTCACTTAAGCACTTGGCTTTAGGTGAGGTAGCTCTGCACTTCTCCCCAGAGCTTCTTCTCCTTTTTCAGCTTTAGAATCCTCTCTACAGCTTGTTCAATTAATCAATCAAGTACTAATCTTTAATGGCCTCATGGACTGCAAGGCAAAACAAGAAGTTCGAAGATGCTTTGGCTTTATATGACAGGGAGACTCCTGATCGCTGGCATAACATTGCCAGATGTGTAGGAGGAAAATCAGCAGCAGAAGTGAGGAGGCATTACGAAGTGCTTGTGAAGGATATCATGCAAATAGAAAATGGCCAAGTACCTTTACCCAATTACAAAGCCGCAGCTGAGAGCAATAGCAGAAGTTATGCCAATGAACATAGGTATCACAAATCTCTACTCTCCACACAACCAAACTAATCTTTTCATCCATATACAAGTCAATGATACGTTCAATATTTCCTATCAATCAATTATGTATTACTCCGTAAACTTGATACCTGGTATCGATTCCCATATGTTGTCATTTTCCTATTCCTGGTACTATTTATTACCACCTATCCATTTTTAGTAACATTAAGTCAAAGACTAGTCACAATCCTTGTTAATATATGAAAAAGTTATGTTACCACTCTCAAAAAAAGAAATACAGGAAAAAGTTGACACTTAAGTGCTTAAAGTTTCACCTTTCTGCAAGAGGATAATTTAGAAATGTCTGCACCTTTACCTCTTTAAGCTTCTGAATAATGAATCTAATCGTACTTGTCTTAGATAATATGTGTAAGTCCTGCACCTTGATCCCCTACCACTTCATTATATAAAACACAATTGTTTAAGTGAAATGCTTTGTTGCGTTTCACTTAAATAAAGAAAATGTATTAGTTTCTCAAACAAATAAATAATATGTATCTCCTCATCCTTTATAAATTCTTTACATGCCTATATTTTATGGAACAGGCTTCTGAAGAACCTGAAGCTACAGTGAGAACAAATTTCGCAGCCATGCTCAATAACATCACAAGTTCTCCGTTATATGCCAAATGCAAAAGCATAAATTGTGAATTCATGTTAAGTTTTTGAAGTACGAAAAATGTATGACTGTTATTGTCCATCTGTATCCATTTAATGTCTGTCTTACTGTGTAATGTTTCTCAAAAGCATAATATATAGATATAATATCTACTTCACTTCCACATTAGTTTAATATGTTCATAAAATAAAAACCAAAATTACATGCTTCATAGTCGTCTGAATTCAACAGATCGCAATTCTCAAATCATTTGAGTTTTTCTTTTCAGTTTCATGTAGAGTTTACCTTGTCCCTAACATCCTACTCTCAAAATGAAAAAGTTTAAAGAAATAGTCACTAAATGCATCGACAATGATCTCTATTGTCGACCCGGTTACTTTATGCATTAAACAAGATAAGCTTTTTCTAATCCCCTTGAACCTTTACCTTCTGGGCATCAAGCAACAACATAATAAGTCAATTAAAGGAACTTTCTCAGTATCTTTTTCTTCCTTTCCTTTCAGGTTCAATTTGGTACAAAAGAATCTAAACACTCAGTACAAAGACAAACTTATAAATATATATATATATATATTCTAAACTCTTAGCATAAATATTAGTTTAAGTTATCATCACAGGTCTCAGGTTCAAGAATGGAACACAAAGTCATCTTTGGTGAGGAATATTTAATCCCAAATGGAACATAAATATATATATATATTGGAACAAAATTTCTAAAAATAACATGGAACTTTGTTGCAATTGAACAAAAACAGGGACGACAAAACTGCAGTATACAATCAAATTTTGAATCTTCATAGTCTAAAATATTTACATCTGAATAAATAAAATTACTAACATCTTATATGAATAAAATAAGAGAAGGTAGTCCAGAATTACCTCTTCGTGGATTGCAACCCTAAATTAAGAAGGAACCATCGAACCAACTGATTAAGTGAAGAAAAGAAGGAAATTTTGGATAATAAACGATTCAGTAGTAAAGGCATATTGAAAAATTAAATAAACTTAGCTCTTGAGAAGGCGTTGATGGAACCATTTAAAATTTGAACAGAGTTAAAGTAGACGGAAAATGTGAGATTTGAATTGAAACTACTAGGTTCGATCAAATCCGTAGCTGACACAGTAACTCCGCTCCTGAGTGTAACAGAACTTGGTGTCGGTGAAATTACAGCGAGAGGTATGTCGCTCTCAGGATATTCAAGCCTATTGGTGAGTTTTAAAGCTCCAAAAAAAAAAATAACACGTCCCTTCAATTTTTTTTTGACAAATTTAATCCACTCAATATTTTCTTGCATTTCAAAACAAAGAATACCTCTCTATTTATAAAAGAGGAAAATCATTCAAAAAATAAAAAAATAATGAAATGTCATCATTATGATTTAGTGTACCACTTATCAGTGATAATTAAGTTAAAAAATACATAATGAAATGAATAATCTTGCACTAACTAAAGATGATAATGAAAGACATTTTTATGCACTAATAAAAAATAGAATAAAGATGACATTAAATGTCATCAATAGACAATTGCTAAAATTATAATTTAATAAAATGTTAAAATGTCACACTAACACTTGGTATACGATCAAAATTACCATGATTTGACCGTATACACTTATAAATAGTATTTAAAATTTAAATAATTTTTAGTTGTTATAGAAAGGTTTAATGTCTAGTCCTACACATAATCACACTTTGTATAAAGAGGAGAAATCTTTTAACGGTGGAAACATATATTCATATACTCATATTTTTTGTCATAAATAATGTATTAAAGTATCAAAATATTTGATCAAAATACCTTTCCTTTATTGGTAAATTGTATCCCAATAAAGATGGTTAATAATCTTCATATCATAAAATTGATCATAAATTTAATTTTGCGAGACATGCATCATATTTCTTAATCAACTCGTTTGAGTAAACCCCATCTTCACTTCGTGCCTCTTCCCTTTCATCCATTATCATTAGCGCGGTAAGATTTACTTAGCTCACTCCTTGCTCATGGAGTGGCGTATCAATAAAAAGAATAGCGTTATTGAATTGGAATCAATGACTTAGCCTTTAAAGATCGGCCATTATCAAACTCTTCTTATACTTTTTTTTTACCGAGATTGAATTGAGGAAAGCAGACTTGACAGGCCCGATAATCTACTCACACAAAAAAGATATACAAGCATAAGATTAATCACAAATTCCATGAAATACCTTTTACATGTAGGGAAATATTATTGCCTAATGAATGTCAAGAGCCAAAAAAAACTGCTATATTCTCTTATACATTGTTAGGTAATCAAATTTGCCTCAATATTTTTTTGTTAAAGGCAAACAAATCAACAGATGAAAATAAAAAAGGATGAATCTTGAAAACCCAACACTCCTCTTCCTCCTCCTCCTCTTCATAGGACCAAATTTGTACCAATTCTTGAGTTTCAAAACTGTATGCAACAATTGTATGTGGCAAAACATGTAGATATAATACCTGCAAATCTTTATTGAATGAACATGGCTTTATTGAATATCCCAATCTCAAATCTTGATCATTTATATTCTCCAATCTTACAAAATGATCAAACTTGAATTCATTTCCTCTGAAACTCCACATGAAAATTCCATTGTTAACTGGATCACAGAACTGTATTACTCCTCCTTCTGATGATTCATATAAAAACTGAAAGTAGTAAACACCTTTTCTTGATTTTCTTGAATTGTTTTCCGGCAATGAAAAAAGTGTAAAGACTTCAAAATCTATGTCGTAAACTAACAAACATAAACTCCAAATCCAGTACAATTTCCTTTTTTTGTGCGAAAAAACACTCGGGTTGAAGCATTGTCCTCGTGAAAATCCATCTAAAAGAAGCAGCTCGGAATTCAAAATTTGAATTTGGGTTTCCCTCCAATTCCATGAATCTGATTCAAAAATCATACAATTCATCATTTGAGAACCTAGATCAACTTCTTCCCAGAAGAAACTGACTACTTGAAACAAATTCAACCCATCAACATCAAAAACAAGACTTGAACAAGTGGGTCTTGAAATATGATGAGAAATAGGAAGAAAAATAAACTGATCAAGAACAGGGGAAGAAACAGAGTATGTCCAGAACCCATTGTCATGTGAAGCATAAAGAAGAACCCCATTACAAGAATCGATTAAAAATGGGAATTTATGAGTGTAAGATGAATGGAAAGTACAAAATTTGGGAGATTTTTTCTGGGTTTGGTCGTGTAAATTCATAAAAATTGATTCTTGAAAAGTTTTGTGTTTCAGAAAGAGGACAAGACCAGTTGAAGTTGTGGGAGGGTAACAATGGCGTATATTGGTGATCGAATTTCTCCATGTTTTAGAGACAGTCTTCAATTGGATGAGAGATTTTAAGGGAATTTTTGAGAAAATTGATTCTACTACGTGATTTGATAAATTCCCAAGCTCTATCATCTCTTCTTCTTCTGTCTCCATGGGAATCGCCATTGCCAATCTTCTCTGTTTTTTTGTAGTTAATTTCTTATGTAATTACACTTTAAAAGGATTTTAAAGAAACCCTAATATCCCAATTATGGCGGTTAATCGGTTAGTTACAGTCGTGTTTTTTTTGTGTGAATAATACTTGGTGTGCAAGAATACAAGTAAGTAAATACTTGATGAGCAAGTATTAAGTTTCTATAGTTAAACGGGGTAATGACTAATGACCTATATTTTCTCACTTTATTGATGGTTAGTTTAGTTAAGTATTTCTTTAGGTTAATTCATTACTTATTATTATATGTGTGCTTGACGATGATATGTGTGCTTTGAATTGGCTTTTTTTAAAATTACAAATCATAAGTTAAGAACATAATTGTCATATTTGTTAAGGGAACGTGTGTGCCCATATTGTGGTCCTGATATTATTAGAAAGTAGGTAAAAGATGTAAGAAAAAATGAAAAATATTAAAATTGGATCTCATGTTAAAATAGGTAAACATAATTTTGGTACAAATTAAGAAAAGCATCCCTAATTAAGGATGTAATAGAATATATTTTTATGCCATAAAAAGCAAGAATAATATAATTGCATGCGTTGTTTGATTAATCACATGTTTGCAAGACTCAAACCGTATGTTTGTTAATTGGTGCTTGCGTTAAATTAATAGAGGCATATATTTGATCATAGTTAACTAAAATGTAATTTTAATTATTAAATATACACCTAATCATGATAAGATGATTCTCAATAATTAAATATGTTTATTTTTTATGGTCAATTTTTAATCATTCAATTCTTAGTTATACGTACGTTTTTAATATAATTTACTATTATTTAATAGTTACGAATAGATCTAAATTTTAATATTATTAAGATGTAGATTAAAAGATGACATGAATCCACTTTTACCGCTAAACAACGATGTTATCGCAATCCACCATTAGCAATTATAACCATCAACCTCAGTTACAATCACCATCATTGTCAATCATCATAGCTAGTCATCACCATCATTTAATCGCCATTTAGAACTATCACTTCCAACCACCCATTACTAACAATAGTCACCACTATATATCGCCAATCATCATCATCGTTCATAATCACTATTACCTATTCGTTCATCACAATTATTGTTTGTCACCACTAGCTTCAACGATTAATAACCATTATAAATTACCATTGTCAAACACCATCACAATAAGCTGTTACCAGAATTATTATCATCGCCCAACAAAAATTTCAAGGGCACCCACAACAATCATAACTAATTACCATCACCTCCTACTATTATATGATTTTTTAAACATATTTTATTAATATCAACTATTATATGATTTTTTAAACATATTTTATTAATATAGCATTAGATTAATTTAATATTGTATTTAAATTTTATATTTATGTATTATGAATAAAAAAAATTATAAATGAGATATTAAGAAAATAAATAATTTAAAATTATTTAATATTTAAATGTTAATTCGTAATATAATAATTTTACCGTTACTTTGTGATTTCATCAAAAATATACAAAAACTTTTAATGGATGCATTTCCCAAGTAATCATATAAGTTGATAATGACCACAAGTAGCCTTCTGATTCCTCCTATGGTCCATTAGCTTCATGTTTCTACATTTATAGCATCTCCTTCTGGCTAGGTTATCTAAACAAAATTACAAAATATTCAATTTATAATATATAGAAATAGTGAAACAGACTTTCATAGACCTAATTATTTATTTACCAATTGTTTCCAATAAATTTAAAAGTGATAGCGAAATTGATTGGAATCACAATTCACAAATATGTGTGAGTATATTTCTTTTCTTCCCTTATTCTCCTTTCTAAATTTCTTTGATGATTCGCTCATTTTAATATTTATCGAATGTATGATGTTTTGAATTTTCTTGTGATGCTTTTTATCGTTAAAAACATCGGATAGCGGACACTATTTAATGCTTGATAAAGAATATTCAAAAAGTTTAATTGATTAATTTTGAAATTTTGATCTCTCTATAAATATCTAAAAGTTTATGAAATAATCGAGATGTTTTTTTTTTTAAGAGAACATGTTATCCTTTTATATAGACATGAACTGAAATTTAAAATAAAGTAGCCTCAAAAAATCCTAAAAAAGATTGAACCAGTCTTATAGAATCTCATGACGTGTGCACCAAATTAAATTAAATTAACCAAACCACATTTGTTATAAATAATTACTACTTTTAATTGACTTACAAGAAGGCTGAAATATATGTAGTATGTATACAAAATTAAATTAACTCAACTGGAAATATTTAAAATAATCACTTATTTTAATAAAACAATATATCTTGGTACATGTACACCTTTGAGTTTCACTTGTTTATTATATTTTTGGCGATTTATTTGTTTATAATTATTGAACATGATCCAAAGAAGATCTAGTATTGTTCGTTTCCGGGCTTATTTATTTATTTTCCCCCATTTCAATTTGTGTTTTAATTTGACGGTGCAATATGATTATCAATTACTTCCTTCTTCCCACACTAATAGTCAAAATTATTAAAAATATGTATCCCAAAATGATTGCCATTTTACAAATTTAAAATGATTCATTTTGCCTTTGGTATTGAGTGTTTCTGGAAGCAATCAATATTAATTACATAGCAAAAAAAATTTAGTATAAATTTAAAGAGTTTAAATAAATATTTATTGATTGATGTTATGATTTTTCAAATAAAAAAAATTAGTTTAATCTTGTTTCTAAACAAAGTCATACTTCTTAAATAAGAGGCGCAAAAAAAGAAAAACACGAGAACTAATGTAGGAAGAATGAAGTATATTAAAGACATAATATATATATATATATATATATACAAGTTTATGTTCTTTTATTTTTGATGTGCACAAGTAAAAATTTAAATTTATATAAAGTTGAATAAGTAAACACACATATAAAAATAATACAAATCAATTATCACGCAGACAAATATATTTCACATGCATTGTCATATAAAATTTATGTATCTATTTGTTTAAATTTATAAAAAAATTAAATACTTATTTATATATATTCAAAATTAAAAAATATAAATACCAGCTAAAATTAAATTAAAGAAATACATTTACATATTATACCTATATTAAATCTTAATAGGATCAAAAACCTTCAATCATTGTAAGGAAAAGATGTACAGACATTGTATTTAGCAATAAATTTTGAAAGAGATGAATATATTTATGCCTAGTCCTCTTTTTTTTTTTTTTTTTTGAAGTGACAATAAATTAAGGTGACGCAATTATGTTGTCTCAATTGGCGAGCCCCTGCAATATTACTGCTAACGCAATTTCCTTGATTAATCTGTAAAAAGATAAAGCAAGTACCGAAGCAAATAACAGAAATTAGACATGGGAAGAGAGCTGAGGCAGATGTAATGTTGTACTAACGTAACTCGTTATTTATCGTATTTTTAAATATTAATTAACTTTTTTTGACTATATTTTAAAATCACAAAATAAAAATAAATTCTTTAATTTTCTTAAAACTCCCTATTCAATTAAACTAAGCACTATAAAATGAAAGGGATAAAATATGTTTTATAAAAAGTATAAATTTGTATAATAAACTTGTTAATTAGGGGAAGGGAAAGATTACAAGATGGGAAATCGTAACTTCACCAATAAAGTAAAAATTCAGATAGCCAATTAATTAAATTGTTAATCTTGTGACTTACAATACTTATCAAGTAATTTCCAAATATGTCAATTTGGATGTCCGAATTTTCGTCAAATTTAAGAAATTGATCTCAAAATTCAACAGTCCTGGAAAAATACTCATAATTTTAAAAAACTTAGAAATTAAAATCATAAAAATTAAATCTGGAATATATTTTTTGGAATAGAAAAGGAGAGGGGAGAATCGAGAAAGGGTTGCTTGGGGGAAAGCATGGAGTATGCAGAGTTTGCAGGTAGAATACAATTACACTCATAATTTGCATCATTCATTCGGTAGAACGTGAATAATAAAAGCTGAGCAGAGTCAAATCAGATTGCAGGCACAAGAATCGCACTATTTTTGCGTCATTTTCGACTCTATGTGTATGTAACACGGTAAACTAAAAGATTCACCAACTTCCCACCCCCCAAACATAACAACCGATAGAAAACGTTTTATACCTAAAGTAAAATTTTCCAAACACCAATTTGAATTAGTGTAACTCAACCAATCACCAAATGACAAACAAAAAAAATAAAGTGAGTATATGTAAAATTTAATCTAGTGTGATAAGATGAGTGAATCTTTTTATATATTGTATCTTACGAGACTCGAGTAGGTGTCCAATATGACCTAAAAATTGATGGTTGACTTCAATCTGAAAAAACATAAGATAGTTTTGTATTGGACTAATTTTAGTTCAATCCAACGCAACCCATTTCTAAAGTTGTCCTTCGATTTAGCCAATTCTAATCCATTTTTAAAATTTATTAATTTGGAGTTACTAGTTAGAATTTACTTTGATTTTTTCTACTATGGGTTGAGGCTCAAGTTCGAGGTCGAAAGTCGGGTCGCTGGTTAGGGTTGGGTCTCAAATCAAAATTAATTTAGGGTTTGGGAGAAAGTCGGGGTTGGAGTCGTGTGTTTCAAATTAGGGTCGAATGTCAAGTAAGGATCAGGTCCAAGGTCAGAGTCGAAGGTTGAATCATGAACCTCGAAATCCATGTCAAGGTTAAAGCTCGGATCCCGGGTCTCATATCTCGCATCGAGATCGGATCGATGTTGAGTCCAGAGTCTTGTTTCAAGTAAGGATCGAGTTTTGGATCAGGTCTTGGAGCTCAAATCCCAAATTTTGTATCTTAATTGAGGATTGATTCAAGGTTGAGGCTCTAGTCCCGATCTCAAATCAGGGTCAGAATTAGAGTTTGGATCTCGAGTGTTGGGACAAGATCATAGAGAGTTGAGACTCAAATCTAATTTATTTATTTTTTTCAAAACAATCTGAAAGGAAGGCAAGAGAAGTTTTAGATACATAATTATTTTGAAACAAAAAGGAGTAATTAGGAAAATAAAGTTCTTCATTCTACCCACCCCCTCCCCCACCCCCAAAAAACTATGGAAGGTAGGGGGTGGGGCAATAATGAAGAAGGGTGGTGGGAATGGGGCCAATGTTGGCAGGGCGTGGGAGAGGACTGAACATGACATTGTCTGTTGTTTTCTTATGCTCAGTCCTATTGTTTCTCAACATAACACTCCATAATCTCATCACAGTTTATCTTCGCTGTTCCGCACTACTCCTACTCCTACTATTCTCTCTCTCTTTCTTATCTCCTCCTTTTTCACTTTGAAACTACCTTTTTTTTTTTTTTTTTTTTTTTTTTTTTTTTTAGCTTCGTCTCAAGAAACCATGTTGTCTCTTGTTTCTTACATTCTGTGTTGCTTCCTCCCCAACACCCCACTTTTTTTCTCTTCCACAACCTTAAAACAAACCTCGTCACTTTAATTTTCTCTCTCTCTCTCTTCCATCTCTATTTCACTGTTTCTTAATCTCAATTTTCATGCATTTTTAAGGTGGTGGTCCGCCGGATTTTGCTTCTACTAAGGTAGTAATTCTAGGGCCCCATCCTCTTTATTTCCAGCTTAATTTCTTCTTCAACTTACCCTTTTCTTTTTCTCTTTACTCTCTCTCTCTCTCACCCCACATAAGATTGTGAAGCAATTGATTTTTGAGTACTGTACTACACTTAGTTAAGAAGTAGAATTATAATTTTTGTTAGTTAAACTATTTTCTTCATCTTATTGGTGTTTTATTTCTATGTTCATGGGTAAAACATAGGATTATATACACATCATAAGAAATAGGGTTAGGGTTTCTTAAATCTTAATTAGGGTTTTAATTAAGTAATTAAAAATAAAAATAATGGCATTAGCTGGTGAGGAAAAGGAAATGAGAATGCCAGGTTCTTTAGGGTATCATTCACTTGATCAAAACATAGATCAAGTTCTCCCACCCTCCATTCAAGATCACGAAAAATCATCCGGCGGTGGTGGTGCAACTCCAGCTGTAGTTGGCGTTGCACCACACAATTCCTCCGCCAGATCTAATAAATTTAACAAGATAACAACAGCAAGAGCTAGGTACCGTGAGTGTCTTAAAAATCATGCTGCTAATATTGGAGGAAATGTTACTGATGGATGTGGTGAGTTCATGCCTAGTGGAGAAGAAGGAACGCTTGAGGCGTTGAAATGTGCTGCCTGTAATTGTCACCGTAATTTTCACAGAAAAGAACAGCCTAACAACGTTGGTGGTGACAATAATAATAATAATGCGGGGATTATGGTTGTGCATCCACTACAGCTGCCTCAACCACTACCTTCTCCGATACCGTCGTTGAATCACCACCACCACCATCACCATCAACACGGAGGTAGATCAATTTGGACTACCATGCCACCTCAGCCTGTCAAAATGGCCTTCGGAGGTAATGTGATTATCTCATCTAAAAATTTAAACCATTAGATGAAATATGTTTTATTTCATTCACTCAATTTGGTTTACCATGCCACCTCAGTCTGTCAAAATGTCTTCGGAGTTCCAAGGTAACATTCATAATTATAATAATTATATTATAATAATTATGTGATTATCTTATTTAAAAATTTAAATTTTTAATTTAAATACATATTTATTTACTCCCATTATTTCATTTTATGTGTCTTTATTTCACAGGACACTAAATTTAGAAGCATAAAAAGGTGTATTTATCATATATATATACCCCGAATGTCACTGTGATTCTAAACCTTACATAGCATTTCTATTAGGTGTATCATTAAAAATAATTAGCATGAAAATGTTAGATTTAAAAGATTATTGAAATACTCTTATGAAAAGATATTCTTTTTGAAACATACACTACTATAAATAAATGTTTTTCCAACCATGAATTAGTGGAAAATTTGTACCATACAACTAGATTTTTTCACTCATTTTTCACCGAACAAGCTTACTAGAAAAATTACATGGTGAAAAACAGATTCTCACTAAAATAGCGAAAAACTTCCTACTTTTTCCGCATAAAAAATATTGCTAATTTTTTTCGTTGCTGATTCAGTTGAAATATCAATGAAATAATTTACTGAACATTTTTTGATTAAAAAAATAATATTTTTTTAGTAACAGATAAGTGCACTTAATTATGTCTGCAACACGTTCTTCCAGGGACGAACTTGTACCTTTTTTATGAACAAAAACATGTCAACTCAATCCTAAGACCTTAGTCTGCTCTGATAATATGATTATTGTATGATAATCTCACCTTGAAGTTAAAATCATTACTATAATTTTTTTTTAATTAACTTAATTATGTCTTCGACAGGTAGCGGGGGAAGTGGGGCAACGGACTCATCAAGCGAAGAACTTAATTTCAACACTTATCATCATCAACAGGCAACATCAGTGCCTCCACAACAACCATTTGTGTTGGCTAAGAAAAGGTTTAGGACAAAATTCAGTCAAGAACAAAAGGAGAAAATGTTGGAATTTGCAGAGAAATTAGGATGGAGAATTCCAAGAGAAGATGACACTGAAGTACAAAGATTCTGCTCACAAGTTGGAGTGAAGAGACAGGTTTTTAAGGTTTGGATGCATAATAATAAGAATCCTTCTGCTAAAAAGAACACAATACAAGAAGATCAACCTTAATTAATTAAATTAAGTTAAGGTTTGGGGAAAAAAATGAAATGAAATTTCTTGGGATTTGGTTTCTGCTTATGTAGTCGTACTAGGAATCGTACGTAGCTAGCAAGTTTTTTTCTTCTTTTCTATGTAGCATTATTGTAACTATGGAACCCCTTTAATCAGATTTTATTTTTATTAATTAATTATTGTACTTGCAGGAACCTTTATTCATCTGAATTTTTCAGCTCTTTCTAACACTCCCCCCTTATCACTGAATATTAGATCACTTTTTTTCCCCCTAAACTGCATTGAATTGCTTTTACTTGAGTCGTGGTATGTCGGGAACAATCTATTTTTTGAATAATGAATAAATAAAAATGATCGACGACCCAAGAGAGTGAAAATGAGTATATTTTGCTGGAAATTAAACGTCTTTCGAAATGGAAGTATATATAGTTAATAGATCGCCGTTGGATGAAAGGAAACAATGAATCTTAGTCGTTAATTTGAATTTTTTGAAAGAGTATAGTTATTTTTGTCGAATCAAAATGCAGTGTCTATTTAATTTATTATTTTTGTGTGTTGTCAATTTCAATTAATTATGATGCTTCTTGGAGTTTCTGTCACTATTTAAATGTTTATTTCCTATTTTGGGAATGGGTTGCTGCTTCTTTTGGAAAAAGAAACAATGAAGGTGGTGTTATATTTGAGGCTTAGAGCTATATAGGCATATGACCCCAATCATGTCCATGTTGATAATCAATGTTGAGTTCCATGGACATAAGGTTATAAAAATTTCCGCCTGCCATTTGACATTATGATTTTAAATTAGTGTTTAGATATGTGATTTGTGATTATGATTTCAAATTTTGAATTCTTAAAAAATAGGATTTAGAATTTTAAGTTGTAATTTCAATTGACTCATAAGTTTATATTTCTTAAAATAGATTTATCTTTTCAAATTTTACAAAAAAACAACTGATGCTTATTGTGAAGAGATTATATATATCATGTGAAAGATTCTATTAATGAATGACTAATTATTACTATGTTGATTAGTGAATTTTTATAAAATTATGTGTATCTGCAAGTTAGCATATCGTAAATATTTATTTATAAAAGAAATAAGGAAATATGCAATTTATATATGCGGCGCCTTAGATTGTATAAAAATTGAGAAAACTTGATAGTTTTCATAACTTTTGGGGTTTTCATGTTTATAAAAAAATATACAAATCACAAAATTCAAATTGCATATCATAACAAAACTTCAACTTTATATCAGTCGTGATTTTTGAAGAATTTAAGAAATAAAATTATGATATCAAATTGCATATTCAAACGTTAATTAAAAACATGATTTCAAACCGCCCGTCCATACGGAGGCCTAGATTTGTGGAAATAATTGTACTACAATTTTTCTCGTCTCTTTTTCATGTGCTTTTGTGCAGACGTTTGATTGACTCTATTCATATCTTCACATATTTGAGACAAAAACAAAAATACATTAAACATGTAGGTCAGCATACATAATACATAAAACACGTTATCCAAAGTAATATTACAAAAACTCAGGGATCATACATACATACAAGCTAATTTTTTGGAAACTTCTCGTATACAAACTAAATTATTCTTGGATTATAGATTGGGATTATAATTTTGAACTAATTTATCTTACTTGGGAGATAAGATAAAATAACTCCAAATATAATCGAATAAAGTGGATATCCAGGATTAAGTTTGAAGTTAGATTTACGGTGTGTCTGGTTGAATTGATGATATAAATCTAATCTCAAACTTAATCTTGAAATATCCCACCTTATCACGGGTATCAATCTACAACTAAAAGTTCAGAGAGCTTCTGAACTAACCCTCTGATTAAATTATTAAAGAGAAGCTTTCAAAGTCCTATTTATTGGAGCAAAAAACATCCCTTCTTCTTCTTCTTCCAAAACTAGCACTTTCTTTCCCTTTTTAGACTCTTTTTTTCCAATTTGCACCACTTTTTGCATTGTGCTTTGAACACTACTACCATTATTATTATCAAACTTCATTTGCATGATAATATTCATTTGTGACTTCATAAATTTATACTTAGCAAGCCATCTTTGTATTTTCCCAGAAGTAGTCTTTGGTACACTTCCAAATTTAACAAGTACCACAAGTCCAATTCCAACACCTTCTTCTTTCATTACTCCTTTCCTTATTCCTTCACATATTTGCTTCAAAAACATATCACTCTCTGTTTCACCTTTTCTCTGCATCTCCGCAACAACAGCTATAGATGTGTATTCATATTCAGACATCTCAAACGCTGCAACACAACCACCTCTTAGGAAATTCGGACAAGTATTATAAGTTGATGTCTCCAAATAATGTGGATGTATTTCTCGTCCATTTGGGAGTTTGAGAATGTCTGAGCATCGTCCTGTCACGTATAAAAATCTTTGTTCTCCTTTGACAACTCCTCTATCCCCTGTTCGAATATAGCAATTTCCCGCCTTATTTTTTAGCCTGGCATTGAACACTTGTTGAGTTAAATATGGATGTCCTAAATATCCAATAGCATTGCTAGGAGATGAAATCCATATTTCTCCTTCAATTCCATCTTCCACAATCTCATTTGTTTCTTCATTCACAACTAGAATTTCAATGTCTACATCTTCATCAAGTCTAGCACTTGGCAAGAGCTTTTTATACGTCGAAAATTTGTCACAATTACTACTTCTCCATGATGTTGAAACAAATGTTCCATTCTCAGCTAAGCCATATGAGGGGGAAATTGCAAAAGGATTAAGACCTAAAGGCCTAAAAAATTCAGCAAATTCTTCAACACAATCATTGTAAATTGGCTCGTTAACGATGATCAAATTCTTCAAGCTCAACATACTAATAGGATTATTAACAATTCCTGTGATAGTTTCCCCAGTATGACCACGTTTCAACACGAGTGGTAAAGCAAATGAAGGAACAGGAGTGCAAGTTGCCTTGAACTCCGAAATCAATTCAAGCCATATTCTAGGACGATTGACAAATGTATTCGGGGATGTCAACACATGTGTTGCCCCTGATACAATTGTCAAAAACAAAAACATGAGTCCACAATCATGGTACTGAGGTAACCATGATACAACAACTGTATTCGGGTGAAATTCATAAGCTTTCCTCGCGACTCGAACGTTATGAGCTGTAGATCCTGCAGTCACTAAAACAGGCTTAGGAATAGCAGTTGTACCAGAAGTGTACTGAATCAAATACACATCATCAACATTGCAACCATTGTAACTAAAACCACTATCAAAATTCACATTTTCCAATTGAATTTTCATTTTCTTGCCCTTTAACTCCTCGGTTGAAATCCATCGAACCTTCTTCAAGGCCTCGGACAACTTCTTATTACTCGATCTTGCAACATACTTCTCAACATGTTTGATGTAATCGCGTTGTGCTATAGCAACTTTAGGCCTTGTTTGGGACAAAACTCTAAGTAAATGGTGCCAATTACCGCTCGAAAAAGACGGGTGAGGAGGACTGATAGGAACAGCTAAAAGCCCAGCTCTTTGACAACCAAAAATCATTTCAACAAATTCAAGTCCTGGAGAACATAAAACAAGAACAGTATCATTTTTTCTTAAACTAAGTAACAATTCTGAAGAAATACATTGGGCTGAATTATTTAGTTCCTCATAAGTGAGGGATGAAAACTGAATTGATGGGCCATCTTCAGCCCAAATGAAAGCTGGTTTGGACTTAAAACTTGCAAGTTTAGCCCATATTGGAAGATAAAGATCCACAACAGGTTGGTCAGGGAAAAAAGGGTCATAATTTTCATAGTTCATGGCTATAATTTAAAGTGTATTTGTAGAGATATGCTGAATTTTGTATGAACAAGTAATTTTTTTCAAGCATGTTGTTATATATACTACGTACTGAGACTAAAAAGGGAATTTAAAAAGTTTGATTGAGAATTTTTTTGGTATAATTTAAGGATATACTGATGGAATATTATGTATATTCTGATATATACATCAATAGCCTCGCCAATTACATGTCTTATTATGTTAAATTTCTACTACGTTATTACCTAGGATACCATTATTAAG
The DNA here is from genome assembly GCF_947179165.1 of Solanum dulcamara. Lineage (NCBI taxonomy): Eukaryota > Viridiplantae > Streptophyta > Magnoliopsida > Solanales > Solanaceae > Solanum > Solanum dulcamara. The sequence goes on from NC_077245.1 coordinate 2,527,188, forward strand.
GAGATCAGACAAATTGCCGCGTATATTTTATCCTGTGTTGCTACATCAAGATTTATAATATTATGTTTTTTTATACATGCACAAATTATATTTTAGATAATTTTGTTAAGTTTGCAATATATTGGTACCTTGGCATATCTTTTGATACCATACCATTGCGCGGTGAATTTGTATATTTCTGTTTGGCATAGCATTGGAAGAGGTATATACTCCTTCCGTTTTAATTTGTTTATCTGATTTTGATTTGGTATGGAATTTAAGAGAGTAAAAAAGACTTTTGAATTTTATGGTCTTAAACTAAAGGTATGTACAAGGTGTTATGTCGGAAAAAAGACAATTTAAAATTAATTTCAACTTTTAGAGAAAAAAATCAATTTTAGAAAAGAGAATCGCCGCTTAATTTTTAAGAAAAATCAAGAAATCTTAATTTGAAAGCCCCTAACAGATTTGAGTTTTAAAATTAGAGAAAATGGGTAAGGGGTTCTTATTTCAACTTTGAGAAGGTTCTAGTATTCAAAGTGACCGCTAACGCACGGTTATCTAACGATTTGAAAAATTATTTGACTAACTTTTGAAAAATATTAATTTAAAAGGAAATGAAGATTTTAAAATTATTTTTTTAAAAAAAAATGATCAAACTTAAACATTAAAAATAATATACATGTATAAAAAAAAAGTAAAAGTTTATCACATGACTAAATAAAGGTAGAAAATCATTTAAAGAGTAAATTAACATGAATTGATTTATCTTTAGGGGAATCTAATTAAGTTAAAACAAATTAAAATTAATGTTTATGCAAACATAAATAACATAAGTAAATAAATTATTACAATCCGAATCAATATAAATAACACATGAAAACATGGCCCTACACTTAGTTTTTGTACGTCTGGACTAGGCTGTTGGGCCATCTGCGTTTTGGGCCTTAAGCCCAATTCCACTATATATCAGATTGTATATACACTGTATACTACAATATTATTTATGTATATCGAACTCTATACACACTGTCTATCACTTTTTTGTTTCCTGTATCTGCTATATATCATATTGTATATACACTGTATAACATTATTTTCTTGCATATTAGGTTGTTTATATATTGTATATCAGTGTATACAACACTGTTTCCCACCTGTATTCCGTGTATACAGCCCAATATCAATATTCAAACCATGAATATTAGTTTCCTTTCCATGTATCAACTTTTCAGCAATTTGAGTAAGGTGATGGGAGACTCAAAACTTAACAATATACAAGGATGGAGTCCATAGAATGACTCAAATTGATATCACATGCACCAAAATAAAATTACATAAGCATTTACTCATTTTAAGCTAAATCAAGAAATATATCATGATATTTTAAAATATCAAATTGATGGGCATCTTAGAAGTGACTACCAACATGTATATATGTATACAAAGGAAAGGAAAGAAGAAATATATTCAAGTAACTAAAGGATATGGAATTAATATATACGCTATACTAACTCAAATTTTAAAGAAAGAATTAAATCAATTAGGCCATGAAAGTTCTAACTAAATAATAACTTAATCATGTTTTTGTTATCTAAATCATGTTAAAAGAAGAAATTGAAAACATGAAAATCTATATTTTCAAAGAAAACTACTTGAAAAAATAATGAACAAAACTAAGAGCTTTCATTAAATAATCCTAACAAATGCTAGCTAATTAATCATAACATTGCTAACTATAAGAAATTTCTATCATTAATCTAATTATTCTTAATACATGCTAACTAAAAAAAATAAGATTACGAATCAACTAAATATAAAACATAAAATAATTAAATAAAATAAAGCTAAAAAAGATTTTACCTCTTTCCGAGCAACGAGACTGAAGACGACTTTATCACCACCCAAGAGCTTGACGGAACTCCAATCCACAAAAAAAATAATTTAGGCTCGAACCTTCGTGGGTTCGACGTTATAAAAACTTTGTTGTTAGCCTAAATTTCGACTTCAATCTCCCATTTTCCTCGAAGAAAAATATAGATTGAAAGATAGAAATTTTCACAACTTTTAGGCTGAGAACAAGAGTCAAAAATCCTAGGCAAGTATGAAAAATTTCTAACTTTGGAATGGCTAAAAAATCTCCCAACTCTTCCCCTCTCAATAATGAGAATATGAATCTTTATATAGGCTCCAAAAACTCCAAATCCCTCAAGAATTTTCGATGTGGGAAAATGGGTGTTTTCAATTTATTTATTTTTAGTTATAAACTACAAATTTCAAAAATACAAACTATAATCAAACTAACCTAATTAACATTGATTTAGTTAAAAATAAAATCTTTTTGAGATGATTTTCGAATAACCACATAAATAGTAATCAAAGATATAGTTATATAGAAATATGTATATTATACTAAAATTATATAAAAAGATAAAAATAGTTAAGAATAACATGAAAACATCTTTATTTTTATAAAAGCTAATTATTTCAAAATGTTTGAAAGTTAAAAAAAACTCGATAGTTAATTTACGCTGCGGAGAGCCAAAATTAAATGTGAACACAAAGTACCAAAATGCTCTTTAATCTTATAGTCTTATGTCAGGTGGAAGTTCTCAGTAAAAAAGAGATGAGTTACAACACCACTTCTTGAACTTACGAAGTGAATTTACAATGTTCTCAGCTTGATTGTCCAGAATTTTCAGTACATGTAGACAACCTGTGGCTAACATTTCAGCAAATTGATACCCCTCAAAAAAAGCCTTCACTGCCACTGACAATCATGTGACTTCAACTACTGTCCCCATGCACATGCCCTGTATTTTGATCACTTCAAGATTAGCAAACAAGAAAATAAAAGGGTTGTAGCTACAAGAAAAGTCTAAAATGAATCTATACCAAGGAAAAAACAAAGAGGGAGGGGGGGGGGGGGGCTGATCTTGCTGCTATTTGATGGATTCAATATTAATCTTGAATCCATTGCATTTAGGGGTTCAAAACTTGGTTTTGTTAAATTTTTAGAGATTCCTCAAAGTTGTGTCCTTTAACTGAATGTCCTATTGCTTTGCATATTCCTTTGTCCCCTTATAATGTGGTGCCTAAGTCAGCTTAGGTACACCTCAACTATTCCACGAGTAACTGCTACCTCCCACCATCATAGGTTCAGGTAATTCTACCCTCCAAGGCTTAAGCAAATGGAAAGAAATCACCTAATGTTTTTATCTCAATTGACATTTGAATCCTGGTCTCTTTATTGATCACTATACCGCACCATTGAGTGCTATGCTTTACGTCTAGATTATGATCTGCCTGTATGGAGAATGGAAGGATCAACATAACCGGTCGCACATCTTACCAATAGTTTGTGTTTGTACTGATTATGGCACACAAAACTTGCAAGTAAGTTTTCGTTAATCTTTTTAAGTGCCTCATTTTACTGGCAGCTCATTAGGACTAGTTCTAACTTGATCCAGTGTGGATTTCCAGTGCCTTATACAACTACCTAATAACGGCATTGATAGCATGGATCACATGGAAGCTTTAGAGGAGTTTGATGGACACCAAATAAAGACATACAATGTATGGAAGGTCCATCAAAGTAAAGAGAAAAAAGAAAGAGGCTATGTGTGCAAGTGGTCATCTTCAAATTCAAGAATTCTCAAAGAAAAGACAACCAAGCAAGTCCCTTATCTCCTTTTCTTTATTTCAATTTTCCGCATTTAGATTCTAGTTTTCCGACTAGGATCGCTATCACTTCCTCCAACCTCGTCATGGGTAAAGAGAAATCCAGAGGCCCTGTGGCACTTCCAAAGGTTATTGAACCAGAAAATACGACAAAATATTCCTCAAGGAAAAATTTCATCAATAAAAGAGAAAAACTCCCATATACAAGTAGTATACCAAAAAAGAGAACCTACAAAAGGCCAAAGGGTTAAGAATTCACTATGGAATCAATAGGTCATTACAGATGAGCCAAATACTTCTATGTTTTATATTTTCAACCTTTATTTCAAGAATGTGTATACACAAAATTTATATATAAATTTAACAATAAAGTAGATGGAATAAACTTGTGAAGCACATGTCGAGAATATGGAAGGCATAACTTAATTGTGCCTTCACTAGACCCGCTTCCCATATACAAGTAGTACACCAAAAAAGAGAACCTACAAAAGGCCAAAAGGTTAAGAATTCACTATGGAATCAATAGGTCATTACTGATGAGCCAAATACTTCTATGTTTTATATTTTCAACCTTTATTTCAAGAATGTGTATACACAAAATTTATATATAAATTTAACAATAAAGTAGATGGAATAAACTTGTGAAGCACATGTCGAGAATATGGAAGGCATAACTTAGTTGTGCCTTCACCAGACCCGCTCTTCTCCAATTAGCAAGCTCTTAAATTCCACCAAATTCATACTTAGCTTGGTTGTTCGCATCCTTAGCCCCTTAAATCACTTAGCTCCTGAATACGGAAAATTCAATCAATTGTGTTTACTTTCTCATTATAACTTTATTGGAGGGAAAATGCTTACTTGCTCATTAGAATTAAGAACATAGTTAATACTTTTATAAGTATAGGCATGATTTTGAAGTCAATGAAAGTCATGGCAAAGTTCTTTAGTTTCAAGGGATTGGAGTAAGTAGCACCTCTTTTTTTTTTTCTTTTTTTTTTTTTGGGGGGGGGGGGGGTGACATTGTAATATAATATTACAAACTAGCACCTTAAACCAGAAAGATTTTCATAAATTGCAAAACATCTTGGGCACGAAATCTGTATAGATCATTATCATGGTTCCATATCCTGAGACGGAGGGTGATGAAAAGTCAGAATGACTACAGTCGAGGATAAAGCTCAGCCCTGAACTAGTTTGGAGGAAGATTGATCACCACCAAATCAAAAGGGGGTCTGCGAATTAGGACTTAAATGCTCAAAATACAAGTATACTGATGAAATGGCTATGGAGGTATACTATGGAAGAGGACAGTTTATGGAGAAGGGTAATTCTCGACAAATATGATCAGGAGGGGGATGTGGTGCACAGATCCTGTTAACAGTCCTTATGGGGTAGAGGAGTGGAGATCCATCAGATCTCATTGAAACACACTGTTAAAGAGATCAAAATATCCAGGTTGGTAATAGTAAAAGGACTTTGTTCTGGGCATACAACTGGCTTGGGCATGGATGTGTGAAAGATCTTTACCTGATCTGTTCAACATCTCAACTACTCCAAATGCTTATTTATCCACAGCTAAGGGACTACAAGAATGGATCATTACTTTCAGGAGGGCTCTAAATGATTGGGATTGAAGGAGAAGTGAAGCTTTCGAAAACTTAGGAGGAATTTTAGGGGCTATCAGAAGCAGAGGACAAATTGTATTGGAATCCAAGCAAAGATGGGACCTTCACAGTCAAGTCTGCCTATTTAGCAATCAGCAACTATGCTAATCAGATTATTGATTGGCCATGGAAGTTTATAATGCTCCCCCAAAGGTTCTGTGTTTCACCTAGTTGGTAGCTAGAAAGGCAGCTTTAACTCAAGAAAGGTTGAGAAGAAGAGGATTCCAGTTATGTTCTTCCATATGTTTGTTCTATGAGTCTAACACAGAAACTAATAGCCATTAGTTTCTTCATTGTTCTTTTACTTATCAATTGCGACAGCTCTTTCTTAATTTGGGGGGGATCAAATGGTGGAAAGTGGTTCCTGCAAACACTGTGGATCTTCTTCAGAGTTGGAACAGTTATAGTCAGACAGAAGAAAGGGTGGAGATTGGTTCTTGTTTGCATATGGTGGACAGTTTGGAAAAAGAGAAACTCCAGAGTTTTTGAAGATATGGGCAATCATATGCAGGATATTAAGATGAAGTGTTTACTTTTGTTCCACTTTTGGTGTAAAAATGCCTTTTAGAGGAGGAGGTTTCTTTAATAGATATGATAGGGCAACTGTGATCAGTTCTAGGCTTTTGTTTGGATGTGGTAATGTATTCCCTGGCTTCAGCACCACTCTATGCTTTCAATACCAATGTCACCAATTTCAAACAAAGTTTGGAGGAATATTTCAAACAGATTAAGTGTCACGTTCTCATGCTTTACTAATGAAAATTACATGTTACTCACATGGGTACTTATTCACATTGATTGTATTAGCAAATCAATCACTCAGCTCAAGTCAATAAGGCTACTCTTGGAATTGTTAAATAAGAAAATTGTAACACCAACCATCAAACTTAATGTCAAAGCCAATGGCTGGAACATTGATATACAAGGAGATTCTCTCCACATTCTTAATTCACTTCCCTTTTTTTTTCCTACACACCTTGAGCAGTGGGAAGTAAAATTTCTCCTTTCTTTTCTCTAGTATAATATTATAATAATTTTTCTTGTTCCTTTTTTTCCAATGAATGCGTTGGACATATGATTGAGGACTAAGATCTTACTAAGATACTACATGAGTTCTTCAGCAAATGGAATGTAGATACACTCACATTAAATGGATCAAAGTTGATCTTACCACTGTTTCCTTACCTTTTTTTTTTCTTTTTTAAAGCTTTTCACTAACGAAGTAGCACTACATTGAGATTAACCTAACCACTCTGTAACTAAACTATTTCAGGCACAAGTTTACCTGAAAGGAACAGGGAAAAAGATTTAAACATCTGACTAGTAACCAGCTAAACAGAGGAGAAGATTCAAGAAAATATATTCGGGTAATTCAACCTAAGATTATGTTAAGCATATTTGATTTCCAATCTATACAAGAGAGGTAATCTACAAGCCAGGCCTGGCAAAAGTTGCCTGACCGGAAGCCAAAAGAAATGCATACAAACTTGCATATTTATTTCGAAGACTTAATGGCTTCAATAATGAGGTACCATGGGCCATGGCATTAGCATATTATGCATTAATGTCATTGCTCATTGTGTACTTTACTTTTCCCCAGAGGGTGAGTCCTCTCCCAGCTTCTACTCTAGGAATTTTACTCACCAATCATTCTGAAGTTCCAGAACATAATTTTGGTCCCCAAAATTAACCAAGATGTGCCCACATGGCATCAACACTCAACATGGTCATATAGGTTAATGTTACATTATCTCAACTAACAAAAGTAATCAACCAATTTTCCCCAGCCGAAAACCATCATTACATACTATTTAGAATGCAATGAACATACATGGAAAAACTCCGGAAAAGATGCATGACAATTACTGAACGTTTAAAGGTAAACTAGACACGAAAGGGAAACATACCCAACATTAAAAATCCCATTAACAGGATCCAAGAACTGCTGATTCGGTTGATGTTGTTGCTGCTGCATTGACAACATCTGCTGCTGTAAACTAACATCAGAACTCCCCACCACATTGGCTTTTGAAATTGCTCCCTTTGCCTCTACAAACCTCCAAATGTACCAGGAAGCTACCGACCTATAAGGCTTCCATTTCTCACACAACTGATCCATCTGTGATGGCCTAGGAAGATCATCAAGGCCATATAACATTTTCACTCCTTTCCTAATACCAAGATCATGTATCGGCAACACATCCGGCCTATGAAGTGAAAAAATCATAAACATATGAACTGACCAAGACCCAATTCCATTCACCATAGTAAGCATTGTAAAAAGGGATTTATCATCCATATCAATAATTGACTTATCCGACAAAATCCCATTTTGGTACTTCCTTGCTAGGTCATGTAAATAGCTTGCTTTTCTAGCAGATACCCCAATTTGTCGAAGATGTTGTGGGGTTAACCCCAAAACCAAATCTGGAACTACATTCGATTCCCCACCACAAAGAGATATAAATCGAGTGTAAATCGATGACCCAGCTTTATACGCTAGCTGCTGAAACAGAATGCTTTTGGTGAGGGCAAGAAAAGGGGGTTGAAAAAGTTCGAGTGTAGGAAGTGGGTATGTTTCAATCAATGGGGAGAGTAATGGGTCGGAGGATTTGAGGTAATTAATGGCTGACTCGAGCTCACCTTCACATGAAAGTGAACGAGAAACAATTCTTGGTACGATGGTGGAAATCTGAGTTTTGGGTAAAGAGGGATCAACAGTGTTGGAAAGCTTTCGGATTTTTCTGGGTCGAGAAGGAAGTTTGGTGGGTGGTGAATGAGCTTGAAGAGGTACAACATTAATGGCGTCGGTAGATGGGGGGTTTGTTGGGGTGGTGGTGGTGTTAGGGTGGGGTTCAGATGCAGATTCTGATTCTTCGGCCATGGATGAAGGAAAGGAAACTGGAAATGGCGATCAATTGTGGGATTTAACAGGGGAAGTCGTTAATGGAGATTTGAAGGAAACAAAAAAAAAATGGTGAGTGAAGTGTTTAGCAGTCAGCTCGATAATTGTATTAACTCTCCCGGTTTTGGGTTTGCGAAATATAGTAATCTCCGGATAAAATTTAAAATTTAGTTTTTGTATTTAATTTGAAATATTATTTAACTTCAAAATTATTTTATCCAACATTATTCATATTAAAATGGTGAAATTATATTCTCAACTCGTTTATCGTAAATAAAAAATTTAATTAAAATTTATGTAGCTTAAATTTTGAGAAGAAGAAAACAACAATTACACTAAAATCCTTTAAATTAATATTGTCACAACAGTAAAATATTAATATTATTTTATAGAGGTATTATTTAATCAATAAATTAATATTTATTAATTTAAAGAGTTTTTTTTGAGATTCAATGAAAATTAATTTTGATTGTATTATTCGGAAATAAAGCCTCAAGAAATTTAAACAAGCCATTTTGTGAAAACAACATTTATGAAATTGAGGTCATGATTAATAATTTTAGTTACGTAATAAAATGAATATCAATAGCTTGTTAGATTATCCGAGAGAAAATAATACATGTTCAGAGATTTAAAGCTTAGAAAAATTGTGAATACCATCAGAGAAAATAATGTTATTGATGAAGTTGAAGAAGGTGCAATACTTTCGAAATCAATTATGCACAAGAAAACACTTATCGCATTTAGAACTCTTCACAATTTTTTGGTGCAGTTCGAAAAAACAACACCAAAACTTTGAATACAATAAGAAAAGCTAGAGATGGACTTCGAATAGATTTAAATTTTAATTTAAAAAAATCATAATTTGGTCATCCATTTAACCCATCAAATTATTTACAACAACATTGTATTTATTATCTCTTGGGTGTGATATTACACACACTTAAAATAGGACCGACAAATACCAACATAATTAAGGAGTCCTTTATTATGAATCGATAGTTATGGAAAAATTCAAATTATATGAGTAGAATTGGACTATATTCGTTTCGTTTATTTTTATTTATCCAAAATAAATTTTTCAATTTTATTTATTATTTTTAACATATTAAGAAAAGATAATTATTTTTTCTTATTTTATCATTAATATTAATTACATATTTTTCAAATCATTTTTAAGATATTAATATGAATACAACAACAACAACAAATCCAGTATTAATATAAATATTATGGTAAAATATTTATATAAGTATTATTTTTTAAAAGACGTGTAAAATGAACAAGTGATAGTGAATGAAGAGAATATAACAAGTGGTTAACAATCTTTTCAGAGCAGAGCTGCGTTGGTGTCAGCTGTCACCCTTCATTAAAAAATTACACCGTATATATTGTTCAAATCTTACTTTATATTTATATATATATAATATTTTGGACACCTTTAAAATAAATGAAGACTTGTAGCTCTGCCCAAGCTCAAAACTTATATGATGTCCACGTTCGAATTCCTAGAGTAACTTTTTTTAAAAAAAAATTACTATACAAAATTTGGACATTCTTTACAAAAAAAATTGGCTGTACCATTAAATCTACTACTGGCTAAGTTATTGAAAAATAACAGAATCTTAAATCTCATAATATTTAATTTATATTCTCAATCAATTATTAATATGCACTCGAAATTTTTCTCGAACTCCCAAAGTTTCTTTGAAGTCACTCTTTAACATGCTTTATATACAATTTTTATTTTTTTTATTTTTTGAAATGTGAAAAAATGCACTAAGCTGAAGGGTAGCTTAGTCTTTTCACTATGTCTCGTAAACGGTCACTAAGGAACTCGACACGATATCAAAGTTATATTATTTTTGATTAACTACGTTGCTTGTTAATAGTTATTTTTTTAATATATTTTTTTTAATTCAGTATAGTGCACGAGATTGACATTTTATAATGTCAAATAAGTAATTATAAATAAGGATATCATGATATCCAATTGAATAGACCTTATAATAAAAGTTAGCATGTGGTTTATAGCCTCATACACAATGTGTGAGTACTGGAAAAATCTTACCTAACAAAGATATAATTTGACTTTGCTAGAATTGAAATTTTGTTAATGTAAAATTACCCTCTCTATAAAATTTCATAATATATTTGGTACATATATAATTTAGTATACTCTCAAGTTTCAAGGCTAGTTAGTTCAATCAATTGAATATCCTTTTATTTTTTATTGGAAAACAAATAAGTTAATATTAATTACAAGTGAAATAATTTAAATAAGTGGTATATTTTTCGTCTATCAATTTCACACTTCAAAAAGCAAAGTTGAATTTCTTCTTTTATTTTTCGTATCTTTCCTTTTATTCATACGTCGATTTTATGCACGTATGTAAAATTGGCTAGCGGGTGCAATTTCCACCTTATTGAGCTTGTTAAGGATTGCAAGTTAGATAAAATGTCATTGAAAAAACTTGTGATAGTTATATGAGTTTTGATTAAATTAAGAAAATAATAAAAAGATATGATGACTAGATGTGTACATGGAAAAAGGAAGGAAAATCCAAATATCCTTTTATGGTTGTAGACTTGTAGTAGTTGGTATCCACGTTCTAATTTAATTATTTTTTAAATTTTTTTTAGAGATTTTTAATCAATTTCATGGTTTCCACATAGTACTTACTACCAACTAATAATTCATGGAAATAATTAAAATAAATATGGAAGAAGCTATGCATTAAATCCCTCACGTTCCATTTTCTCCAAGGGAGTTAATTATTCAATATTTTTACAGTGGCAAAGGAACATGAAAAAGCAATTGTTGACCAAGAACTAATTATTATAAAATTAAACAAAAGGAAAATGAAAAGAAAAATACAATACTAGCGGTATTACAGACAAATCAAGATTTAAATTCAATATTTTGAATTGACGTGAAATTATATATTGGTTATGTTATTATTGTATTTTAATTCTTTTGACTAAGTCGTATTTTTTTTTAATTTTGAATTTTAAAAATTTAAATGGAAAAACATGATCAATAAAAATTTATATAATTGATTTCAACGGAGATTAGGCGTAATTATTGTGTTTGTTATTAATTTATTTAGAGTTGCATAGTGCCCTACAATTTCTGGATAATCTTTGTGGAAATAAATAATTCATGTGAGTTATTGTATTATTTATTATATATGTCAGCAAAACGTATGCTATTCTTTTTCCTTCTCTTCTTTTTCTTATATTTATATCTGGAAGTATTAATTGAATTTTTGAATTCGAGTTCTGAATATAAGAAAATATCTAATAAATTTTTTTTCCCGCTAAAATAGATTTTACGTGATGTAAATTTAAATTAATTGAGGCATTAATATAAATACTAAATATCGAGGGAAAGAAAAAAAACATTTGCACTCTAAAAAGGACATATCACATCCAGCTAGCTCAGTTAATCATTAAGAAGAGTCACTGTTTTGGATAAAATTAAATGTGTGGATTAATTACCAAATCCTTTTGCAGCAAAGACAGATAATTAGGCTACTGAGTACAAATGCAAGTTGTGTGTCAATTAGTCCCTCCCAAATAAAAATAAATCACATTATTATAAGCTATCATTATTCCCCAACTAGCTAGCCAACCCCCCCCCCCCCCCCCCCCCCGCCAAAAAAAAAACAAAAAACCACACATACACATGGAAAAATATTTTTGCACTAGGCAAAGAAATAAGATTGTTGGCACTTACCCATGTATTTTTTAAAATCATGTATTGACTAATTCTATAAGTTGTCTGTTATTTGTCATCGATATAAACATTGAGTAATTTTTGTCATTAAATTTTGGATGGAAAAACTTTATACTTACCATACATGAATCATAAAGCTCTTTCTTTAAATAAATAAATATATATCCATAAAATAATATGTGGGGATTATTTCAAAAAATCAATATTTATTTATTAATTTGGTTAATTATTTCAACTTTAAATTTGTAATTTAAAAAATAAATATTTGGAGTTTTTCAAGTTACATTCAAGTACAACTTCAATATGCAAATAATATTTTTTATATTTAAATTCAAATACCATATTCAAATATCAACTAATTTTACAACACTTACTAAAATCAAACTAATTCTCAAAAATTATAAGTACATATATTAGTACTTTCATACAATATGAAATATAAGACAGAGACAACCATGGACCATTGCTAGTCCACGTTAAACACATGATTTTATTTTTCTTACCTAAGCTGATTCCCCTGTCTTGCTAAATTCATAACAAATTCTCATAAAAATGGTAATGAAGTGATAAATAGTTTTTTAATTAATTATTAAAAATGTCAAATATAAATTTTGGATATAAAATTGCTTTATTAGTAGGGTATTTTACTCCTTTTTCTTATAAAAAGTTTTAAGAAAATTTGTAGTTGTTATTCTTAATTAGCATACTGGATAAAATTTATCCTTCTACAATAGTTTTGCAAAATCACATAGGAAATGTGAAATGTGTTAGACAAATTCGATATGATGAGCTCGACTGAAAATGATCAAATATGGAAGTTCCCCTAGCATTTCTTTAGAATATCATATTCGTTGCACCAACTCAATTGAGTGAAAAAAGATTAGATTTTTGCCAGCTTAATCATCCTTATGGATAAATATTTTTGCCTTTAAGATTAGATTTTGATGGCAAGTTTATATTTAATTGAATTTTAACACGATTATCAAAAATTAAATGGTAATTATAGTCACCGTCTACAAAAATGAATTATAGTAGTTTAAAATTCAGTTGCTGCTGTCATCATCATCTTTTTCCTCCTTTTCACTTGCTAATTAAAAAAAAAAAACCTCTCCTTTTTCCTATCTCAAATCTTCTTTAAGTATATCTGTTTAATTCCCTTTTCCTGAAAACGATCAACATCCAGATTCTTGCTAATTCCAGCATTTTCAAAAACTTCCTTCTTCTTGATCTACTAGTTCAAATTTCAAGAACTGTAGAGAAAAGGGGTTGACCCAAAATTTTTAAAAAATGAGTTTTAGAGAAGAGAATAATGAAGGAGATCTGAAAAAGCCATTTTTGCATACTGGAAGTTGGTATCGTATGGGTTCAAGACAGTCCAGTATGATGGGTTCTTCCCAAGTTATTCGTGATAGTTCTATCTCTGTTCTTGCTTGTGTTCTCATAGTTGCTTTGGGACCAATCCAGTTTGGTTTCACTGTAATTTCCCATTTCTATTTTCTTATTCAAGTTCTTTGCTTTGTTTCTCTGTATATGTCTGTTTACCTTCCTAATATCATGTTCGAAACTTCAAGTTTGATGAGAATGGATAGTTTTTTTTTGAATAAAAATGAAGTCTTTAGCTTCTTTTATTGTGGTAAAGGATTCACAATTGGGGTTGATGAGAAAAGATAGTTTTTTTTTTAATAAAGATGAAGTCTGTAGCTTCTTTTGCTGTGGTAAAGGATTCACAATTGGGGTTGATGAGAAAAGATAGTTTTTTTTTTTTGAATAAAGATGATGTCTTTAGCTTCTTTTGTTGTGGCAAAGGATTCACAATTGGGATTGATGAGAAAAGATAGTTTTTTGGAATAAAAATGAAGTCTTTAGCTTCTTTCGTTGTGGTAAAGGATTCACAATTGGGGTAAAAGGTTGCATATTTGTTGGGATTTACAATATGTTATGTCAACAGATTCTTCTGTTTGCTTGTGCATGCGCTGTTGAAGATATAATTAAGTAAATAAGCATGTGCTCTCTCTATCGGTTTGAGTTTTCAGATGAGGAGGTCAGCAATTCAATATTGACTACATGCCTGTTTACCTTCCCAATATCCTATGAGAAACTCCAAGAGTTGATTTCTCGATCAATCAACTAATAGTTACAAAGTCACTTTCTTTGTTGAAAAGAATTGGAATCAAGAAGAACGTTGACTTTCTGAGATAATAACTATTAGTTAAGTGATCATATGAGAAATGAACCCGAAACTTCAGATTTGGTGGAAGAGGATAAGTTAAGTTTGAATAAAATAGGCTGTAAGTTTGTGGTAAAGGGATCAAAATTGAAAAAATGGTAGCATCTTTATTGGGATTACAGTTTTTTATGTCATTCTTGTAGCCTATTGTTGGGTGTTTGTCCTGACTTTTCTAGTATAATTCGATTTTTCTTTTCCTAAAAGGAAAACACAATGTCTTCATATTTGGCTAGTCCTTTTTTTTATAGGAAAAAGTTTATGACTCTATAAATAGAGGCTTATTCCTTCTAACTTGGTAACATTTACAATGTAGTCCTAAGGGGCTTTGAAAGTTTTGTGCGGGGGGGGGGGGGGGGGGGGGGGGGCTGTGAGACACAATTAATACGTTATCACTTGTGTGAACCTCTTTGTATTCCGAGTGAATTGTGTGAAGTTATTTCTCTCGATATTTTGTACTCTCATATTTATAGTGGACGAACCACATTAAATGCTTGTGTTTCTTTTGGTATATTTCTCGTTTGTCTTCTTACTCATGGTCTTTCGAGGTTTAATTTGCTAGCTTCCGTATGACACCTAATTATTTTTGATCCTAACACCTATGTTGCTGCAATGGATATTTGCACATGTATCTTTAATTGATCACGTGTTTGTTTTTGTTGCATTTGAAGTGTGGCTACACTTCGCCTACGCAAATTGCAATTACCAAAGATCTGAAGCTCACTGTTTCTGAGGTCTGCAAGAGCCATTCTTGATTTGTATATTAATTCAGTTTGTTTCAGAGCGATTGTTGACTAAAGATAATCTTTTCAGTTCTCTTTGTTTGGTTCTTTATCAAACGTGGGTGCTATGGTTGGTGCAATATCTAGTGGTCAAATTTCAGAGTACATTGGGCGAAAAGGGGTAAGATTATTGCATCAAAAATGATTCTTGTTTTTCATTTACCATATTTCCGTGTATTTCCCTGTATTGCTCAAGTGGATACTCAAGTCCTTTTTTTCCTATTGCAGTCTTTAATGATAGCTGCTATACCTAATATGATTGGTTGGCTTGCCATCTCATTTGCCAAAGTAAGATATTATACTTGAAGTATATTATATGGTGCCTAGATAACTTACATAGACATGTATGTTCTTGTATCTCCCTTTCTTTGGCCTTACCAATATGTTTCAGGATCCGTCCTTTCTATACATGGGAAGATTGTTGGAAGGCTTTGGTGTGGGAATAATCTCATATGTGGTAATATTCAATTTCTTAAATCTTTTATGGTTACAGTTATTGGATACACCGACATTCTCAAAACTAAATGCTTTAGCTTTCTGCTTTTTGGTGTTTTTAGGTGCCTGTATATATTGCCGAGATAGCACCTCAAAATTTGAGAGGGGGTCTAGGGTCTGTTAACCAGGTTCGCTGAGTTCGTGACGTATTTTTCTTTAAACCAAAGTTCTTACGCCTGCTAAATCAATCACATGCTATCATTTCTATTTTGTTGTAGCTCTCTGTTACAATTGGGATCATGTTGGCCTACTTACTGGGACTTTTTGTTAATTGGCGGGTGCTTGCTGTTCTTGGTAATGATCATTGCTCTTGAAAACTCTCGTCTACAATATACAGTTATGAAGTCATATTATCATTTTTTACTCTGGTGAATAACATTTAGTGCATATTAGTACCTCCTTGCATCCACCTGGAAGTCAGCCCCCCCTCTCCCCACCCGACCCAAAAAAAAAGTTAATTAAGTTGAAGTAATAGCTATTTCATTTTGTGCAGACTGAGAATAGTTATGGAGTTCTTGGCTGATATCAACTTCTTAAGCACTTTCCAGCTCCCTGATAGTTCTACTGAAGACTACTTGTATTCTGTTAGTTGAGCAGTATTTCTGTTTTAAAATGACAGTCCTTTTTTATCCTTAATGATGGTGGTGTTCGGGGCAGCTTGGGTGCACCTCGAATATTCAACCAAGTACCTGCTACCTCCGACCAGCTTGCAGATAACGCTGCCAACCAAGGCTTAGGAGATGGGACCGAATGACGTAGTGTTTCTTTTGCCTCTGTTTGGGATTGAACCTGAGACCTCATGGTTCTCCTCCTACTTCACTGACCACTAGGCCAAACCCTTGTGCTTCCAAAATGACAAGTCTTTGTTTGCATTTTAGTAAGGCAACACATTTTTAGTAGATGTAATTGAATCAACATATATTGATCCCACTTTCTTGCCTAGATGGAGGAGCTAGGAGTTTCCTGCATCACCCCTGCTAGCCAGTTGGTGTCGGTAAAGAGGAAATATGTCATAGGCTAAATACCCGGAGGGATTTGATATGTCACTCCAAAGAATTTTTAATGGAAAATTATTATTTTTTTTGCTTTTGGAGGAGAGGATTATGTTTCTTCTTCTTCTTTTTGTGTAATCATCTCTAAAACAAAACAATTACCTAAAAGTTTCCCGATTGAACTTTGAATTAGCTGGCATATTGACCATGGCAGAGCTGCAGAGCCGAATGGAATTGTTCGATTGCACTTTAACTAAATATTATTTCTCTTATAGGAGCATTGCCTTGCCTAGCACTGATACCTGGACTATTTTTCATCCCCGAATCTCCTCGGTGGTTGGTGAGCTCCATTATATTTATGTTTTTTGGCGTAATTTCTTCGAGGTTTTGATTGCTTGTTGTCTCATTTGAGTTTCTATCTGAAACACAGGCCAAAATGGGATTAACAGAAGATTTTGAAACTTCATTGCAAGTTCTTCGAGGGTTTGATGCTGACATTACCAATGAAGTACATGAAATTAAGGTAAATTGTTTTGAAAAAATGACCATATGAATCAGCCTTGTTGCTACACATGCAATTCCATATAAAACTTGTTGCTAAATTTGTATTTTAAAAGTGCAAGTTTTATTATAATTTATTTTTGTGTGTAGAGGTCAGTAGCATCATCAACAAACCGAAGAACAGCAATGCGTTTTGCGGATCTCAAACATAGAAGATATTGGTTTCCTCTCATGGTATTTTGACGTTTCATGCTGTTATTGGAGTCTTTGTCCAATAATATTTTTGCCTCATGAGAACCCCTAAAACATAGTCTATGCCCGTGTTTTTCTCAATCTTTTAATCTTTCATTCTTTAGGTAGGAATTGGGCTACTTATCCTGCAACAGTTAGGAGGAATCAACGGTGTTATATTCTATTCCAGCAACATTTTCATATCCGCTGGTACGTAGATAGCACTTAACAAGCAATTGTATTTGTATCTGTTAAATGATGGAAGTAGCTGTAGCATTTGTCTCCTAAAAAAGAATTGTCATGCTTAGTGTGTGGTGTAGCATCTACCTCTTTGTTATGATCCACTGCTGGCAAAGCAGAATTGCACTATAATATTTTTGCCTCATGAGAACCCCTGAAACAAACTAATTGAATAAGATTGATATTTTTCTCGCATTCAGCGAGTTATTTAAATGGCATAATACATAAAGAAACGCAAGTATGCATTTCAACTTTGAGAGTGTACATCTAGACACCTCAACTTGGTCTCACCTGACAACTAAACACTCCCAACTTGTCCTCACTGTCTCGTGTGCACCCGATGCTGACGTTGCACATAAATATTTGGAGGTGTCTAGATGATCATTTTTTAAGTTGGAGTGTTCAACTGACAAAGTGGAGACGAGTTGAGATGTCTAAATGTGCATACTCAAAGTTGAAGTGTTTAGTTTTCAGTTGAGACTAAGTTAAAGTGTCTATCTATGTATTATGTCTATTTAAATCTCCAATGATCTACTTTCTTCGTGTAATATAATTCTCTCTAATTTAGTCATCTAAACTTCACAGGTATTTCTTCAAGTAATGCTGCAACTTTTGGTGTCGGTGCTATCCAGGTCCAGCTTTTGCTATTTTAGTTTCTCTTCTTTAATTTCAAATTTTGCATTTTATTTAGAAAGGAAGGGAAAAAGTTTCTATTTCTGTGTAGCACTTGCTTGCATTACTTTTGTTCAGTCAAATTTCTTCGATGTCTCTCATAGTTAGCAACTGAAAAGAAAGGCCCTTTCCAATGTGTAGGTTGTTGCAACTGCAGTTTCTACATGGCTGGTGGATAAAACTGGACGTAGAATTTTATTAATTGTAAGTTCTAAGAAAGTCATAACTTAAATGTGTATTTTTCTAACTTTTGAGCCAACTTATGAGGCAAATGCTCTTTTGTAGGTCTCCTCTGCTGGAATGGCTGTTAGTCTCCTAATTGTCGCCGTTTCGTTCTATCTAAAGGTAGTTTAGTGGAAGAAGTTGCTTTCGCATGGAGGATTTAGACTTGAACTGCACTTGTCATCTTTTCTCATCATTTCTTCTTTTATATATGATCAGGGTTATGTATCTGAGGACTCTACCCTCTATGGTATATTGGGAATAGTATCAGTAGTTGGGGTTGTGGTATGTACCCTTCTCGATGCGGACAATCGTTATCCCTTGAAGATGCATGCTTAAAGTAACATATATTCATTTTTCTGACCAACTTCTCATTTCAGTTCATGATTATTTCATTCTCGCTCGGAATGGGCCCAATTCCCTGGCTTATCATGTCTGAGGTACTTACTTTTCCATTTATCATGTATACTTTTCAGCTTGCTCTTGAATTCTCTTGGTACCTGTTTTTGACAATTTCTGAGCAATTGGAGTTGGTCCAATTATCAGATACTGTTGACTGAGATTGCCTGCTGATTGAATAGCAGCTACTGCTTGACTCTTAGTAGTGCTAAATTGTATATTGTGCACTAAGCTACTTCGCTATGAATGTGGTCATCGACCCTAAGTTGTATGTTGCACTTTAAGCTGGTTAATCGGTTCGGTCATAGATTATTTTCCATCTATCTATTGATTAGTCTCTTAGATCCCATTCGTGAATATAGACATGCTACACGTCTCATTTATCTGGAATGACACGGGCAACTGTTGATGAAATTTTTTGTGCTTGCTTTACGTTATTAAGAATTTTTTTGAACTTATTACGTGCATTGGGTATTGTAGATTCTTCCAATCAAGATCAAAGGCCTCGCTGGAAGTACTGCAACATTAGCCAACTGGTTATTCTCGTGGGTAATAACAGTGACTGCACCGTTGCTTATGGCTTGGAGCAGTGGAGGTATCTTTCTCTCTCACTTACACCACATGTATAGACATTTTGGTTCCCATAACATAAGATTCCCTCACTATGTGCACCTGTGGCTGAGCCAGAATTTTAGAGTCAATATAAAGAAGTGAAACATGAAAAAGCCAGGGGGCTTCGTCAATTGGCACCCCTCGGACAAAAGGTGGCTCTGCCACTGATGTACACACCATAAACATGTTGCTTAAAAGTTTCGGCATTTCATACGTGTAGCTTCTTAGACCTGAACTGACTTAACGTCTGCACATCTTTTACCAGGAACCTTCACTATTTACATGGTTATGTGTGCTTTCACCGTGGCGTTCGTGGCAATTTGGGTACCGGAGACGAAAGGGAGAACTTTGGAGGAAATTCAATTTTCCTTCAGATGAAGAATCTTTTTTCTATTCCACTGTTCTTTGTACTCCCTTGTTCTTTTTGTCACAAACTCAATTTCCCTTGTGCAAAAGTTTCAATTTGTCACATATATAGGGAAGAGTTAGTTGCACATGCTGCTTCAGAGTGTGTAAATTTCATCTTTGATCTTGCCACATACTGAAATTTACTGTGATTTTTTATTTATTTTTTTGTATATTAGAAGGGTGATTATATCATTCAATTTTAAATAATGTGCTAAAGGGTAAAAATGTAATCTTTAATTCAGGTGTCTGTGTAATCTTTGTTTCTGATTAACCTATGTCATTGTTTTATTTACCGTTAAACCTCTTTATAATGATGTGTTTGTTTAGATATATTTTGGTTATATTGAACATATAATATAACATGAAATCGATTAAGAAAAACTTGATCGTTATATGATAAAAAGTGGAAAGAATATAGAGGAATTTTAATATAGTTTGCAAATATACTTTATAACTCTTTGGTCCCTGTGCATGGCGTTTACAAGTTTTAAAATAAGTGTCATTTTAATTTTTTTTCCACATTCATTAGAAAAAAAATATTACGTACAAAATAGTATAGTTGGAAACAATTATTAATATTTTTTTTTTTGAAAGGTAGAGGGCACAGTCTCATTATGAGTGACACCATAATTATTTAGGGGCCCAGAACACTTCTTTTCTTTGTCCTGTTTATTGCATTTTCAAGCATCTTTTGAAAAATTTAACAGTATAACATGTGGATTTCAGTAATTTGTCGCACATATTTAATTCACGAAAGAAGTATGTTCAACACTACGTAAATGTATATTGTAAAATAAGATGCATTTTCTGTGTATAAAATAAATTATATTGACGGTTTATATAATTTAAACTCTTTTTTTAATTATAAATTTTTAATTCAGGAGTTTTTAAAGTTTGGCTGCAGTTCACCAAGTCGTTTGCATGATGATAATATTCAAAATCCCTTGGCACAGTGTTGTCAGAATCTAAGATTAGGTAATGAAAAATAAAAGCTTTCCTTTGTTGACCTTTTTTGTCTGCTGTATTTTAAAATTTATCATTCTTGATTCATTAAGCACTCAATCAATTTACTGTATCAGCACAATTATTTATTCCAATCATTTGAACGATTTAACTAAATAAACTAATCTTTAATTTTTGGTTTTAGAAATCAAACTTCGCAGGGCACAAGTTGGCGCATGACATAATTTGTTAATATTCTTGCCAGAATTGAAAAACCAAAACATTTAACTGAGAATTTTTTCTTTACTTTTTTTTTGAGGATCAAATTTGATCCTGGAATAATGCCTGGACAGAGAAACACCACCATAAATTTTTTGTCCTTTTAGGAAACAGAAAGCCAATTTTGGGCCTTTCACATTCTTCTATAACATCAGCCACAGAAATTAAAGGAGGGTAGGTTAAGAGTTACTCATGCTATTCTATTGTATTCTATTCGTTGAAGTGGGTGAAAATAACAGGAGAAGAAAGAATTATGTAATTTCTTTTGTTTTGATTGAGGAGTGCATAAACTTGCAATTTCCTCAAGTTAAAAACAAATACAAGTTTTCGTAATGCTAATGATACATATATAAATCAATTGCACTAACCCAGAAACTTCTCGGGAAATAACATAGAAGGTTCCTTCACGCAAAGAAACTTGGATGAATCAACTTGTGTCTGTTGCTGCTGCCTCATTAAGCAAGGAATCTCAATTTTACAACAATGGTTACAATCCATCCACACATTACACAGGCATCCCCCGCCTAGTGCATTTCATAGTCGAATCTTTCCACATGCAGATTTGAAACATCATCTTTGCAGCCAAATGAGGTTCTCCCTGCCCAACTATACTGGACAACAAATGAACATCAAGCAAGCCTAGATGCGAGGTCCAAAATTAAACGAACAAAAAGGTGAAGAAAACATCTCACGTTAAATGTAACTGTTATTTGCACATCTTTCAAAGTACAGACAGTCCTAAATACGCAGTCACTGGCAGTCCAAATACAGACTATCTCCCTTAATTACACCAGAGCAGGTTGACAGTATTACTAACACAATTTCCAGAACCAGGCAATACTGAGAAATCGTTAGCACTTCATTGTCATGTTAATGACAAACCTTATGTCTCACCTAAGGCCAACAAAAGATAAAAAGGACTCTCTCTTAGGACTTACTAGACTGAACTCTTGAGGATGATCAAGTATACAAAATAGATATAAACAAATAGAAATTGATGGACATGCCATTTATGGAATTTGGCTGCCAGTGAGAAATAACAGAGGTCCATTAGTAACTTGAATCCACTACTCATAAATTCAGTGTGAACAGATGTTTATCGGGAAGATAACTACAATTAAAATAGAAATTGCTACATATATGAAGTCATAGGAGTAATAGATTGAAATGGTACAGCACAAATTAGCATAAGGCCCTAAACCAAGAAAAGGAAAAAAGATACTTGATTCATGAATAGAAAAGAGAAAAGGAAAAAAAATGGAAGCAGAGCATCACTCAGCTTAAGAGGCCGTTGGACACTGAAGCAGCTACAGATAACATTGGACTTGCCTAATCATGATTTCCAAGATGTTATGATACTACTTTTCAGGCCCTTACCCGGATCCCGCGCATAGCAGCAGCTTCAGTGCACCGGGCTGCCATTTTTATGATACTACTTTTACAGGATACCTATCGATACAATCCCCCCAAGGATCATTGGAAGAAGGCTTTACATTTCGTAGTGCCTGCCAAACAGCACTGTTACATTTAAAACCGCTTCCAAATGCAATCTGCCAAACTTTGTTACCTTTCCTCATTCTTCCTTTGGCCTCTATATACGCCAGTTCATACCAGATGGAGCTGGATGAAGTATTTCCAAAGCGATGCAGTGTCATTCGAGATGCCTCAACGTGAACCTGTGTCAGCTGTAAATTCTTCTCCAGCTCGTCAATAACAGCCCTTCCACCAGCGTGTATGCAGAAATGATCAAAGGCCAACTTGAAATCTGGAATATAAGGCTTCATATGCTTATTGAATATTTTCTTAATTATCAGAGTACCAAAGAACAGAAGTTGCTCGCTGATGGGTAGAACAAGAGGACCCAAGGTAGTGATATTCGTCTTAAGCGCTCCACCAGCGATTGCCATGAGATCTTTTGACAAAGAGACCCCAGTTTTTCCAGCATCATCTTGTTCTTGGTAAACACAACGAAATGCCTTATCATCAGCCCCGCGATGCGTCCTAACAACATGAACAAGCTTATATTTCGCCCTTCTTCTATCCACGGACTTGTTAGACAGCAAAACAGCAGAACCCCCGACTCTAAACAAACAATTTGGTATCAGCATGGACTTCTTATTCCCAAAATACCAATTCTGAGTAATATTCTCAGTACTAACAACAACGGCATAGGTATTTCTGTGCACTTGCAACATGTCCTTAGCAAGATCAACCGCTATTACACCAGCACTACAACCCATACCTCCCAGGTTAAAACTCCTTATATTACCTCTCAACTTATACTTGTTCACAATCATAGCTGAAAGCGATGGAGTCGGATTGAACAAACTACAATTCACAACAAGAACACCTATTTTCTTAGGTTTCACAGATGTATTAGCAAACAATTTGTCCAGGGCACCAAACATGACTTGCTCAGCCTCTTCCCTCGCAGCCTCCATAGAAGGCTGCGGGGGAAGCTGATGCATAGCTTCAGGGACATAAGTATCATCCCCGAGGCCAGAACGTTCCAGAATCTTCCTCTGAAACTCAAGCGAAGACTCATCAAAATCACCTGTGAGCCGCGAATGCTGCATGAACCGTTCATACGGAGCCTTGAGATGCTCAGGAGCTTTATAACAAGAGTAATCAACCAAATAAACCGGCCTCGGCCGAGTCATGATGTAAACCGTGGATCCGAAAACCAAAACGGCGGAACAAATAATAACAGAGACTAGATTATACTTCAAGTGTTGCCATAACTGACGAATATCATCAGGATTCATTTGTGAAACTTCAATTAAAATCACAGCCATCACAGGAATCAAACATAGAGTCAACAAATGAGAGATCAAGTAATGGTAACCTAGTTTAACGTACTTCAAGTTTACACTCTGAAGGAAATCCGGTAACCTCCGACTCTGCTGGATCTGAACTCCGACTGTCTCATCACCACCACCACCGCCGCCGCCGTTCACGGTGTTGACTTGAGTGCCGGCGGCTCCGTCCATGGCGGCGGTGAAAGAGAGAGAGGATAAATTGGGGAAGACTTCTCTCACTCTTCTTCTTCTCTCTACTACCACTGAAGCTGACTTTTTGGAAATTGCAATTTGCAGAAAGATTCCATTATACGTAAAAACGCTGTGCTTTTATAATAGTATAACTCAACATCCATTTTCGACTAGTCATTTTCTATCATTCTCCACATAATTTTATTAAGAACTATCCAAAAGTACATTTTAATTTTTTTTAAAAAATCATATATCCAAAAGTTAAAATTTATGTGGAGTAAATAAGAAGAAAATTCAATTAAGAGACTATTATCTAAAGATATTTGGATCTAGAAATCGGAGAGGAACTTCATTTATATTTTAATTCAAAAATTCTAGCAGGCAATAATAAATCTTTTTTTTTCTCCTTCCTTCAATTCATATTGAATCCGTCTCAATAATAAAGATCTTTCTATAAAAGGTGAAGCTTTATCTTTCTCATAAATTCACATATCACGTTGGATAAAGAAGTAACTATTCAAATTGTTTGGGTAGTTAAGATATTACTAAATAATTAGCATTTAGATTAATTTTTTGTCGCACACTTAAATGAGAGACAGAGAGAGTAAGTTAATTTGACTCAAAATTTAAATTTGATCTTGAATCTTAGATTAATTAATGATGCGTGGATATAGATGATCAAACCTCCGTCTATAAGGTGGAGGTGCTTGAGCTACTCTCGACTCGCCATATTCGAGTTTTGATGGGATCTAATAGACGGAGAAGCGTGAATTATTTTTGACTCGTGCTATTCAAGTTATGATAAAACTGAATAAATGCAATACATTCGGTTTTACTTGAAAGACTAATATTCGAATTTTAAAATAAAGAACTTTTTTTCATTTTGTCATATATAAATACAAATCTAAATTAATTAAATTAATGTGTATCGAAATCAAAACTTTATAAAATTTCCAAATTGCAAATTTTATATATATAATGAATAAAGTGGGCTAAAGATAGAACAAAAAGATAATGTGATTTGAGTGATCTTGTTTGATTGCTTGTATTATCATATAAATTAAAATTGTGTTATGTTATACATTGTAGGGCTGTTATTAGTAATACTTTCTTTTTTTAATTTTCAGGACAGCCAAGGTGCTTCCTATGGACAGAGGGGATGAAACATTTGATCACTTAATTAATTTTAATAATATTAATATATACATAAAAATAAAAACGGAGCATCTCGTGATTTTGTCATTAATTTTATTGACATACTAAATTCCTTATCGACAGGTTGTACAAATATATATTTTGTTACTACCAAAGTCATACATTTCATTATGACAAATGAGTTGTTTTTTAGAACTAATTTTATCTATTATATTTTATCACTTTATGATAACTTTTTATGTGTAATAATAATAACCGTCTTTATAATAGGTAGTATACTCTTTGTATCACTACCTTCCTTTTTAGTAATATTTTAATAATTAATCATTTTTCATAGAAATAAAATCTCTAAGATTACATGCTAATAGGTCTAGAGATTTTGACTAAATATTTTGATACTTTAATATACTACATGACAAAAGATATTATATGAATATATATCTTCATCATTAAAAGAGTTTTCTTCTTTATATAGAGTATGATTAAGTTTAGATTTGAGATTAAAATTTCTTATGATTATAACATTTAAAAAACGAAAATTAGATTTTGTCTTTTTTTTATCTATACAATTAAATGTCGTTATAGATTTATAGCAACAAATCACTATAGCAGCCAAAAAATATTGAAATCAATAATATTATTATATAAAAAATTTGATTGTATAATATTTTAAATTATATATATATATATATATATAAAAAAAATATTATTAAAAGAAGGTTCGTTCACCCGGAAAAAAAACATTTCAAGGTTTGAAATGACCAAGTTCTAACATGTATTTGAATTTTTTTTTGTTAAAATCTGATCTTATTTTTGAAACATTTCAAATTGAATAAAAAAATTGTGGATTGGAATTTTTTTTTTAATCGCATCAACCAGTGAAAGGTTGACATTCAATTCATCTAGAAACCAAAAAAATCAAGATCATTTAATAGTGTATGTATAACGATATTGTTTGTTCGTATTAATTTATAGCAAAATACTACTGTATCATAAAAAATATGATAATATAGTATAAAAAATTATGTTCTTGAAAAAAGCTAATTTTTATAAACTTATAATGAAATGGTAATTGTCACATATAAATATATGTAATTATTAATTTTAAAAGTAACAACTAACAAGCATTAATCGTAAGCTAGATTGACTTTTTACTTTTAAGAGTCAAGTATGAACAGCTAATTAATATTATGAGACAGCAGCAATGGTAGACCATATCTTAAAGAGATATACTAGATAGACTAGTTTGCTTCTAGAATGCACATCACATTATTATCAATTATCAGTATGATTAAATTTAAGAGGTACTATAGGTTATTTACTTTACTTCTACGACGCAACCAACGAGAAAATGAAAAACATATTTTTTAATCTTACGATGGAGTAATTAAATTTATAATAATACTATTAAAACTTGTTTGCATGCAATTCACTTTATTTATTATTACTATACGTCAGACCCTAAAGTTCTAGATTATTTATTATGATCTAATCAATTATATTTATCCAATCAATTATGTCTAGACTAAATATAACTACTGATATTATTCCTCAAAAATTAAAACTAAACCTTTTCATATACAAATGCTTGATATATAATTGCAATGAAAGCAAAAACTCTTGCATTTTCTATACAATGAGACAAATTCTTCTTTTACATATGTATTCTTTGATAATTAATCACATATTATTAATCATCCAAATAAAATAAATAAAGTAATGATATATCTAGTATATTTCATAGGTATTTGCTTGTGATGCGGAGATTGTAAGGTCCGGAGAAGTTGAAATAGACCCTTGTTTGTAAAGACAAATTTAATATTTAAATTTCATAAATACAATTGTAAGGTCTCCATCATTAAAGCAAGAGATAAATGTCAAAATCACATCTAAAATATTTTGATTTTTTGAGTTTCATACCTATATTTTTGGGAGTGTGAGTTTCATACCTAAACTATCACTAATTAGTATGAGAAACACAATGCTCTCTTTTGTCTCACTCTCATCATGGTGTGTGTACTATGCTCTTTCTTTCATTTAAATTTTTTTATCACATCACACTCCACATGAACAAAACATTCTACCATGACAAAAAATAAATAAATTATTAGAAGTTAAAATTAAAGATTAAAGGATTACTATCCCCCCTCCCCCCAAAAATATATTATAAAATAAAGGAAAAAATGATGCCCTTAAACTATTTGAAATGAACAAAAATGTCCTCCATTTATAGTTTGGTCCACAAATGCCCTTGCCGTTGATACTTTGATCCAAAAATGCCCTTATTGTTATATAATGGATTAAAAATACCCCTACTGTTAATAAATGGGTCAAAATGTCATTTTTTGAATAAATATATATATATTTTTGAAAAAGAAATCTTCTTCCTTATAAAAATATTACTTTTAATGAACTCTATTCTTGTTTTCTTTCTTTTTAAAATACTTTAACTAATAAAAATGTAGGAAATTATAAATTATTTTATTCTTCGTAATCTCATTTTATCAATTAAAAAAGAATAATTTCATGTGTTCTAAGTTTTAACAGATTTTATATGTCATATATATAAGATCATAATAAATCCATCATTAAATTTTATTCAAATAACGATAAAAAATAATTATAATAAAATAAGAAATAGTTTTAATTTTTTTCTAATTGAAGTAGGATAAACATTTGTTAATAAAAGAAATATTATTAGGAAAAAAATATGTTCAAAAAAGAAAATAAATAATATAATTATTTGAAAAAGAGCATTTTTGACCCATTAAATAACAATAAGGGCATTTCTTGATCAAAGTATTGACGACAAGTGCATTTTTGGATCAAACTATAAACAAAGGGCATTTTTTGTTCATTTCAAATAGTGTAAGGACATTTTTGACCCTTTTTTCCTAAAATAAAATATAAAATATTTTTCTTATCTCGCTCCACCACTTTCTCTCACCATACCCCTCTCCAATTTTTCAGTTTTATTTTAATTTTTTAAATTTCTTTTATAATTTTTTTTTTAAAAATTCTTACTTCACCCCTCCTCTCCTTCAAATAATAATTTAGATATTATTTTATTTTTATTTTTTTAAAACTTTCTACCCTGCCCCACTTAATCCTCTGCTTCCAAAAAAATTTTCATTTTGTGTTACATATATACATATAATTTTAGAATTTTTTTTTTTACTTAACGTAAGATTTTTTTTAAAATACAATTTTTATTTCTGTTATATTTGATATGCAAGTAGGAAAAAATATATGTACATATTTATTTCAAAACGAGTAAAATGTAAAAAAATAAAAATAAATTAAAAGCGGAGGGTTAGATGGGGGTGGGTATAACTTTTTTTTTTAAAATATAAATAATAATATTTTTTTAGGAAAGAGTGAGGGATGAGTGAAGTATGAATTTTTTTAAAAAAACATTTATATAAGAAATTTTAAAAAATAAAAGGACGGAATTGTCGCGGGGGGAGGTGGTGGAGTGGGTGAGAAAAATATTTTTTATATTTATTTTTTTAAAAAATAATTTTGTTTTTGGGGATAAAACTACTTTAGTCTTTACTTTTAATTAATATTAATAATTTATTTAATTTTATTAAGGTAAACTATTTTATTTATGTGGAATGACATGTGACAAAGTTTTTGCAAAAAATAGAGAGAGTTTATTACATACATGAGGTGTGTTTCTCAAACTATTAAGTGATAATTTAAGTATGAAACTTACATTCTCTAAATTATAAAAATAAAAAAAAATAATTTAAATGTGATTTTGATGCTTATCGCAAATATATTTTCAAACTGCTTGTTGAAAACAATGAACCCGATATAACAATGATGAAAAAAATATATAATTCACAACATTTTTTTTGGACCAAAAAATAAAATAAAATAAAATATTTCCTTATATTTTTTTTTTCTTCCGGTGCGTTGGAAAAAATGGGTTAGGGCAATTGACCCGTTTCAAATAGTAACAGTTCCTTCTGTAAATTTCCCTCCAATCGGACCCCGCCGTTAATCCGTTCACTCTCCGGCTAAAAATGGAAGCCAATACTCCTCAGTTTAAGGTAATTCTTTCCTATTGTTGAAAAATATTCTTATTATACTTATAGTGAATTAATCTATCTACTTTCTCATTTCAATTATTGAAATCCTCTTGCATAATTTACTACAGTATTTTTTTTTGAATGCAATGATCAATTATCCCTTGTTTCCAGCTAATTTTGGGATCTTCCTCTACTGCTCGGAGAAAGATTTTAGCGGACATGGGATACCAATTCACAACCATGGTAAATATGTAATTACTTATCAAGTAGTTGTTGTTTGGTCTATGATTGAATAAGTTGCTGCACCAAGTCATTCTAATTGACATATGGTTAAGTGATAGATTGAGATCCAAATACTTATTAATTAGTAGCAATATTGTCAAATGATAATGAGTTGGCGTCATAATGACATGAGTTGAGCTTAAATAGAATTTTGAAGATACATATAACCGATTCCAATTTGTATAGGGCATTGCTAGTAAAGTTGATACCGTTTTGGTTAAGGCATTCAACATGAGACAAATCCACGAAGTCCAACAATCAATCTGTTCATCCCCACAAATCACAATATCGACCATTTCTATATGTTAAATTTGCATAGAAAATGAAAATCTGAGGATCTCTAATATAGTTAATACATCTTACCTGGAATTTGGGAGTTTCTATAGCCAATGCATCCTCTCTTCTTTCAATTTCATCACTTCTGAATGATATAGACTCATAATCATCTTGATCAATACCATGAAGTGGTTGAGGTTGAACCTGAATTCGAAAGGGAACTGTTATTTTGAAATTGCATGAAAACAATAAAACAAAGACTATATAAGTGTTGGACGTACCATACATGTAGTCCCATCAGCCTAGGGGTGACGGAAGATTGAGGCTAGTAAAACATTTGCTTTTATCCCCAAAAAACTAATAATGAATTTTTTGATTTTATTTCCACTTAAAATTGTAAAAAAGATACAAATTTATATGGTACGTCACCAAGGAGCTACTCATACATCACTAATTAAGACATGAAGTTGGTCTGAATTCCGACAATTGCACCAGAAATCAGCTGCTTAGGTGTAATTGTAGACTTAATTTCACAATCAAGTGTCACGTATTGTGCATAAAAGAATAAATGAAGCAAATTTCACAACATAATTCCATCATCGAACTAAAGTAACAATCAGTTATTACGATATATTAATTGAACCAATGTAACATGTGAGACAACCACTGCCCATCACATGCTAAACTTATCAGAAATTCACAATATCCTCAACAAAACAGCCGGCAAGGCTCAAAGAGACAAGCGCAACATGCCCTTGGGCCTTGGGTGCTAGTTGTTTGTTTAGTGCTAAAACTCTATATAGACGACACTTATTATGTTTGGTGCATTCACTGAATGTTAGATAACAAAGAGTCATATAGCAACCCCAACTAGATTGAGTTGTAGTTTATTGATTGTTTTTACAATTGGTGGATTAATAGTTTAACACATTCTTGTAATATAGTCGGCAGATATAGATGAGAAAGCTATCCGGAAAGAAAAGCCCGAAGATTTAGTTATGGCTCTTGCTGAGGCAAAGGTTTGTTTTCCTAAGAACTTCTGTTAATCCACATATGTGTGAACATATTCTTGATATCGTTTTCTGCTTTGAAATTTTTGTGGGTTAAATCACTTTTCTTATACAGTTATACATTACGGCATTGTCATTATTTTTCTTGTCTGTGGCATTCGTTTTTGATTTATGAATCACTATATGCAATTTGTGATACTTTGCTTTTAGATTATCTTGTAGTGATTTCAACCGTTATCTTAAGTTTGGTGTTGATGTTATTTGTAAAAGTGCTCTATTACATATCTTGTTGTGATAGTGTATCAGATTTGTATGGAAAATCATTTAGCTAGCGTTTGGACATAGATTTGGTTGAAACCCCAAAAAAAGATTTTTTGAAGTTGTGTTGAAAAATATTTTTGGAATTTGAATTTGTGTTTGAACTTGCATTTTCCTCGAAAAAAGTTGAAGTTTTGTGGGTGGGAAAAAAAATTCACCCAAAAACTGTCCCCGAACTTGATTTTTTTCTTTCAAAAACTGATCAAATTCCCTAAACAAACAAGGGTCAAAAAGGGCAGCCCAGTGCACAAAACATCCCACATTCATGCAGGGTCCGGGGATGTTTTCGATTTTTTTCAAAAAAAATCTATAATGTCCCAACAGGAGCTTAGATTGTTCTATTCCTCGTCTAGTTGAGTTCTTCAGTCTGCTTCATAGTATAATTGAAGCCTTGTTTTGAAATGCTTATCTTAATTCCATGTAACTGCATTGCGTCTCAGGCTGATGCTATCATATCAAAATTTCGAAAAACTGAAAACCTAGAGAAGGATGTCAATCCAACAATTTTGGTTGCAGCTGACACAGTATGTCTTGCCTCTTTTGCCTTTTCAATCTCCCCACCAGAAGTTATTTTCTAGCTTCTATTTGATGAAATGAAACCTACAATAATGCTATTTCTGCCAGTGCTTTTGAATGATGATAAAGTTGTGTGCTTTTCCTTTTCTTGTATTGTTTTTCTTGCTTTTATGCTTTGCACAGGGCCTTTTCTGAGTTTGCTTTTCTTATTTCAAAATGATTCGATTTCTTCTTGGGATATTGGAGGATAATTTTGCTGTGCACGAGCTTGCATAATTTCACAGATGTTTTCTTTTTTCATATGATAAATTCTTTGCATTTATTGGACTTTGCTATATAGTCTCAAAGCATACATCATAATTGGCATTAACCTGAATTGTTGGAACTATAATCAGGCAGAAGCCATCATACCAAGGGTTTCCATTGGTGAATCCGAAGGGGCTGCTGAGCCAACACTTCTAATTACCTGTGACCAAGTATACTTAATTTCTGTTCTTCTCATCATTTATGGTTAAATATCCGTTATTGAATTACTATACTGTTTTACTACTACATTATACACTATGTTTGTCCCCCCCACCCCAAGCTAAATTTACTACCTTGATGTATTCGTGCCAAATAGGTGAAATGTGGATGTGGATACTTTGGGGTCGTTTGGTATGGGAGATGGAATAGACAAAGTTATCCCACCATATATATGAGATAACTTATCCCATCATTGTAATACAAATGGTGGGATAAATAATCTCATGACTAACTAATACCCATAACAAACGCAGGATAAAATAATCCTGCATTTTGTCCCGGGATTATCATCCCTTATCCCTCATACCAAACGACCCCTTGGTGCTGATTCTTCAAAATACACTACCAAAAAACTGAACCCGTATTTGACACTAATACCACACCTATATTGAATACACACATGTTTACAACTCCATGTAATATAAGCTTAACAAGAAGACTGCCATTCCGTTTAATCTAAGCAGCAGAAACCAATTAATATTCATTTTAATACCTGGTTTGCTTCTAGATTTTAGAATCTGATTTTCCAGGGAAAGATACTGTAATCAAAGTTTGCGGTTTGCCACAACCTAGGGCATGTTTCATTTGGTACAGTTTGTCAAGCAGATGATTTAGTTGTAATTTAAATGATTAGTTGTTTGGCTCTACTTATGGAAATAGACTTTTGTTCAACTAGCTGACTCCACTTTTGTATTTTAGTACTTTTTAAGTTGATAATTTCACATGATCAGTAAAAGAAAAGATGAAGTTGCACTAGGATACAAAAGAGTGACTATTTCTTGTGAATTTGACAATTGAAACAGTTATAATTTGATAGGATACTTCCAACTCGCCCTTGTTTTCTTGCTTATCTGTGGTCATAATTCCTCTATTAGAGATGTCTCCTCAAGTCTATGTACCTTATGCTATATCCTCATACATTAGTCTCTTTCTGGTGATAGGACATTTTTTTTATACGTAAAGCGAAACTTTTCATTGATTTCTTTAGACTGGTAATGAAAAATCTTCTATTGATATGCTTCCCTTGAGCCGAGGTTTTATCAGAAACAACCCCTCTACCTTCACAAGGTAGGGGCAAGGTAGCGCACACACCACCCTCCCCACACCCCACTTGTGGGATTACACTGCGTATATTTTTGTTGTTGTTCTCATATACCAAAAGGTCAATAGATAAAGACAGCTAGACTTCATAAAAGATATGGATGTTGCTTTCCCTTCGAAACATCTATGACTTACCTCAACCCGAACTGGTGAAAATGTGCAGCTGTGCACAGCGGAGTGGTTCTTCACACTTGTCTCTGATCTTTCCTCAGGTCCTTGCCATCTTTGTACTACTCTGTTAAGGCCATTAGGCATCACCCACCGCACTCCATCAAGTTCAGAAACATGCATCAGATTGTCCGTTTCTTCTTACTGTGTAGAAACAGATGTCTGACACGCATCATGTTTAGCTAACTATCCGATACATGCTGCCTTAGAATTTCACTCGGTTTTCCAGATCATCCACCATGGCCGCTGTCTATACCCTTCTGTATCTCCCATTTTGCATGAATTGATAATAATATTTCAAAGTGTGGCCTGGTCAATGAAGTGGAGAGTACCATGAGGTAGCAGGTTCAAATCCCAACCCAATGGAGGGAAAAAAAAATACTAGGTGATTTCTTCATATCTTCCTAAGCCTTGGTAGGTAGAGTAATCCGTTACGTGTGCCGGTGAGAGGTAGGAAGTATCCGGTGGAATGGCGAAGCACCACCATTATTACGAAAAAAAGGAAGAAGATCTGATTGGTGTTCAGACATATAATCCCAGCAACTCTACCAGTGAAGTAAGACTCCCACAGTCCCCCATCGGTTTCGTGCTTTCGCCTCTGAAAATAGTTTGCCACTTGATTAGGTGCATTATCCTTCCATCACAATTGCCTTTCCACAAGAACTCTGGTGATGGAACATTCTAGTTTGCATGGTTGGGAACTTTTCTGCTGTCCAACCCTTCTCTGTTTTCTCCATTTATTAATGTATGCGCTTTTCTATGTTATTGACCTTATCCTAACTTGAAATGATCTGGAGGTGGTGGTCTATGAAGGTGTTGTCAGGGAAAAACCATCCAGTGAAGCAGAAGCACGGCAGTTCATGAAAGGTTTACCATTGCTTTAATTGAATTTTTTACTATATTAGTTTCATAGTTCTGCTAGTCTTACACTGTCAACTTGCAGATTACGCCAACGGACATGCAGCAACCGTGAGTTCTGTTCTTGTCACAAACCTGGCAACTGGAAGCAGAAGAGGAGAGTGGGACAAAGTAGAGGTACCTCTGTTGATTTCTCTCCTTTTGAATCATCAGATGGGTGTCTATGGCTTTTTATATTTTTGTTTTCAATGGTATTTTCGTCTACTTGCACGCTCAAATTGTTGCAATGCATACTTCTTATTTTAAATTTTGTTAAATAAAAGTCTAATACGTTCAATGGTGATTAATGACTTCTACGCATTGGGATAGGCTTATTGGATGCTTCACAAGGTTCCAATTCCCAATAGCCTTCAATGTAAAAGTTATACAGAGATGAGTTGGTGGAAAGTTGAAGTTAGTTGAAGTTGGGCCGGATTGGAACTACGTATTTGGACTTGTGGTATGAAGAAAATATTTATGACTGCGGAAATGATGTTGAAATATTGATAACACTCTATAAGATTCTCTTTCCCACGCATTCAATTACCACGTTCTTAGGTTCTCAAGATTATTACATTTAAATGTGTACCTTAATTGCTCGGGATGTTCAGCATAATAGCTTTTGTTTTTATTTTTCATTCGTCCAGGAAGACGATAATATTTCTTTTGGTTGCAGATCTATTTCCATGATATACCAGATCAAGTCATAGATAAACTGGTATAACTTTCAGCTGAACTGTTAGTTTGATCATATCAAATGATGGATGCTGTAGTCTGTTGTCTTAACACCTTTTTTTTTCCAATCAGATTGAGGAAGGGATAGTTCTTTATGCCGCTGGTGGCTTGATAATTGAACATCCTCTCGTTTTGCCTTATATTAAGGAAGTGGTAAGTGTTACACTGCTACCTTTCTCTCTAATATCATCCAACATAAATCATAGTCGTGATGGTGTTAACATTTGTTTGTTTGATCCTTTGTCCTTATAGAGACCTAAACTTTTATGAAGCCGTTGATGCCAATGTAATAAATATAAAATGACGGGACAAAATATCTTCAGAATTTCCTGACCAAACGAAAGAACTTAACTGATTTTTTCTAAGGATTCCCGGATTGTGCATATTCAGCCCCATTGCAAATACAAATGATTCCCCCCCGCCCCCCCCCCCCCCCCCCCCCCGAGAAGTGTCTTACAACATAGAAAAGATATTAAAAGTGTGTGCGTTAATCGTGAAAGGAACTTTTCCTTTGTATAAAATGTACCATTAAAGCTATACCTTTTAGAATCGCTTTTCCATAAAAATCTAAGCTTTTTAGACCATGCCACCCTTTTTTACTTGATTTTATTATGCACTAAAAGTCCTCTAAAGAATAACAAGTACCTCAACCTTAGTGAAATGCTTTTGTGACTTGGTTACCAACCACTCTAACAAACTTTTAGTACTTAAAGTCCATCTGATGTCAAATATTCTGCATAATATTAATACCATATTTTGTAAAATGATTTTTATCTGGCAGGTTGGCTCAACTGATAGCGTGATGGGTCTCCCAAAAGCTCTCACTGAAAGACTTATAAAAGAGGTTCTCTAATATGACTATGGTCCTGCTCCTACCTCATTCCTATTTTTGACATTTCTGAATGAATTTGTGATCTATAATTTTGATGTATGAGATGTCTTGTGCATACCTGTTATCTTATAATCGGGCTTCTGCAGACATTTGTAGAACATTTGTGTTGTTCTACGTTCAAATATCCTCTTACTGTACATCTCATTGTCGTAATGACATAGTTGGTTATGACTTATGGCCTATTTGATTGCATCGCGATTTGGCTATACTTCAATAAATCTTCTTGGAAGAACCAAAATAGCATCCTCCGCGATATCATGAGAAATTTTGCAAGGGGAACTACATCTATTTCTTTGTTTCACTCACTATTAACTATGGATTTTCATGTTAAACTTGGATTCATCTTTACCATTTTTCAATTTGGTCCACTAGTCAAAGTTCTTCTCTGTTATCAACTTTACCTTTTGTAATTTTAAGAATCTTGCTAGCCTCTTAAATCAAGTTATTTGTAAAAAAAAAAAGCTTTCCATTTCGAGTCATTATAAGTTCTCAAGCTATGTACTTAGGGCTTGTTTAATTGGAAAATAAGTTATTTTGTGATTAATTAATCCGGAATTAGTTATCCTGAAATTGTTAGTCCACCCTCAATGTGGGATAAAAGTAACACTAAATTTCCGGATAATTTATAACTAATCATGGATAAGTTATCCCCTAATTCAATTGAGTTGGAAGCAATAGTCAAAATGACTATATTAAACTCTATAGATACATTATTACGATGATTAATCCAAGAAACTCACTAGTATGATCGTAGAGAACTTTTTTTATCATTCTTTTGACCTTTTTCAGCCTTTATATTGTACATTTCTCCTGCAGCTTTCCCCTCACACTTGTGGTTATTAATTCTCAAGTGTACTCAAGTACACTCAAAATCATTCATGCACCAAAGGAAACTTTGTCTTTATATATACTGGCTTTAATATATTTTGATAATTTCTTCAATTTGTTACTAAATTTTATTTAGACTTTTGAATTACTGATTGTTTTAATTAAGCACCTGAACGTATGATAAAGTATATTTATTAGATACTTTCTATTCAAATTTTCATTATTTTTTTGTGTGTTTTCAAATATTTATTAGGTAGTTAAGTTCATTATATAAAATAATGTTATCTCCTTCTATTAATTATACACATCATTTTCAATTGAAACATGCTTGAGATTTTATAACTAATTAATAAAATTAATACGTATAATTTTTAAAAATAACATATTTGTCTCATATTTAAATGCTCAATTGAAATAAACCATTCAAATGCTCAAGTTTAACCTTTTGTTAGGACACTTGGCGTCTATATATATATATATAGGAGTATTTGGGTGCAATGTTAAACTTCGTTGCGAGTTTAAGTCGTGGAAAAGAAAGAGGAAGAAAAAAAACTTTGTTATCTTGAAGTAATGGAACATTCACTTTAAATTCTGAATTTACCTCTGCATGTTTATGCATAAATTTTCTCCATTTTAAAATACAGTGAATTCTTAAGGTAATGCACACCCATTAAGAGAAAAAATTTAGGACATAAATTGAACACTACTTTTCACTTTTGCACTTTTAGTTATTCTCAAACTATTCTTAAAAATATAAATAATTCAAAGTAAAATCATAAATATAAACAATTAACTCTTTTGAAATTATCACCTAGAAAATATAAATGAAGGACAAAAATGAAAGAAATTCCCAACAACTCTCTTAAACTTTGAACAATTCACTTGTTTCGAACTATGATTAAAAACTCAATAATTCACTTATTGTTATAAAATAAATTAACTTAGTAAAATAAAAAAGGAAGACAGTAGGAGAAAGAGAGAGTTGAGAAGATATCAGTGTGTATTAATTTCATAACACAGAAGGCTATTTATAGCCAAATGTGTTAAGGAGAAAGCTATAATAATAGAAACACAATGATGACCATTAAGTGAGAACATCATTATGTAGGGAAAAAGAAGAAGAAACATTAGTGGGTAGGGGAGAGTGATAATGGACGGCCATAATCCCACAAACTATTTCACAACACTCCCCTTGGATGTCCACATGTAATGTACCTCATTAAAAACTTTACAAGAAACAATATACATAGTTATGCTGAACACCCAAAGATGTTGTGCCTCGTTAAAATCTTACTAGAAAAAATCAGTGGAAAAAATTCAGTGAAAGAAAAAGAGTACACACATCTAGTAATGCGCCTTAATTGTTGCCTCATTAAAAACCTTACCAGGAAAATCTAGTGGGACAAAACCTTGGTTAAGGAAAAAAGAGTACAACACGTATTTTACTCCCCTAATGAGAACATCACTTAATATCTCGAAGACGATGCATTCCAATTTTGTATCTCATTTTTTCAAAGGTTGAAGTTGGCAATGCCTTGGTAAACATATCTGCTAAATTGTCATTTGAACGAACTTGTTGGACATCTATTTAGCCCTTTTTTTGAAGATCATGAGTAAATTTTTTTTGGGTGAAATATGTTTTGTTCTGTCTCATTTGATGTATCCTCCCTTCAGTTGAGCTATACATGCAACATTGTCTTCATACAATATTGTTGGAACGTCTCTTTTCAAAGAAATGCCACATGTTTCTTGAATGTGTTGAATTATTGATCTTAACCAAATGCATTCTCGACTTGCTTTATGAATGACTATTATATCTGCATGATTTGAAGAAGTGGCAACTATAGTTTGCTTTGTTGAATGCTATGATATAGCTGTACCACCACATGTAAATAAATAGCCTGTCCGTGATCGATCTTTATGGGGATCAGATAAATATCCTACATCTGCGTAACCAATCCACTGTGACGTGGATTCATTTGAGTAAAATAATCTCATATCAATGGTCTGTCGAAGGTATCTGAATATATGCTTAATTTCATTCCAGTATCTTCATGTTGGAGAAGAACTAAATCTTGCTAACAAGCTTACAGGAAACACTATATTTGATCTAGAATTATTGGCAAAATACATTAATGCACCAATTGAACTACGATATGGTATTTTAGCACCAACAAGTTCTTCATCATTTGCATGAGGTCAAAACGGATCTTTATTAATATCAAGAGATCTCACAATCATTGGGGTACTCAATGGATGTGCTTTATCCATATAAAATCTCTTTAAAATATTTTCAGTATATGTTGACTGATGGGAAAATATTCCATTTGCAAAATATTTAATTTGTAGATTAAGACAAAAATTTATCTTTTCGAGGTCTTTCATTTCAAACTTATTCAGACATTTTACTGCCTTTGAAAGTTCTTCCGGAGTTTTAATAATATTCAAATCATCAACATATACTGCTATTATGACAAATTCAGATTCAGACCTTTTCATAAAGACACAAGAAAAAATTGAATCATTTCTAAACCCTTTTTGTAGCAAATATCCGCTAAAACGATTGTACCACATGCGTCCTGATTGTTTCAATCCGTATAAGGATTTCTGAAGCTTTATTGAACAATCTTCTCGAGAATCCTTATATGCTTCAGACACTTTGAATTCTTCAGAAATTTTTATAAAAATATCGTGGTCCAATGAGCAATATAAATAGATAGTGACCACGTCCATTAGGTGCATTTCAAGTTTTTAATGAACTACCAAATTCATTAGATACCTGAAAGTAATTGCATCCACCACAGGAGAATATATTTCCATATAGTCAATGCCAGGCCTTTGCAAAAAATCTTGGGCTATAAGTCGTGCTTTATATCTTACGACTTCACTTTTTTCATTTTGTTTACACACAAAAATCCAATTGCACTCTACTGGCTTGACACCTTCAGGTGTTCGGATTATTAATCCGAAAACTTTACGTTTTTCAAGTGAAATTAACTCTTCTTGAATTGCATCCTTCCATTTTTGCCAATCATTTCTTTGTCTACATTTATCGACAGATTTTGGTTCAAAATCCTCATCTTGTTGCATTAGTTCAATGGCAACATTATAAGCAAAAATATTATTGATCACAATATCATTTTGGTTCCACTTTTTTTTTATCGAGACATAACTTATTGAGATTTCTTCATTCTCATTATTTTCAGGTACTTGGACCTCCTTGGTGGTATCACCATTTGTTATGTCTCTGGGCTCTTATTGAGAAATTGCCTCCAAATTATGATCATCTTGATCATTTATTCCTTTCCTTTTTTGAGGAATTTATCTTTGGAACTAATTGGTTTTCCACGTTTTAAGTGTGGCCTAAACTCATTTGCCTGAATAAGTTGTCCTATTGGGACATCAACTCGAACTTGAGCATTAGCAGCTGGGATATGCGATTTAGTAACCCATGGAATGTTAGTAAATGCATCCGGTAGTTGATTTGCAATATTCTGCAAATAAATCAACTTTTGAACTTCTTGTTCACATTGATTTGTTAGAGGATCTAAATGAGATAGTGACAATGAATTCCAATCTATCTCATTTTTCAATTGCTTATGTTCTCCCCTTAATGTTGGGTATATTGATTCATTAAAATAACAATCAGCGAATCTTGCCGTAAATAAATCTCCTGTCATAGGTTTCAAATATTTTATAATAGAAGGAGATTCATACCCAATATATATTCCTAACCTTTTTTGGAGACCCATCTTTGTGCGGTGCGATGGAGCAATTGGGACATATACCGTACATCCAAAAATTCTAAAATGGGATATATTTGGCTCCCTTCCAAAAGCCAATTGTAATGGGGAAAATTCATAAAAATTTGTTGGCCTTATGCACATAAGTGCTGTTGCATGCAAAATAACATGCCCTCATACCGAAAGAGGAAGTTTTGTCCTCATTATCAATGGTCTAACTATCAATTAGAGGCGTTTAATCAATGATTCTGCTAGACCATTTTGAGTATGGACATGAGCGACTGGATACTCAACTTTTATTCTAACCGGCATACAATAATTATTATAGGATTGAGATATAAATTCACCAGCATTATCAAGACGAATTATCTTTATTGCATAATCTGAAAATTGTTCCCTTAACCTTATAATTTGAGCTAACAATCTCATAAAAGCCATGTTGCGAGTTGATAATAAGCACACCTGTGACCATCTTATAGATGCATCTACCAAAATTATAAAATATTTAAGTGGTCCACATGAAGAGTGAATTGGTCCACATATATCACCATGTATACATTTCAGAAATGCAGGAGATTCAATCCCAATCTTAGCTGCTGATGATTTAATAATTAGTTTTTCTTGAGAACAAGCAACACAATAGAATTGTTTAGATTGAATTTTCTGATTTTTCAAAGTGTGTCCA
Organism: Solanum dulcamara; assembly: GCF_947179165.1. Taxonomy (NCBI): domain Eukaryota; kingdom Viridiplantae; phylum Streptophyta; class Magnoliopsida; order Solanales; family Solanaceae; genus Solanum; species Solanum dulcamara. The sequence goes on from NC_077245.1 coordinate 2,568,313, forward strand.
TGTGAATTCTCAATAATTTTGTGCATCATATTATAATCGGGATGACCCAACCGGTCATGCCAAATGATAAAATTATTATGGTCAATAAATTTTTTATTTACCATGGCATGTGATTCAACCACATCAATACTTTGTGTGGTATAACCCAGAAGAAAGTGCAGGTAATTTTTCATGCACAAATCTTTTTTTTTGCTTTTATTGTAGTAATATAAAGGTACTCAACATTTTCTTCATTAACAGTCTTAATATGATAGCCATTTTGACGAATAACCTTGAAACTTAATAAATTTCTTTGAAACTTACTAGAATACAATGCATTATTAATAGCAAATATTGTTCTCCTAGGCAGTGATAAGGCTGCTCTTCCAGAGCCCTCAATAATTTTTGTACTACCGAATATTGTATTAACATTGACTCCTTTCATAATCAAATGAGAGAAATATATTTTTTTAATATAGTGTGTGTTGTATCACTATCCAAAAGACACATATCTCCATTACTCATCTTGGATTCAATTGAAAACTGAGAAATTTATATATCTTCATAAAATAAAAATACATTATAAAAGATAAAATAAGTAACAATATTGCTAAAAAACATAAGTCCTCTTTTTTTCTTTTTTTTTTAAATAGATAAACGTAAAAACATGATAATCAAAAGTACATAAAAATGACAACATATTGTAAATCATATAATAAAATTAAACATCAATTATGATCCCTAAAGAAGTTTGAACCTCCAAATGAGTAATATCATTGAGGTCATTAAAATCGTCATCCTTCAAAGTCAAATTCTCTTCAATATTATCATTTTATACTTGCGAAGGTCCTGCCTTAACATTATTTTCAAATGTCAAGCGTGACTCTATCCGAGGATTACAAGAAGAGGCACCACCTTTATTTGCCTTTCTTTTAAAGGAATTTTGATAAAGCTTGACAAAATGCTCAAGCGTTCGACATTTATTTTTTCAGTGGCCTTTAATGCCTCAACGATGACAGTTACTTCTTGAAGGACCACTATGAGAACTCATATTATTCTCCCTTTTATGTTGACCACCACAACGATGATTATTATATCTTCTTCTGCCATTGCCACGTCCACGCACATTATTGTGGACTTAATTTTTATTTTATCTTCTTTCAGACTGACCATGTACTTCTACCACATTTGCTTCTGGTAACGGAGCAGTTCCAGTGGAACGGGTTTCATGAGTTTTCATTAGAAGGGCATTATGTTGCTCATCTACCAGAAGACACAAAATCAATTTAGAGTATTTCTGAAAATCTTTTTCACGGTATTGCTATTGTAATATCACATTAGAGGCATGAAAAGTAGTTAATGTCTTTTTCCACATGTCCTCATCATTTATAGTTTCCCATAAAATTTTAATTGGGAAGTTATTCTAAATACAACAGAATTATACTCAATTACAGTTTAAAATTTTAAAACCGTAAGTGCATCCACTCATAACGAGCCCTTGGCAATACCGTTGCCCTGAGGTTGTCATACCTTCCTTTTAAATTTTTTCACAATTCAAGTGGATCTTTCACTGTCAAGTATTCAATCTTCAAGCTTTCATCCTGATAATGACGAAGGTAAATCATAACCGTCTCTTTATCCTGATTGGATGCTTCATTTCCTTCGATTATAGCATCACCAAGACCATTAGCAGTAAGGTGAATTTCGACATCAAGTACCCATGACAAATAATTTTTGCCAGAAATATCAAGTGCCACGAACTTCAATTTTGACAAATTTGACATGATGAAAATTTATAAGAGACTTCGTGTTGATAACGTGTTATAAAATAAACTAACTTAGCAAAATAAGAAAGGAAAACAGTAAGAGAAAGAGAGAGTTGAGAAGATATCAGTGTATATTAATTCCATAACACATAAGGCTATTTATAGCCAAATGTGTTAAGGAGAAAGTTATAATAATAGAAACACAATGATGACCATTAAGTGAGAACATCATTATGTAGGAAAAAAGAAGAAGAAATATTAGTGGGTAGGGGAGAGTGATAATGGACAACCACAATCCCACAAACTATTTCACAACACTTATTTTGAAATGCAAGGTAAGACTACATACAATAGACCCTTGTGGTCGGATCCTTCTCCGAACCCTGGATATAGCAGGAGTTTTAGTGCACCGAGCTACCCTTTTTTTTATTTTGAAATGCAAGGAGTAATAGTATAGCTTGATTAGGGGTCAACCATAAGAATGTTGGTGAGAAATTCAATTAATTTTCTGAGAGGAAGGCGCTGCTTTAAAGTTTATGTTCCTACAATATCTTAAGTTAATATATATTAATAACTAGATTCATAGTCAAATATTTATAGATATTTAGTGAATTTTTATTACATATATAAAATCTGAGCAAAAGCTATAAAATTCCCATAAATTCGCACATCATACTCTAGATCCTCCACTGTTAACTTCATGCATGTATTAATTGTTGCTCTCAAAGGAAATTTATCCAATGAAAAGCAGAATATAAAATGTCGCTTTAAAAGAAAGACATAATTATTTGTTGACTACATTTGAGTTCCATTGCTCAATTTCTTCCTTTCATTGGAGCTTCAGATATTTCAACCTGTATACAAATTGAAGGAAAAAAAAAATAAGAAAAGGAAAAGAGTTGAATCCCAACTCATGAGGAAAAACAAACATAGAACTCACTATACATTTTCAATTAAAAATAATTTGTTTTTACGTGGTTAACGTATTGAAATAGTTTTGAAGTGTAACAAATACAATTAAGTACAACTTTTGGAGGTTGTATGAGTAAGAAGAATAACAAATATATCGTAAAACGTTACTCCATCTATTTCAATTTATATAGTATCATTTAGATTTCTAAAGCTAAATTTCTTAATTTTGACTGTAAATTTAAATATATATAATCTTTAAATTCTTTAAATAAAATTTACATATTCAAGAACTTATTAAAAAGTGTTATATATGAGTCAGAATAATTAAACAATTGAAGATATGTTAAAAGCATATGAAAGATGCGACGATCAAAGAAAAACTCATTTGACCCTCCGAGTACGAATAATCCCACATAAATTGAAAAAGAAAGAGTACATATTGATAGTTATAAAAGATTTTTACACTATTAGGTAATTTAAAACATAACCACATGTAACCGTTCAAAAAAAAAGGAAATTGAATTAGTAATCTAGAAAATAAGACAAGTTATCTGATGATATTTATACGTATCAATACATATTTACCTTTGTTCTTCATCCATGAAATTGTAGCCTTTATTGTTACGACCACCATTATAATTAGGCAAAGGAACATTTCCAGACTCAATATGCTTAATATCTTCAACAAGTTTTTCATAGTGATTTTTCACTTCTTCTTCTGTTTTTCCACCAACTGCATTGGCCAATTTACGCCACCTGTTTGGAGTGTCAGTGTCGTAAATGGCCAATGCATTCTCAAACAACTTGTTTTGATGGTGACTCCACGTCGAATTTGTGTCCATATTTTCCAAAAAAAATTGAAAGAAAAGTATGTAGTAATTAAAGAAAATGTATAGAAGGTTTTGGTGTGAAAAAAAAGTTTACATGCTTGTTCTATTTATATAGCAAAATTATATAGGAGACAGAATATGGTGGGCCGGTGAAGAGGATACTCTTTTTTTTAAAAACAAAACAACTTTATATTATTATTATTATTATTTTATTTTATTTTTGGGTTTGATATGTTGCAAATGATTTACAAACCAGGGGAAATTTTGTAAGAGCCAACATGGTTTTCTTTCCCACCAGTAGTAATTAATTAGTTAATTAATCCTGGAAATATGGTAGATTTACTATTTATGTTGTTTGATTGTTTCAAAAATATTGTCGCAATATTTGTATCGAATTCTAAAAAATGCACAACTTTCAAAGGATTCGACAGTCAACCCATGATATTTTAGAAAAGCTAGGGCATTATTAAAGGAAATTATTTTGAAAAATCCATACAAACTTCGTGAAAAAGAGATGCACATATAAGCAAAATCACTTAATTACTTTGGAAAAATATTTTAGTCATGTTTTATGCCCTATTATGGATTCATAATTATTGTTATTAGCTGAAAATATTGATATAGCCTAGACAAAGTTTCCTTAATCCAAGAAAAGTTGTACCCTAACCCCATAATTAATGTTGTTGTTGGTGTGTGTGTGTGTTTTTTTTTTTATTATTATTATTTTTTTATAAATTTCTAGTAGCTTATAGCTACATTCAAGTTGTTGGCATTTCTTAGTTGTAACGTAAAATATAAGTGTTCACTTTCCAATGTGTTGAAAAGCAAATCGTAAAATCAATTTCCAGCGGCTAAAAGTGGTTGGATATGATTCTTTGTTTTTTCATGTTTTCATATTTCAAAATTATTTTTGAAGATTTAGTACGTTATAATCAATGATGAGAGTGAGATTAAGTTGTGCATGAGAATTTAAAATTTATGTATTTTGATAACAATCTCGTATTAATATTATAATAATAATAATTAAATTTATAATCAAATATTTAATAGATTTCCAATATATATACCTAGTTTGGATGAAAATTACTTGGTTCGTGCAATTGTATTTCTAGATCCGTCTGATGACCAATATATGAAAAGTAGCTTTTCCTTTATTTCCTTTTTGGAACAAATTTTAAACGTGATAAGGCCTGCATTTTTTTTTTCACTTTCTTGTTGCCTATTTTAAACAAAATTCCATATCAATTTTAGCTGGCTAATTAGTTTCTTTCATTCCGCACAATAGCTGTACACATATGTTTGTTTAGGTTCAGTCCAGCTAAGTCCTTGACAATCTTTGTTCTTGTTTTTGTTGAACCATTCTCATGATTAATTCAAATTCATATCGAGTAGATCTACTAAAAATACCGTAAAATGCTCCTTACTAAGAAGTTTTTTATTTTCAGAGGTTAAATTTTAAATCTTTAATTAAAGATTGAGGGATTCGTACAATACACGATACATTTGTTTTGGTTCAGTCCAACTAGTCCTTGATAATCATTGTCTTGCAAAGATATTCTTTTTTAGTTAACCATTCGATATTCGAAACTTACTAGTTTAAGTCAGGTAGGGCTATGAATAGTATCGAAAAAACGCTCCTTACCAAGTAGTTTTTTGTTCTCAAATTAAAATTAAAACTTCAAATCTCTAATTGAAGAGGGATCCGCGTAATAGGTACTACTAATTTAGATTTAGATTTATATCGGGTAATGCCCACTAAAGGGGACCAGTGAAGCGCAGCACCCTAACAAAAAACCTTTTGTTCTAATTAAGACTCAAACTTGAAACTTTTAGTTAATAGTCTAGATATAGACCTTAATAACTGACAATAACATGCACATTCTTTCCTTAAATTTATAAGGTGGAATCCATCGGTGGCTTCCTAAAGTTGGCACAAACTTTCACTTAGACACCTCAACTAAGTTTTATTCATTTTAAACACTTGAAGTAAGGTCTCGGTGTGTCATTTTTGACACTTTTTTTTACAATTATCCAAATATCTAAAGTGTGTGTAATACACTTGATGTGTCAAAGTGGCCAATTAAATAAAGACACGTGACATATATATCAAAAATAATTTTGAAATAATGACTTTTGAGTAGAAAAAAAATGGTCATTAACTTGATGACATGTGACATTTTTTATCAAATAATAATTAAAAAAAGAAGAAATTCATCTTCTAAAAAAAAATGATTTTCGAAACCCCCCCCCTAGTCTTCTTCTTCACCCACCCCACCCAATCGTTTTCACCACGACTCCACTTCCACTCAGCCCAACCCCAACCCCTCCTCCGCCCTATCAGGTTGTCTTCTCCACCTCCACCCACCCCAACCTCAACTCCTTCCCCATCCATATCAAAAGAAACTATTTTGAAAAATTTATTTTACAAAGACATAATTTTTTCTTCTTTACTTTTAAAAAATCAGTTACTAATTAACAATGGAAGGAAAACAAGAACTAGATCTAGGCAATGACAATCAGATTAAGAAATCAAGGTCCAAAGTTATGGAGGAAAACATCTAGAAAATGGAGAAGAAGAAGAACAAGAATATATATATATATATATATATATATATATATATATATATGTTTTTTTAAAAAATCGCTCTTCACGCGCTCAAAATGGGTGTAGCACACACAATGTGCCAAGTCAGTACAAAGTGTCAAAATGACGCATCGGGACCTTACTTGAGGTGTCTAAAATGAACAAAACTTAATTGAAGTGTCTAAGTGAAAGTTGGTGCCAACTTTATCGTCATCAACCTTCTCTGTTCTCAATCTGTCTTCTAATTGTTTTATATAAATTGAAGAGAGTTTGTGTAGTAACACTATCAATAACAATATTTTATATTATTAGGTCATATTTATCTATTTTAGCAGGTAATCTATCTAATTTTTAAGATCACAAATCCACGTTAAAGAGACCTATTTGTAGATATCCTTTGGATAACTTTATAGGATGTATGTAACTTAAACTCTAAAAAAAAAAAAAAAAAGAAGAAATAGTCAGAGACTGATTGAATTAAGACAAGATGATATTGTAGGCTAAATGTTAAAAACAATATGCCAATACCAATAAAAGATCGTGATGGATCGATAAATACATTTTGAAGTCGCTTTATTATGAAGCGCTATTTTCAGGCGTGAATCTAAATTTAATCGACCGCGACGTGAGGTTGCATGATCTCCAGCTCATATAGTTGGAATGGAATCCTTATCATCCACGTTGGTATCCAGTAAAAATTTTCATATTTATGGATACTTGTTATGTCCTTCTCACAGACTTTAAAATCACCAGTATTATCCTTTTCCTTTCTTTTCTCAGCCCGCCCCCCCCACCCAAACCAACACCCAAAAAAAGAAAAACCATATAATTGCAACTTAAAGTAGGGCTTCTTGTTTTATATAACTTGAAATAAAACCATATACTAGATATTGTTTTTCAGCTAAATTAATTGGCTATCATTTTTACAAGAAAGAAGCACAAAGATTTGCAACATTGACCAAGTGTCCAATAAGATGTTTGATTTAATTTCATGAATGGTCATATTAAACTGGGAAGTCGATCGCATACATTTTTTTTTTGTCATAAAACTAAACTTTATTATTACAAGTCACAAAATTATTTTTCATATTATAGTAACTGAATTTTATTCAGTATAACAGTAAAGTCGTCTTGATAGATAGGTGTTGTAATTATGATGAGTAAATTTTAATGACTTCAATGGTTATAGTGGGTAAAGTTCAATTTTCTTAACGTGACAAAAAATAACTTCATGAATAAAGTTCAATAACAACAACAATCCAATATAGTCTCAAAAGCTGATTCTGAGGAGGGTAGAGTGTACGCAAATTTTACCACTTCCCCAAGAAGATATTAACTTTATCACATGTTAGTAGATTCCAGAACCTAATTTCCTTCAAGATAATGGGACTTCTTCTTAAGTTCATTTTGGGGTTTTGGCTTTCCAAATTTCTTAGGTCACTGTCCAAAAACCATGATGAAGATGCTCATGATAAATTCTATGAACATTTCATAGAATTTCAACTTTGCAACTTTCTTGGGAATCTTTTTTAAAAGTTGATATATATATATATATATATATATATATATTCATATACTCCAAGCTATACCTCATGCTACTGATAATTGGATTCCTTATAATCCTTTTGGTCTTTTGTGGTACTCTGAGATAAAAAGACTTGTATGGTTATCTCTCCCACTTCTTTGTCAAAAATATTTGGAAGGCAAAGACGGATTCATGATTTGAATTTTATCGATTCAAGTTAATTGATATACAATAATAATTAGGTTTATAGTTAACTATATATAGGTATTTAATAAATTTCTTAATACAATATACAGGATTATTGACCCATAAACGACACTCTAGATCCGCCCTGGTTTTGGGGTCTCAAGTTATTCTCCTACGGTCCCTTCTTGCATGCAATTTGAGAGCTTGTTGCCTAATATCTTTTTTGTGCTTCTCTGGTTCAAAAAGTCAATTTCACTGTCTTTCTCTAGATTCTTCCAACTCAAAGGCTAATAATGTTATTGCATGAAAAATTAAGGAAATAGTGTTTTTTTAAAAAAAATTATAACTGCAAAAGAAGGAAAGGATCTATCTATGATTATTTTCTAAATATGGAAACTATTAGGTGTGCGTAAAAGTCCCACATTAAAAAATTGATGAGATAAATAAGCAATACATAAGGTGTAGGTATATCTTACTAATGGTTTGAGCAAAAAAAATTGTACAATTTCAGTTCAAAGCAGATTAATACATTATGATATTATACTAATTACTCTCCTATTTGAAGAATTAACCTAAATAGCTTCCCACTCAACTACTTAAATTAAAAATAGCCGGCAAATATATAATATGTACATAACTACAAATAATCAATGATAATCTTTATATATTAATAAGAAAAAATAAACAGTAAATCTGACTAACTATTATGTCATGATCCCTATATCTCTAGCCGTCTTAGCCAATCAAAAACAAGCATAAAGTGATCATCCAATGAAGTGGAATATAATTTGCCTCATCCTTTTGCTTGTAGTCGAAGGATGTGATTCCCCCACACGTGTTATGCAAAGATGAATATTTTTTTTCTTTTGTAGCAAAATTCAAAAGATCACATCCAAGTCTATTTTGGGCACAAAGATATATAGATGATTAGAAGTAGAGAATTTTCCAGCCTGTAATGAACAACAACATGTAACAGCATTGCCATTTGACATGATATGCTCATGGTGAAGAAGATTCAATAGAATCATCCTTTCTTGTATGAGTTTTACTTAAAATTCTTTTTCACTTCTTTAAGAATGGAAGATGGCGGGCAATAGTGGAAATAGATGTCAGGTAAGCTCATTAAAGAGGTAAAACATCTTCTATATATAAAAAAAGGTCTTTCATTTACATAACTCAAACTCAAGATCTCTTATTAAAGGATGAGGATAATCTCAACTACAATCCTCAAAGACCTTAAAAAAAAACTAACCTCTATCTTCGTTGGCAAAACAATTTCATAATGTTCGAATTCAAATAGTAATGGACAGTACTTTAAACCATTAAAAAAGAGTGATCAGTACACTTTAAATAGTAGAAGAGAATGACACTACTATCAAGTATTTCTCCCCGGATTGATTAGCCAATCTCAAATTATTATCTCCCGAAGAATACTGCAAATGTGGGAAAAGTGATGTATCTCATCTTAGGTCCTATTAATATTCTTCAAACAACCCGCATTTATTTTAGACCTACAACAAAAAAGATCCAATAAAATCTCACAAGTGGCATCTAGGGAGGGCAGTGGCCAGTGTGTATGCAAATGTTACCTCTACCTTGAGAAGGTAGAAACTGTTTTCAATAACCCTAGACTCAAAACAGTGAAAAGACAACATTAGCAACAGGTAGGAATAACATCAAGAATATAAACTGATCACGGCTAAAGAATCAACTGATAGAAATAGAAATTTGTACGAAAATACAAGACATATTAATATTCCGGGAATGGAAAAGCAAATCATCGACCTCCACACCCTCCTATCAAGGGTCCTATCATCAGAATTTTAGACCATTCCAGTTGTTTTATATAATGCAAATGCACAATCAGGTAAGTGCATATATGAGATAGTACAAACAGATATGATACATTTAAGTTATTTTACCACCTAACATAAAGACTTTCCATGTTGGTACAACTTAAAAGGGCTGCATACCAGATGGCCAAAATCAACAAAGAACTCAAAATATAAAACATATAGATGCACCTAGAAGTTAGAATGAGCAAAGCTCTTCTTCAAAATGCACTGCCTGTGGCTCCTGGTTGATATCATCTCTTCAAATAGATAGAATGTCAAATTCATGAGGCATAAAATCCTCGCTAGGCCTATAGTACTTAGCCGGGGAATACAGACTCAAATTTGTCACTTGACTGGTATAAAGGCAAGCGAACCTTTCCACCTGTGAATCAACAAAACGTAACTTCAGTTTTCAAGTAAGGATCAAGCCCACAAAGTGCAGGAGACTTCCCAAGTATTCAATCGTACCTGATGTGCAAAACGAGAATTCTGATAACCCGTCTTCATCAGTTGTCCCCAGACCTTGTGGAACTGTAAATGTTTGATGACTTCATCAGAAAGAAAAAGGTATACTACTTTTCTTGTTGACAATCCAAATCAATTTATTGATACCGCACCAAGCCAGTGTCAAATATAACAAGAGAATAAAGTTCGCGAAGATATGCATTGACATTACAAAGTTTAAAGAAAGCATTAATTAGGTATTACATATTATTTAAAACTTATTAATACCGCACCAAGCCAGTGTCAAATATAACTAAGGAATACAGTTCACAAAGATATGCACTGACATTACAAAGTTTAAAGAAAGTATTAATTGTGTATTACATATTATTTAAAATATTTTTCACTAAAGCTTGCTCAAGACAAGAATGAACTGTTCCTAAAGAAATAATTCCACGTTTCGAGGAAATTCTCTCAACATTCATACCTTTTGGTGACATTCTCGTTGTGCTTGCTGATGACCGAGCCTGACCTCCTCACCTTGAGACTATAAAATGACACCATTAAAACACCAGATTAATTGAATCCCATTACAGAAGAATGTCATTGCCTATATACTTCAATGCAATCAAGTACGTTTGGTCCTCCAGGTGACAGATATCAATAAATAGAAATCGACCAGATATACTGTTTCTCTTATTATGTTGAAAACTATCTTCCTACTGATACTATCTTGAAATGACCAACCTGCAGCTTGTCAAGCTGTGAAAACATCTTCTCCTTGCTAGCATCATCAGTATCTTCAGACCTGAAGTATATGACAGCTCATGAAATGATTAAAGATGACAAAAGTTTTACCTTCAGCCAAATCATTCAGATGATAGAAGACTATATTAACATAAATGTAAGAGTTTCACTGTCAAAATGGTTCTACAAACGACAAAGAACTTCGTTCAAGACGCACAAATAAAAGGTTCCTTAATTTTTCCACTTAAAGGAAACTTGTCACTGCTCAGTCACAAGACGACTCTACACTGAAATAAACTCCCAGAGAGGCAGAAAATCTGTACTCATAACTAAAGGCTCTCCTTCTTTCTAATTCTCCAACCACCTTCAATCAATCATTCAATCAACTAAACCCCAATCTTAAACTAGATGAACTGGAAAGAATCATTACTTGAGAGACCACTTAAGATGGTGTATTTCATCTTCAATTTGATCACGCTGAATTCTCAATAACTGTAGTTGCTGCAAACACGTAAAAATTGCAATTATTACATTACCACTTACCATTACACCATGTAGCTGAACATAAAGCAGACTTTTAGGATTTAAAGTAAAATGCTAAAACTTCAGCTAATTCATTTGCTCCATTTCTTAGACCATAAAAGAAGATTTATTTTTGCATATAATTAGTGTTCGGCATATGGGAGCGAAGTTATTTGCTTAGATGAGAAACACAATTGCTTCTCCGCAATATTTCAATTAAAAAGTATATCAAAATACCTACAACAATAACATACTCAGTATATTCCCACAAGTGGAGTATAGGGAGGGTGGGGAGTGTACGCAGAAAGCTGTTGTTAAAGTGTCCAATGTTGATGGTGCTGGTTGTTGCCTCCTTATATGGCCCTGTACAATCCTCACCTTATGTGATAACTATTGGATTAAGTTATGCCCAAGGTCCATGTTATTTCTATGGAACAAGGAGTCAAGACCCATCCCTAGATTTGTTTCCCAATATTGAGTTCCCATGTTATATTGTCTACGCTCCGCATGTCCCGTCCTGGACGTCCGAAGGGTGTATTAAAATGTCCCACATTGGTTGAGGGATGGATTATTGTCTCCTTATATATCTTAGACAATCCCCAAAGTTAGATTTAAGGGCCGAGCTAGGTCTAAGGTCTATCTTCTTAACAGTTGAAAGTGAGCTAGCCAAACTGTGAGCGACTCAAAAGGTACATAATTTGCAACTTCACAAAAATATGATGTAATTTTAGAATGTTGATGGATGTAAGCACAAAACCAATGATTGCCAGGTGTTAGGGGGGGTTTGAACATCAACTTTGAAACCCAATGTTAATATGCTATTACATCTTTAGGAATATTGACAAATTTCCTTCTCAATTTTATTTGGACATGAAAATGGTCAATCCAGGATACTGGTTTACTAGGTAAAGACATCAATTGTATACTTCCAAGACATGCGGTTCTACACAAAGTTGACAAGCACTTTAATGATCCGACCCTTATTTTACACATCAGATAGACACAAGCACAGCAAATTTCTCCATTTGAAAGCCAAATTAATTGTTCTTGTTGATTAAGTTCTCACGAATAGAAAATGAAGTACAAGAAAACCAAAAAAAGTACAAAGAATGAGCCGAAGGATATGCTTATATACCTTGCGAGTATCCCTTAGTTTCCAGAGAAGTTCAACCTCTCTCTCAAGCTCTGGAACAACAAGCATTGTTCTCCAACCTGCTCAAACATAACAAGATCCTAAAGTCTAGAATTCAAACTTTCTTAAAAGAAGCAAAGCAAAACAAATAAAAGAGGCATGCAGGAATGCTATGGGTTGGATGTGATTATAGCCCAGATTGGACAACAGGAGAGAAAATTAGAGGACATTAATTTTCTTTCCATCCATGTAAATAATGGTTCTTGAAAATCTCGGAATATTCTTTTAACTTCATTATTAGTGCTTAAATACAACAGCTAGTCAACGGCTTTCAAGATCTAGTTGCACATGCTCACAAATAATGTAAATGCTTATCTATAATTAATTTTACTAAGGTAAATGCTTATCTAATTGTTCTAATATGGCTCTAACATACTGGAGGTATCAGTTGCTTACACCAACTATGATGAACTAGAAAAGGTGTGCAGCAGCAGTCTTAGAAATCACTACCAATATATGAAGTTTTAAGCAAGCAACAATGAATAAAGAAAGAAGGAGCACATAGAGTGGAGAATGCATACCCAAAACCTTTTTACTGCGCAAGATATCACCGTAAATGTGATCTCCAACATAAAGAACCTAATTGAAGAGAACAATATGTTACATCCAAATAAGTAAATAAAAATGCAAATTAAACACCAAATAAATCTACCACTCCTTCCCTCCGTAACTTCCTAAAGTGAAGTTAAACTCCTGGCTGTTAAGCTATATGCTGTCTCTTTCAGCCATACTGAGTACTTAAAGATATGAATTTGTGCTTGCACATAGTAAATCATTAACCAAAGGGATGCTGAAAACAGTATAAAGTAGTAATCAAGAGAAGACTATTAAATTGATGCCGACGAAATACCTGTGAGCTTGACTCAATTGAAAGTAATTTATGCAAATGGCCAACATTTCCCCCCTGAAGAGAAATTAGGAAAATATTCAGTCATTCTACACAAACCATTAAATCATACGAACTATACAGCATGAATTATATTGGCATCCACACCTGGAAAATTCTGCAGTCTTCCTTCAAGCTCTTTAAAGGCAATTTCAAAGAAGTGCTCCCCACCTAATGTATTGGACAAAGTCAGAACACGCAAAAAATGGAGGAAAGGCAGTGGCCAAGACAAAACTAAGTTTTCTGCACTGACCTGTGCCATAGGAGTCCCATTATCAGTGTTAATAAGCATGCCACTCTCAGGTTCAACCTCAAAGAGGTTTGCACGAATTTCATCATGGAAAAAACCTGGTTTTGCACTGCATAAAAATTAAGTACTTGTTTGTCAGCAAGGTAATCATAACTCTACAAACAATAGCTGGAAATATAAACAGAGACAGCCATTTGCCCTAATATGGCTGCATATGGTTGGGATCAAAAGAAGCACGTATGCATATTCACAAAAGTTTCAAGGGAAGAAATTGACCTGCCAGTGATGACAACATCAAAGTAGCGCAGCCAATCAAAACTGGAACTACATCCATCAGAGGGTTTAGGCCCACAAAGGAAGTTCATAACAATGTTTGTATAGTCCCACAAGCTGCACACATGTAATTAAGATCCTTATAAAATGTAAAGAATGAATAAACTTCAGTGAGAGAGAATAATGAGTAGTTCTATTGATGAGATTTGAAGAACCTTTCAGGCAATACGAGAATCACCTAGTACTCCCCCACCCACCCACCCACAGAAAAAAAAACAAACCAAACCCCCTAAACAAACCAAAATCTGACAGGAGTAGGGAGACTTCTGTGAGAGCATCATCACCTGTTTGTTACCAGAAAAGTAGCACGTCCAGATTCTCTAAGCATTTTGAGCATCGGAACAATTGAGGTATCCTCATTGATATATCTGATGTTGACAGGCAGATGGCAAGATTATCAAATTAGTCAAACAAGCAGTGAGTTGTGAGAATATACAAGACAATAAGAATAACAAGCCCATAGGTTTTGCATATTTCTAATCAAAGAACATAGAAGATGTTCTCAATTATTCAACACTTCCACCTGTTCTCATATCTCAAGTATCCTTGTTTTCATATTAGAAAACTATCAAACAGGTTGCATGCAACAGAAGCCAAAACTGGGATTACCCATACCACATCAATGCAAAACAAACGTAACATGTCCGTACACAACGACTAAAATGGAAAAAGTTTAACTTTAAGGCCAACACCCTAGGGTGAAGCATGTCTTGTTTTCTAAGGACCACCAAATCTAACATTCCCTGGCATATGAAACCATGCTCAGAGCTACTAATTACCACTCAATATGGTACATTCTACAAAAACAACAAAACAGTTGTCCATACCTTTTTGGATCTTTTGCAACCATCTGCTTCAAAGTCCCATCACGGTGGCACAAATCTACTGCTGCTCTAACATCCTTGTACATGCAAGAGTAGCTGCAAGAAGTGTTGGCAAATAAGCATACCATGAAGCCTATACATGGACTGAATGCTGCCATTAAAGCAGTAGAGAGTGAAACACACAAGGAATATTAATAAATGTAACCCAGAGGCTAACCATCTCCGTAGCCCTCTCCCCCGGCAGTAAGACACGTCAGATGTTTCTATAGAACTCCATACAAAGATTGAACTCAAAAGGCAACAGCATTAGCATCAAACTATAGACTCGTCCTATAATATACCCTCAAAGACCTAGCACAATGTCTGACATTCATATTTTGTAAGACTTCCGAAAAAAGAAAAAAATGTAAACAATTCATCACATGCATGCACATACCCACCATAAATTAGCAGCAACTTCCTGTTCAATGAAATTAGCCCAAGAATCCTTGTGAAAAAGCAAATCGTTGCATGGTCAAGCTGACACATGCATATCAAATTGCCAAGGTACAAGAAATAGTACAAATTAATATTTTAGATATTTTCACAATTCTGAGAATATATATCTAGAAACAGATAACAAAAGATGACAAGACCACCGGAAATTGAGCGAGTTGAAAGATAGAGCATATCTATAAAACAAGCTGAAATATATCACTTATTGAAGATACACGTATGGGACAAACTTATTGAAGAAATCCAATTGCTTCCATAAATTTACTACAAGTAAGAGCTACAAAAACAGAGTAGCTAGCATTAGAAGAGAACTGAAACTAGATTTGACCCCCAGCTTCTTTTGGTTCAAGCATATCTCGTGATAGATTGGTAGATATATTTGTGAAAAACTTCTGTTAATCTGTGTTTACACCTCTAGCTAATAGAAAAGAAAAATAAATGATGAGACAATAATAAAATAATTGCAAGCAAAGCCGGATCAAAGAAGACATTGGCAGAAACACAGATTGACATTACTGTCCATAAAACTGAAAAAGAGTACTGGTTACTCTCTTACTCTGCATCTTCAGGAACTTTTCCTGGATTTTTGTCCTTGAAGTCCACCAACTGAGCGAATAAGTAGGCTTCAGCAAGAGAGAAAAGGGTATCAATAAGTGCATAGTCAGGTTCATCAAATGAATCCCGAAGCAAGGTATTGCCATAAGTAGCGACTTTATCATCCTTGGAAAGCTCCCTAAATCCATGATAAGCTACTTTCACATATTTGTGTCGGTCCATCTGTTACATGAGAAAGCAGAAAAAGGAAGACCAGTTAAATAAGAAAGAAATGAAACTACAATCATAAGCGAGGATGAAGAGTAATTCATGATTAAGACAGGAAACAATTACAATGCAAGGACAAAGTGGCGACAAACCTTTAATATATTCCCCCTCTTTTTATCAAGAACTAAGCCTCTGACCATATAGCTCCAATCAAATGACCATTTCAACAGCTACACAACACACAACATGGTGAAAAATCTTCCAGTTATCACTTCATACATCAGTAATAATAAAAAAGGAAACCTCAGATTCAATAGTCAAATAGTCAGCCAGCACTTAAAATAAATGAGTCATAATTTTTTTACGGCAATCACCAGCTCTCGATAATGTATCCCAAAACAACAAACTGTTTTTATACCAAAGACAGAATGAGTCGAACATTCAATCTCTAAATCATGAAACAAAAACCTTAAACTCAACATTACGCATAATACATACCATAATACCAATACCACACTCTAGGTCATTGAAAGTCACACTTAATGCTAATACACGTTTAAACTGCATTGAGCATATTATCCATAAAATAAGATGAACAATCTTATTGTGCAACTGCCATAGGAATAAATGCACATTGATACAACTAACTAGCACATAAATTTGCCTCATCAATTTCTATTTTGACTTTTCCTTATACAAGTATTATTAGTACCTCGGAAGGGTATCCTAAATCATAAACAAGCTTTCTGACAGTGCCTTCATATGCAAGAGATTCAAAAGTCTCAGGTTTGTACTGTGCCAGGGTGTAATCCATGTCAAATCCAACAGCAACTATACTTCTCATGTTTAAGGACCTGTTACAGAATATCTGCTTTCCTATGACAATGTCACACCCTCCTTCAGGAGATGACCATATGCACGAACGCTGACCACCAACGGCACCATTTCCCTTCTCAATCAGCGACGCCCTGGTATCTAAACCAATGCCATCCATTGTACAACTTGTATGTAACCGATCTCTCCCTGAACAGTAATAATGAAAATTAGCTAATAGACGGTAGTATATAAATATGTCAAATTCCACAACTAATCTGAAAATTGCCACATGCATAGAGCTTCCTGTTCAATGCATGAGGAATAGGAAAAGCATCACAAACTCACAGAGGAAACCCAAACAAGAAAAGAGTTTTTGACCAACCCAATGTTAGTTCCTATAAGACAAGGCCATAATCTATCCTTAGAGATGAGAGTTACAGAGTTAGCACCCGTAAAGAGTGCATATCATCTGCTGGCCTTTGATTACAATCACTCAGTTAAAGCCTTTCTTCATAAAAGATCATTATGATATTCATCAACTGCCAGTTTACGTTGGTTTATCTTATATTAGATTGCATAACATTATAGTAATCTTTGCTTAAACACTGTATACTAATAAGAAAATTCTTTATAAGTAACAGTTGAAAAGAGAAAATTGTTGATTTAAATGCAGACTACCAAAAATACATTCTCCACAAATTTATTTATTTTAACATTAAAAGAGACAAGACCATTCACCACCAAGAGGAAGTAACTCTCAACCTCAGCCACATCTAACATAATTATTTCAAATTCCGAATGTCAATTTCCACCCACATAAAGCAACTTTGATATAATAGTAACAAACACCAAACTCATTGGCACCAACCTTCTCAACTTCCTTTGGGTAGAGGAAAGAGTACTACAGATATTAACTTAGGTACTGTAGGAAAAGAACAAGGACCATGAGTATAATTCTGAATGAAGTGACTCTTCCTAGGACCAAAATCTCAGTATTTTACCTCTAATCCCACTTGTAAAACCAATTCAAAGCACCAGGTTTATGTCCCAATGTGTAAGCCTATACTCCAAGATATGCTCCAATGAATACCTATACTTCACCAAAGTGAACTTTACTTATTACAGTCCAACTCCTATGGTAAATATGAGCCAAGCTCCAAATAACCTATTAAGTGGAATTGTCTCGTCTGGATTACCTATTCAAGAAGCATAGCCTCATAAACAGTGCTCGTAAGCAGCCATAACTTAGACAAGAAAGTGAGACTGATAGATCATAGACTTAGCCACTTGGAAAGTACATCAAAGTAACACAGAATTTACTTTCCTAGATAGCAGAACCAATTCTGCTCCTTAAACAAAACTGTTCAAAAGCTCATATCAGTAGCAAATCAAAATTCTCAACAATTTGAAGTTTCAGCCTTAAAGAAAGAGAAGTCATTTCCCATGAAAATTCCACAACTCTAAATCCAGTTTGAAATGATATTCTTAACGTCAAAAGTGAAGTCGTCATGTAGAACCCACTCAACAAAAAAACATGAAAGGGACCTCACAACACAACACCGCTAAGATACAACAGTACATTTTCTTAGAATAACAGTGTTGAGTTAACTGTTGAAAGTAAATGCAATGAATAGTAAAAAAAAACAACTAAAAAACTTCTTTTTTCTCCGAGAAAACCTTTGCTACAATCACAAACCGAGTTAAGCAAGCAAAAAAGTCACCAACCTTTGTGACGAACTGATTTCCCTCTGTTCGGAAAATGATCGGAACTGAGAATCCCCAAATGTAAATGAAAGCTTCGAGTAAAAGATGAAACCAGGTGTTTCGGAGGAGAGAAGACAGAAAGACAAACGGAAACTGAACGCTTTGGAATTCGCATCTTCGACTTAAATAGCCATTTTGGGGATTTCAAATTAGAATCAAATGCCGCGTGGAGCCGAAACTTGTAAGTATTCGAACTGGTTGATACTGATGACAACGAAGATGCTACTATAATGATGCTTATAGAATCACAACAATTTGCCCCCTTCATACATTAAAAACCAAGTGGACACTTCTCATTCTATTCTTCCTTCGACTGTATACAACTTTTCCCGGTATTCCTGATTAAACAATAATTTTCCCGATTACAGGAACTAAAGGATGGAATTGAATTCCATTTTCTCCATTTCTACAGGGAATCGGATTCCAACAGTATTTGTGAGGAAAAAGGAAATAACGTGACGTGATGTGATGCTACGGTGGGTTGCCACGTGCCTAGGGTTCAGTTACCGGAGAATTTACCGGAAAATTGGAGCTTTATTGAAAGGAAAAAATGGCGGAAGCGCAATTTAGCTAAGAGGCGTAGGGATGTAGACTGGTGAAATTTTCACTGCCATGGCAATTTTTGAGGCGACCGTTTTTTCCCCCTCATTATATATACTATATCCGGAATTTACCGCGGTAATATTCAGTAAGAATATTCCACCAATGTATATTTGATCGGAGTGGTTAAAAAATTACTCTATTATGTTTGTACGGGAATTTCACTTTGGAAAAAAATACATTAACTAAAGTTTTATAAATGATTATTCTTTTTTTTGTTTTGTATTCAGTATTTACATTTGAAGCCTGATTATCAATTTGAAATGCATCCGAAAAAGCTATCAAGGATTATTTTTTTTATATCGAAAACTTGAAATCAAAATCTCAAATAAAAAAGAAAAATTTATCAGTACTGCATTTTTTGATAATAAGAAATATTATTTAAATAATAATATTTTATCAATATTTTAAATACTAAATTTTATACTTGCAAAATAACAAAATACACTGATCGTCTCAACATATGCAGTAATTTTAACTGGCCAGTGAGTTTAAAAATAAAGAAAACTTTTAAAATTTATTACAACAACAATATATTCAGTGAAATCCCATAAATAGAGTTTGGAGAGGCTAGGATATACGCAGACCTTACTACTAATCTCATGGAGATAAAGATTCTGTTTTCGAAAATTTATTGTTTAAAACAAATTAAAAATAAATAAGTTATAAAAGTTAAAAAAATCAAATTAATTTTACATTAAAAAGTATGACACTTCATTGGGACAACAATAATATCATTTATGGCCAAATATTATACATCAAGAATATTAGTACTATATTGTAATTATTGGAAAGTTTCTTATCAAGAACTTACTTTAGCATAACTTTGGTATTAAAGAGGAAGTTTTAAGTTAATCACCAAATCATCATTATCTTCTTTATTGTTTTTTTCCCCATAATTTGTCCCATCTGTATTTTTTTTTCCACAGTACTATTTACATTGCATTTATTCACGTGGAAAAATTCATCACCTTTCATGATCATTAATGCAAGACCATACGTTCCTTATTTGTCAAACACAAGTCATTATCTAAATAAAAACAAAATAGAATCTTTTAGATTAAAAAAAAAAACAATACGTCACTCACCACTGCAGCTGGAATTAATAGCTGAAATAATTTAAAGTACTATCTAAGAATAGACGAGTTGCATCAAGGAAAAGAAAGATTCGTGCACTATGAATTACTTACTATTTTGTCAAATTTTAATTTTTTTTCCCTATATTTTATCTTTCTAAAACTCACTTAGTATGTTATTATTAAAAAGACAGCTCGGTGCACTAAAACTTTCGCTATGTGCAGGGTCCGGGGAAGGGTCCGACCACAAGGGTCTATTGTACGCAGCCTTACCTTGTATTTCTGTCAAATATTGTTTTCAATACTTGAACGGTTGAACCCGTGACCTCCTGGTCACATGGCAACAACTTTACCAGTTTCTCCAATGCTTCCCTTCTAGTATGTTATTATTATTATTGTTAATTAATTATAATTTATATAAAAACACATATTATATATTTATTGATCAGCTAAAAATAAATGATATTCTAGATAATTACTATGTTGTTATAATTATTCTATCCTTGGCTTAATCATCTCTACTTCCTTTTCTTCACTTCATATCATATGTACAAAGCACATGATACCTATCTTAAAACTAATGACTTATAAGTTTATTACTCTTCTAACACATTATATATATAGCATGAAACAACTTAAATAATATAAAATCAAAGCGCGCAAATCGCCAAAAAAAATATAATGGTACCTTACCTTAATTCTCTTTTTTTTTTCCTTTTACATATTATAATAGCTTCTTTTTTTTATTTTTTTTTATATTATAATAAATTTTGTTATGTGTGTAATTGTATATGTGAAGGGAAATCAAGTGAGTTATGATGAAGTAGATTCAATATTGGTGGATGCATGGGGAGGAAGTGGTGGATCAGAATGGAATTACAAGTTTAAAACTCCAATTAAAGAGATACTGATAAATCATGGAGAAATTATAGACTCCATCATGTTTATAACTGTTACTGAACAAGGAGATACAATAGAATCACCAAGATTTGGTGGCAATGGTGGTCGAAGAGACAAGGTACATATATATTTTCGGGATCTTCGTACAAATAGCCAGACATATATTTACTATTTACTTTTTCTAATCGATATACATAGATCACACACGATTATATACATACTATATATATATTATACATCCCCCAGCTATTTTTAGTTTAATCAGCTATTTGTGTATATATACATAAGAGAAACTTCTAATGCAACGACAAAAATAAATTATCCAAATTTTGTTTAGGTCTAGATGTGATTTTCTTGCACTTTTTCGAGATCTTCATTAAAATTTCTTACTCAGCTACTGTTTTAACCGATGTGCTGGTAATTTTCCCATTAATGACAGGTTGATATTCATTCATGGGAATATTTGAAAGGGATCAAGGGAACATATGGAAATTATGGTGGGAAATTGGTTGTAAAATCTTTAAGTTTTATAACAGTTGTAGATAATATATATGGACCATTTGGAAAGGAGGCTGGTGGAACTCCATTTTCATTTGTGATGAAAAAAGGTGGAGCTATTGTTGGATTCCATGGGCGTTGTGGGTCGTATCTTGATGCTATTGGTGTTTATTTGGAGAAACTTACGCCTGAACCAAAAGAAGCTGATCAAACAAAAGTTGAGCCAAATGAACCAATGGTTGAAGAAATTGAAATCCATGATGTACATATACTACTACTAACTTTATTTTTCTTTATTATTATGAGCTCTTTTCATGTGGAACTAGACGACAACGTCGATTTACCCGCCAGTCCAGTTTGATTTGTTGCTAGCTAGATCCTGATTCGATCTTATCAGGAATCACAAATTTGACCAATTAATGAACCTTTTCAAACGGTTTCTTTTTAAGACCCAAAATAATTTAATTTGTGTATAAAGACTTAGTTTTGATAAGGGTGGTGAATTCAATACGAATAGTCTAGTGACTTTTTGTGAGAAATAGTATTATACATATGAGGTTAATTTTTCTTATACTATCCAATAAAATGGTGTAGCTGAACAAAAAAATGATGAGCTATGTTCTTTAAGCTTGGATCTATCTAAAAACAATGTGTGTGTGCGGGGGTTGGGGTGGGGGTGGGGGTTTAAAGTTGTGTGCATATTCCAAGAAGAACATCCTCTAGAAAAAGACGCCTTTTTGCATTGCACTTATTCATGTTAACTAAATTTCAATTCTTATTGATTTTACATATTCTTTGTTTTAACCCATTTGTGACATTTTAAAATTAAATAGTCAAGGCAGAGAATAGTTTTTTTCGCTTGTCAGTATTCACACCAAATCAATAGATGCATGGTTTGCACATAAATTTTTTTCAGTATTTAATATATAGATTCTCTTGCGCGTTATTAAATCGTTTAATGATAGTAATATTGATATAAATATTGAGTACGAACAAGTGTTTATCAGTTTATAGAATTATAAACTTCTTATTTTTAACAATTGTAATTTTGTATGAAAATTATAATGAACATATAATTTTGACTTTACATATTGCAAACAGAAAATGGAGGTGATGAAGACTATTGTGCCAAGAAGTGCTGGACCTTGGGGTGGATGTAGTGGAAAAGGTTGGGATGATGGAGTATTTTGTACTATAAAACAAGTGCAAGTTCATATGGACACACATATCACAGCTATATCAGGAATTCAAATTGAGTATCTAAAGAAATTAGACAAAACAGTATTTTGGTCACACCTTCATGGTGGTCTTGGAGCTGGGAGTGGAATAATTACAAAGGTATGAATTAATATATGCATATATGTGTGTGTTCTCTTTTCATTTCTTCCTAATTAATATACTTTTTGTATTCGTTCATACTTTTGTTGTAGTAGATATTTATCCTCTCCATTAACAAAGGTCCTATGTAGATTTGGTGGACTCCAGGTGTACATAATTGTACTTAGAGATTTTCATCTTATACGAATCCCTGTTCAATTCTTTTGAATTTACTGGATATTTTACCGTGTTCAAGAATAATCTCATTTTCTTCCACTTCACTCTGAAAAACAACAAGGACAAATTTAGTCACATTTTCATGTGCAAAAGACTCTTTTATCCCCTCCCCCCTCTTTTCGGATGATAAATTTTTCTTAGAACATAGAGTGTGCGGGCAGTTAAATATTATTTCAATTAAAATTGAGATACTAATGCATGTTCTTCCCAAATTCTTCGAGAAAAAGATCCAAATTTACCAGCTTCCAGCTATTGACTATGGTTAAAACTTACCCTCTGGATAGACTTCCGAGATACTTTTTCTAACAATGAGGGTAATATACATTAGACTAAAATCTAACAGAGCACATATCGTTGTTCAATTTCGGATAGTATACGAGCAACTTTGGAAATTTTCTCTAATTTGAATGTAGATGGATGGATATAAAAGACTCATATAATCAATTTGAAATCGAAATATAATTGATTGATTTTTATTATTATTGTGAAGGGAGAAATATGTATTTATTTATTTTCGTTTTTTGGTGGCTTTGATATGCAGATAAACATTGATGGTGACAATGAATTCTTGATTGGAATTGAAGGATTTTATAGTCCAGTGGACAACAATGGGGGCCTAGACACAATAAGACAAATCACATTTTATACAAATAAGGGAAAATATGGACCTTATGGAACTGAAGTTGGAACTTATTTTAGCTCTTCAGCAGCTAGAGGAAAAATTATTGGTTTTCATGGAAAAAGTGGTGTTTACTTGAACGCAATTGGTGTTCATATGGAATATTTCTAATTTTTCATGTTAGAAAATTAAGCTTACATAAAAAATACGGTTATCAATATACGTTTATGAACCTCAGGTGAACCCAGTGTCATATTGACACCTAGAAATACTATATGTAATAAAAAGTTAGAAAATGAAAAATATTCTGACTCATCAAGTGATAAATATAAGCTTCGTCGATGTTCAAAAAATTGTTAAGGCAGAATTTGTGTTTAGAATTGAAGATGATATATATTTTTTTTTATTGAGGAAAAAACCGATTTAACTATATAAGTAATAAAAATAATCTCGGTTCACAAACATTGGGGATGTAGCTCAAATGTCGCAATTTTCGTTCTTTTGTATTTGTCATGTTGCGGAGTATATTATTTGTTACTGTAGTAAATTTTACGGTCTAAATGATTTCATTGAAGTTACAACATGAGCTTTTTCTAACTATCTAATTTAGAACAAATTCCAAATCAATATTGAACACCAAATAAAAAATAAAAGACAATATTAAACACTTATAATAATACGCCCACATTCTTGGAGTTCTATGTGAAGAAACTTTTAGAAATATTCCATGTGAACACCAACAGCATTCAAGAAAACACCACATTTTCCATGAAACCCAACAATTTTTCCTCTAGCTGCTGAAGAACTAAAATAAGCTCCAATTTCAGTTCCATAAGGTCCATATTTTCCCTTCTTTGTATAAAATGTGATTTGTCTTAATGTATCTAGCCCCCCATTTTCCTTCACTGGACTATAATATCCGTCAATTCCAATCAAGATTTCATTTTTACCATCAATGTTTATCTGCATATCAAATTCACAAAAAAAAATTAATTAAAAAATGAACAAATTAGTTTATCTCAAATCAAATTCGAAAAAAAAAATACTTTTTAATAACATTGTCATAATTCCCAGCTCCAATACCAAAACCACCATGAAGTTGTGACCAAACTGAAGTTTTGTCCTTCTTTTCATACTCAATTTGAATTCCAGATACAGCTAAGATTATTGTGTTCATATAAATGTGTACTTGTTTGATAGTACAAAATACACCATCATCCCAACCTTTTCCACTGCATCCTCCCCAAGGTCCAGGACTTCGCGGCTGAATACACTTCATCACATCTAATGTCTGTACGCAATATAAAAATAGTTAAAAAATTGTAACGTAACAAATAACTAAACTTTATCCACTTTAACAATAGTACTACATGTACACGTACGTACATTAGGGAATTTGTCACTAATTTCTTCAACTTTCGAATCTTTTAGTGGTTTACTATGTTCGGGTGCAGCAACATGCTGCAAATAAACGCCAATGGCATCAAGGTAAGCTCCATAACGCCCGTGGAACCCCACAATCGCGCCACCTTCTTTGAGCACGAGTGAAAACGGGGTTCCACCAGCCGCGGCCCCAATTGTTCCGTAAGTCTTCAAATTAGTCGTAAAACAAAGAGATTTTACAACCAAATGGCCAACATAATATCCCAATGTACCTCTAATGCCTGTCAAATATTCCCAAGGAGCGTTCTCAATAGTAACCTGGCAAACAGGGCACACTACAACAAATAAAATAAAGGATTTTGCAACAGTTAATTAGCTGACAATTATATTATTGTCGCTATATTATATTTAGTAACAATAATATAATATGAATAGTTATAACCAAAATTTTATATAAATATTGTTAAAACTTTAGCGACTTTGGATCCAATGATATTAACTCAATTACCGCTAAGTATTCTGCAACAATAAATATCACACCACTAAAAAAAAATTATTGTCACTAAATATCTCTGTAGTGGCAATCTCAGCAGTAGTATGCTCGCATCCGCATCAAGGCTTGGATTCTGATCAATATTGTCAAAAGATATGGGAGCCATAGTAGATAAACCTGGAATAGTCAAATCTACTTCTTGCAAACTGTCTACAAATAGCTGTTGTGGATCAACAGCTTTATTGGCAAATGGGAAGATATCCTCCCTGAAAACAACATCTCTACTGATAAAGAAAGATTTGTTAAGTAAGTCAAACAAAATATATCCCCTGTGCACTTCAGAGTAGCCCATATAAGCAGCTAACCTTGACCTGGTCATGAGCTTATCATGCTCAGTAAGGTTTTTAGCAAATGAAAGACAACCAAGAATCTTCAAGTGAGATAGCCCTGGTTTGATGCCATATAGTCTTTCATAGGGAGTTTGAAATCCAATTACACTGCTAGGGAGTCTGTTGATGAGATAGGCTGCAGCTAGAATACAGTGACCCCAAAATCTGATAGGTATTTTGGCTTGAAATCTCAGAGCTCTTGTCACTTCCAGCAGGTGTCTATGCTTCCTCTCAGCAACACCATTCTGTTGAGGAGTATAAGGGTAGGACCTTTGATGAATAATGCCCCATTCTTTGAACAAATTGTAGCACACAAAATTAACAAATTATGTACCATTATCAGATTTGACAATCTTCACAACTCTGTTAAACTGTGTTTTTGCATATTGCAAGAACATGTGAAGAGATACATACACACCTGACTTAAGTTTAAGTAAAAATAACCAGGTCATTCTTGAAAAATCATCCACAATTGTAAGAAAGTATTTATTACCATCAAAAGTGGTTGCATTATAGGGTCCCCAAAGATCAACATGTATCAAGTCAAAGCATTTACTGCTTTTAATACTGCTAGAAGGAAATACAGGTCTAGTTTGTTTTGCAAATGGGCAAACTAGACACTTAGACACCTTACACATAGTGGTTTTATTGTCAGCAAACATCTTTGAGAGTACTGTTGAAGAGGGATGTCCAAGCCTTTGATGCCATAGCTCCATGTCTGACTCCTTACCATTTGAAGGGATTGTATCAATAGCATGAGCAGATTTCTTGACATTATTGACACTACCTTGAGTTAAGTGTCTCCACAGCAGGTATAGTCCTCCTTTTTTCTTACCAACTTCCTTCATCTTTCCAGTGTAAAGCTCTTGAAAAACACAAAAATTAGGGAAGAAGGAGACTGAGCAGCCTAAATCCCTTGTTATTTTGCTGACAAACATTAAGTTATATTTGAACTCAGGTATATGGAACACATTTGTAATCACACTTCTAGCTGATAGATTACAAGAGCTAATGTGAGTAACTTGTGTAGTACCACCATTTGGTAAGCATACAACCTTGGGAGTGTCAAGCTTGAGGACAGATTCTTTTTGTAACATATCTAACTTAGATACCATGTGGTTTGTTACACCTGTATCCACAATCCACATATTACTATTTTTAGTTACAAACAAGGATTTACCTGTACTATTTGCCTTATTACAGACAGATGTAGTAGCTCTTGGCTGTTGGTTCATCATTTTGAGTATCTGTTCATATTATTCCTTTGTGAATGTGCACCCTTGAAGTAGTTGTTTGACATCCTTCTCAGCCTGACTCAGAGTTTTAGTTGAAGCTTCAGCTGATGTTGTATCTGTAAAGTGTTGTCCTGTAATATTCCTACCCCACACGGATTCATTAGTTACATTTGTATTCAAACCATAGGAGAAATTAGCTTGACCTGATTTCTGAGTATGATTAGAGAAGCTAGATGTATCAGCATATGTACTTTGTGCCTTCCACTTGGACTTGAAATCTGGTGGATATCCAACAACCTTATAGCAAATTTCTTTGGTATGGCCTCTACACTTACAAAAGTCACAAAGTAGAGGTGTATTCTTCCTGTATCTGTTACTTACACCTGAACTACTGCCACCTTAAGAGTACATAGCAGCTAAGTCTAGAACATATGAATGTAATCCCAAATTATTGATGCCTGTAACTATAGATTTTTGGCTCTCATCTCCTACTACCATGGCATATGCTTGGTTTACAGTTGGTAATGAATCTACCATGAGAATCTGACTCCTACCCTGAATGTATGAATCATTTAATCCCATTAGAAATTGATACAACTTTTGTCTATTCATGTGAGCTACAAATCCTTTAAACTTTTCACAGTTGCAACAAGGTGAGGGTACTAATATTTCAAATTCATCCCACAACGATTTCAGCTTTGTATAGTATACCGAGACATAGTTAGTACCTTGCTGTAGAGTAACAATTTCTTTGTGTAAACTGTAGGTCCTTGATCCATCTACTCTATCAAATCTCTCTTGTAAATCATTCCACACTTGCAATGCACTTGAGGCAAATAGAATTCCACTAAGTAAACTCTTTGAGACTGAGTTCATTATCCACGACAAGACAATTGCATTTATCCTCTCCCATTGACACCACAGTTCTTCAATGTACATGTTCTTGCTGCATGTTCCATCAACCAACCCCAATTTATTCCTCTCTAACAACGCTAACTTGACTGAACGACTCTACAGAGTGTAGTTATCAACACCAGTCAGTTGAAAGGAGATGATGCTAACTCCACTTACATCTGTAGGACTAAAGAATAACGGGTGATTATAGTCAATACCTTGCCCTTGAGTGAGACTGCTACTCGATGAAGTGGGCACACTAGCTTGTTGGTGATTTTGGTTAAAATTTTGAGGTGAACTTACTTCTGCTCCTGTGTCAACTGCCATTTCTTCAAACAGTAAGAAAATTGCGAAGTTTTAACTCAGACAGAGCTCTGATTTGTTGATCTATCAAACACAAAACAAAAAAAACCTATGAATCACTGAATCTCATTGCGATTCTTTGACTCTACAACAAGGATCAGCTTCTCACAGTGATAACTGTGATGATCTGATCTGATACCATGAAGATAAATATGAGTTGCACAGATTGACGAAGTAAGAAAGAAGAAGATGAAGATGAACAGTAGAGAGAAGAGAGAAGAAGCATAGAAACGAAAGAAGAAAGAGTAAAGTGAGAAAGAGAGAGGAGATATTTTTATTTTCAGCAGCTTAACTTCTAATTACACGTAGTGTATGTATATATATATATATACTTTGTCATACTATTTACCCAAATTAGTTACACTAATTTAACAACTTGTTAGTTACACTAACTAGTTTCTGGTAAAGTGACAATTCTACCATCCAACTAGTTAACTTCTCAATATAGACTTCATATGTTTCCTTAGAGGAAACTGGTTCTCCATTTGTGGTCATTGATTTGATGAAATTAGATGATGTTTTGTTAGATTTGGATTCAGGAACGGCTTGGGTGTAGGGTGGTGCTACGCTTGGTCAGACTTATTATGCAATTTCCCAAGGCACTGATGTTCATGGATTTGCAGCAGGTTCTTTCCCAACTATGGGCGTTGGTGGACATATTTTCGGGGGTGGTTTTGGATTTTTGTCAAGAAAATATGGATTTGCTGTTGATATCATGGTGGATGCTCTTCTTATTGATGTAAAAGGAAGGATATTAGACTGCGAATCCATGGGAGAAGACGTTTTTTAGGCCATCAGAGGTGGTGGAGGAGGAATATGGGGAATCATTTATGCTTGGAAAATCCAATTACTCAAAGTACCCAAGATTGTCACTAGTTTCATACTCTCTAGGCCTGGATCCAAACGTTACGTGTCTCAACTAGTTCACAAATGGCAACTAGTTGTACCAAAATTAGACGATGAATTTTACCTATCCGTCTCCATTAGAGCTATTGCTGGTAGAGGAATTCATGAAATGAATGCCCAATTCAACGGATTTTACCTAGGTCCAAAAACTAAAGCCATTTCAATCGTAAATGAGTTTTTTCCTGAGTTACGCATTCAAAATCATGACTACAAAGAAATGAGTTGGATCGAGTCCACACTTTTTTTGAATTAGATAGCTCTTCCAATGTTTCCCTTTTAAAACAACGCTACTTTGAGAAAAAATCATACTTTAAAGCCAAGTCGGACTATGTTAAGACCCCAATTTCAATGGATGACATAATGGCAACTCTTGATGTACTTGAGAAAGAACCTAAGGGACACATTATATTGGACCCTTATGGCGGAGCTATGGAGAGGATTAGTGAGGACGCAATTGCTTTCCCTCATAGAAAAGGTAACCTTTATTGAATTCAATATCTAGTAGAGTGGGAAGAAAAGGATAATAGTATCGCCAAGAGCAACGCATACATAGAGTGGATAAGAGAGTTTTACAATACAATGGCGCCTCTTGTTTCAAGCACGCCAAGGGTAGCTTATGTCAACTACATAGATTTGGACCTTGGAGTCATGGGCAACTTATTGCTAAACACTAATGCTGATCATGCAGTGGAAAGAGCTAGGGTTTGGGGTCAAAAATATTTCTTGAATAACTATGATAGGTTGGTCAAGGCTAAGACAAAAATAGACCCGATAAATGTTTTTCGACATCAACAGGGCATCCCTCCCTTGTTTGCCTCAATGCAAGAGTATAACTATAGTACTAAGTAAGTTGGAGTACTAACTTGCGAGGAGATTTCTCTAGGACAGATTATTAGCTTTTTAGGCCTTCAAAACATTATTAGTTTGTCTTAAATTTTCTTCATGGATGTATGTTAATATTTATTTATATATTAGATGGCATAGGCCCCCAAAAGATTTCAGCTTTTATTTGCTTATATATAGAAATATTTGAGTGAAATACTTAATAGTATTCGCTAACAATGTAAAAGTATGTGATCATTTTATCTTTAAATTATATTTTGAGATAAGTGTTAAAACACACTTAAACTATCTCCTTTTTTTGAGTTTCATACCTAAATTATTGGAAGTGTGAGTTTCATACGTAAACTATCACTTATTAATTTGAGAAACACACCTAAGTGGTATGTAATACATTCTCTTTATTTTTTGAAAAAACCTTGCCACATGGCCTTCCACATTGGCAAAAATTAAATAAACTACTATTATTAGTAAAGTTAAAGACTAAAGTATTTCTATCCCTAAAAATGAAATTATTTTTATAAAAGAAATTACTTTTTTTAAAAAATATATTTTTTAAAAAGTAAAATTTAAAATATTTTGCTCACGCAATCCTCCACCTCCCCCCACGGTCCCGTCCTTTTATTTTTTAAATTTTTTAAAATTTATTTTATAAAATATTTTTAAAAAATTCATACTTCACCCATCCCCACTCCTTTCTAAAAAATGTTATAATTTTTATTTCTTAAAAAATAAAATTATACCTACCTCATCTAACCCTCCGCTATTTTTTATATATTTTTCTTATTTTATGTTAAATATGTACATATATTTTTAGAAAAATATTTTTTCTACCTGTGTACCGAATATAACAGACATAAAATTTTATTTTAATAAAGGTCTTGTGGGAAGTGAAAAATACTTTTCTAAAATCATATGTATATATCTAACACAAAACGAGAAAAAAAATTGAAAGCGGAGTGTTAGGTGGGTCGGGGTAGAATTTTTTTCTTAAAAATATAAAAATATTTAAATTATTATTTGAGGGGGGTGGGGAAGAATTTTTTAGAAACTTTTATAAAAAAAATTTAATAAATAAAAATAAAACTAAAAAATTGGGGTTGGGGTTGGGAAGGGGGGATATGATGAGAGAAAGTGGTGGAGTGAGGTAAGAAAAATATTTTATATTTTATTTTTGAGCGAAAATTAGTAATACTTTAATCTTTAATTTTAACTAATTATAATAATTTATTTAATTTTTGTTAAGGTGAAATATTTTGTCCACGTGGAGTGTTATGTGATAATATTTTTCAAATGAACAAGAGATTGTAGTACACACAACATGATGAAAATGGAATAAAAGAGAGAGATGTGTTTCTCAAACTAATAAGTGATAGTTTAGGTATGAAACTCATCCCCCAATAGTTTAGGTATGAAACTCAAAAAATGAGGATAGTTCAGGTGTGTTTTTGACACTTATCTCTTATATTTTCAATACACACCCTCACGTGCAGGCATGATTATTTTTCATGGGGTCAAGTAAGTGCAAATTCATTTTGAGGACGGATGTAAATGCAATTTGAACTTAAGACATTTATATGCTTTTATATTATATTGAAATGTATGATCATCTAAATTCTTACGCTATTAGAGAAAGTATACTATTATTTATTTGATTATATATATCTTAAACACACAAAAATTTTAAAAAAAATTCTAAGTGAAATTCATATGAAAGACACAATTTCAACCAAATATTATTTAATTGGTAATGTTTGAACATTCTGGTAATAATATTCTACTTCTATGATTTTATAAATACAATATCAGTTGAAGAACAATAGGGATGTAGCTCAAATGGTAGAGCGCTCGCTTTGCATGGCACGGGGTTCGGTCCCCCGCATCTCCATTTGTTATCTCTTTTCATTTTGGTGAGGGAGTATGGGGGGTTGGCTGGCATGGTCCGCCATCGTTACGGTAGTTATTTAGGAATCATTTGGTAGTTGGTTAGAGTTATGCATGTATTAATACTGTATGAATTAACTATGAGGGAAGTTATGTATTATTTTATGCGTGTATTCATTATGCAGAAATTAATTATTCATATATTAGTTATTCCACATTTTATTCTACATAAAATAATACATAGGTTTTCTCATAATTTATATATGTATTAGGGTCTTGGAATATTGGGACTTTATCGGGAAAGTCAATAGAGTTAGTTAAGATTCTTAAGAAGAAGAAGATTAATATAGCTTGCGTCCAAGAGACTAAATGGGTAAGACCTAAAGCTAAGGAGGTGGACGGGTACAAACTTTGGTTTTCAGGCAAGTCGAGATATAGGAATGGAGTAGGGATCTTAGTAGATAGCGAGCTTAGAGATCAGGTGGTAGAGGTTAGGAGGATCAATGATATGATGATGACGATTAAGTTAGTCGTTGGAGGGCTCACCATGAACATTATTAGTGCCTATGCACCGCAAGTGGGGTTGGACGAGGAGATAATAAGGCTCTTTTGGGAGGACTTGGACGAAGTGGTGGTCAGTATACCGCCTACTGAGAAGCTATTCATAGGAGGAGATTTCAATGGACACATTAGGTCTGTTTCGACGGGCTATGATGAGGTGCATAGAGGATTTGGTTTCGGGTGCAGGAATGGTGGAGGAGCCTCACTCCTGGATCTCGCAAAAGCTTTTGCATTAATGGTAGCCAACTCAAGTTTTCTAAAGAAGGAGAAGCACTTGGTAACCTTTCGTAGATCGAGGGCGGCGATGCAAATAGACTTTTTGCTCCTTAAAAAAAGATGATAAAAGCCTCTGTAAGGACTGCAAGTTCATACCAAGTGAGAATCTTACGACCCAACATAAGCTATTGGTCATGGACTTGGACATAAGAAGGAAGAAGAAGAAGAGGGTCGTGGATGACCGACCGAGGATTAGGTAGGGTCGTTTGACTCCGTCTAGTGCCTTAGAAATGGGGGAGAAGCCGATGGCTATGGAGACATGGGATAGTAGGGGAGATGCGAGTAGTATTTGGGATAGGACGGTCAGTTGCATTAGGAAAATAGCTAGAGAGGTGTTGGGGTCACACGAGGCAGTCATGGTGGGCACCGAGGGGATTGGTGATGGAAGGGAGAAGTACAGGGAAAGGTAGAAGCAAAGAAGCTGGCATATGTAAAAGTTGGTAGATAGCAAGGATGACGAAGAGAAGCGAACGAACAGGGAAAAGTATAAGATCGGCGAATAAGGAGGCGAAGATGGCAGTTTCGGCGGCTAAAACAGCAGCTTTTGAACGCCTTTATGCAGAACTAGAGGACAGAGACGGGGATAAGAAGATATTTAAGCTTGAAAAGGTGAGAGAAAGGAAGGCACGCGACTTAGATCAAGTGAAGTACATCAAGGACGAGGATGGCCAAGTACTGGTACAGAAATTCCGCATTAGACAGAGATGGCAGTCATACTTTCACGAACTCTTGAACGAAGGAAAGGACAGATAATTTGTGTTGGGAGACTTGGAACACTTAGATAGGTGTCGCGACTTTGGGTATTGTAGGAGAATAAAGGTTGAGGAGGTTAAGGGAGTTGTTCGTAGGATGTGCAGGGGAAAAACGACCAGACCTGACGAGATCCTTGGAGAATTTTGGAAGAATGCAGGTAAGGTTGGATTGGAGTGGCTGACTACGTTGTTTAATATCATTTTCAAGACATCGAAGATGTCGTAAGAATGGAGGTGGAGTACAATTATTCCCGTATATAAGAACAAGGGAGACATTCAAAGTTGGAGCAACTATAGAGGTATGAAACTGCTAAGTCATACTATGAAAGTGTGGGAAAGAGTGACGGAAATGAGGGTGAGGAGAAGTGTGTCTATTTCAGAGAACCAGTTTGAATTCATGCTGGGGAGTTCGACTACAAAAGCCAGTCATATTGTAAGGAGATTGATGGAGCAGTATAGGGAGCGGAAAAGGGACTTACACATGATATTCATTGACCTAGAAAATGCCTATGACAAAGTGCCAAGAGAGGTCCTATGGAGATGCTTGGAGGCGAAATATATACCTATGACGTACATTAGAGCGATTAAATATATGTACGATGGAGCTAAGACCAGGATAAGGACGGTAGGAGGAGACTCAGAGCACTTTTCTGTCACGATGGGGGGTGGGGTTGCACCAGGTATCGGCTCTTAGCCTGTTTCTATTCGCCCTAGTGATGGATCAATTGACAAGACAAATACAAGATGAGGTTCCTTGGTGTATGTTGTTCGCGGATGACATAGTCCTGATTGACAAGACTCGCAACGGAGTTAACGATAAGATGGAGGGATGGAGACAGACGTTGGAGTCTAAATGATTTAAATTGAGTAGGACCAAGATAAAATACTTAGAGTGCAGGTTCAATAGCCTGCCCCGTGAGGTTGATGGGGAAGTGAGGCTTGGTACCCAGGCCATTCAAAAGAAAAGAAGCTTCAAGTATCTTGGGTCTATTATACAAGAAGATGGGGATATCGACGACGATGTTGCACACCGTATTGGTATAGGATGGATGAAATAGAGGCTCACCTCCGGAGTGTTGTGTGACAAGAAAGTGCCATCAAAACTCAAAGGAAAGTTCTACAAAGTGGTGGTTAGACCGACTCTATTGTATGGGGCGGAGTGTTGTCCAATCAACAAACTTCATATCCAGAAGATGAAAGCCGCGTAAATGTGAATATTGTGGTGGATGTGTGGGCATACTAGGATGGATAGAATTAGGAATGAAGATATTCGAGATAAGATGGGAGTGGCATCAGTTGAGGACAAGATGCGGGAAGCGAGACTGAGATGGTTTGGGCATGTGAAGAGGAGAGATGCAGATGCTCTAGTGCGGAGGTGCGAGAGGTTGGCTATGGACGGTTTCAAGAGGGGCAAAGGGAGGCCGAATAAGTATTTTGAAGAAGTGATTAGACATGATATGGCACAGTTACAGCTCACCGAGGACATGACCTTTGATAGGAGGCTGTGGAGTACTCAGACTAAGATAGTGGGATAGGTGGCCTATCTTTTCTCCATAGTAGTCGTAGTTTTGCTCATTTGTTTATTAACATTTGATTCCTGCATTTGATTACTGCTTATATTTGTTGGTCCGGTTTACTTTGGGTATCCTATTTATCTATAGTAATTAATGCTCTTTTCTTTTCGATCTCTCCTACCCTGACTTTCTCGCTCTTATTTCTCATATTTTATATTGTTTTCGATATACTTGGCTCTATTGATCTATGTCTTGTTTTTCTTGTTTCTCCTCTCTTGTTCTTCTCTCTTACGCCAAGGGTCTTTCGGAAACAGCCGCTCTACCTTCCAAGGTAGGGGTTAGGTCTACGTACACTCTACCCTCCCCAGACCCCACATGGTGGGACTATACTGGGCTTGTTGTTGTTGTTGTTGTTGTATTAGTTATGCTTATTTTTAAATTGTAAACCAAACGTTATATTAAGTTTATATATGAATAACTTATTTTCTATCTATCTATTAAACATCGTATAAGTTATGTAGAAATTAGTATATGAATAATGTATTTCTTATCCTGCTTACTTTAATAATTAAACGAAGCCATGCGCTCCACTTGAGATCATATATAATAATGTTATATTTTAAAAAATATATATATATACTTAAATATATATGTGTGAAGCCATGTTTAAATATTATGTAATGAAATGCGATGTTCATTTGGTGCACCTATCTAAGTGAAGTTTGAAATTTAAATCTTATATTTTTTTTCTTCTAAAATGAGATAACACATCTCTAACTTATTACTGATAGCATTTTTGGTGTTTTAATTAATAACTTTTTTTTCTTTAATTTTTCAAAAATTTCAAGTTCACATTGAAAATTTCTAATTTTTTTAGCACTATAAATTTTTATATATAATTAAATCAAATATGTATATAAAAACTAGAAGTGATGGATAATACATCATACAATCAATTTAATACCTTCATGCATGCACATACCCACCATAAATTAGCAGCAACTTCCTGTTCAATGAAATTAGCCCAAGAATCCTTGTGAAAAAGCAAATCGTTGCATGGTCAAGCTGACACATGCATATCAAATTGCCAAGGTACAAGAAATAGTACAAATTAACATTTTAGAATATATTTTCACATGGCTGCGTCCAATAGACCCTTGTGGTCGGGTTCTTCTCCGAACTCTCCGTATAGCGGGAGCTTTAGTGCACCGGGCTGACCTTTTTTTCACAATTCTGAGAATATATATCTAGAAACAGCTAACAAAAGATGACAAGACCACCGGAAATTGAGCGAGTTGAAAGATAGAGCATATCTATAAAACAAGCTGAAATATATCACTTATTGAAGATACATGTATGGGACAAACTTATTGAAGAAATCCAATTGCTTCCATAAATTTACTACAAGTAAGAGCTACAAAAACAGAGTAGCTAGCATTAGAAGAGAACTGAAACTAGATTTGACCGCCAGCTTCTTTTGGTTCAAGCATATCTCGTGATAGATTGGTAGATATATTTGTGAAAAACTTCTGTTAATCTGTGTTTACACCTCTAGCTAATAGAAAAGAAAAATAAATGATGAGACAATAATAAAATAATTGCAAGCAAAGCCGGATCAAAGAAGACATTGGCAGAAACACAGATTGGCATTACTGTCCATAAAGCTGAAAAAGAGTACTGGTTACTCTCTTACTCTGCATCTTCAGGAACTTTTCCTGGATTTTTGTCCTTGAAGTCCACCAACTGAGCGAATAAGTAGGCTTCAGCAAGAGAGAAAAGGGTATCAATAAGTGCATAGTCAGGTTCATCAAATGAATCCCGAAGCAAGGTATTGCCATAAGTAGCGACTTTATCATCCTTGGAAAGCTCCCTAAATCCATGATAAGCTACTTTCACATATTTGTGTCGGTCCATCTGTTACATGAGAAAGCAGAAAAAGGAAGACCAGTTAAATAAGAAAGAAATGAAACTACAATCATAAGCGAGGATGAAGAGTAATTCATGATTAAGACAGGAAACAATTACAATGCAAGGACAAAGTGGCGACAAACCTTTAATATATTCCCCCTCTTTTTATCAAGAACTAAGCCTCTGACCATATAGCTCCAATCAAATGACCATTTCAACAGCTACACAACACACAACATAGTGAAAAATCTTCCAGTTATCACTTCATACATCAGTAATAATAAAAAAGGAAAACTCAGATTCAATAGTCAAATAGTCCGCCAGCACTTAAAATAAATGCATTGTATTGTAGTAAGTCTCAAAGAAACTTGTTAAGTTTCAAGGTTATTCGTCAAAATGGCTATCATATTGACACTGCAAATGAAGTAAAGGTTGAATACCTTTATATTACTATAATAAATACGGAGAAGAAAATTGTGCACGAAAAATTACCTTCACTTTCTTCTGGGTTGTACCATACAAATATTGCTATTGTTGAATCACATGTCATTGTAAATAAAAGGTTTACTGATTCTAATGATTTTATCATTTGGGTCATCCCGGTTATAATATGATGCGCAGAATTATTGAGAATTCACATGGACAGACTTTGAAGATTCAGAAAATTCTTCAATCTAAGGAATTCTCTTGTGTTTCTTGTTCCCAAGGAAAACTGATTTTCAAACCATCAGCAACTAAGGTTGGGATTGAATCCTCTGCGTTTCTAGAACGTATACAGGGTGATATATGTGGACCAATTCACCCTTCATGTGGACCAGTTAAATATTATATGGTATTGATAGATGCGTCTACAAGATGGTCACATGTGTGCTTATTATCAACTTGCAACATGGCTTTTGTGAGATTGTTAGCTCAAATTATAAGGTTAAGAGCACAATTTCCAGATTATGCAATAAAGACAATTCGTCTTGATAATACTGATGAATTTACATCTCAATCATTTAATGATTATTGTATGTCGATTGGAATAAAAGTTGAGCATCCGGTCGCTCATGTCCTTACTCAAAATGGTCTAGCAGAATCATTGATTAAATGTCTCCAATTGATAGCTAGATCATTGCTAATGAGGATAAAACTTCTTATTTCAGTATGTGGGCATGTTATTTTGCATGCAGCAGCACCTGTGCGCATAAGGCCAACAAATTATCATGAATTTTCTTCATTATAGTTGGCGTTTGGAAGGGAGCCAAATATATCCCATCTTAGAATATTTGGGTGTGCGGTATATGTCCCAATTACTCCATCGCACCGCACAAAGATGGGTCCCCAAAGAAGGTTGGGAATATATGTTGGGTATGAATCTCCTTTTATTATAAAATATTTGGAACCTATGACTGGAGATTTATTTACGGCAAGATTCGCTGATTGTCATTTTGATGAATTAATATACCCAACATTAGGGGAGAACATAAGCAGTTGAAAAATGAGATAGATTGGAATTCATTGTCACTATCTCATTTAGATCCTCGAATAAATCAATGTAAACAAGAAGTTCAAAAGATGATTATTTGTAGAATATTGCAAATCAACTGCCGGATGCATTTACTAACCTTCCGCGGGTTACTAAATCGCATATCCCAGCTGCTAATGCTCAAGTTCGAGTTGATGTCCCGGTAGGACAACTTGTTCTGGCAAATGAGTCTAGGCCATGCTTAAAACGAGGTCATGATGGCACCTACTATAACCCTCTAGTAGGTAAGCCAACCCGTCAACCCGGAACTTCAAGTAATGTGTTTGAAGGTAAAAACTATATAAGAGCATTGAATTATAAAAGTAAACATAATGAATAAGCGGAAGTAAACCAAACCATGTTTTAAACAACTAAAGATCCCTCCCAGAACCTGGAAGTCACAAATACAGAGCTGCTATAAAATAAAAGACGAGTACAAGTCTCGAAAGTGGACCGGACATATATATACAACAACTGGCTAGTCTCAAAAGGCAAAAGACGGGCCATCCATTCTGAAGGAGACAGAAGTGATCCAAAAACGCCAAGTTATCACCCTAGTCTCCGAATCTGACTGCAACAAGCTTGATCTATTCGTGACAGTAGCTGGTGCTCGGTCCTGCATCACGAAAGTAGATGCAGAGTGTAGTATTAGTACCAAAACAACAGGTACCCAGTAGGCATCATAGGCCGACTGAGCAGAAAAGGTGAAAACAATATGAAAAAGAGGAATAAGCCTAAATAGGAATCAACATAAGCATCTAAAGTGAAAAGAGTACTATCTACGAGAGCTACAACTAACTATACCCAACTGGGCCCCCATAAGCCCAGCCAGGACACTCGTACGCAAGTTAAATAAAAACCCGAACGAACCCCCATAAGTTCGCCGAGTACACAGAATAGCTACAACTACCAAGGCTAGGAACCGAGAATATGCGATGTCAGGAACCGAAGTACTGTATCATTTCCAAAACCCAGAATCTCTAAGAGTCAATCGATCTAGGGGTGACTTAGGGGTCGAGGCCGGGACTGGGACCCAGATGCTCGCCCGAATATTAAAAGTGGCCAAGGCAGGGACTAGGTACCCGGATGCTTGCCATAATACATAAGTGCGGGACTGGGTACCTGGATGCTCGCCGTAATACATCGATGCGGTCGAGGCCGGGACTTTATACCCGGATGCTCACCGTAATACATCAGTATGATCGAGGCCAGGACTGGATACCCGGATGCTCGTCATACTATCAAGTCGGCGGAGGTCGGGACTGAGTACCCGGATGCTCCCCGATAATTCAGAACGGAGGCCGGGACTGGGTACCCGGATGCTCATAGATAATTTATCCCATGGTTTCGAATATATCCTTTCCAACTAATCAACAACAGTACCGAGAATTTCCTCTACAATGTGTCAACTGATATGCCGCCAAAACTTGAACCGGAGCCGAAGCCAAACGATCATGAATTCTAGTATTGCCAACGCATCTCAAAAGTTATGACTATATCGAGTTATGGGTGGAAGTGTTATTAAGAGCAAGGGTATCGCCTAGCTAAGGCCAACTACTAGGCACTAGCCCGCTACACCATTCTACAGGGATCTAAGTCCACCAGAGCGACACCGGGCATATAAAGCAAGTTTACATCCTATACTAAGGCCAACATACTCTACAATATCAACAACATGCTCATTCAACTCTCCTTATAATACTAACAAATAACGATAAGATACACATGCTTCTAAATACCTGAAAAACCTGATAACAAGCCTAAAGCATGATTTCTAACACCTATACTAAGGCCAACATACTCCACAGTATCAACAACATGCTCATTCAACTCTCCTTATAATACTAACAAATAACGACAAGATACATCTACTTCTAAATACCCGAAAAACCCGATAACAAACCTAAAACATGATTTCTAACACCTGAGATATACAATTAAACTACCCCACCAAAATCCCAACTATTTCAACATGCTTTCACACATTCCAACTCAATCTAAAGAATGGTAAACCGTAGCCTACCTGTAGGCCAAACACGCGGGCTCCAAATCACTGTGCTGGAGCTTTTCCCTTTCGAACGGCCTCGGAACACTGCCAAGCTGTCAAAAATAGAACCACAACATCGATACGGTCGTTTCGACACTAATTTCATAATTTTTGGAAATGGACCAATTTTTGGGTCGAAAACGGGAATTGTGGGACCCACATACGAAATTCCGGATTTGACCCCCAAAACAGGTTCTAAACGTCACCCCAAGCTCAAAAATCAGATTTATAATACAATTCGGGGTGGGAAATTACGCAAGACGATCAAACAACCAAAACTCATAAATTCGGACTAAAGGACCAAAAATGGCAGCATCAAAATCAGTAAATTCTGGAAATACGAGACTCTTTCAACCCAAAAAAATTGCACTATGATGATCCTTGCGAAAAACTCCACAATCTAGCCTCAAGAATCACTCAAAATGGAGTTATATTGACCAAGATACACTCTTTAAAAATTCAATAAAATTTCATTCCGAAAATCACTAAATCTGCAGCTAAAAATCAATTTATTACCTCGAACTACGTGCCAAAAAACAGATTCTGAAACTTCCACAATGTTCTCCTTAAATTTCCACGCAAGATAGCCTCTGGAATCACCCAAATCGGATTTATATTGGTCAAGAAATAACTTGTCAAAGTTCTTCAAAAATCCATTCCGAAAATGGATACTGCTGCAAATAAAATCACGATTTTTACGTGAATCGAATGCTCCAAATCAGTTTTCAATCTCTCCAATGCGTTCTCCACGAAAAACCTCACAATTTTGCCTTTTGAATCACCCAATTTGAAGCTATATAACTCAAGATAAAGGGTTTTAAAGTTGGAGAAAAACCCAAAAACGTTTTTTGCTTCTGCATCAGCTTTTTGCTGCAATAAGTGATTTTGGAAAATTCCAAAATCTCCGACGGGGTGCTCGGGATTCGTTCGGAATTCGATAAAAATAAACCAAATATGCTACCCCACTAAATTCGACATTACGGACTCAATGACGCATTCAGAATTTCCATACGAGATTATTTTAATAAAAAGTGGGCCTCACACCCAAAAGTCATTTTCCACAACGGGTCTCGATATTAGCTCGGAAGCCTCGGGAAGCGAACGAAAGGTCGTTCCTGACCAAAATTGACATTCTGGAACTAACCGCGCTGTCAGAATTTTTATTCGAGCGTGTTTTCCAAGAATGTTGACCAAAGTCAACTATAGGCTAAGTTTCAAAGTCAAAAGCGTCAAATGGCCCCAAACTCGTATCGATTGCCTCGATAGTCATTCCAACAGTGCTACTAGCCTAATTTGGTCATTCCGGAGCTGATGGAACCATCAGAATTTGAATTCGAGATTTCGTTAGCCCAAAACTCAAAAAGTCGCAACTAAACTAATTTAGGCCTTTAAAATACCAAAATGGACTCGGAACCTCTAAAAATTTAACCAACACTTCTTCTAGACAAAAAACCATCTCCTGAATCCAACGGAGTTGTCGGAATTCCATTCCAAGCATCGAAACTCCAAAAGTTGACCAAAGTCAAACCTTGGCTTAAAGTTCCTCAAATTCTCAACTCAAGGCCTCAAATCTTCGTTACAGCTCCAAAACTGATTCCGTAAAGTCTCCTAACCCAATTTAGACATTTCAGAGCTGCTGGAATCGACGAAATTCCATTCCGAGATCTGTAGCTCCGATTGACCCCAAATACCACTTTTTAATACTTAAAGCTTATGAAAACTCAAAATTTCCAAAGACTTAACTTTTCATAGGATTTTCTAAAAATCAACACCCGGTAACAATCATAAACGACTCGGGGCATCTAAAGGGAGGGGTAAAATAGTCATTTTACAAAAATTTCAAAAATGATCTTGAGGGTCATTACAATAAAATATTTGGAACCTATGACTGGAGATTTATTTACGGCAAGATTCGCTGATTGTCATTTTGATGAATCAATATACCCAACATTAGGAGAGAACATAAGCAGTTGAAAAATGAGATAGATTGGAATTCATTGTCACTATCTCATTTAGATCCTCGAATAAATCAATGTGAACAAGAAGTTCAAAAGATGATTATTTGTAGAATATTGCAAATCAACTGCCGGATGCATTTACTAACCTTCCGCGGGTTACTAAATCGCATATCCCAGCTGCTAATGCTCAAGTTCGAGTTGATGTCCCGGTAGGACAACTTGTTCTGGCAAATGAGTCTAGGCCATGCTTAAAACGAGGAAGACCAATTGGTTCCAAAGACAAAAATCCTCAAAAAAAGAAAGGAATAAATGATCAAGATGATCATAATTTGGAGGCGAGTGCTCAAGAAGAGCCCAGAGACACAACAAATGGTGTTACCACCGAGGAGGTCCAAGTACCTGAAAATAATGAGAATGAAGAAATCTCAATAAGTTATGTCTCGATAGGAAAATGGTGGAACCGAAATGATATTGTGGTCGATAATATTTTTGCTTATAATATTGCCATTGAAATAATACAACAAGATAAGGATCTTGAACCAAAATTTGTCGATGAATGCAGAGAGAGAAATGATTGGCCAAAATGGAAGGATGCAATTCAAGCAGAGTTAACTTCACTTGAAAAATGTGAAGTTTTCGGATCAATAATCCAAACACCTGAAAGGTGTCAAGTTAGTAGGGCACAAATGGTTTTTTGTGCGTAAACGAAATGAAAAGGGTGAAGTCGTAAGATATAAAGCATGACTTGTAGCCCAAGGTTTTTTGCAAAGACCTGGCATTGACTATATGGAAACATATTCCCTTGTGGTGGATGCAATTACCTTCAAGTATCTAATG
Organism: Solanum dulcamara; assembly: GCF_947179165.1. NCBI lineage: Eukaryota > Viridiplantae > Streptophyta > Magnoliopsida > Solanales > Solanaceae > Solanum > Solanum dulcamara. Next base: position 2,611,962 of record NC_077245.1, read on the forward strand.
AATTTGGTAGTTCATGAAAAGCTTGAAATGCACCTAATGGACGTGGTCACTGCCTATTTATATGGCTCATTGGACCACGACATTTTTATGAAAATTCCCGAAGGGTTCAAAGTCCTTGAAGCATATAAGGATTCTCGAGACAATTGATCAATAAAGCTTCAGAAATCCTTGTACGGGTTGAAACAATCAGGGCGAATGTGGTAGAACTGTCTTAGCGAATATTTGCTAAAAGAAGGATATAAAAATGATCCAATTTGCTCTTGTGTCTTTATGAGAAGGTCTGAATTTGAATTTGTCATAATAGCAGTATATGTTGATAATTTAAATATTATTAGAACTCCAGAAGAACTTTCAAAGGCAGTAAAATATCTGAAAAAAGAGTATGAAATGAAAGACCCCGGAAAGACAAAATTTTGTCTTGGTCTACAAATTGAACATTTTACAAATGGGATATTTGTCCATCAGTCAACATATACTGAAAATATTTTAACGAGGTTTTATATGGATAAAGCACATCTATTGAGTACCCCAATGGTTGTGAGATCCCTTGATATTAATAAAGATCCATTTCGACCTCATGAAAATGATGAAGAACTTGTTGGTGCTGAAATACCATATCTTATTGCAATTGGTGCATTAATGTATCTTTCCAATAACTCTAGACCAGATATAGCTTTCTCAGTAAACTTGTTAGCAAGATTTAGTTCTTCCCCAACGTGCAGACACTGGAATGGAATTAAACATATATTCAGATACCTTCGAGGTACCATTGATATGGGATTGTTTTACTCAAATGATTTCACATCACAATTGATCGGTTATGCAGATGCGAGATATTTATCTGATCCCCATAAAGGTCGATCGCAGACAGGCTATTTATTTACATGTGGTGGTACAGCTATATCATGGCGTTCAACAAAGTAAACTATGGTTGCCACTTCCTCAAATCATGCAGAGATAATAGCCATTCATGAAGCAAGTCGAGAATGTGTTTGGTTAAGATCTATAACTCAACACATTCAAGAACCATGTGGTCTTTCTTTGAAAAGAGACATTCCAACAATATTATATGAAGACAATGCTGCATGTATAGCTCAACTGAAGGGAGGATACATCAAAGGAGACAGAACAAAACATATTTCACCAAAATTCTTTTTCACTCATGATCTTCAAAAGAATGGTGAAATAGATGTCCAATAAATTCGTTCAAGTGACAATTTGGCAGATATATTTACCAGAGTATTACCAACTTCAACCTTTGAGAAAATGATATACAAAATTTGAATGCGTCGTCTTCGAGATATTAAGTGATGTTTTCATCAGGGAGAAAAAAATATGCGTTGTACTCTTTTTTCCTTAGCCAAGGTTTTGTCCCACTAGGTTTTTCCTGATAAGGTTTTTAATGAGGCAACACTCAAGGCGTATTATCAGATGTGTGTACTCTTTTTCCTTCACTAGACTTTTTTCCACTGGATTTTTCCTAGTAAGGTTTTCACGAAGCACAACTTGTTTCTTGTAAAGTTTTCTTTTATGAGGCACATTATGCGTGAACATCCAAGGGGGAGTATTAGGAAGAAGTGGATGTTCCACTTACTTTCCTTCCACTTATTTTCCCTTTTCCTTCCCACCCTCAATTGTCCCCCTACGTCCCCTTTTCCTTCCCACCCTCAATTGTCCCCCTACGTCCCCTTTTCCTTTCCTATAAATTGAGTCGTTTTACAATGTAAATGTAGATACACAGATATATAAAATCTTCCTCTCATCTGTTTTGTTTTCCTTTCAATTACTCTCTCCTCCTTATATTGTTAAATTAGTGTATTTTACAACATTTTGTCAAATTTTATTTTATTTTTCCTATATTTTATCTTTCTAGAACTCACTTATGAAATTACACTGAGTATGTTATTATTATTATTGTTAATTAATTATAATTTATATAAAAACACATATTATATATTTATTGATCAGCTAAAAATAAATGATATTCTAGATAATTAATGTGTTGTGATAATTATTCTATCCTTTGCTTAATCATCTCTACTTCCTTTTCTTCACTTCATATCATATGTACAAAGCACATGATACCTTTCTTAAAACTAATGACTTATAAGTTTGTTACTCTTCTAACACATTATATATATAGCATGAAACAACTTAAATAATATAAAATCAAAGCGCGCAAATCGAAAAAATAATAATGGTACCTTATATACCTTAATTCTCTTCTTCTTTTTTTCCTTTTTACATATTATAATAGCTTTCTTAAATATTTTTTATATTATAATAAATTTTGTTATGTGTGTATAATTGTATATGTGAAGGGAAATCAAGTGCGTTATGATGAAGTAGATTCAATATTGGTGGATGCATGGGGAGGAAGTGGTGGATCAGAATGGAATTACAAGTTTAAAACTCCAATTAAAGAGATACTGATAAATCATGGAGAAATTATAGACTCCATCATGTTTATAACTGTTACTGAACAAGGAGATACAATAAAATCACAAAGATTTGGTGGCAATGGTGGTCGAAGAGACAAGGTACATATATATTTTCGGGATCTCTGTACAAATAGCCAGACATATATTTACTATTTAATTTTTCTAATCGATATACATAGATCACACACAATTATATACACACTATATATATATTATACATCCCCAAGCTATTTTTAGTTTAATCAGCTATTTGTGTATATATACATAAGAGAAACTTCTAATGCAACGACAAAAATAAATTATCCAAATTTTGTTTAGGTCTAGATGTGATTTTCTTGCACTTTTTCGAGATCTTCATTAAAATTTCTGAGTCAACTACTGTTTTAACCGACGCGCTGATAATTTTCACTTTAATGACAGGTTCATATTGAGGCAGCTCCATTGGAATATTTGAGAGGGATCAAGGGAACATATGGAAATTATGGTGGGAAATTGGTTGTAAAATCTTTAAGTTTTATGACAAATGGAGGGAGAATATATGGACCAATTGGAAAGGAGGCTGGTGGAACTCCATTTTCATTTGTGATGAAAAAAGGTGGAGCTATTGTTGGATTCCATGGGCGTTGTGGGTCGTATCTTGATGCTATTGGTGTTTATTTGGAGAAACTTAGGCCTGAACCAAAAGAAGCTGATCAAACAAAAGTTGAGCCAAATGAACCAATGGTTGAAGAAATTGAAATCCATGATGTACATATACTACTACTAACTTTATTTTTCTTTATTATTATGAGCTCTTTTCATGTGGAACTAGACGACAACGTCGATTTACCCGCCAGTCCAGTTTAATTTGTTGCTAGCTAGATCCTGATTCGATCTTATCAGGAATCACAAATTTGACCAATTAATGAACCTTTTCAAACGGTTTCTTTTTAAGACCAAAAATAATTTAATTTGTGTATAAAGACTTTGATTTGATAGGGGTGGTGAATTCAATACGAATAGTCTAATGACTTTTTGTGAGAAATAGTATTATACATATGAGGTTAATTTTTCATATACTATCCAATAAAATGGTGTAGCTGAACAAAAAAATGATGAGCCGCCATGTTCTTTAAGCTTGTATCTATCTAAAAACAATGTGTGGGGGTGGGGGGTGTTAAAGTTGTGTACATATTCCAAGAAGAACATCCTCTAGAAAGACGCCTTTTTGCATTGCACTTATTCATGTTAACTAAATTTCAATTCTTATTGATTTTACATATTCTTTGTTTTAACCCATTTGTGACATTTTAAAATTAAATAGTCAAGGCAGAGAATAGTTTTTTTCGCTTGTCAGTATTCACACCAAATCAATAGATGCATGGTTTGCACATAAATTTTTTTCAGTATTTAATATATAGATTCTCTTGCGCGTTATTAATTAGTTTAATGATAGTTATATTGATGTAAATATTGAGTGCGTACAGGTGTTTATCAGTTTATAGAATTATAAACTTTTTATTTTTAACAATTGTAATTTTGTATGAAAATTATAATGAACATATAATTTTGATTTTACATATTGCAAACAGAAAATGGATGTGATGAAGACTATTGTGCCAAGAAGTGCTGGACCTTGGGGTGGATGTAGTGGAAAAGGTTGGGATGATGGAGTATTTTGTACTATAAAACAAGTGCAAGTTCATATGGACACACATAGCACAGCTATATCAGGAATTCAAATTGAGTATCTAAAGAAATTAGACAAAACAGTATTTTGGTCACACCTTCATGGTGGTCTTGGAGCTGGGAGTGGAATAATTACAAAGGTATGAATTAATTTATACATATATGTGTGTGTTCTCTTTTCATTTCTTCCTAATTAATATACTTTTTGCATTCGTTCATACTTTTGTTGTAGTAGATCGTCTTGTATTTATCCTCTCCATTAACAAAGGTCCTATGTAGATTTGGTGGACTCCAGGTGTACATAATTGTACTTAGAGATTTTCATCTTATACGAATCCCTGTTCAATTCTTTTGAATAATTCCATTTTCTTCCACTTCACTCTGAAAAACAACAAGGACAAATTTAGTCACATTTTCATGTGCAAAAGACTCTTTTATCCCCCCCCTCTTTTCGTATGATAAATTTTTCTTAGAATATAGAGTGTGCGGGCAGTTAAATATTATTTCAATTAAAATTGAGATACTAATGCACGTTCTTCCCAAATTCTTCGAGAAAAAAATCCAAATTTACCAGCTTCCAGCTATTGACTATGGTTAAAACTTACCCTCTGGATAGACTTCCGAAAAACTTTTTCTAACAATGAGGGTAATATACATTAGACAAAAATCTAACAGAGCACATATCGTTGTTCAATTTCGGATAGTATACGAGCAACTTTGGAAATTTTCTCTAATTTGAATGTAGATGGATGGATATAAAAGACTCATATAATCAATTTGAAATCGAAATATAATTGATTGATTTTTATTATTATTGTGAAGGGAGAAATAGGTATTTATTTATTTTCATTTTTTGGTGGATTTGATATGCAGATAAACATTGATGGTGACAATGAATTCTTGATTGGAATTGAAGGATTTTATAGTCCAGTGGACCGCAATGGGGGCCTAGACACAATAAGACAAATCACATTTTATACAAATAAGGGAAAATATGGACCTTATGGAACTGAAATTGGAACTTATTTTAGCTCTTCAGCAGCTAGAGGAAAAATTGTTGGTTTTCATGGAAAAAGTGGTGTTTACTTGAACGCAATTGGTGTTCATATGGAATATTTCTAATTTTTTCATGTTTCAAAATTAAGCTTACATAAAAAATACGGTTATCAATATACATATATGAACCTCAGGTGAACCCAGTGTCATATGTAATAAAAATACTATGTAAATACTATATGTAATAAAAAGTTAGAAAATGATTAATTTTCTGACTCATCAAGTGATAAATATAAGCTCCGTCGATGTTCAAAAAATTGTTAAGGCAGAATTTGTGTTCAGAATTGAAGATGATAATGCAAGGTAAGACTGCGTAGAATAGACTCTTATGGTCGGGCCCTTTCCCGGATCTTGCACATAGCAGGAGCTTTAGTGCACCGGACTGCCCTTTTTCATATATATTTTTTTATTGAGGAAAAAACCGATTTAGCTATATAAGTAATAAAAATAATCTCCATTCACAAACATTGGGGATGTAGCTCAAATGTTATAGCGCTCGCTTTGCATGCATCTCCTCGTATCTCCATTTGCTCTGTCTATCTTAAAATTTTTCAATTTTCGTTCTTTTTTGTTTGTCATGTTGCGGAGTATATTATTTGTTACAATAGTAAATTTCACGGTCTAAATGATTTCATTGAAGTTACAACATGAGCTTTTTCTAAATATCTTATTTAGAACAGATTCCAAATTAATATTGAACACCGAATAAAAAATAAAAGAGAATAATAAACACTTATAATAATACGCCCACATTCTTGGAGTTCTATATGAAGAAACTTTTAGAAATATTCCATGTGAACACCAACAGCATTCAAGAAAACACCACATTTTCCATGAAAACCAACAATTTTTCCTCTAGCTGCTGAAGATCTAAAATAAGCTCCAATTTCAGTTCCATAAGGTCCATATTTTCCCTTATTTGTATAAAATGTGATTTGTCTTAATGTATCTAGGCCCCCATTTTCCTTCACTGGACTATAATATCCTTCAATTCCAATCAAGATTTCATTTTCACCATCAATGTTTATCTGCATATCAAATTCACAAAAAAAAAATTAATTAAAAAATGAACAAATTAATTTATCTCGAATTCAAATTCGAAAAAAAATCATACTTTTTTAATAACATTGTCATAATTCCCAGCTCCAATACCAAAACCACCATGAAGTTGTGACCAAACTGAAGTTTTGTCTTTCTTTTCATACTCAATTTGAATTCCAGATACAGCTGAGATTATTGTGTTCATATAAATGTGTACTTGTTTAATAGTACAAAATACACCATCATCCCAACCCTTTCCACTACATCCTCCCCAAGGTCCAGGACTTCGCGGCTGAATACACTTCATCACGTCTAATTTCTGTACGCAATATAAAAATAGTTAAAAAATTGTAACGTAACAATTAACTAAACTTTATGCACTTTAACAATAGTACTACATGTACACGTACGTACATTAGGGAATTTGTCACTAATTTCTTCAACTTTCGAATCTTTTAGTGGTTTACTATGTTCGGGTGCAGCAACATGCTGCAAATAAACGCCAATGGCATCAAGGTAAGCTCCATAACGCCCGTGGAACCCCACAATCGCGCCACCTTCTTTGAGCACGAGTGAAAACGGGGTTCCACCAGCCGCGGCCCCAATTGTTCCGTAAGTCTTCAAATTAGTCGTAAAACAGAGAGATTTTACAACCAAATGGCCAACATAATATCCCAATGTACCTCTAATGCCTGTCAAATATTCCCAAGGAGCGTTCTCAATAGTAACCTGGCAAACAGGGCACACTACAAATAAAATAAAGGATTTTGCAACAGTTAATTAGCTGACAATTATATTATTGTCGCTATATTATATTTAGTAGCAATAATATAATATGGATAGTTATAACCAAAATTTTATATAAATGTTGTTAAAATTTTAGCAACTTTGGATCCAATAACATTAACTCAATTACCGCTAAGTATTCTGCAACAATAAATATCACACCACTAAAAAAAATTTATTGCTACTAAATATCTGTGTAGTGGCAATCCATAAATCAAGCTACTATAATATTATTAGAAAGAGAAAGCAAAAGAAAAACAAAGTTGGTCAAATGCATATACTCCTATTAGATTAGCAAATAGGAGTAACAACTAAAGTAGTCAAAATAAATCTAATAATTTCCAATGGAACATATGATGCTACTACACTAAAAGAACTTAATATTACTAGAACATGCTTGAAATTAAAATTACAAGTGTAAAGAATTAACAAGATTATGAGAAACTAACTACCTCATCCTAATTTATGTTTTTTTTTTTCTTTTTGTGATTCAAACTACGTGAACGTTGCCCAATATTTTAAAATATAAGTTTAATTTTATTATATTGACATGAAAAGAAGTACAACTTATAATACTTTTCATATAGTTTTTGAATAACTAAATTTAAATTATTGAGTTGGTGTAATCCAATTTAGCTTTGCAAATTGACTTTCGAAAAACAAAAAGCGTGAACAACGTTGTTTGCCATGGCTAGCGAAATGTTGTTACAATAAATATATAATTAAATAATATAACATGAAAAATCGATTTCAAGAAAAACTTGACCATCATAATAAAATGTTGTTATAGAGAAATTTTGACGATATATATTTACCAGTAGTACAACTTATGACATACCTTGAATTTTTTATTTCCCCCTCTGCCACCAAATTTTGGTGAATCAATGATACCTTGTTGACCAAGGGTTCTGAAAATAATGGAGTCTATAACAGTCTCATGAGCTATGACTATCTCTTTAATGGGATTTGTGAACTTGTAATTCCATTCTGATCCACTTGTGCCTCCCCATGATTCAACCAACATTAACTTTGCTTGATCATAACTTGGTTGATGATATTCCTTCATGAAACATACTTAATCAAACTTAGCTTTTACATAAAATAAAGTTAAAAGTACTAAATTTGTCCATATTATCATAAATTGGGAGGGAAAGCTTGGAGCAATAATTAAATTATTTCTGTGTGACTTGTATGTCATAGGTTCAAGTCGTAGAATCAGTACTATTGATGCTTGGTCATGTTAGACGGCTTACATTACACCCGCTTAGTGTGCGACTCTTTCACGAATCCAACATGAACGTGAGATACTTTATGCACTAGACTACCCTTTTATTATCATAAATTGCTCAATTTTATCTTCTTTGCCGTTAACAAATCATATCGTATTTGCCTTTGCAAATTAATGATTACATGAAATAAGGGACATGACATCACGTGTTCAAATTCATCCCTTTAACATTTCACTATATCCTCAGATTAGAAAGTTGTTTGGAACAAAAAGAAAAACAAAATACTATTTCCTAACGGCAGGAGCAATATTAGACCAAAAGTTTAGGTGAGAGCTAAGTTGCTTAATTTCAAATAATATGCGGCACGGTAGGTTGAGGAAATACTTTAGTTCGAACATAGTAATGCATGAAATTGTTTTGTTTTAAAGAGATCATAGCAAGGTTCCCTTTAACTTGGCCTCGTCTGACACACGCATCCTACTTGGTGTCCTACATAACAATTCAAATCTTATGCAACATCCTACATAGCGTTCAACGTGTATTATGCCACGTACGATAAATATATCTAGTTGTTACATTATACAAGTTGAAATGTCTATTTGTTGCACACACCTAAAGTTGAAGCCATAAATGTCAGGTGAGGCTAAGTTAAATGTCATATTTATGTATTATGTCTGTTCATTAATTGTGAAAAGAAAAACGAACAGCACAATTATAACATAGATTGCAATGAAAAATAAATAGAAGTCATGGTACGTACCATTTGGTTAATTAGCAGCTATTGCTTTCTTCACCAGATCTAATGTGTTTTAGAAAGTGACAAGAAAAAAAACTACACACACGCTCTATATATTATATATTGCGCACATATGAATGAACCTGGCAACTTGTAAAACCAAAGGTTTACATTAAAAGTAGAGCCAGGGAGATGAAGAGTTGATACTGCGAATAATTCAGGTATTAACATATATCATGATTAAATCAATCAAATAATTGCAAAGTCCCCTATTTATTGTCGATCAGCATTGGACCAATGAAATTTTTATCTATACCGACACCGATCAGATTCGGGTGGAAGATCAGGATTAAAAATGACAATTACAAATAAATGTTATGTTAAGATATCTAGATCCACATTTTATCAAAAGATAGCGGTAGATAAAAAAGTATTCCAATAAAACAAATTACAAATAAATGTTATGTTAAGATATCTAGATCCACATTTTATCAAAAGATAGCGGTAGATAAAAAAGTATTCCAATAAAACACAAAAATAGATAGATATATTTGTTGTATATATGCTGCTGTTTGCCGGCACATTTCCTAATTTACTCTACAGAATGGATGTGTGTATTGTATTTTCATGAACAACAGTACAAATATAATAAGTGTTAATTAAAACCACTTAATTTGGCCGGCACCTTTCGTTCTGTTTCATCTATTTGTCTTCGAACTGCTGTCTTTCTGGTATAAAACAGCTTCTCTGTATATCAATTGAGAAGTAAACGAAAGCTGCCATGAAACAAATTTCGATCATCTTCGTTTTGTTTACTTCGCTTGTTGTACCTTCCTTCGCTACTAATAGTACAAACCTCAATACATGTTTAATCAGTTACAATGTTAGTAACTTCACTGTTTTCCGAACAGGGGATGATAGTAATTATTACTCTAACTTGCTTGATTTCTCCATTCAGAATCTCCGTTTCGCGGAGTCCTTTATGCCTAAACCAATGGTCATTATTGTACCGGAGAGCAAGGAGCAGCTCGTAAGCAGCGTTCTGTGCTGCTTACAAGGTTCGTATGAGATTAGAATAAGGTGCGGAGGACATAGTTATGAAGGGACTTCATCTGTTTCCTTAGAGGGAACTGGTTCTCCATTTGTGGTCATTGATTTGATGAAATTAGATGATGTTTCGTTAGATTTGGATTCAGGAACGGCTTGGGTGCAGGGTGGTGCTACGCTTGGTCAGACTTATTATGCAATTTCCCAAGGCACTGATGTTCATGGATTTGCAGCAGGTTCTTGCCCAACTGTGGGCGTTGGTGGACACATTTCCGGGGGTGGTTTTGGATTTTTGTCAAGAAAATATGGACTTGCTGCTGATAACGTGGTGGATGCTCTTCTTGTTGATGCAAAAGGAAGGATATTAGACCGCGAATCCATGGGAGAAGACGTTTTTTGGGCCATCAGAGGTGGTGGTGGAGGAATATGGGGAATCATTTATGCTTGGAAAATCCAATTACTCAAAGTGCCTAAGATTGTCACTAGTTTCATACTCTCTAGGCCTGGATCCAAACGTTACGTGTCTCAACTAGTTCACAAATGGCAACTAGTTGCACCAAAATTAGACGATGAATTTTACCTATCCGTCTCCATTAGAGCTGTTGCTGGTAGAGGAGTTCATGAAATGAATGCCCAATTCAACGGATTTTACCTAGGTCCAAAAACTAAAGCCATTTCAATCTTGAATGATGCTTTTCCTGAATTGCGCGTTCAAAATCATGACTGCAAAGAAATGAGTTGGATTGAGTCCACACTTTTCTTTTCTGAATTAGATAACTCTTCCAACGTTTCCCTTTTAAAACAACGCTACTTTGAGAAAAAATCATACTTTAAAGCCAAGTCAGACTATGTTAAGACCCCAATTTCAATGAATGACATAATGGCAACTCTTGATGTACTTGAGAAAGAACCTAAGGGACACATTATATTGGACCCTTATGGCGGAGCTATGGAGAGGATTAGTGAAGACGCAATTGCTTTCCCTCATAGAAAAGGTAACCTTTACGGAATTCAATATCTAGTAGAGTGGGAAGAAAAGGATAATAGTATCGCCAAGAGCAACGCGTACATAGAGTGGATAAGGGAGTTTTACAATACAATGGTGCCCCTTGTTTCAAGCGCGCCAAGGGCAGCTTATGTCAACTACATAGATTTGGACCTTGGAGTCATGGACAACTTATTGCTAAGCACTAATGCTGATCATGCAGTGGAAAGAGCTAGGGCCTGGGGTCAAAAATATTTCTTGAATAACTATGATAGGTTGGTCAAGGCTAAGACAAAAATTGACCCGATAAATGTTTTTCGACATCAACAGGGCATCCCTCCCTTGTTTGCCTTAATGCAAGAGCATAACTATAGTACTGAGTAAGTTGGAGTACTAACTTGCGAGGAGATTTCTCTAGGACAGATTATTGATTTTTTAGGCCTTCAAAACATTGTTAGTTTGTCTTAAATTTTCCTCATGGATGTATCAACAATGTTAATATTTATTTATATATTAGATGGCATGGGCCCCAAAAAGATTTCAGCTTTTGTTTGCTTATATATAAAAATATTTGAGTGAAATACTTAATAGTATTCGGTGTCAGTGTAAAAGTATGTGGTCATTTTATCTTTAAATTATATTTTGAGATAAGTATTAAAACACACTTAAATTATCTCCTTTTTTGAGTTTCATACCTAAATTATTGGAAGTGTGAGTTTCATACGTAAACTATCACTTATTAATTTGAGAAACACACATCAGTGGTGTGTAATACATTCTCTTTAATTTTTGAAAAAAACTTGTCACATGGCATTCCACATTGATAAAATATTTCACTTTGGCAAAAATTAAATAAACTACTATTATTAGTAAAGTTAAAGACTAAAGTATTTCTATCCCTAAAAAAGAAATTAGTTTTTATAAAAGAAATTACTTTTTTAAAAAAAATTATTTTTTAAAAAATAAAATTTAAAATATTTTGCTCACGCAATCCTCTACCTCCCCCCACAATCCTATCCTTTTATTTTTTAAAATATTTTTTATAAAATATTTTTAAAAAATTCATACTTCACCCCTCCCACTGTAACACCCCCTAAAACGTTGTATGTGGTGTTTCAATTCTCGATGAAAATGATACTGTTTCTGTATTTTAGGCATAACTTTCCATAGGTTGGTCCAAATTGGGTGATTTAAATTTTTAAATAATCTTAGCATCATTACCTACAACTTTCATTAAGATCATATCTTAAGATTCAGAAGATACATAGGTCAAATAAATTAATTTTTGCAAGATATGGTGTTATGACGAAATGGAGTGTTTGTAGAAGAAAAGTCATATCTCACAATATGATGCTCCAAATTAGTTGATTCTTGAACGACATGAAATATACTTCTAGATGTACAATTCATATGAAGAGACCAAATCCTAATTAGGAAGCTATCTTATTCAAACGCAGCTCCGAAAAAGGGTATTCCGTTAAAAAAAGGTTCATCTCACCAACCATGGAAAGATCTAAATCCATTTGACATCACCCATGACATCAATAGTCCTCCATTTGACATCATCCATGAGATCACAATTCTCCATTGAATTTTCAAGATTATCCTTTGTAATTATTTTTATTTATTATTAGGTTTCTCCTCCACACTTATAAATATTCACCTTATTTCCTCAATTTATTCATCAAGCTTTTTCAAGCAACTCTTCTCTCTATACACTTCTTTACTTATTCTCAAATATAGTTTTAGTTTTTAGTAGTGTAGAAATACTATTTCAGTAATTTTTATACTTCGAGTAGTACATAAAATACTCCGGCGAGGAGAAAAGGCTAAGGTTTCAAGAGTGGTCATTGAGTTCTTCAATTCGGAGTAAAGCTTCGAATTTCAAGTATGTAAGTCTATTCATAACATTGGATTGCGTCCGTCCATGCGCTCAATATTTAAATTTATCGTAATTGAGTTATAGTTGAGTTTTACCCTAATTCTTGAATTCTAAATAAGTTAATTCTTCTTTTATTTAGTTAGATATATTTATGTATTGAGATTATTATTATTTTTATCACTCATATTATTGGAATTGTTGTTCGTGGCTACTTTTCCATGAACCCTAATTGATTTGATGTCCATGATTATTTTTTATGCATGTTTTGAGTAAAGATGTTGGCTTTTAATATGCATTGACAAAAAAAAGTGATTTGAATTAATACTATATATGTATTTTATTGAGTTTTGAAAGAGAAAAATCATTGAGTTTAAATGAATTTGATTCTTTGGGTTAAATGATGTTTTGAGTAAGATGTTTTGAAGTATAATGATTCGATGAAGAGATAATGATGATGATGCATTGAGGTGAGTTTGCTGTTTTTAATTAAAGTCCAGTGAGATTAGATGATGATGTTAATATGAGCACATATTTTGGGAGTAGTATTGAACACCGAGTTGGGTAAGAGTTTAATTGACTCAAACCCCAGAACTACGTAGCCAATGTAGGATGGAGGCTATGCCTCTTAAGTCCTAAAAGGAAGACTTTGATGATTAGATCCAAGATGGTGATGTCCTTTACCCTGGCAAGGTATTGGATGGATGTGGCAACGACATCGCTTCGTTGTATCACTACTACCTCATAAGTGATGGTTGTCAGTAGGGCTGAACACGAAAAATCAAAAAATCGAACCAAATCGATAACCAAACCAAACCGGAAAAAAAAACCCGACATTTATTTGGTTTGATTTGATTTGGTTTTTAAATTTAAAAACCGACTATATTTGGTTTGATTTTGGTTTCAAGTCTGAAAAAAATGAACCAAACCGACTTTATATATACATATTTTAAAAATTAAATTTGTATATATATGTGTGTGTATTTTAATTTTTTTATGAAAAAATATAATTTATATTGATTTTTTATATTTTTGATCTTGGGCCATTCTTTTGAATTATACTAAATAAAGTAAAAATAAATAAAATATAGACTTCATACACAAAAAAGCTACTCACAATTACAAATAGTAAAACTTTAGGTGAGTCATTCTCTATTATTAAACATGTATGCGTCAATCTTGGCTAGTAGCTACTGGGTACAATGAAATTTATAATAAGAAAATACTTTTGAAATTTATTTTCTGTTTATTCAAATAGTGACTACAAGGTATTTTAAAAACCGACAAAAACCAAAAAAACAGATAAAAACCGACAAAAACCGAATAGTAAAAACCGATATTGTTTGGTTTGGTTTGGTTTGACAATTTGAAAAACCGACTCAATTGATTTGGTTATTTTTTAAATAAAAACCGATCCAAACCGAACCGTGAGCACCCCTAGTTGTCAGTTAGAAAAACGCTCAACTGAGTAAGTATTGCTTATTATTATTATTATTTTTAAACTTGCATTACATATTGATGTTGAGATGATGTTGAGTTCTGAGTCGAGTCTTCTTGAGAGGAGTTTCTTGATATCTGTCCTTACTTTTCAGCCATTTTACATACTAGTACATTTCATGTATTGATGTCATTCGACCTGCATCGTTTTATGATGCAAATACAGGTGTTAGAGATCCTCAACAGGTGCACGTTGGAGATCATTACTTTCCAGCTATTTTGTGAGTCTTTCTTGTGTTCGGAGAAATTTTTTATCCTTTTATTGTTGTTGGGTACTATGTTTCTTTTGAGGTAGTCATGGATATGTCATTGGCACCGTCTGATAGTGTTAGAGGCTTCATAGACAGAGTTTGATGATGTAATTGGAATAGTTCTCCTTTGAAACTACTTCTTCTAAAAATTATTTCTTTCATTTGATGTTGATGATGGCGAGCCACATAAGTATTCTTATTTTCACATAAGTCTTCCGCTGATGAAACCAAGTGGTTCTCTCGGAGGCCAGAGATAGTTTCTGAGTGTCGGCCACGCCTAGGGTATCCTCTCAGGACATGACACCCACTCCTTTCTAAAAATGTTATAATTTTTATTTTTTAAAAAAATAAAATTATATGTACCTCATCTAACCCTCTGCTCTTTTTTTAATATTTTTTTTCTATATTTTTCTTATTTTTTGTTAGATATGTACATATATTTTTAGGAAAATATTTTTTTCTACATGCGTACCGAATATAACAGACATAAAATATTATTTTAAGAAAGGTCTTGTGGGAAGTGGAAAATACTTTTTCTAAAATCATATGTATATATCTAACACAAAACAAAGAAAAAAAATTTGAAAGCGGAGGGTTAGGTGGGTCGGGGTAGAATTTTTTTCTTAAAAATATAAAAATATTTAAATTATTATTTGAGGGGGGGGGGAGAATTTTTTAGGGGGGGAGAATTTTTTAGAAACTTTTATAAAAGAAATTTAATAAATAAAAATAAAACTAAAAAATTGGGGTTGGGGTTGGGAAGGGGGGATATGGTGAGAGAAAGTGGTGGAGTGAGGTAAGAAAAATATTTTATATTTTATTTTTGGGCAAAAAATAGTAAGACTTTAATCTTTAATTTTAACTAATTCTAATAATTTATTTAATTTTTGTTAAGGTGAAATATTTTGTCTATGTGGAGTGTGATGTGATAATTTTTTTTAAATGAACGAGTGAGTGTAGTACACACAACACGATGAGAATGGAATAAAAGAGAGAGATGTGTTTCTTAAACTAATAAGTGATAATTTAGGTATGAAACTCACACTCCCAATAGTTTAGGTATGAAACTCAAAAATTGGGGATAGTTCAGGTGTGTTTTTGACACTTGTTTCTTATATTTTCAATACACACCTTCACGTGCGGGCATGATTATTTTTCATGGGGTCAAGTAAGTGCAAATTCATTTTGATGATGGATGTAAATGCAATTTGAACTTAAGACATTTATATGCTTTTATATTATATTGAAATGTATGATCATCTAAAATCTTAAGATATTAGAGAAAGTATACTATTATTTATATCTTAAACACACAAAAACTTTAATTTTTTTTCCAAGTGAAATTCATATGAAAGACACAATTTCAACCAAATATTATTTAAATGGTAATGTTTGAACATTTTCTGGTAATAATATTCTACTTCTATGATTTTATAAATACAATATCAGTTGAAGAACCATAGGGATGTAGCTCAAATGGTAGAGGGCTCGCTTTGCATGGCACGGGGTTCGGTCCCCCGCATCTCCATTTGTTATCTCTTTTCTTTTTGGTGAGGGGGGGGGGGAGTTGGCTGGCTTGGTCCGCTATCATTACGGTAGTTATTTAGGGATCATTTGATAGCTGGTTAGAGTTATACATGTATTAATAATGTATGAATTAATTATGAGGGAAGTTATATATTATTTTATGCGTGTATTCGTTATGCAGAAATTAATTATTCATATATTAGTTATTCCACATTTTATTCTACATAAAATAATACATAGGTTTTTTCATAATTTATAGTAAATTTTACCTAAATTCATAGTGATTCTTCCCAATTACACTTTATTCTTACTTTTTAAAAAATCACCCGAAATTCCTTCTCTTTGATGGAATTCGGATATATCATGTACCTCAGTGATGTATCCGACGTCCTGATACATCACGTAAATGATGTATTCGATCAATAAGTGATATATCTGACGTCCTGATACATTACGTAAAGTGATGTATCCGACCGATACATTGCGTATAGTGATGTATCAGAGAATAGAAAAGAGTAGGATTTTTTGTAATTTTTTCAAATGATAGGAAATTTTAGAGAATATGGTAAAATAAGTTGTGTATTTAGATAATTTTTCTTAATTTATACATGTATTAATTATGCTTATTTTTAAATTGTAAACCAAATATTATATTAAGTTTATATATGAATAACTTATTTTCTATCTATTTATTAAAAATCGTATAAGTTATGTTGAAATTAATATATGAATAATGTATTTCTTATTCAGCTTACTTTAATAATTATTAGGAAGAGACCCATTATGGAATCATTACAAAAAGAAGATGTCTGATCAGAAAAAAATGAAGTTGCTAATTTAAAATGTGATTCATAATTTAAATAAAAAATTATATATGTAATGATATGGCCTGACCCACAGTTATATTTTTTAAAAAAAAGTCATTTATGTAATGTTGGAATAACTTCTCAGTTGCTAAAAGAGAAAGGGTTGAAAACAAAAGAAAATGCATTTGCGATTTATTTATGAGTGCGCTTTTCTTTCCTTGTTTATTTTTGAATTTATTTATTACTCTATCCGTTTACTTTTATTTTTCAATTATTTCAAATATATATTATTATTTTTTATTCGTCACTTTTAATATATTAAAAAAAGATAATTATTATTTTTTTATTTTATTCTTAACATTAATTACTTATTTACTAAATTATTTGTCAACACTTAAACTATTCATCTGTTAGTATGGCGTATCTAGGAGGTTTCTTGGGTTCACACGAAATCATGCTCTCCACTTGAGATCATATATAGTAATATTTATTTTTTTTAAAAAAAATATGCTTAAATATATATGTGTGAACCCATGTTCAAATATCATGTAATGCAATGCGATGATCATTAGGTACACCTATTTAAGTGAAGTTTGAAATTTAAATCTTATATTTTTTTTCTTCTAAAATGAGATAACACCTCTAACTGATTACTGATAGCATTTTTGATGTTTTAATTAATAACTTTTTTTGCTTTAATTTTTCAAAAATTTCAAGTTCACATTGAAAATTTCTAATTTTTTTAGCATTATAAATTTTATATATAATTAAATCAAATATGTATATAAAAACTAGAGGTAGTGGATAATACATCATACAATTAATTTAATACCTTCAAATTCAATAATAAGAACTTAAAAATTAAATTAATCAAATTTATTTTTAATTCACTTTTTCTTAAAATGCATCTATTCTGTCGAAATCCTAAATAAACCTTTGATGGTACATAGCTGAATTAATGTATTTGCAGCAACTTAATGGTTCCTAATTAACTTGAAGGAATTGTGCATGTAATAAAAGGACAGCCCGGTGTACTAAAGCTCCCGCTATGCACGGGGTCCGGGGAAGGGCCTGACCACAAGGGTCTATTGTACGTAGCCTTGCCTTGCATTTCTGCCAGAGGCTGTTTCCAAGGCTTGAACCTGTGACCTCCTGATCACATGGCAACAACTTTACCAGTTACTCCAAGGCTCCCCTTCGAATTGTGCATGTGATGTGTAGTGCATTTTTATATGTATGAACATCAGTTATACACTCTAGGAAGGGTTTCGAACTACCCGTTTTTGGAAGTTCCTCCGGTGTACGCAGTGGCGGACCCAGAAAAAAAAAGTGCTTATTCAAATTCGATCTCGTGAGCTGAGACAAACTAATGTAAAATATTGAACCCCATTTGCCACTGAGCTAGTCCTTTGACTTATGCTCAGGGGGTTCAATGTTAAATATATACACATAAATTAAAAAAATTATCTTATATATACAGTATAATTTTTTAACGAAGGGGGGTCGGATGACCCCCCTGAACTTTCCTTGGGTCCGCCCCTGGGTGTACGTAATAAATGCAGTTGAATGAGACACTCTAAAAATTACTTTTATTCAAAATATATCGAATTGTAATATGACATAATATATAAATGTGTCTTTTAATTTGGTCTCAACTAATATTGATGCTTTCTAATTTTAGGTGTGCGCAAGTAGATAATTATATATATATATACAACAGAACAAATAGACTCATTCATCCTACATGATAATTTTGTGTCCTATGTGTGTTATGTCATGTAGAATGTGTATGTCTACTTGCTTAATTTTATACAAATTTAAGTGCATATTCAAAGTTGAAAAATATAAATATTTGCTGAAACCAAGTTAAAGAGCATATTTATATATTTAAGTCTTATAATATTAATAATACTAGCCAAATATTGACTCATAATGGGGGGCACCCCCAAACTTTCCCTCCTTAGCTCATTCACGAGTTCGATCCCCGCCATCTCCATCTTTATTTAGCTAATTTTCCTATCTTATAAACTTGTATGATATTTTACCAAAAGGAACCATAACCGTTGCCTTTCAACCACCATGACTCCGCCGAGTATCTCCCTTATCCCTTCCTCCTCCATCACCACCACAATCCCTCCGACGCCCCTGAAACCGCCGCCGTTGGTAGGAGGCCAACCACCGCCGCCGCTCGAAACAAAGCTTTTCAGCCGTAGAAACGCCGTCGTTTGGCTCTCACTTATTGCCCCTCTCACTTATCCTGCCTCCGCTCTCTCCTTCGGCATATGTACTTGCTTATCTCGATTTTCTCTTCATTTTTTGAAATGAAGCATAATTTCTAAATGAATTGTTTGGTTTGCGAAAATGTTCTCAGCAGGACCAAAAGAATGGCTAAGAGGTCAGAAGAAGAAGACTGCCAAATACCTTTTGGCTCCAATCGATGCTTCTAGAAACATCCTCCGCTATGCTTATCTCTTACTTAGTACTAAAATACTGTGTATTTGGAAAAATGCCTCTTTTTTATTTTATATTCCTGCAGTTGATGAACTGAATTAATTGCTTTGTATTTGACAGCTAGAAATGAATCGGAATTTGGTGAAAAGGAACTTGAAGAAGTTCAGAGCTTATTGAGATCTGCTGCAAGGGATTGTGTGCCTCAAGAGAGGAGTTCCTTCGTTCAGTTTCAATCAAACACGGGAGTTGAGGTTTGACCTTTGTTTTGACTTTTGATTGAATAAAAGTTTTTTTTTTTACCTAACTTTACGCGTGACAAAAAAAATTCAACAAAATAGCCACATAGTTGTATATATAATGTATCGATATTGTATAAATAGTTATGTAATCATGTATATATGATTTATAACTATGTATAAGAGATGTAAAGACATCCATATACACTGTTATACGACATTTATACTTGCATTGTTCATCTTATTTACGAGCTCCCGACTGGTTCAAATCTCCTCTAAATAGTCCCAAATTTTTGATATGATCTCCTCTTGATATTTCGATTCTTTTGATATATTATTCATGCAAAACGATTCACGTTTGCAACAAGTTGAATTTTAAGATTTGAGTTTCGAAGCTCTTCAAAGGTGGATTGTTCCATTGATCAAAAACAGAACCTTAACTTTGAATATTCCTCCCAACTAAGCATATTCCCACTAAGATATTATATTCCGTATTCACTAGCCTTATGGCATTTCAAGATTCTGACAAGTGCCAACTAGAACAATGTATAAATGTGAATATAATTAATTAAATTCTATTAGATCGCTGTCAAACATGAATGTTATAATAATTGGTTTATTACTCACTCTGTTTCATGTGCAATGAGACCAGTTGCGGATGGTTCCAGATAGAATGGATAGGTCGAATTGGATAAGAGAAAAGCAGTGCACAAAATGCACTTCGTTGTTAATAACAGTTGCAATGGCCATTTTGTGTAAGAAGTGATAATTGGGTTATTTTGTGTAAAGAATTTTGACCCAATGGATATTTTGTCTAATTTTCCCTAAAAATTACCAGGTTCTTGTTATTTTGCTGGACTTCTTAATCACTTTTAACCAGAGAGTACTTACTTAAGTTAAATTGCTAATGCACTTATTTCTAAGCCAAGTGAACTAGTGGTTTGACTTAGCGTATTGAAAGTTTTGCCAAGCATAGCCAGTACTGAATTAATTGAAAAGGACACGGTACGTTGATGGATGATGTGAAAATAATCCAACGACGACAAATGATCTAATTATGGAACTGAATTGAGTTGCACGTATACAGATGATTCATATGCCCGATCTCAACTAGTTTGGGATTTTGTTGTGGTTGATTGATTGTGTGCACAAGTGGTGTGGACATGTTAATAGTTTCAATTACATGAAAAAGAAATGTAATAAGTCTCTATTCTAGATTGTGTTCTATGGTAATGCAATTTTTTAGAGTGACATGTTAGATAGGGGACGAGAAGATGTGGAAACAAAGTAAATAATTATGCAAAAAAGAGTGATTATTGATTCACTCTTTTTTGGTTCATATATCTTTTAGGACTATCAGTATATGTTGTTTGTGGCTCATGTGAAAAATTCCTAATTCTCAGGTCTGCACTTTCCAGTTGGTTGTGAAAAATGCTTCTTCTTTGCTTGCTGACAAGGACCCAGTAAAGTTAGCTGCTGAAGCCAAACTTATTGATCTCATAAGGTAGCCTGTAAAACTTATTGTGACCGATTTATCTTGTATGTCAAGCTATCAACACTTCAAGAAATAGGTTAATCTCTGTACATTTAAGGTGGAAGTTGTCTTAGCTGTTTATTAGCGGATGTTCTAGAATATGTTCTTGTTATAGTAGCTTGGTTTTTGTCCACATACGGAAGCAGCTTATCTTACTTTGAATACCTGCTGGCGGATAAAAATCTGAGTTGGGAAATTTCATATTATGTGTTACCATGGAGCTATCCTTATTAGTTACTGATTTAGTTTCTAAAAGGATATGGAGAGTGCGTACCTTTATTGCCTGTTTGCCATATTTAACGTTCTCTGGAGATGTTAAAAGTCAGTCTTGAGTTATCACAATGACACATTTGTGCATGTGTGTGTTGGAGAGATTCGACAAAAAGAATTTGACACAATATTTTCTGTATTTCATGTGAGTGCAGGTCTTTTGCTTCTCTCAGTGACATGTCAAACGAATTTGATGTACAAGTTGCTTCTAATAGGTATAATTGGTGATTTGCAACAATTTCTATTTGTACTCCTCAAAACTTGTTTTGATTTATTTTAAGCAAAATTTTCCATTTTATAAGACTGATAAACATGATAACAAGCTAGATATTTCACGTTTGATTTGTTCCCCACCTTTTTTTTTTGGGTGGGATCGTCCCGTCTTATGGCATGGAAATGCTATTTTTTCTTCAAACAGACAAAAGGTTGCAAATGCTCTCATGGATACAGTAACTTGTCTGGACAACTTTGAGCAAGGCGTCAAGGAATGCCTTGAAGTTTGATAATCCTTATTCAAGGCAAAGAAGGAACGGATGGTTCATCGGCATTTGCCAATTTGGCAGATGCTTTTATCCTTTACTTTTGGGGCGGCAAAAAGAAAAACTGCAATAGGTTGTATCATCCACTTAAGTTTTAATATTATTCTTTCATTGTTTTGATTTTCTCCTGTTAACTTCTCTTTACTTCAGTCGCTGTTAGTTATTGTTAGCAGACCTATCTTCACTTTCATTGAAATTACTAACAAAGGGTTTCTGATGCATAGAGACTCTTTTTCTTTTGTTTTCTATGTGACGAATTGATTAAAAAAATGTGATAAATTGATGGTATTACAAGTTTGTTGCTCTTTGCTCCACAAGTTACATAACATGTATCAACTCTACCGTTAGCCTTCCGACTTCGATGACGTTCTGCCCATTTGACTTGATATAGTGGACTCTGAGTTCATATTAGTTCTTGACTCATTATACAGTTACGTAGTCTATTTGATAATGGTTTTGTGGTAGTCACGTTTTATATAATGGCAACAAAAGACTAAATAACAGAGCTTGGAAGGTTGTTCTGTTGGAGCTTATGTGTATTGTACAGTAGGAAAGAAATTTTAAGTATTTAATCGGATTAATAACTTTTTCTCACAAATTCTTCAAACTTTTCTCTGTACAGTCTTGGAACACATAGATGCTCACTGTAGAAAGTCATAGGTATGCCCAAAACTTCCTGTCATTGCATACCTTTACTTTATTTCATTAAAAAGCAATAGCCTCCCAAGTTGGCCCCAACACCACCTTTATAATTTTTTTTTATTAAATAGCAGTGAACTTAGGTAGTAGGGTTTGATACAATGAAGTGGGTGAGAACCATGAGATCTCAGGTTCAAATCCCAGCAGAGACAAAAACACTAGGTGGGATGGAGTTACATGATACATATTGCTGGTGGGAGGTGGCACGTATCCTGTGGAATTAGTCGAGGTATGTGTAAGCTGGCCCACATGGTTATCAAAAAAAATGTTATTGGTGTTACCATTACATTAGAGAATTAAATTTCTTACTAAACTTGCTCAAAACTGCACTACTGTGATATGATAGTCATATGAGCTGCATTGATCTCATGGTGAGTAGATTTTCAACGTGAGATAGCGAAGTTGATTTTTATGGAGTTAAGGAATTGATTTTTTCTTGCTCTCTCTCTCTCTCTCTCTTGCTAAAGGAGAGGAAGGTGCAATCAGAACTTAGGAATGGTATGCCTGTCAATTTGTAAGTACTGAGAGATTGGATTATGCTTATACCTTGAGCTCAATTCTCTTTTTTCTGTTTGGTGCTCTCTTTTTTCTGTTTTGGTGCTCTGAAATTACATTCCAATAGAGTCTGCTCGGCGGTTCAGAAGTAAAATCTGTAGAAATTAGCTATTTGCATGTGGATTTTACGCCAAGAAATGCAGAATTCTTGTCATACTTGACAATATCCACACTTTAGCCTTTAGAGATTTACTCTTCACCAATAAGTGATAATCTATACTTTGAATCTCTTAACAGATCCACTTTTCACATGGGTTTTCAAAATTCCCAATTGAATCTGACTTGTATGAGATACTCTTCTAATGCTTATTTGCTTTATCAGGGATGACTAAATGCTTTTCAAGTGTATTTTCAATAATATGTAACTTGCCAACGCTAACAGGATGATACAGAACTTCTAGCAATAGTTCAAAGAATTGGAATCACTAGTTGGTAACTGGCTCCAGTTTTAAGCGTTTTCAGTTCTAACTATACTGCAGTAATCTTGGATTCAAGGATGACAGTAGCTGCTAAGTTCCATACTATGCAAAGAACATGCTTTTCATGCAGACAATAGTTCACTCTTACAGAACTTCTCTGTTTCTTCTTAGTCGCCATTTGGTCATACCACCTGTATTGCTCAGATCTTCCAAAAGTGCCGTTGCTCCTGACACCATTTTGGAGGATCTGACACGGTCTCAGTAGCATTTTTGGGCGATTCGAGCAACATAGCATACCACACAAAGGATGTTTTCATTTTGTGTTTTATACATAATTCAGGCCTTAGAAGCATGTGAAGGAACAAGGTCTGGGATGATTCTTGTATGAGTCCTTTAATCAAGCCCTTCTATAATAAGTGCTTTCAGGTAGCAGGTTTTGATTATCTACTACGATTATGTTTCTAATATTAAATATCTCTGCACCTATCAGAGTCTAGTACTTACGGGCTCAAGTCAATCTCTGCGTGAAAGCAATCATAGGGGATTTGGGTTTGAGATAAGTCATCCTTATCATTTGTAGGTCAAAAAAGGAGCAAGTGAACTTGCCTTTGTTTGTAAATATGAAAAAGGGTAAGTAACCGCCAATTGTGTGAATCTCTTTAGGCGTTCATGCCTTCTCCTGGTCGGTCCGACTCTTTTTGTTTGTAAATATGAAAAAGGGTAAGTAACCGCCAAGTGAACTCTTTTTGTTGTATGAATCTCTTTATCCGAAGCCAGGCAATCAGCATTAATTCCTTTAAGAAGATTCCCTTTTCTGGAAATAGAAAAAACTTTCTTTGTGAATGGGAGAGAATAGAATAAGCTCTAACAGAAGGTAAAATAGTACTATCTTGTCGCTTTTTAACTCTTGCAAAAGTTGAAAGTTGGAGGAATATGATGGGGCTGAAACATGATGAACTTGTTTAAGAATTACCTAGATCTTGAAAAGATAAAAAGTATACTAGTCATAGCTTACATTGTTGTATAACTAATGTGGTACGATGACAGTAACAATCAATGAGGAGGTGCTTCTAAGCTCTAACAGCAAGTTAGAAGTTTATTGGTGAACCATTCTTATAATATTCACAAAATAGTCTAGTTTGGTGGTTCTCCAGAAGCCTGAAGCAAATACAACCTACAACATGGTGTTCCATCATCTGGGTGAGTTTGAAGTGACCTGGGCAAGTTGCGCAACTTGTTGAACAAATTTAATGGGTCATTCAATAACCCAAAATGTGCATCTGGGTCACCAATTTGAGAAAGTTTAACATCAGAAAATCCTAGTGATGGTAATAATTGATCAGGATAGTCGCTATAGAAATGGAAATTGGAGCTGGACATTGCGGTTGATTGCTTGTTCATGAAGTCCGCTAAGAGTACTGTATGAGCAGAGGTACAGTTATTTGCAATAATCTTTAGTACTTCCATGGCATTTGAGTGAGAGAGATAGTAGAGAATGCCCTCTAATACCCACACTGTATTCTTATTTAGCTTTAAGCCTGATTCTTGAAGCTTTTCAAGCCAGTCCTTTTCTCTCAAGTCAGCTGCTACTCTGTTCAATGATTTTGCCATCATCAGTTGGTGCTTTTGTTCATCTGTTGTTTCTGTTGCTGCCTCTACAATAGTGGTTTTCATCTGCAAGACCTCTGGAAAATCAACCTCAAACAAGTTGCTGTCTTTCAAGCAACTCAAGCGATATGCCCTTGTATCCATACCTGCAGAAAAAGAATAGACATCATTGGTTTGCTCTGTAACATTTTTTTCTAAATGGAATCAAATAGCTTCCGAGGGGCGAGCAATGAAAGTGCTAGGTGAAATATGTGGAGTCTCTTGTGGTGGTCAATCATCTCCATTCAGTGTTCAATCTCCATATTGAGGCCATAACTCAAAGGAATTAAATTACATTCCGTTTACCATATTTTGATGAATGTATCAAATTACCTACTCGTTACTTGTTTTTTTCTAGAATTCTTTTATCCAAACATAGTCATAGTTGCTCCTGAATGGAATGACTGTCTATTAACTGAAAGACATATGTCACTGGACAAGAGTAGCATGTTGCAGTTGATGGCTAGTATTTGGGGATTCAAAGCTGGAATATTGTTGCATCCTGGTAATGAGTAGCTTGGTGTATGGATCTAGGAGGATGAAAACTTTTGCAAATTACAACAACAACTAAGCCTCAGTCCTAAACAAGTTGGGGTCACAGAACTGGGTGAGTGGACATTTGATCAGTTCCGTGACTGACTAGACTACTAACAGTGGGCATATCCAAGATTTTGCACAAGTGATATCAGTATATCGTCACAATTTGATTTGTAAGTTAATTTGTATTTAGGGATGTAATTATTTTAAGCCTTTCTCCGCCTCTGACTACTATTTACCAAAGATAAACTAGTCACTTGACATTGAGTTGCAAGAAGTATACATCTGTTTTAATGTGACTATTATATACAGCACAAGAGATCATGTTGGAATATCACCTACCTGCTCCAAGAATGACAACTTGTGCTCCTCCACCATCAAAAGAAGTAAGAGCTGCTTCAATTCTCTTATCAAACCATAGTGTCCTAACTGCAATGATAACACCAGAAACCTCTTTAGCATTGTTGAGTATGTCTGTCTTAATCTTCTCATACAGTTTTTTCAGGTATGTCTCCCCTGCAAGTAACTCTGCTAGTGGATCATGGATCACATGTTTCCATAGCGCCCTTCCTGCTGCAGTTTGACATGCTGATTGTCTCAAAGAATCCCAATCATGTTCTACAGCTGAATGAACTTCTCTGATGGTTTCAGTGTACAAAGAATCAGGTAGTATAAAATCTGGCAAGCTACCATTTTCTTGATTAGACATTATTATGCTGATTTTTAGTGACTACTAATAGAAGAGAAGAACTAAAGGGATAAGCCATGCAATATATACAACAGAAATAAAGAGTACTGTTGTAGAGGAAAAATAATTATTATTAAGGATAAGGAAAGACAGCCACACACAACCAATGTCTCAGAAAAGTTGCTCAATCATATCCAGCTATTCTCTGTGTTAAGTAAAGGAAGGTAATGAAGCAGGCCACGACTACCATCAATTTTCATCCCTTTGCCCTACTACTCTTTGATTCCTTTTCCCTTCTTGACTGTATCTTCAAAAAGTTAGAATTTTTTTAATTCAAAAGTAGCATAAAAAGAATCCCACATGTTGAGATGAGACAACTCAAAGATACTTTTAACGATATTTTTCATTTTGGGCCAAACTTGGACAATTTTCCCAAAATGCCTTGAACCATTCGTTTGATATGCGGACTAAATTATCACAAGATTATAGTCCTTGGACATATTTATCCCATCTTGGAGGTGGGATAAAATAGTATCGAGTTTGATGAGATAAGGTGGGATATCCAAGATTAAATTTATACTGTGTTTGGTTGACGATATAAATTGTATGTAGCTTATTTCACTTATCATCTTCAATGTAGTACTTTATACACACATCCAATCTCCCCCCCCCCCCCTCTAACTAAGTATAACCTTGACCCATCACCAAGATTTATAGGTGTATCTATAAAGCCCACGAGCCTTTTCTAATACGTTCGCCTCCAAACTACTGGTATGGATAGTAAACCAACTTGCAAATGGGTAAAGGTGTAAGTCACCCCATTTCACGCCATCATCTCTATGCTCGTCTCATGTATATTTTTAACATAGTGTGATATTGTCAGGTCTAAGCCAAGCTTGTAGGATTTTTCTCGAAAGACCTCATAATATTGTGAGTAAGCTTACATCATATATGTAGCTTCTATCTTATCAATTTTTAATGTGATATTTTGTTCCTACACCTAACACCATTATCAAGAGGAGGTAGATCTCAACAACTGGCGCAGGCACATCCACTACCTTAATTATGGCTCAATTATATATCTATCTATATACATATATTATATGTGTGTGTATATTAAACACATATTTATATTATTAACCATAGACCTAAAAAGGTCAGCACAGTAGTATTTCGTATCCACTAGATGTTGTCCACCATATGTGGTCGATTAAGAGAGAAGCTGTGGTCCAATCTTTTTTTCTAACTTATGAGCAAGTACTTATTTGTTGCATTTGGTTGCCAGATGGAAAAATTGTGTTTTTTATGTGTCATTGTTAGGTTATCTATTTCTGTACATGGTGAGATAGTTCCATTGTTGGGTGTTAGATGTTTGACTTGGGATAAGGTTCTTGGAACCTTATGAATACACTTGGTCTTTTTCTCAATATCATGTGCACCTTATGATAAGTTAACGTTTGCATTGGCATGATATGCACTCCTACCACCATGACCTCATAATTATAACTACACTCGCTTGTAAACACACACACAAAAAGGAAAAAAAAATATGGAGGAAAAACTACGATAGCTCGATATACATATATAGTCACATTTTAACCTACCTGGCACATCTCAATTTGTTTCACGGGATACTTTGATACTATCTCCCGCCTCTATTAGTTTCACGAAATACTTTGTACATATACTTTTAGCATTGACAAGACATACAATATACGATTTAAAAAATGTGTACGTATACAACAACACATGTATACAAATCATTTGCCCATAATTATTTTTAGTCTTTGGGGGTCCTTTTAAAGCATGTTCTAAAATGAATGTTCATTTTATCTATTTTGATTGTGACCACCATCACTCCGCTACGAGGAAGAAGGATCCATTTGTTATTTATTGGGTAGTTTATGTTTGGGATAATTTTCTTTGCTAAAGATACATATTACTTGATTTATATTCGTATTAACTCGTGATATATACTTTAATTCGGACATCTATTTTAAGTATATCTAATTTTGCATAGCAGGATTATAAAAATTTCGAGAAGTGACTGAGCGGATGAAGTTGGTAATGTATAATATTGCAACAGAGCTAACTGCTGAGTGGGGTTTTTTTTGGTCCTTTTTTCATATTACTAGGCAATGGAGAACTTAAAAAGAACTCATTATCTTTGTGTCTTTCCCTTTGGGAGGCCATTAATCATTATTGTATTACTTTTTACTCACATGGACAGTAATATTGAATCTTAATGATGCCAAAATGACATAAACATACACAATTGGTAATATTTCAACATAATCGGTAACAAGAATAACCACAAGTATTTCATAGCATAACCAACTAATTTAAAAAGACAATGTTAACTATTGTAAAGGTAACAATCACTATAATATTGATGATTGAGACTTATATTTGTAATTAAAAGTAATACGAAATATTATGCAAATAAAAATGAATATTCTTATTGGCCTATTCAGTCAAGCGAAATCTTAATTTTATTTGTAAATACTCTTAAAATAATTTTGAAAATTTAAGTAACAATTAACTCTATTGAAAAGGCTTTCAAGACTATAATCAACAAGAACTTACATAATATTTAAATATTTGTGTTATCATGTAACGTACAATAATTTATATATGCCTATTAATGTCTTACAAAATATTATAAAAATTTAAAAGATTACTATACAATTATCATGTATTTTCAGAATTTATGAGAATAAAATATATAAAATATTATTAAAATATCATAAGGTATCCTTTTTAAATTTTAGCTTTACGTGACACATTCGATTGAGCCGCCCTTGCTCTGAACTAATACCCCATAAATGTTCTCAATAATGACTGTTAACAGAATAAAATTATAATTGAAATTTTGTAGAGTCCTATAAAATTTCGATGTCTAAATGGTCATATAGTATTTCTTACCGAATTTTATGAAAATTGACAACAGAGATGAATAATGTGAAATCTAGAGAGATGTATAATGCCCATCTTAAATCATAGATGCAATTCGAAATCGAAAAAGACAAACAGAAATAAATAATGTGAAATTGAATTGAATAAATTTTTCATATTTATATCTATATTTTGTTCAATTGTCAAAGTTTACTCGGTTATTTGAAGGAATTTTATCAAGTTAAATTAGATTAATTATTTAGGTAAGTAAAAGGAAGGGTATTATAGTAATTTAACATTCAAGCTAGGAAGTTCATGCTTTTAAGATAATACTAGTGTTCATGAGCATGCTTTGCACTTTACTCCCTATCAATTATCATACAAAAAAGAACTCTGATTACTAATTCGAAATCCCATTCCGACACTCGACTCGGAATTCGACCCCAACACCCGACACTTGAATGGGGACTCTACTTCCAAATCAAGACTTAACCCTGACTCTCGACCCATTTTTTGATTCAACACTTGTTCCAGGACTTGACCCGAGACCCAATTTTTGACTCGAGATCTGATCTCGATATTCAAATCTGGACCCAACTCGAAACTCGACCCCGATATCCGACTTCGACACTTGACACCCGACACTGATTTGGGACCATACTTTCGATACCAACTCTAGACCTAGTACTCGATCCGAATCCCAAATTGGGACCCAACTTTCGACCTGAGATTAGATCTTACATCCGACTTTCGAATTGGGATTTGACTCCACCTGAACCTAACATCTAACACGAGATCAACCCCGAATTTTGACTCTTGACCTGGCTCGACTTTCAACTCGAGATCTGATCCCGACATCAGACTCTGGATCTGACTTGCGAACTGAGATCTGACCTAGAACCTAATCCCGACTTTCAACATAGGACCCAACTCCAACTTTTGATTTTGGACTCGACTCCAATTTTTGATTCGGGACTGACTTTCAAATCAGAACCCGACCACGAGATCCGACTTTCGAATTGAGATTTGATCCCTATAGTCGACCCTGATCATCGATTAAGGATCCACTCCGATACTTGACCTGGGACCCGACCTCGACTCTTGATCTGAAATTGACTTCGACTCTCGACACGAAACTTCATCCTAACACCTAACTTGGGACCCAACCTTGACACCTAAAAATTTTACCTCAATTTCTGATTCAGGATCAGACACTCAAATTGAGATTCGACCCCGATTCGATCCAAAATTCAAGAGTTGGGTCTTGAATCATCTTGAATTTAGAAAAAAAGAATGACAGAAGGTTGTATCTCATTGAATTGTTAATTTGAACATTGCTCTATTGAAAGACTCTATGATAGATAAAATTATCATTTGCTATTTTTCTACAATAGACAAAATTGTCATTTATTATTTTCTTTAAATAATTATTATTTAATTATCATGCAAATTTGTAGGATTTTGAAATTAATTAAAGTTATAACTATGAAATTTTTACTCCTTAAGGATACAAAAGTCGTTAATAATATTTTGGTCGACCAATATTATTAAACGTGTAGAAATTTTCTACTCATAGTTTACTTGAAATAGATTTAATGTTAAGCTCCTAGTATTAATAGGATAATATGTATCCTACAATAAACTTAGTCCTAATAGAAATATATTTTGTTTAGTCCTAGTATAGAATATTACATTTAAACCCATTAGCAATTTCTTAGATGGAAGAAATTTTAACTTAAAAGCGCAAATAAGTAAATCAACTTTTAGTAGATATTTTGATCGATCAACATTTATATTCGTGCTTTTATAATAATTAGTGTCTATGAACGTACTTTTCACGTTACTCTTTATCAATTATCACACAAAAAAGAACTCTAATGACTAATTCAGAGTCCCATTCCGACACCCGACTCTGGACTCAACCCCAACATTCGACCTCAACACCCGATACATGAATCGAGACTCTACTTTCGAACCAAGACTTGACTCTGACCCCCGATCTAATATTTGTTCAAAGACACAACCCTAGACTTGACTTCTGACTCGATATCCGATCTCGATATTTGATTCTGGATTCGACTCAAAACTTGACCTTGACATATAACCTCGACACCTGGCACCGACATTGATTCGAGACCGCACTTTCGACACCAACTCCCGACCTAAGACATGATCCGAATCTCGAATTGGGACCCAACTTCTAACATGAGATTTGACCCTGCACCCGACTTTCGAATCGAGATCTGGCCCCACCCGACCCTAACATCTAACACAAGACCAACCTCGACTTCTGAATTTTGACCCAGCCCGACTTGTTTCTCGAGATCCGACCTCGACATCAGACCTTGGATCTGACTTGTGAATCAGGATTTGACCTAGAATCTGGTTTAGGATCAGATCCCAACATTCGACATAAGACCTAACTCTAACCTTTGATTCGGGCCTGACCCGACTTTCGAAGCAGGACCCGAACACGAGATTCGAATTTTGAATTGAGATTTGATCCCGACAGTAGACCTCGACGATTGATTAAGGATCCACTTCGATACTTGACTTGTACCTGACGTCGACTCTCGATCTGAAACCCAACTCCAATACCCGACACGAAATCCCACTCTAACATCTAACTCGGCACCCAAACCTTACACCCCAAAATCTTACCTCGATTTTTGAGTCAGAATTCGACACTCAAATTGAGATACAACCCGTGATTCAGGAGTTGAGTCTCGAATCATCTTGAATTTAGAAAAAAAGGTTAATGACGAAATGTTGTATCTCATTGAATTGTTGATTGAACATTGCCTTTATTGAAAGATTCTATAATAGATAAAATTATCATTTACTATTTTTCCACAATAGACAAAATTGTCATTTACTATTTTCTATAAATAATTGTTATTAATTATTATGAAAACATGTAGGACTTTGAAATTAATTAAAGTTATAACTATTAAATATTTACTCCCTGAGAATATAAAAGTCGTTCAATATTTAATGGATATTTTGGTCGGCCAATATTATTAAACGTGTAAAAAAATTTTATTCATAGTTCATTTGAAATAGATTTAATATTAAACTGCTAGTATTAATAGGATATTATGTATCCTACAATAAACCTAGTCCTAATAGAAATATATTTTGTTTAGTCCTAGTACAAAATTACATTTATATCCATTAGTAATTTTTTAGATGGATGGAATTTTAACTTAAAAGGGCAAATAAGTAAATCAACTTTTAGTGGATATTTTGGTCAATCAATATTTATATTCGTGCTTTTATAATAATATAAATATATAGATATCGATATGGATAGATTTAATACGTCACAAATCAACAAAAACTTATTAAAACACCTATTTTCCTAATCTTCTTTAATTTTCTTGAATTTTGTAATGTACGTGAGATCATTTCCACTATATATTATAAGGTCTCATACACATAAATCATAATGGTTGAATTTCAATTATGATAATTACTGTATATAAAACTCAAATGATTTCCAGTTATATAAAACTATATATTTACAAGAAATACTTCTGGAATAATTGTAGATGGACAGATTCCATATGGGGTTTCTCATGAAAGAAATTTCATACTCATTTATTTATTCTGAAAATGATGAGTAGGAATGTGTTTCTATTACAGGTATTACATTAACAGAAACATTTTTTTAAATTTTTGTTAAATTGACTAAATAAAGGATTGGTATTAAAATATTTTTTGGATCTTAATAAGGAAATATTGAAGCTCTTGCATTTAGAAAATATTTTATTTCATAGTATGACATAATTTAATATGATAAAATCATAATTATTTAAACAACAACGTACCCAATAATATGTAATCAACAACTCTCTGGATAGCAAATGAGGTTGACTTCATATTATTTCATGATATTTTTATCTTTATTTCATGAAAATCTTCTCCCCTCACTTATAAGTCTTGCCTTCCATTATTCTAATTAAACTATTCTCTTTTACAATTTTTTTTTTTAAAAAAAGTCAAGCTAAACAATGATTTTCAACATGTTAAGTCTCTCTCGCAAAATTTATGTGTCACAATTTGAATTTCAACAGTCAAATAATTTAATTTTAACTTCACCTAATATCAAATTTCAAATTGAAAAAATTACAGTTATTTATTTTTATTCTAATCTGAAAATTTGAAAATAAATGATAAAACTGAAATGAAGTATGTATTCATATGAAGTCACACTCAAATGTCACAATGAACAAAGTGCAGCGAGAATCTATATGGTAAATGGTGAATTGGAACACGAGAATTCTCATTAATAGTACCATACACGTATTTCATGTTTGCTGACGCAATTATATTCTTTTAGGACTCTGTGAATTCAAACTCGAGAATAAGAGTAAAATAAATTGAGAATCATGATTTTTCATATTTAAATTTCAATATAATTTTTTTTTAAAAATAATTTATTTTTATTTATTCTAATTTTGATGAACAGACTTGCCATTTACTTACAAAAGTAATCAAACAAAAAATCTTTTTAGCAGTCGGAAGAAACAAGGGGAATACTCATTTTTGATTAGCCAATCCTAATAATATTCTGGGAATAAGTGTGTTGCCATCACAGTGGGCATGCACCTATGCTAAATAGATTGATTTTAATGGGAAAAAAACAGCTCACACAACAAAGAAAAAAAATCACCATAAATAAGTTTGTAAGTTAGGTAAGGTTGGATGATTTTGGGTTCTTGATAAAACAAAAAAAAATCTAATCTTTTTCCTTTTTTTCAAACTTTCTTTCAACTTGGGGGGAAAAAATGGCTGATGTACCGTGTTGTGGAACAGAATTTTTTGTGTTTATTTTGGTAGTGATAGGATTGGTGTTGTTTGCTGGTTTGATGGCTGGTCTTACACTTGGTCTCATGTCTCTTGGACTTGTCGACCTTGAAGTTCTCAGCAAATCTGGCCGTCCCCAAGATCGTAGTCATGCCTGTAAGTTTTATTATGAAGAAAATGTTAAAGACTGATGATTTGGGGTTTATTAGAAAGTGCTACAGTTTGCTGATTTGGGTTTTTTATTTATCTGTCTGATTGACTTCCATGGAAGTTTTGATGTCTTATCCTTTATTCTTGCTAGTGGCAGAGTTAATAAGAGGTTGTCAAAAATTCATATGGTATATTTATGGTCTAAAATTCTTTTTATGTGTACGAAAATTCAGCCTCTGCTAATGTTAATCAGTAGTTTTGATTGGCTATTATCTTCTTGCTATCTTTGTTACTTTGATGTAAAGTTGTAAACTTTTCTATATGATCAAGTTCTTGGGGGTACTTTTTTTCTGTTACTAGTTCTATGCTCTACTCAAACTTTTTTCTGTTTTAAATAGATGTATAGAATTGGCTGTTCCAAAACATATTTTTCCAAAGAAACAAAAAGGTTGAATCTTGATTTCTGCTAGGCGGCTATAATTTATAAATCAAGAGTAAGTAAAAGAGAGTGAATTTGTCGTTAGAAACTGAATAAATTGCATAGCAATAAGCTTGATGTGGTAGCTTTCGTTGTAGTTGAACTGCAATGCAAATTGTGGAAAGATAAAGTAAGGAATTGGTGCATCAACTATGTACCCGAACAAAGGTAATTCAATAGTTGAAGAAGTAAGAGAAAGAGGTACATGATTCTTGTCATACCTGGAATGGACAAATGAGAAAGTTAAGTTACTTCTCATATCATGATTCTACAATTGAAGCAATAATCACTGATGTCATGATAAGGCTTACACTGTGATAAGTTAGAAAAGAAGCAGTGTTATGACACATTATGAGTTGTAGAATGTCTGCTTGCATCTGCCTTTTAAAGAATTTTTCCTTTCTTTGACAGCTAAAATACTTCCAGTGGTAAAAAACCAACATCTTTTGCTTTGCACACTCTTGATCGGCAACTCTTTAGCAATGGAGGTTTGTCTAACAGTACTTATTTGGCAATACTTATCCTTTTGTTACCAGTGCCGACTTATTATTACTTTTCTCCTTTTCCTTTGTAGTCTCTTCCTATATTCTTGGACAAGCTTGTACCTTCATGGGCAGCAATACTGGTATCTGTGACACTGATTCTCATGTTCGGAGAGGTGGTCTATTCTATTCAGCAACCTAATCTTTCAGCTTGTTAGCTATTGCATTTGCTCGTCTCTTGTTCTGTAACTAGGCTTTGTTGCTTTTATGTTTGCAGATAATTCCTCAAGCAATCTGTACTCGCTACGGATTGACAGTTGGAGCTACTGTAGCACCCTTTGTTCAGCTTCTTCTCTGGTTATTCTTCCCCATTGCTTATCCAATTAGTAAGGTATAACGCTCAACAATCCCATCCTATAATTTACTATTTAGAGTTGTTAAGTTTCCATGTTTTGCTAGCAGAGAGAGGAATGCTTCACCAGCTGTATTTTTGGTTGCCAGCTTGTACTCACGATGCAAGTCAAATGACAGGGTTTAGGAAATAAAACTTAATGAATCCCACTAACAACTCATAAGATAGATCTGGACTCATATATGCTATGGAGATTAGTTTGTATGTGCTTTTCCTTTTCTGTAGCTTGGAAAAAAAAATGGAAAGAAAGCAACATAAAGTTGAATGGAGGAGCTCATATAAATGCTATTCTGCATTTATATATATCTACTTGGTTATAATAATAATAATCTCAGAGCTACTCCAATTTCTCTCTCTCTATTTATTTTTAATTTTTATCATAAGTTAGAAACTTCTCATGCTAATAATTGGTAATGTAGAATATCCATCATTTTAGTTATTAAGATATACAGACAGTCATCTTTAGTATTGAAAACAAACGCTAAAACCTCATGCAGCAAATGAGAGAATTTCTCCGTGCTACATTCTGTTGTTAAGGATCTTAAATTAGCTTGATAAAGAAGAAGGGATCTAAACTTCATCCTTGGCTTTTCTTCTAGGTATTGGATTGGATGTTAGGTAAGGGGCACGCTGCCCTTCTGCGAAGAGCCGAGCTAAAAACGTTTGTGGATTTTCATGGCAATGAGGTAATCAGTTCACCAGTTATCAATTTTTGTTGCTAATCTAAGCACATGTAATTATATCTTTAGACATGCAGTATTTGTATATATGCATGAACACAGTAGCTTACACAAACAAGTTCATCTCACCAAGATTAGGTGCTTAGCTGAACCTTGTTTCCAAATTTGTTTTGTTCATTTTTCTGTATGCCTCAGCTTGTTTGCTTCTTCTTGCTATGACAGGCTGGAAAAGGAGGGGATTTGACACATGATGAAACAACAATAATTGCTGGAGCACTTGAGTTGACAGAAAAAACTGCAAAAGATGCGATGACTCCAATATCAAAGGCTTTTTCTCTTGATTTGGACGGAACACTTAACTTGTGGGTTTATAAGTTGCTGTTCAATTTGATTTCAAGCTTTCACAAACTTTTTTTCGTTCTCTAACACATCTATCTCCCTCTCTCTCTGATGCAGGGAAACACTAAATGCTATAATGACAATGGGGCATAGCAGAGTTCCTGTTTACTACAGAAATCCGACAAATATTATTGGACTTATTTTGGTAATAAAGTCTCATCCATGCTGAACTCAACTTTTACCTTCTTGTGTATTCACTTATTGTATTGAAGTTTAATTGTCAACATCCTTTATCAAGAGTTCTTGTTTCTTTTGCTGTGTTACTTCTGCAAGGATGTGTGTCTGTAACTTACTGATATTGTGCTCCATGCTCTCTGTACTTGTCTTCAAATATTTCACGGGCAGGTTAAAAATCTTTTGGCAGTTCACTCAGAAGAAGATTCAGTTCCCCTGAGGAAAATGTTGATAAGAAAAATTCCGAGGTAAGGATAAATGCAGCAATTCTTCCCTTTGCTAAATTTATATGTTTATAAACAATCAATTAACTATGCCCCAAGCTCACCTGAACAAAACTTATTGGTTCAAGGGAAACAATTATGGGACACTCAGAAAAAGAAAAGCTTTTTTAAACAATTGAACTATAATTGCATCAATGTTTTTGGGATGGTCCATTCCCCCATCGGTACTTACTATGTGCTGAGATGGGGTTCATTAGCCAGCCTTGGGCTCCCCCACCTCAGCAGCTAGCTTTTGGGGTGTGGTTCCCCTTTAGTTGTACCAGTGGTATCAGAGCCACTCACTACTCTTCATGCCCATCGTGGCTTGGATGGTGACACCAGTATGGCAGTGTTCGCCTGGGGATAGTAATGTCTAGCGCACAGTCGTTGAGGACGACGGATGCGGAGCGTGGTGGTTTGTTATGGTCCAGTCCCACATCAGTATTACCATGTGCTGAGGTGGATTGGGGGTCTGGTTCTCCCTGGGTTGTAACAGTTTTCTGCACTTCACTTTTGTACCATGGTTTCTTCATTATATAACCTTATAACTTTGTAGGTTAGCATCCATTTTGCCTTAGTTACAATGATTTATAATCTCATGTAATGTTTAAGACATCCAGTGCTCATTTGCTGATGCAACTAAGTAATCTCCTCTAAACACAACAATTTAAAGGTACTGAAACTAACTGACCGAGGGTGCCATGGGCTAGCAATTGGTTTAGCTTCCACCATGGCTCTTTCACTTGTAGAATTCACCTGCATCTAGCTAGAGTAGGGAAGCAGCTGATATCATCTCATATTGTTCAAGCTTCATGGTTTTATACATCAAGCTTCATTTTAAAATTTATTTATCGTCTCCATTAGAAGGCTATCGGACTTCTATTATAGTCTTCTGACTGATCCAATTATCCTTCTGCGCTTTCTCTACACAAGATAACTTCCCATAGCTATCCATGTAATGAATTCTAAGATATCCACAACCTTTTCATAGATCTGCAGTTCAGATTGAGCAAACTGTAATATGAGTGACATATTGGTAGAGGGAAAAAAATCACAGTTGAATAAGATAATAGTTAGCATGCATTGCTTATTCTTAAGCTAATTGTGCAGCATTGGTATTTTTTCAGGGTTTCTGAAAACATGCCTCTGTATGACATTTTGAATGAGTTTCAGAAGGGCCATAGCCACATTGCTGTTGTATATAAAGATCTGAATGAGACGAAAGATATGCCAGTGAATAATAAAGGTCCGAAACCTTGAACTAGTCTTGGTTCTACCATGTAGCTACTTATCCTAGTTTTTCTGTTAAATCATTATTGCGAGCCTTAAACATCTTTGCACTGCAATATCCAGTTTAACTTTTTATTCATTTTGTGCTAAATGGGCTTCTAATCAACTCTCTCCAAGTCCTTCATATCTTGTAATTACCTCTATTTCAGAAAACGATCCTCAGTGATTAAACTTGACAGTTTTCTATTAAATTGATGAATTTACGATTTTTGGCCAACGTTTAAGTGTTGTATGAACTGATAATCGCAGATGCTGATAGCACAACACTAAAATCCAACTTGCATGACATTAAGACTTCAGTACATAAGGCCGATGATGACCAAGTCCCAAAGAAAACTCCTCCCCCTACTCCTGCTTTTAAGAAGAGACACAAAGGTTGCTCATTTTGTATATTGGATTTGGAAAACACTCCAATACCAGAGATCCCTTCCAATCAAGAAGTTGTTGGTGTTATTACTATGGAAGATGTCATTGAGGAGCTTCTTCAGGTGCACAAGATTCTGACTTTCATTAATATTGTTTGTCCTTTTTGTAGCATTGTTTTCATTGTTGACCCCCCCACGCCCACCCCCTTCCCAGAGACAGGAATATGTACATCACAATTTTATTTTTTTACATAGTTATGCACTTCCATAACATTCTTAAAGATTCTAACCGAACTTCTCTGTGTATTACTTTCTCATTTTGCGTTTCATTACGGCAGGAGGAGATATTGGATGAAACCGACGAATACGTCAACATTCATAACAGGTATTGTCTGTCTAGCAGTGCCAGTTTATAGTCCTTCATATTTGGTGTAGCATTGGCATGCAAATCTCTTTTAGCTAAATAACTATTTCTATGCTACTTCAGTACTATTAAAGATCAATCTTTATCGATTGCTGCCCCTCCTAAAGAAAATGGGAGGGTAGGAGAGCTACTGAGCATGGGCTAAGAAGGTTTTCTCCCCTTTGTGTGGGTGGATTGGGGAGGTGTTGTGACACTTGACAGTATTTGCCTCTGTCCTTAGAAGGGGTTAGTGTTGTCAAAGGCGGCCCATTTAAGGCGCACTTAAGCCCTGAGGCTCAGAAAAGCTCAGGGAGTGCGCTTTGGTGTAGGCAAGGCACTAAGGCGTACACCTCATTGACCATGAGTTCTATCTTGAAGGCGTGCGGTACTAAACAACAGAATATAATTGGCAATTAAGTGTATTACTAGTTGCTAAGGAAAACATTATGAATAAATTTGTTACTCTTTTTCTTGAATCACATATATATATTTTTATCTTTTTTCTTCATTGCACCCTTTTCTACAAAAGCTCACATTTCAACTGCACTTAAAGTCCCAATAGACCTGAAGGCTTGAGCCCTCTTTTCGCTTTTCGCTTTTATTAGATTCTGAATTGATCAGTTGTTTCTGATGGGCTTTTAACTACAACTTACTCCTTTCAGGATAAGGGTGAACATGAATTCTTCACAAGATTTTTCAGCTGAACAGAATTCAGCAACTCAGCTGCTCCAGGCCCTTTGACTGTGTTCAATCACTATCTTCTAATACTTCTCAATAGCTACCTCAAGTATAGCAATATGTTAAATGTATAGTTTCTCTATTCTAGCATATACTTATTCCAGTATTTTTGTATGATTATTTAAACTTAGATTAGACTGTTCCGGTAGAGCGCGAATTTGGGTAGATATAGTAGTCCTATATACAGAAGAATAGGCTGCAAATTCAGCAAGAAAGAAATTTGGTTTGGATGGTAATGCAGTGTATTGCTAGAGTTTTGAGATATACAGAGTTCAATTTACTAGAATCTCATTAGTTTCCGTGTGTTATCTGAGTCTCGAGAACTTAATTTTCTTGCAATACCAATAGGCCCTTGTATTTTTCGAGGTAGAAGTAAGGTATGCGTATACACTATTTTTCTCAGACCTACTCGTGGCATGTGGGATTACACAGATGTTGTTATTAAGCCATTGGTTGATATAAGGTTATGGTTAATGATCCAATACAAATTTATCTGATTTATGAAGAGATGCTTTCATCACATAAGAAATAAATGCTATCTTTTATTTTTCTTTTATTCTAATTAACATGATTAAAGTTTTTGAGTGACTTCATTTAATGGGACTTTCTCGCTAAAATATATTAGTTAGAGATAATAATCAAAATATTATTTTTGGGATAATTATTGGTATACCCCAAAGAAGGAAACTATTTATTATTGGATATCTCATTATTTTCATATCCCTTGTTTTTAACTATCTTGCGCATTTGGTACCATGAGAGTATATAATATACTTTGATGGTATCAAAGAGGAACAAGGGAAGGGGCACTGGCGTAAATACACATTTGACACCATGAAAGTATATATATACATACTCTGATGGTATCAAGAAGAAAGAGACAGTGATTTAGTGAAATTGCTTGATACCATCAGAGTATAATATACTCTGATTGTATCAAAGAGGAGCAATGATGCAGACGTCAACATGACATCATGCGCAAAATTAAAATGGAGAAAGTGGAGCAAGAGGGTAAATAGTTTGGGTTATGAGTCTATTAAGGGTAAATAGTTTGGGTTGGATCCAATTTGAATAAATAGTTTCACAGTTGGTCTATTTAATAAAGTCTTGAGATATAAAATGATTTTCTTTCTTAAAATTTTAAGTATAACTTACATAAATCCCATAGTGTAAGAATCAAATTATATCTTATCCCTACCCTTTTTCAATTTTAAAAAATCTCCTAAAATATGAGCCATCCGGATACATCCCAATATGCGTGATACATAACAATTGATACATTAATTAGTTGCTCTGTTATGATTAAAAAGGAAACAAATCATAAGCATTAATATGAAATCCACAAATCACGTTGATGTCAATCTCTCCCAAGTCATAACAATTTCAAACAATTCAAATTTCAAATTTTCTTCTTTCACATCTCTCCCAAATCTTTCCAAATTCAAAAACAAATTGAAAAATTATCTGGTACATGATGAATGCATCTATTTTGTTGAGACATTCAGGAATATGAAAAAGCGATGTGACCTATGAACGATATAAAAGTGATGAAATAGTTGTTGGACAAACTATGGCTTCACCCAAATTGTAAAAATTCTTTCAAAATCATTGAGAATTGTAGAGATACATCATGAATATCTCAATTTTGTTGAGACATTCATGAATTTGGGAAAACGAGGTGAGTTATGAACGATACAACACATGTATTATACTGTGTAGTAGATTTTTTTATTTATTATGTTGAGATGAATACATAAACCATGATACATTGTTGTTTCAATATTGTATACATCAGCTTGTCAGTAAGGTGTTTGATTTTAGGTCTATAGATTACTTAGTGGTAGTTATTAGGTATCAGATACATGCTCTGTAACATTTATGAATGTATCATGTCCAAAGTTTTTTAGATTTATAATTTCGATCTGGATATATAAGACTTGATACATTACTATTCCTAACATCAGTCGTAAATTGCTAAGTAGTGTAATACTACCAAATACATTGGAGAAGTAAAGATTGTCCGTAATGTATTTTCTTTTAGATCTGTTTATTATCGTGTGGTCATTATTAATTATCAGATACATGTATTGTTACCAACGAATGGGTAAGTAACAATAATTTGTATGAACGTATCATGGCTAGTAATGTGTATCGGATACATGTAATACAGAATACCTATTAATATGAAATATTGCAGTTAATATGTATCAATTACATTGTAGTGAATATGTATCAGATACATGGCATGCTAAGGACCGTACAATAGAAATGGTAAGGGGTGCTAAGGACCACCAGTGGGACTTTACTGATGTATATGTGTGCATTATACACAGAGATGCAGTCAACAACTCAATATGTTTATGTATCAAATACATTATATATTTGGAGATAGCTTCATTTAAAATTGATACACGTAATGTATCACTAAGAGTATGATGTATCTGGTGCATCATATTTTGTATCAGATGAAATGATTTTAAAAATCCATTCATGATGAAATTTATAACTTAATAAAATGCATTTGATACATTTTTTTTGATAATCATGTATCAGCTAAATACGAATTTAACATTAAAGGAAAAATATATTGTACAAACAAAATTAGAATTTATATTTATCTAACGATGCAAAATCAGGATACATTCGAACCAATGAATCACCAGAGTATCTAGCAAAAAATCATGGTCACCAACTTTATGCTCAACGTTACAAACTACAGCACCTTCAGATATAGATCCGAGTGCAAGCATATTATTAATCATAAGATTAGCTTTTTTTCCAGAATAAATAAACTGACCAGTATACATCCCTTCTATAGCAACGAACAATTCCTTCTGGTGCTATCAGAATTTTGAATATGACAAATTAAAAAAAAAACACAAAGATGAATTGTAAGTTGGAGAAGAAGAAGAACTAACTATGGAATAAGTTGAAATTGATTGACTAGAGAGAGAATCAATTTGAAATTCAAAATAGTAATTGCTATGATTGAGGGAGTGAAAATAGGAAGAGGTTGGAGGAGAGAAAATAGGAAGAGAAAACGTGAATTTGGGAGTTGTGGAGTAATTTATCCAGATGATTTGTGTTTTGGAGGAAAAAAAGAGATTTTTGAAATAGTAGGGAATAATAGAAAATATGATAAAAAAGATGTGTAAATAGATAATTTTTACATAGTTTAAATAAGTTTTCGCATTATATCTAGATATAAAAATAAAATAATCAATTTAACACTATTAAATAAATAAATAAAATTAATGGCTCATATTCACTTTTGAAGATTAATGGAGCACTCTTAATATAAATTAATTTTTTATTTAATGGGAGCATAAATTTTACTCTGTGCGCATCCAAATGATCATAAAAAAAATACTTTTTTATTTAATTGTGAGTATATTTTTTTGGTTCCCCAAACAAGTTCTTTAATCACAATTTGAGCTTCAAATACAATAAACAATCACGAGGCAGTTGAAT
This sequence comes from Solanum dulcamara, assembly GCF_947179165.1. Lineage (NCBI taxonomy): Eukaryota > Viridiplantae > Streptophyta > Magnoliopsida > Solanales > Solanaceae > Solanum > Solanum dulcamara. The sequence goes on from NC_077245.1 coordinate 2,655,495, forward strand.
TGAGGAAGAGAAGCAGCTACTTGTCCAATTCATCCTTCGGAATCATATCAAATCCCAAATATGATGAAATAGAATAATTATGATGAAATTTTATAAATACATAATATTTTGAATATATATTTATTATTTTTTATTTTTCAATCGTCCGAAAAAGACATAAGAGAGATTTTTATTATTTTTTATAACAATTTCTTATCTCTAGAAAATCTCTCGATAGAATTCAAACTTATAAAATATGGTCAACGGCAAAAAAATATGACTCATTTTGATAATAAGTTGGAATTCGGTGAATATAAGCATAAAAATCTTATGAAATTCCAACAAACAATTCTTGATTTGTAGTAAACTTCTCACTGGAATTCAAACTTATACAATATAAGTCAATCTGAATAGGACTAAAAACTCAAATAATAAGCTCCAGTTAGATGATTAAAAAGCACAAATATACAAAAGTAAACTCTCATTATAAGCAGGATGTGAAAAAGGATCGAGCATAAAAATCTCAAGAAATTCCAATTCAACAAGCTCTCTTTTTTAACTTAGCAAAAATTTTAAAACCCCCAAAGGTCTTCTTCTTTAATTAGTTAATTAGTAAAGATAACAGTCGCTAATCACAAAAACAAATACAACAAACCCCAGATTAAAGACCATTAATTACTTTCTAAACTAAGGTAATCTAATCTTTTATGTTTAAAAAGCATCCTTTTACCCATATGGCCATATATAGTGACTGCTCTTCTTATATCCAAAACAGAACAATTTTTAAATCTACTAACGAATCTTGACTTTTACTGTACTTTCTTTAGTTAGAACGTTACTTCACTGTCATTTCTCTCTTCAGCTGCCAAGATTCTTGTTTTGGGGTCTAAAAAGATTGTGGCTTCTTTTGTTTTTGTGTAATTCTGATTTCTGGGTATGTCTCTGATTTTAGTTTGAGTTTCAAATGAGGAAGCACAACACAGCTTTAACAAGATTTGGTCGAAAGGTAAAAGGTTCATATCAATCTTATGGTCTTGGTGTAAAGTTAGCTGCAGTAGTAATCTTGGGTCTTTGTTTTATATTCATTTGGTCTGTTTTTTCACCTTCTTCTTATTCAGTAGCCTATCAAAGGGACACTTTTGATGATATTAGAGAACCTATATCATCTGCAAATAGGAAAAAGGTCACATCTTTGGTTCCTTCAACCAAGAAAGAACAACCCCATAACAAGAAATTGAAACATAGATCAAGTTCAGGTGAGAAAAAGAAAAGGGGTGATAGGTCTTCTTTGCCTTCAAAATCTGGTAGTTGGCATAGAAATGAGAAAAGTGGAGTTGATAGGAAGAGAAAGGGTGAGGATCTGAAGGTACCCAAAAAGGTTGATGAGGTAAAGGATCAAGATTTGGAAGGATCTGAAACTGAGGAGTTGCAGAAGGAGAATGAAGAAGTGAAAATAGAAAATGATAAACAAGAAGAAAAGAAAAAAGGAGTTGAAGTTAAAGAGAATGAGAAAGAAAAAGCAGAAAATAATAGTAAACAAGAAGGAGAAGAAGATGAAGGAGTGGATGGTAAAGAGAATGAGAAAGAGGAAATAGAAAGTAATAAAGGAGAAGGAGAAGGAGAAGGAGAAGGAGAAGGAGAAGAAACAGTAGATGGTAATGAAGGTAATGGTGAATTAGCTAATACTGAGGAGTTGGATCAAGAGGCATCTGAGAAAATGGAGGATGAGGAGGAGAAATCTAGAAATAATGGGAAGAAGAATAAGAATTTAGGACCATTATTTGATCCAAAAGCACATTATACTTGGAATTTGTGTAGCACTAGAAGCAAGCACAACTACATTCCCTGCATTGACTTTGAAAGTGCAAGTGGAAAGTTGCAGAATTATCGGCATCACGAAAGAAGTTGTCCTAAAGCACCTCAAATGTGTCTTGTTCCCCTTCCTCCTGATGGTTATCAGACTCCAATAAGCTGGCCTGAGAGTAAGTCAAAGGTATGAGAATCAAGCTCATCTTCAGTAAATACAGCTTTAACTGTTCTCTCTTATATTAAGTTCATAATTTTTGCAGATACTTTATAAAAATGTGGCACACCCTAAACTAGAGGCGTTTGTTAAGAAAGGGAGCTGGGTGGTGGAGTCTGGAGAATATCTCACTTTTCCGATGAACCAATCTATACCCAAAGGTGGAATTCAACACTACCTAGATTTCATAGAAGAGGTGAGTCCCTTTTGTTGACTCTTGTTTCTCTAGCTATTGCAGTGCTCAAAGGTCTAATGATTATCTTATACAAATAAAATCATATAAATGCGCCCACATTGTCTATGAATCTTCATATGTATATATTTTCCATTACACCAAAAATACAAAGACTATATACAGTTCATTTTAATTCTCTGTACAGAGTTACTATTGTCTTGACAAATTACCTTGCATTTCTCACTTCCCATATAGTCCACCATATACAAGCTGGGATGGAGTTCCACCATTTCTTCTGCTTTCCCCTAACTCCACCTTTTTACAGCATTTCACAAATTCAATTGTAGACTCTGGCATTAGCAAATTCAGACCAGTCATGCTTGAAAAAAATCTGCCAAAGCTGTCCTAGCCTTGGTGGTCAGAGTTACCTGGTACCTGGTACCTGTTGCTGGTGGGAGGTGGCAGGTATCCCGTGGAATTAGTCGAGGTGTACGAAAGTTGGCCTAGACACCACAGTCATCAAAAAAAAAAAATCTGCCAAAGCTGATCAGTAGTGTAAAAACAGATGGCTATTGTTTTCTGCATTTTGCTGACACAAGAAGCATCTTGAGCTGCTCTACTCTTGTATTATGATATTTTCCCTTAGTAGAGAATGAAAGATGACTTGTCTTCAACTTGCAGTAATGCTGGTGCGATTTCTGGTTGTAGTTGATTTGGAATCGGTTAAATCTTTGTTAATTATTTCTCTTACTGCAGTTGCTAGATTCAAACACTAGGTGTATGCCTGGCTGGTTTGAAATAATACTGCTAACTGTAGTATGATTATTTACTTATTTAGTTGTCAGTTGAATGCTACTTGCGAAGTCTCTCCTTGTGTTTGATGTGTGAATTGATATTGGAGATTGGTAGATGGTACCAGACATTGAATGGGGGAAGAATATCCGTGTTGTGCTGGATATTGGATGTAAAGATTCAAGCTTTGGGGCTTCTCTACTTGAAAAAGACGTGTTAACACTTACTCTAGGCTTAAAAAATGATCTTGTGGATCTAGCACAAGTTGCACTTGAGCGTGGTTTTCCAGCAGTAGTTACCTCATTCAGAACTCGGAGGCTTCCCTTTCCTAGTGGTGTCTTTGACGCTATTCACTGTAACGATTGCCATGCATCTTGGCATTCTAGCGGTTAGTGTTATTGCTAGAGATTTCTTTTTCTTGTTTCTGGTTCTTTTTCCGTAATATCAGGAGGTTTAATTAAGTTTATTTTCAGGGGGAAAGCATCTTATAGAGATGAACAGAATTTTGAGGCCTGGAGGTTATTTAATTTTGTCTTCAAAGCACAGTAGCATTGAAGTTGAAGAAGGTTTGTTCTCTATTTATGTTAAGGAAAACAACTTCTGTTTTTCTTATTTCTTCTTTTTTTGATGAAAACGGCTATTTTGTTACACTTTTGTATGTTTTAGTCTAATGAATAAATACTTTCCTGAATGATGACAATGCCTTTAGCAGACCTAATGCCTTTAGCGGACCTTATCTTCCTACAAAAAAAAACATTTCACAGTGGACACTTGTCCTCCACTGTCATGAATATTATGAAATTACCCCTTCTAATTTCTCATTCAATGTCAAGCTTCTTGTTCTTGCTAGTATCTGATATTCTCATATCACTTCCAAAAGATCTGCTACTAAATTCATGTTATTTTCGCTAAATAAACTATCAATTTGGATGGGATGGATCATTTTCTGGCTTGTAGCTTGAAATTGTCTTGCATTGTTATAAAGTCTTTTTTTGTGTGTGAAACTTGAAAGACGAGCCATCATTTTGATTTCATCTTTTTAATATTTTCAACTTTGCATGCTTTACTTTTCTTTTCAGCATGTATTTACGAAAGCCCTTTTTGTAAAGTACTCATGATCATAATATCAACCTTCTTTTCCAGCCATGTCCACGCTGACAGCGTCAATTTGTTGGAACATCCTCGCTGATAAAACTGATGAAATCAGTGATATCAGGATTAAATTATACCAAAAACCGCAAGCAAATGACATATATCAATTGAGAAGGAAAAAAGTTCCACCTCTATGCAAAGCAAATGAGAACCCAGATGCTTCCTGGTGAGTTGGAAAAGCTTGTGTTGTTCTTACTTGTCTCTCTTTTTCTCTTTTCGGTCATTTTGCATTTCCTTTGCACATACTTCCACTGCTGCATACGGACAAGTAATCTTGAAAAAAAATGCACACCTCATCATTGTATCTCTTGCAAAATGTGTGGCCTTTGTCTGAATTTCTGTTTTTTTTTCTTCTCAAAAAAAATGTGTGGCCTTTGTCTGCAATTAAAACGTTTCAGTCATGAGGTGGTTTGGTATGGATGGATCCCACTGTTGAATCATGTCTTATACTTTTGTATCATCAATGACGACTGAGAACAAAGACTTTGAATGTCAGACCTGCTTTTCATTTACATTTGTGTGCATGCCTTGAAGTGGATTTCCCATCGCTTTTATCAAAGCATCCTATGTCATTATGCAAATAAGCTACAACTCTCTCAGAAATGGTAGAATAAGCATGGTTTATAGTAAACTTAAGAGTCGAAAACACATTAGCTCTAAAATTCTTTAGTTTCTTCACCTGCAAAGAGAAGCAGCATTAAGGCTTTAGAAAATGTCATGCTTCTTTATTCATCCTCATGTTAAATTTCACTTAATTTGTCCGCAACAGGTATGTGCCAATTAAATCTTGCTTGCACACAATTCCTGAATCCATAGAACAACGAGGAACCGAATGGCCTGAGGAGTGGCCAAAGAGACTTGAAACTTTTCCCGACTGGATGAACAATAGAGAGAAATTGATAGCAGACAGTGAGCACTGGAAAGCTATTGTTGACAATTCTTATCTAGCTGGCTTGGGTATTGATTGGTCCAACATTCGAAATGTAATGGATATGAAAGCCATCAATGGAGGGTAAGCCCCTAGCTTTGGTTCATCTGATGAAAGAGGCTCAAACATTTGCACTTCATTAATATGTTATTGGATCTCCCTCTTCTTTTAATTGTATACACAGATTTGCAGCAGCTCTTGCACAGCAGGAGGTGTGGGTGATGAATGTTATTCCTGTACATGCACCAAACACCCTTCCAATAGTATTTGAACGAGGACTTCTTGGCATGTACCACGATTGGTGCGAGGCTTTTGGTACCTATCCAAGATCATACGACCTTCTACATGCAGATCATCTCTTCTCAAGACTTAAGAACAGGTTACATGACCTTTTCCCCTTTATTTGCTCTCTTGTTTCAGTATTCCCCTCATAAAATATATGGATGATCCCGTCTTTCTTGATTATGAATCAAGAAGAAAGGTCGGATGTAGTTGTTCAGGTCTGGTCTACTTTTGGTCATTCTTCTATCTATCTGAAAAATAGAGTACTGCTCAAAGAAGGTGACTCGTAGTCCCTTTTCGAGTATTATCTTTGCTGTGGATGATCCAGTCGGTGTGCATATGAACGAACGGATTTCACTTCATTATGGACTACTATATGCCCTGCTTGTCCCCCACCCCCCATACCCCTTTCAAAAAGGGTTGCTGTGGTCTTCAAGAAATTTTTTTCTGACCTCTGAGGTGGTCCGTCAAGTCCTCTAGCCTAGGGTAGTCAAAATAAAGGCAGGAATCCTAGTGCACAGTAATTTTTCTTATAATTGTAATATTGGGACATCAATGTGGTTTTGCTCCCCCTCAGGAGAAAATTTTTGGCCCCCCTCACTAGCTAAGATAAGCATTTGAAAATTCTCGCTGCTCCTTTGACTCCTTTCTTTATTCTCTATGTTGAGACGTCTGGACAAAAGAAGAATCAGATCCCAGATCTTTCCCAGAGTCCCCACCATACACTGGCTGTACTGTTACTATCACGGATATTTCCTCGGATGCCAAGGGTTTTGTAAAGTCTAAGCCATAGAAGAAGATTCTGCTTGTCATTCTTCTTGATGTTCAACTTGCTATTTTGGAACACTCAAGAAATCAATACAGTTACGTAATTCCTATAGTTTTAGCTTTGGGTCACGCTTAATAAAGTATGCAACAACATACCCATCGTAGTTCTACAAGGTGGGGTATGGCGAAAGTAGATTGTATGCAAACCTCCCCAACCTCAGGTAAATATTAAGAGCTTGTTTGCTTACTAAAGTATGATAATGGTAAATATTAAGTTTGAAACTTTCCATTTCCAGACTTTAAATTTTCTTCAGAGGTAAAGTGGTTTGTTTTCATGATCATTCATTGCAGGTGCAAGCATCCCATTGTGATTGTGGTTGAGATGGACCGTATATTACGGCCTGGTGGCTGGGGAATTATACGTGACAAGGTCGAAATACTTGATCCACTAGAGAAAATATTGAGAAGCTTGCACTGGGAGATACGAATGACTTTCGTGAAAGACAAGGAAGGCATCCTTTGTGCACAAAAGGCAATGTGGAGACCTTGATGAGTGCTTAGAGGCAAGTCATTTCATTATTTGGACTACATATGCTTCCAGACTTCCAGTCATTTTCTAGCAAGATCTGCTGTTTGTCAATTCGATATTGTCTATACTCGAGTAACACAGTGCCATGTTTGCCTACAATTGACTCCTTGTACCAATTTCTTGGCCTCCCTCTTCACACATTGCAAAAGAAATAGTCGTTGATCTAGAATTTAGACGTTGTGGGTTGTGAGTATGAGAAAGTGAGTTTGGTAATGTATATTAAAGCTTAATATTCATTGTTGGATCGTCGCTGGGAAGAAATTATTTTGTAGCAACTAGTGTGCGAGTGATACATTTTTGCTCTTACCATTGATTGACTACTGATACAGTCGTGCATATATTGAAATCTCTTTTATCCAACCTTACCTCTGCTGTTAAAGAGTACTATGAACCTTATACTGTGATGTGGTTTCATTAATTATTCTGATGTGGTGTTAATCACAAATTTGATAGTAAAATCACAAAAGAATTGAGCATCTTTTCACCTAATCATTACGTTGTTATCAAAACATCCAGAAGCCCTAGGCACCATGTAAAACTTCATAACTATGGCCATGATTTGGCAAGTTTCATTCAAAAGAATTTACAGACAAAAAATACAACCCATCTATAGTGGCCAACAAGCAATACGATTTGCTTCTCTTCCCTCCTGAAAAAATTGCAAAATTATAATTAGATCTGGAAAAACTTATGGCCGCTGCAAGCATATATGTATATACTGAGAATAAGATGATGAACAAAATGAAAGGGAAGAGAATGCCCACAGTATTCTAGAGGTTCATAAGTGAAATTCAACTGGACAAGCTGTAGTATGAGGCTTTATCAAAAAATCAAGTTGATTCATTTCTCAAATCCCCTAGTCTTAGCTGATCGTAATTTGTAACTCACGTCAACTTTATATACCCTTAGGATCACCTCACTCCACCACATCATATGAGCTTTTTTCTGAAGGAATTAAATCCAACAGATCCTTTGAATCCTTCCCTTCATCAAATAGATCATCATAGGTGACGGGCATCCTTATTCTATCATGAACAGATGCACGTTTTGCTCCACTATCTGACTGTTCAACAGGATCTTGCTGCAGCAAAACATCTGAAGAACTGGCTGTAATCTTGTCTCCCATTGTCTGACTAGATCTCTCCAAAGAAGCTTCTTTGTTTTGGAGCGGTTCTTGCTTGAGATTAGCCTGCCTAAACTGCTTCTGCAAAATTATGTTCTTAGTGAGCACTGATATAGGCACACACAATAGAACAATAGGCAACTAGCAGATCAACAGTTCAAATTATGAATGCAATTGTTTAGAAAACACAGCATACTAAGCTGAAATCTTTAGTCATAAGAAAAATAGCAACCAGTAAACAGAGATTCACATTTTGATGGGAGAGGTAAGTTTTGTCCTCGCAATTAGAAATGACCATGGCTACCCAAGGGCTGGAGGATTTTTCCCAATAATATGCATTTTAATTTCGAGGAAGTGATCCACAATACAGATAATGAATCAAAATTCAAAATTTTAACACATCCAAATACGCAGTGTGAAATTTAGGCCATTTTTATAGAGCAATGAGAAGAGATACATTGGTAATTGCATTATATTTGTCTTGCAATGAATACTGCAGAGTTCATAATAAACTACAAAAGCACCTCCATAAGGCCTTTACTAAAGATTCTTTCCTTTCTTTAAGGTTACCTGCTTTATTTTTTTTCATTTGTTTGAGTAGAACAAAAACCTTCAGCATTGTCAAAAAGATTCATGTTTACTGATCCTGATAATGGAAAATTCATGATCAATGATGGTGACTACCTAGTTTCCAGGCTGGGCAATAAAACTGCCACATGCACTGGGGATAAAATATTCATGTTTACTGATCCTGATAATGGAAAATTCATGATCAGTGATGGTGATTACCTAGTTTCCAGGCTGGGCAATAAAACTGCCACATGCACTGGGGATAAATATGTACTAAATGAAGCGTAAAGAATTATGACCTACCTCAAACTCCTTCCCTTTCTTCATTATCTCTTTGTATGCATTTGGATCTCGTACTTTAAGGATGCTCCACAATATTCCACCACCTGTTCGGTAACGCCTGCCATCAGCTGTCTTCTGGCCACCACAAGTCTGAATTGCATCCACCTGTAAATTTAACTGCAGCATCATCAACTGATTCATAATTGGAGAACTCAAGAATCATATAAAATGGTTCCAGCAAGTAAGATCTTCCTCAAGAAAAAAGGATGGAAGGATGGGAACTACCTAGAAAGTGAATTTATACGAAAATTGTAACTTTTCTCTTTGATTTCACACTAGATATCCAGAAAAGGGATATGATGACCTAAGCATATTGTCATAGCCAAAAAATCATTAGATGTTAACACATACATGCTATCCCTCATTAACCAAAGGTCCCTTTTTTCTAGAATAGGTAAGTATCATCTTCGTTAACCAAAGGCAAAGCTTCTTTATTTTTTGGTGGCTAGTTATCAAAGGCAAAACGCAACCCATTTACCTTGCCCTTGTGCAAAGGGCTCCATAGCCATATAGGCTCCAGAGCAAGATTTTCATTTCCAATCATAAAACTCAAAAGCTTCTTTTTTTTACAGAAAAAGAAAACTCAGAAGTTCTGCCTCTTTCAGTGTCTAGAATCTTAGTTCTCTTTATGGCCTAACTTTTCAGCTAAAAAAAAATATGCAGTAAACTACTCACAAACCCTGATAACCATAGAACCCCCAGGGAAATACACACCAACCAACGTACTCACAAAACCATATACCAGTATGAACTTTTTGACAAAGGTAACAGGTTTGTATATAAATCTTCAGAACTAAAGGCTAGGATCCCAAATTTACACCAGGGAGCTTACACACAGTTGAGTAGACTCAACAAATCTAAAAACAACTAGGCCCTACTTCATCTTACCATATGTATGAACTCACCACTATTGAACATTCAATACGAAAATCTTAGTTGGTTTCAATCATTTTTGCTTTATCTTTGATCTTATTATTTCTCCTTTTCCCTTTTTCTGTTAAATCTCTTTTCCTGGATGAGAGAAAGATATAGACAGATTTATAAATGAGGAAAAGAAGATAAAGTTTACAAATATAGATAGTCTATGAATTCTTAAGCAGAGAGAAAATTGGGGAGATATGGCAAACTGGTAGAGGAAAAGGAGAGAGAGTGGGAAAGTGGTTCTTTTAAAAGATAAAGAATAAGAGTAAGCGAATTGTTTAGTGGGACCCGTAACGCCACATGGCCAAGCAACGGCAAAGTCTCACACTATTTTTTGTGTGTTATATTTCATAAAACATAAATTTTCTCTTCCAATATACCCCAATGAAGACTTCCTTCAATGCTTCAGTTGAATGATTGAGTTTTAATATTTTTGTAGTATACAAATCAGGTGAAACATCTTCCACATACTCCAACTAACCCAAAGGTACACAATCTCTCGCCAGTTCTTTTATAGACAGTTATTAGTGTGAGAAAAAACAGAATCTATAAGTTTACTAAACCAGAAGCCCTGGAAGAAAAGATGGGTTTCTAGAAGTTCATTCAACCATATATAGATAAATAAAAGAACCACCAAGACTTCCTCTCCATAATTAAGACCACCCTACATTGAGCACCACCTTGTGAGTGTTTACTAACATTTATTAATTAAAGCAATTCCAACACAACCAATGTTCTAGCAAATCTTTTTTTATTTAATATTTTCATAAAGCATGCTCTAGAAATTCACTAACCTAGATAGAATTGTTTTGGAACTCTTTCTGAACAAAAAAAAAAGGAGAGGCAGCAAGCAAGAGGTTCTAACTAACTTGGGGAAAATACAAAATGCCCATTATTTGTCAAATTAATACACAAATAATTTTCACTACTTAAACTCGGAGCTCTTTCTGATAGAGTTGCTTGGCATAACGGGACAAATAGGAATTAGAAGATTCCACGTATGGAAAACACTTACACCTAATGCTTCAGCCGTTGTTGCCATTTCCTTTTTGACCCTTTAAGAGTTCCCACTTACTTTCTAAAACACTTTCTCCACTTTTCCATCAACCCTCTGACTCCCATTAGAAAAAAAAAACAAAGGGAAAAAGAAAGAGGAAAAAGATGCAATTTTCTGCATATCGCATTTCTATGTGCATACCATGGGGTAAAACAACAAAGACAGGAAAAATCATTGTAATCAATCCAAATAGACACCACAAAGTAGTTCCGCCAGAAGCTATCTTGGAAGAAAGGTCCACGGTACGAAAGCAGTGAAAATGGCTTCACCAGGAGGCATCTGTGAGTATTACAACATTGAGAATCAGAAACTACAAAAAAAAACATTAGACCTTAAATTAATCGTGTTAAGAGTCAGGCCCATCCTTCACCTCTTAGCAATCACTGAACAATTCTCAATCTAGCCAAGACCAGGGGATAGATAATTCTAGAATGCCCAATCTCTGGTATCAAGAAAAATAATTGGCACCAACATGGAGATGGAGGCCCATAAGCTTTAGTGAATATGAACTAGGGGATGGCAAGTGGTTTTGAGGCTAATAAGCGTATTTGGTATAACTTTTACACTTCCCATCTAGCATGCAATGCCTTCTAAAACATTAAAAATCATTTGCATTGCAAATAAATAGAATGTTGCTCTTCATATGATAGTTATGGAAAACACTTACACCTAATGCTTCAGCCGTTGTTGCCATTTCCTTTTTGACCCTTTAAGAGTTCCCACTTACTTTCTAAAACACTTTCTCCACTTTTCCATCAACCCTCTGACTCCCATTAGAAAAAAAAACGAAGGGAAAAAGAAAGAGGAAAAAGATGCAATTTTCTGCATATCGCATTTCTATGTGCATACCATGGGGTATAACAACAAAGACAGGAAAAATCATTGTAATCAATCCAAATAGACACCACAAAGTAGTTCCGCCAGAAGCTATCTTGGAAGAAAGGTCCATGGTACTGAAAGCAGTGAAAATGGCTTCACCAGGAGGCATCTGTGAGTATTACAACATTGAGAATCAGAAACTACAAAAAAAACATTAGACCTTAAATTAATCGTGTTAAGAGTCAGGCCCATCCTTCACCTCTTAGCAATCACTGAATAATTCTCAATCTAGCCAAGACCAGGGGATAGATAATTCTAGAATGCCCAATCTCTGGTATCAAGAAAAATAATTGGCACCAACATGGAGATGGAGGCCCATAAGCTTTAGTGAATATGAACTAGGGGATGACAAGTGGTTTTGAGGCTAATAAGCGTATTTGGTATAACTTTTACACTTCCCATCTAGCATGCAATGCCTTCTAAAACATTAAAAATCATTTGCATTGCAAATAAATAGAATGTTGCTCTTCATATGATAGTTATCCTGATAAATGCAAGTAGTCCTCCAAACAAAAAAGTGAACTTGATTTGTCATCCATTAGACCTTACCAACACAAAAATCCGAATTTGTGGGTGTGTGACAAAAAGATTAACTTATTTATTTACTTTATATGGAGGACTCAGACTAAGGTAGTGGGCTAGGTGGCCGATCGGTTCTCCATAGTAGTCGTAGTCGCGCTCATTTGTCTTAACATATGATTTTGCATGGGATTACTGCTTATATTAGTTGGCCCAGTATACTTTGGGTATCCTATTTTATCTATAGTAGTTAATGCTCCTTTATCCCCGATCTTTCCTACCCTGACTTTATCGCTTTATCGCTTTATCGCTTTATCGCTCTCATTATTCATATCTTTATATTGTCTGTTATATGCCTGGCTTTACTGACCTATGTCTTGTTTTTCCTTGTTTCTCCTCCCTTGTTCTTCTCTCTTAAGCCGAGGGTCTTTCGAAAACAGCCGCCCTACCTTTTAAGGTGGGGGTTAGGTCTGCGTACACTCTACCCTCCCCAGACCCCACATGGTGGGACCACACTGGGTTCGTTGTTGTCGTTGTTGTTGTTGGGGGAGGGGGCAGTTTGTTGAAATTATGCTAACACTATTGTCTAAATGCAAAGTTTAGCAGTGAAACCATCAAGAAATTTGACACAAGCAAAAATCAACCTTCAAGAAAACAAGTATACAGAACAAAAGTCATACCTCTTTGACAAGATCACTCAAAGCAGATACGCCGAGACAACCAACTGCAGTCCATATGAGATAAGATTTCTTCTCTTTCAAGCGTTTACCGACATCCAAAACGAATCTGAAGTCAAAAATTCAAAGATAGAGAAAAGTCAGAGCAAAAGAAGATGCAAATTCGTGTAACAGACAGCGGTATACAAAATGAAGCAACTTTGACACAACCACAGGAAAGTGATTGATAGCAGGGGCGGAGCTACATGAAGCTCAGGGGTTCATCCGAACCCCCTCGACCAAAAAAATACACTGTGTATATAGGATCAAAATTTTATTTTATGTGTATATATTGAATATTGAACCCCCTCAAACACAAGTCCAAGGTTTGGTTCAGTGGCAAAGAAGTTGAGATTAACGCAAGGTCACATGGTTTCGAATCCCTGTTGTGATGCCTTTTCAGCACTTTAGCCGCAGGCGTTTGGTTTTTTCTTCTTAACAATTGGAACGGCTTCTTTCTCTGTTAAAAGCTCGTCACTCCACATTTTCGTCTTCTTCTTTGTTATATGAAATAGTTATTTTTCAAAAATCTTTTGGCTCGAACGTAACCAATTTTGATATGCTCTAAGGTAAAATAATAAAATAATTTTAGTAACCAATCTCTTGGCTAAATACTATGGAAAAAATAAAATAATTGTGTTTTCTGAGGTAGAGTTGAGCTTCATCTAGCCCGTTTATATTTGACCCGACCTGTTCATATTTGACCCGATCCATTTTTTTTAAACCCCCTAAAATCCTGGCTCCGCCACCAGTTGATAGCAATATAAAATTTCATGAGATCACTTCCCAAAGCAAAGGAAGGAATGTTAACTGGGACATATAGCTAGATTAACAAAGCAAATAAACCTATGCATCAGTCATATGGTATCCAATACAACTATCTTCACTTGATTACTCTTAAGGCAATTATCTTGTTAATTATATCCAAAGGTTTGCCGCACAATAATGCTTTCATTGTGAAAATAACTATAATATGCATTTGGTGAACAACTATAATTAGCATGACAAACCTGTTAATGTCTGTGATTGGACCTGAAGAAACTCTCTTACGTTTGTTCTTCCCCTTGTTCTTCCTGCGTCTACGATTTTTTTTGCCTGAATTAGGATTTGTAGAGCTGGCACATGCACCACCCATTTCCTCTAATCCAGTCTTGGAAATCTTCTCAACCAGTTCTCCTTCCTCAATATCATTCATTTTAACATCTTCATCATCCTCAAAGCTCTCATCTTCATCGGAGAAATCTAAAATGCTATCCTCTAGCTCCATTGAATTAGAGAACAAACTGCACGAACGAGATTAAATAACTATTATTCCTCAAAGATTTATGGGTCATAACAAAAACATCCCAGTTCTTGACCTACCTATCCGATTTATACAATAGATATTCAAAATCGAAAGATAAAAGAGACAGCAAGATACAAATTCTGGCTTCATACCGAGATTTGATAAAACAAAAAAGGATAAAAAAAGAACCCTTACCGAGTTCTCTTTCTTGAGAGCTTGTTCTTGTCTTTGGGGTTTTATAGATAGGGTTTGGGAGGGATATTTTTGGAGAAAAGGCTGATGGGTTTAGTGCCAAAGCTTCAAGTTATACAAAAATGGTGAAGCAAACATTTACCCCAAATTCTTGAATTGAATAATAGATTTATTTTCCTTAAACCCTAACTGGATTTAAGTGTAATTACGCAATATATTTGTCTAGCTAAATAAATTAGTTGATCAGTATATAAATTATGGAAAAGGGTTAAAATTACCCTCTAACTATTCGAAATAGCTTACATATATAATTTAATTATTTTTGGAATCAAATATACTTTTGTTGTTATAAAAAAAACTATAAATACCCCTCTATTTAACGGTTGATCGTTTAAGCTGACGTGATAGTATCACATGAAAAAAATATTCACATGAATTGTCACGCCAGCCTCTCTTCCTCTTTAATTCAATATTTTTGACCTATTTTTTATAATTTTAGTTTTTTTTTCTAAATTTCCTACACCATCACATACCTCCTCCCTCCACAACTCCACTCACTTTTTTTAATTATTAATTATTATTAATGGAGTCATCACTTCATAGAGTTATTATTAATTAATTTTCTTTCATTGGTAAATATTTAACAAAATCTAAAAGTATTTAAATTTTGATAAACTTAAACGGCCAAAATTATTCAATACAGGGGACTATTTTGAACCTATCCTAAACATAAAGTACCATTTTTGTCAATCACTCAAACATTAGTATTTCAGCCCTTAATAGCATTTTTCGCCATTGATGCACTGAGATCAAAGCTCTCTTGAACATGTGACAATATTATAGTAGCTATAGATCAAATCTCCTTCGCTTGTAAGAACAAATTCTAAAATACCCATCATGTCCCTATCACTGTCTTCTTACCCCACGCGCTTCGCCATCCTCACTCTCCTCTCCGCCACCACACTCTACTTCTTCTACAAATCACGCCGTCATCTATCCAAACGCCTCAAATCCTTAAACCCCACTTGCCAAAACCCTAATCCTAAAACCCCAAGAGGCAAAATCTTCTTTATATCCCAAACCGGCACTTCTAAAACCCTTGCAAATAGTCTTCACAGTTTGTTAAACCTTAACGGGTTTGAATTCGATCTTGTTGACCCGAAAGATTACGAGCCTGAGGATTTGCATAAAGAAAGCTTTGTAGTTATTGTAGCTTCTACGTGGGAAGACGGGAAACCACCTCCAAATGCTGGGTTTTTTGTTGATTGGTTAACTGAGAGTGCTGATGATTTCAGGGTTGGATCTTTGTTGCTTAGCAAGTGTAAATTTGCAATCTTTGGAGTTGGGAGTGGGTCTTATGTTGAAACATTTAATGCTGTGGCTCGTGATTTTTCGAAGAAGTTGAGGAAACTTGGTGGGGTTGAGGTTTTAGAGGTGTGTGAAGGTGATGTCGATGAGGGTAATTTGGATGAGGTTTTTGGTAAGTGGAGTAAGAGGGTTGTTGGGGTTTTGAGTAATTTGGGTGAGAATGGTGGGTATATGGAGAATGGAGTTGGTGATGGTAGTGAAGATGAAGCTATGAGCGAAGGAGATGATGACGAGGAAGATGATGATGAGTTTGAAGAAAATGACGAGGGGTCAGAAATTGTTGATCTCGAGGATATTGCGGGTAAAGGGCCTTCAAGAAAGAAAGGAGTTGGAGATAAGTTAGTTAATGGGAAGGTGAATGGTGGAACTGTGAACGGAGAGAAGGCAATGGTAACTCCAGTTATTAGGGCAAGTTTGGAAAAACAGGTATCGTGGTCAAATGACTTAACTTCTATTGTATCAAATTAATTAGTTGGATTAGTTGGTGGATTTATGTTAAGGTAGCTTATTTGGTGATGAAATTGCAGGGATATAAAATAATTGGTTCGCATAGCGGTGTGAAACTTTGTAGATGGACAAAATCACAACTTAGAGGGCGCGGAGGTTGCTATAAGCACTCATTTTACGGCATTGAGAGTCACAGGTGATTATTTTTCTTCCCAGTACAGATGATTGTTTATAGCTTTTACATTTTTACTATTGCATTCTGTTTATGAGTTGTGTAGTTGTTGTTTGATCCTCGGTTGACATGATTGTAGTTGAGTTTTCAACAATATCTTCTCTGTGTTCAAGTTGCAACTTTGTGGTACGACGATGAGATCCAGTTGCTGAAACTTTTTTAGAGTGTTAGAATTCTTAGAGTTGATGAAGTATGCAGTGAATAAGAAAATAAAGTTTGCAATTAGGTTTGCATGTCCTTATCCAAAAAGGGTGGTGTTTTAGAGGCATGTGATTTGGAGTAGGAGTAGAATAGCGAGGAAACCTTCCATTTTACACAATGAACAACTAGAAAATGAGCTGGCACTTTTTATTGCCTCAAATAGGCCCTCAGTGGCACATCTCCTATGAAGTAGCTGGTTGAACCGCCTGAAGAGATTACTAAAGTAAACAAGCTTTTATAGCCTTTTATAAAAAAAATGAAAGTAAAGGGATTCATTGATGGGTATCAAGAAGATTCAGTAAGTAAAATGAGAGTTCGCTCATATACTTGTCTACTGCCTAAATAGCTAAGTTGCTTGGATTCTTCAAAATATTTGTGCCGCACCCATATCGGATTCTTCAAAAGTTTTTGAAGGATCTGACACGCACCGATGACATTTGTGAAGAGTCCGAGCAACATAGCTAAATAGATCATGGAGCTAACAAGAAAAGGTTCTACTGCATTGACCTATTGTGCATCATTAAGTAGGTTCAGTGTTTATTGATTTCCTAGCCTTAAATTCTGATTTTAAAGCTGGATTTGCATTTACCCGCTGCATAGGTGCATGGAGGCCACTCCAAGTTTAGCATGTGCGAACAAATGTGTTTTTTGTTGGAGACATCACACAAACCCTGTTGGGAAGAGCTGGACGTGGAAAATGGATGATCCTATTGAGATTGTCGACACAGCTATAGATTTGCATACCAAAATGATAAAACAGATGAAAGGCGTTCCAGGTTTGTTTTGTGGTACACATGAACATATATGTTTCTCTGTGAATTTGTAGGGAAGTTGAGCAATGCCACATGAGAAATAATGTGCTTGGTTGAAATTATTTGGTGATTGTATTCAACATGTCTCTGTTAGGTCATTTTGTTTTGTCCATTCAAAAAAAAGTACCTTGGTTGAGTTGTGTTTAATTTTGATGCAACGTCCTTCCGATTTCCGAATAAAAATGGTAAAACTGATATTGTGAACTGCTGGTTCTCCATTTGCTTCCTCCTACTTTCCCTACTCCTTAAGGACATGAAATGTAGAAGTGGATACAGAAATTTCACAATTTTTTAATTTGTCTGAATAAAATTGATGTCCTTTCCACCTTACATATGTATTTTTGTATTAAAAAAATAGATGTACTTCCACTTTTGTGCTCGTATGACCCTCCAAATAGCCATCCCAAAATCAATAATATTATTATTTTGTTCAGGACGTGGTGGTTATTGACCAGAATATCTCCCCTTGCAGGTGTTAAAGCTGAGCGCTTGTCTGAGGGTCTTTCTCCTAGGCATTGTGCCTTGTCACTGGTTGGTGAGCCTATTATGTATCCAGAAATAAATTCACTTGTAGATGAGCTGCACAAGAGGCGGATTTCGACTTTTCTTGTAACGAATGCGCAGTTTCCTGACAAGATTAAGTTATTGAAACCAATCACACAGGTCTACTAGGCTGTATTTGTCTTTCTTTATCAATCTTTTCAAGTATGTCAATATCCAAATCTAAATCTCGCATCATCTTTAAATGTACAGTTGTATGTCAGCGTAGATGCTGGTACAAAGGACAGCTTAAAAGCAATTGACAGACCACTGTTTGGAGACTTCTGGGAACGATTTCTTGTAAGTGTCATGAATATAGAGATACTTGTCAGATTCAAACTAAAAAATTAAGGAAAATCCAATAGGTGCTGTTATTGTTTGCATTGGCTATTTCCGAAAAATGCACCTGATATTGAAGTGATGCGATGCTAGGAATGGCCAGAAATCTTGGAGGGTTACTATGCATCTTTACTGATGAAGATGTGTTTTCTTATTTTCTGTTGAAACTTAACGGAATGGCACAAAAGTAAAGGGAAAACAGACCTTATCAAAAAGTAGGGGAAAGCAAAGTCCAAAAGCACAGTTGGAGTTGTCAGCTTCATACTAGTAAACCATGGCAGTGGTATCAAACTGTTGTTTTGTGATATGCCAGTGAGAGGAAAGTTTAAAATGCTGACTTTACATCATTGGTTAAAAAGATTTGGTGGCCACAGGAAACAAAATTGAAATTTGCCTTATTTTTTCTCTGTTTTTTCATATTTGTATGCTACTATTCAGACTGCTGACTGTTGGTTTGTGTTATTCTGATTTCATTAGGATTCCTTGAAAGCTCTCAAGGAGAAGGAGCAAAGAACTGTTTACCGTTTGACACTCGTTAAAGGGTGGAACACAGAAGATGTGGATGCATATTCTAGTCTATTCAGCATTGGAAAACCTGATTTCGTTGAAATCAAAGGTGTCACTTATTGTGGATCGTAAGTTCTCCCTCTTGCTTTTTTTCTTTTTCTTTTTCTTTTCTTCTTTTCCCCTCTTCTACTAGGTTGATTTGATTTCAAAACTCAGTTCATAAGTGCTCAGTTAAGTATTCACACAGGTCGGCTACATCAAAGTTGACAATGGAGAATGTCCCTTGGCATTCTGATGTGAAGGAATTCTCTGAGGCCTTGGCTAAAAAGAGCAATGGGGAGTATGAGGTTGCTTGTGAGCACGTGCACTCTTGCTGTGTTCTTCTGGCTAAAGTCGATAAGTTTAAGATAGACGGACAATGGTTCACGTGGATAGACTACGAGAAGTTCCATGACCTGGTTGGTTACTTCTCTTGTTCACGTAATTATAGCTATACCATTCTCATTAAAATAGCATAATCAATGTTTCTTTAAACTACAGGTAGCTTCTGGAAGACCCTTTACGAGTAAGGATTACATGACTCCTACACCATCTTGGGCCGTCTATGGAGCTGAGGAAGGCGGGTTTGATCCAGAGCAATTGCGTTATAAGAAAGAACGGCACCACAGATCATCTCGTAGGGAAAATGGTTCTTGAAAGTTGCACAAGTTGTCACTGATATGAAAATTGGCCTCGTCAGTTGTGACTGAGGCTTTTCTTTGAGCTGTTATAATCAAATCATCTGTATTACTTAGCAATGTAGGATACGAATACCATTTTTAGACACAGTTGTACATTTGAATACTAATGCTTATAAGCTCAATTACGACTGAATACCTGCTAAGCTCAATTACAATACAACTATGAAATTGAGTGAACATGCTTATTAGCTCAACGGACGATTAATGGTCCAGCTCTCCATCCTTTCGTCGTTTAATTGTTACTAAGCTCTCCTTATAATAAAAAAACCCCACAACGAGCAATTTCTGCATCTCTTCTCAAGCGTGAATGTTGAAATCCAAGTTGCTTCGTCTTGTTAGTCCGAACATTAAAGGAGACCAGTCGAGAAGCTTTAGTTACCAAAATGAGAGAGCCACCATACATAGCAAGACACAATCTGTGGGAAGCATTGAAAGGTAATAAGTTTGTTCCATTACCCATATATCACAAGAAGATCTATCTTTTTTCGAGTTCAAGATGGCAATGGAATCATCAAGCAACATCATACCCAACGTAAAACTATTATCAGAGTGATCATGTGGCTCTTCAATCTTTTCAATAAAAGAATGATGTTGTTACCAATATTAACATCCTCAATATGCAGCCAGTAATAAGCTCCATTCAAATAAGCACTACCATATGTGCGTCTCACCTTTCAAATAAGCAATTTGCTGCTTCTTTAAATAGACAAGGAAGAAATTCCCTCATTCTTATCCTTCATTTCTGTTACCATAATTCATGTTACCACCATTAAATTTTATTCTACATTTTAGGAAAAAATTATTATTATTATTGTTAATTCATAAAATATATATTCAAAAGAAATATATATATTTCAATCAAAATAGAGTAGTCAAAGTTTTAACTTGTAAATAACTAAACATTTAGTTTATACTAATACTCGGTTGCATATTTGTTAATAACTAGTTTCTGCACCCCGTTTGACATTATATTTTGCTATCTAAAAATAACAATTTTTTCACTACATTCACTTTTATTAGAAATATTTAGGAGTTACATTATATATGTATCGTATAATTATTTTATTTTTCTTTAAAAAGTACATTCTCAAACAACCGTCTAAAAAGAAATTGAATACATTTACGGTATATATTGTATAATTATTCTACTTTTCCTTATAAAAGAATTCACCAACAATCATCTAAAAGAAATTGAATGCAGTTACATCATAGATAGTATAATTATAAATTTTTTTCTTTAAATAAACATCCTCCTATAGAAGTCTAAATGAAAATAAATGAAGTCACATTATATATATATAGTATAATTATTTTTATTTTTAAAAAAATAAACATTCTCCAATCAACAACCACTTGGCCTGATCACACATTCACTCATTCAGCGGAAGACTTAATTTAAAAGAAAAACAAATTTTAGTGGGCTAATTCAATCAACAATCTCAATCATTCTAATCGGAAATATAGTTTGAATGAAAATTAATCAAGAGTTAAAGATATCAAAACAAATCCATCATTATCTAGTCTATGAAGCCTCTATCTCTACTATCTAGATGGTGTCAATGACAGGTTCATGGTTACCTCAAAAGAACTACTCATAAGCAATGGAAAGAATGAATATGATCCCTCCGAAAGTAAGGAGGTCTCACCACTATCAGGAAAGAAGTAGATCTTCAATGAAGCGTCTGTTGATGATCTCTAATATATGTCCCTCTATCGTAAAACGATTCAGGCCCAAATGGACGTTACTACGTGGAATGTACGAGTATGTAATATGGCAGAATAAAATAACAATAGATTAAAGGTACTTAAGATAGAATGAAACTCACCAACTCGATATGATATGCAAGTATAAAATATATTAATGCTTTAAGAAGCACTCAATAATATGCAATTTGTTTAAAACATGTCATATACTTTCATGCACAATCTGGGAGTCTCTCTTAACTGAAAATAATTCCACCACCTACAAGTAGGTGATGTACAACGAAACGACGTCGTTGCCACATTCATCCAATACTTGCCTAGGTAAAGGACAAATCTACCAATCTAGATCCACCAATAATCAAGTCGTATTTTTTCAGGATAATGAAATAAGGAAACATTCAACTTTAACGGTTCAATCCTCTCCTACGCTGGCTACGTAATTATTGAGTTTTACTCTCACTCAATTCAGTGCTCGATACTATTTCCAAAACTCAATATGCTCATGCAACTTAAACCAATCAGTTCAATCAAAACTTTCGGCTAGTCTCATTGGACTCTCAGTAAAACTCCATCTCATCTCAGTCATTATGCTCTTTCAAATCAATTCAATCAAATTCACTCATTTAGATTAAATACTCAACTCTTTTAATTCTCTTTAAAACATGCAATCTCGACTCAAAAAAATGCATAGTGAAATTAGGATCCAAACATTTATAATCTTGAAGACTCTTTCAATTCAACTAGGGCTTGGCTCATGTTCAAATCATCAAGTTCTTTCAGAGAAATATATTTTTGAAATCAATCACAACTTATTAAAACTCTCTCTCAAAACCATCATTTTTGCTCAAAATATTCATGTTCAAAATAATGAAAACTTTCAAAGACTCCTCAGACTCAACACTTGTGAAAACTCAAACTCTTGTAAAATATTTGCTCAAAATCAAATATAATCCTCAATTAGGGTTCATGTGAATGAAGACATGAACATGGATCCAAATCAAATACTCAACCCATGAACAACATCAATACGTATTTAAATAAGTACAAGGAACTCAATAAGATAATAGATAACTCAAGAATTCAATTTAAGAAACTCGAAAACTCCAACTCAACTCAACTCGAATCAATAAAGATGAAGGGGCACATGGACGAACTCATTCCAACGTTGTGTTAGCCTTACATACCTGAAAGAAATAGATTCTTGAAGAACTCAATGAATGCTCTTGAAATCATAGCTTTTTATCCTCTTGAAAATAATTTAGAACGTGTGAATTTTGATTTTTCTAAGGGTTTGGAATGAATAGGGATGTTATAAGACAATAAAGTACACCTAGGTAAGTTAATTGAGGGTAAAAGGTCAAGAATACCCTTTTAAGAACGTAAGAAAACCATAAAAATTAATAAAACGATCTTTTAATGAATCTCGTCGGCCAAATCGGCGAGCTAGAGTTCTCCTCTACAAACTATTCGGCGAGTAGCCAAAAAGGACTTTAGCTCGCCTAAAATAACAGTTTCTGGAGGATTTCGGGTCCATTCAGCGAGCTAAGTCGGATCTCGCAGAACTATTCGGCGAGTCGCCAAAATGGCTAGTCATCTCGCCTAATTGTCCTGTCTGGACACCCTTCAGTAACTCTTAATATTCTGAGAGATATGGCTATTTGAAGTTTACCCTCATATGTTCTTATACAAAAACTCAATCGTTAAAGGATATTTGAACTCGACTTAGTACTAGAGGTTCCTTATGACCTTAATTCACCTCGAATACTTAAGAATTGATCATAAAACATATATACAATTAGAAGTTATCGGACTCAGGCCTATACGCATAAAAAGAATGGCTCGGGTCTTAGCTAAATTTTTTTTTGGGTAAAACAATTCTTTAATAACATGTTTAAGGAAGATCTTATATAAGATTGGACGAGCTTATTTACTGGAATGAAGTACATGTAACGTTGCTTGAGAGGCGATAATAAACAGGCTCCTAATGATCAAGATGGAGGTGAATGAGGAAAATGCTGATCAAGTTGAAGGCGCTAAAGAACAGGATCATGATCAAAATAGAGGCGCTAACGAACAGGGTTCTCATGATCAAGATGGTGGCGCTAATGAGCAAAATGTTGATCAAGAAGATGGAGACGCTAATAAACAGAATGATGATGAAGATTGAAGCGCGCAAATGAACTGAAAAAAGATGTGGATCAATTGGCTGATAGAACAGATAATATTGATGAAAATGAAGATATTGATATGATGTTTGATTTTGGGATTACAGTACATGTTATTACTTACTGAATTTTTTACAGAAAAAAGTTATTTATATGGGACGGGGGAATATGAGAAAGACAACATAATTTGAGACGAATATTTTTACTAACCTGGAAAAATAATTAAGTTCATGTAAACTAAATAAAAGACGTTATTAGAAGTGTAGGCTTTGTTGTAGTATGATTTTATTGAAGCTCATTTATAGGTTAAGACAACATCAAAGAATAAACATCAGGAGCTATGGGGGTCCATAATTCATCAAGTGTTGATGAATGAATTCAGGGTCGTTTGATGAGAGCGTACTAGTTTTGCAGGCACATTTGAATAGCAACCAAGATTTCACAGGCAATCTCACCAGAATTTCCCTTGCTAAATCCTTCCAATAAGAGTTTTTCTTATAAAGATGAACTTTTCTTGGTGCAAGAGATGTGCCACATCACCAGATCTATGTCTCCCTTTATATATATAACAGTAAGTATAAATTGATGCATCTCTTTATTATTTTTTATCGGGGGTAACATGACTGTTGCAAATGATATATCTTGAAGATTGCAACACTCATACCATTATAAATAAAGGACACAAATTCATTTAAGTTAATCAAAGTATTTTAGGAGTTTTAACATTATATTTAACTCACACCTTTGTAGCAAGCATCAAATTCACAGACTCAATAATGGAAAAAAGAACAAGTATCATCTGCTCAAGTAATTTTACATACTTACAAGTTACAAGCTTAATTACAAACACTCTATGCATACAATAGAACTACGAAATTGAGTGAACATACTTATAAGCCCAACGGACGATTAATGGTCCTCCAACTCTCCATCCTCTTGTTGTTTATGTTAGAATATATGAAAATATATTCTGACAGAATGTAACAGATCGTATGTATTTAGTTCCTAATATAGAGATATTTAGTTTCCTTAATTATAGCCTAACTCTTGTATTTCTGTATATAAACTATTGAGGTTAATGAAATAAATCAAGGGATTAATTGTCACTAAGCTCTCGTTATAATAAAAAAAAACCACAACCACCAAATTTTGCATCTCTTCTCAAGAGGGAATGTTGAAATCCAAGATGCCTCGTTTTCTTAGTCCGAACATTGTAGGAGACCAGTTGAAAAGCTTTACTTGCCAGAGTGAGAGAGCTATCATAGCAAGACTTAATCGGTGGGAAGCATTTAAAGGTAAGAATTTTGTTCCATACCCCTGGGCCCTGGTTGGATCCACCAACGCAGAAGTATAATCAGAGTTCCGATCTGGCACTTCAACCTCTTAACAGCCAGTAATAAGTGCCATTCAAATAAGCAGTATC
Source organism: Solanum dulcamara (assembly GCF_947179165.1). Classification (NCBI taxonomy): domain Eukaryota; kingdom Viridiplantae; phylum Streptophyta; class Magnoliopsida; order Solanales; family Solanaceae; genus Solanum; species Solanum dulcamara. Next base: position 2,680,265 of record NC_077245.1, read on the forward strand.
ACATGTGTTTTTGCACGTCTGTATAGAAGGAGAGTGATTCTCTAGAACCACTTTATAGTCATTGGTCAAGGGGTCCAATACGAACCCCAACACAGGGGTATCATGGATTATGGGTGCAGGGAGCAGGGAGCAGGATTCCACAATGCACACGAAATCACACTATCAATTGCTCCGTACGTACATCAAAAACAAGCCGTCCACAGAACCTATATATGAGGTATGTCATACCTTTGAACATTTGCGCATCATCAGGGGTACCAACAGTATAAGTGAGGAGTTGTTGGGGGGCTACGATTCTTCAAGTGTTGTTGAACGAATTCAGGGGTTTTAATAAGAACATACCAGCTCTTACAGATACATTTGAACCGCAACAACGACTTTACAGGAAAATAAATCACACAATCATCCATTTTTAGGTTTCAACAAAAGCAATTTGCTTCTTCTTTAAATAGACAAGGAAGAAATCCTTCATTTCTGTTACCATAATTCATTTTACCACCATTAAATTTTACTCTACATTTAGTCATCCAAATCTAAATACTTTTGACTACATTTCTCATATTATATTTTATTCTGCATTTAGTCATGCAAATCTAAATACTTTGATTATGCATGTAATCATGCAAATCCTTATCCTTTTGGAGCTGACGTAACAAACTACGCGAGCCTCCCAACGAAGCCAACATAAATCCGATCCGAATAAAAAAGGCTACCTTCTCAAGGAGGAAGACTTCTTTCAATATAAAGCAAGGTGGAGCTTTGGCTTTGGTTTGGACCTGTACTAGTCTGAGAAGTGAGAGCACCGGTCTTCCTTCCATCTTTAAATGTTGGTTCAGACTCAATCGGCTGTCCTCTCCGATTGGCGATCGTCCTTTGAAGATATGATTTTCTCGTTTGGATTATTTGATTGGGCTTTCAATGACAGCAAATTGACTTGGAGCAATAATCAAACCGGTTTTGATAACATTGGAGAGGAATTCAAATTAGGATAAATTCCAATATGAAACGTAAAGATTTGAGATAAGTCCTTTTTCTCTTACTATTTTGATAGAGGAGACTGCCCTTTGACTAGTTTGTAGTTTTTTCTGGGGAATTTGCTTGTCAACGAAATTCCACTGGAGTTCTTCATAGATTTATTTTCTGAAATAAAGTAGAAAGCAAAGAAGAATGAAAACCTCCTCAAATAAAACATTATCGAGATAGGCAAAAGATGTGTGAAAATTGACAACATTTCTCATATTAAATTTTATTCTGTTATTAGTCATGCAAATCTCAATACTACTCCCTCCTCCTCATAAAATTAATACAACATTGAAGAATAAAGATCATCAACTTGATAGTACTATAAAACAACATTGGTAGATGTTTTTTACATATTTTTTTTATAAGCATCTCTATATATTCCTCACAATCCAACTAGATTGTTATGATTTCTTCTCCCTTAATTAGAAATTTTTAGTTTGAGCATTAGATATGAAAAAAAGTATTGATAGAGAGCATTCTCTTCTTCAATGAATTTTACGTGACATAAATTGAGATTCAATGCGAATATCGGACAATATATAAAGGTTTTACAAGTAAATAATACTAAATAGGTTTATTTAAAATAGCAGCTATGTCAGTGCACGTTTGGAAATATTCCAAAGTGGGAGTCCATTACTTAAGAAGCTTCAAGTATCTTGGGTCTATTATACAGGAAGATGGGGATATCGACGATGATGTTTCACATCGTATTGGTGCAGGGTGGATGAAATGGAGGCTCGCCTCCGAAGTGCTGTGTGATAAGAAAGTGCCGCCAAAACTCAAAGGCAAGTTCTACAAAGTGGTGGTTAGACCAACTTTATTGTACGGGGCGGAGTGTTGGTCAGTCAAGAAATTTCATGTTCAGAAGATGAAAGTTGCGGAAATGCGAATGTTGCGGTGGATGTGTGGGCACACTAGGATGGATAGAATTAGGAATGAAGATATCCGAGACAAGGTGGGAGTGGCATCGATGGAGGACAAGATGCGGGAAGCGAGACTGAGATGGTTTAGGCATGTGAAGAGGAGAGACACAGATGCTCCAGTGCGGAGGTGCGAGAGGTTGGCTATGGACAGTTTTAGGAGGGGCAAAGGGAGGTTGAAGAAGTATCGGGGAGAGATAATTAGACAGGATATGGCACAGTTCCAGTTCGCCGAGGACATGACCTTAGATAGGAGGTTGTGGAGGACTCAGATTAAGATAGAAGACTAGGTGGCTTATCTTTTCACCATAGTAGTCGTAGTTTTGCTCATTTGTCTATTACCAGTTGATTTCTACATTTGATTGCTGCTTATATTTGTTGGGCCAGTATACTTTGGTTAGCTTATTTATCTATAGTAGTTAATGCTCCTTTCTTTTTGGACTGTCCTACTATGACTTTCTCACTCTCATTATTCCTTATTTTCATATTGTTTTCGATACGCTTGGTGTTATTTGATCTTTGTCCTGTTTTTCTTGCTTCCCTCTCTTGTTCTCCTCTCTTGAGCCGAGGGTCTTTCGAAAACAGTCGCCCTACCTTTCAAGATGGGAGTTAGATCTGCGTACACTCTACCCTCCCCAGACCCCACATGGTGGGATTATACTGGGCTTGTTGTTGTTGGAGTCCATTACTTAATGTGCACATACAAAACTTTTGTCTACAAGAGTAAAATTTGAGTGTGTATTATAAATTAGAATAAAGGGAGAAATCAGTACCCATTCTGAAATATATAAAGCTGTTTTACCGAAGTTAGCTAAATATATTCGTTTTTTTTAATATGCAAAAGTAATACGAATGTTTTAACCAGTCTTTGCTGGAGATTGAAAAGCTTTCTCATTAGAAAAAAAAAAGTGTAGAAAAAATATAAAAGAAATGATATACTCCGTTGCTGATACAAAGTGCTCCTATTTTATAACGATAGTTATGACCTTTTTCTTGTTGATTTCAATAGTATGAGAAATTCGAAGTCTGAGTCTCAAGTGAGCAAATAGTATTTCTAATCAAGCTTACACCTATCATGGTGAAGAAAAAGCCAAGTCTGTCATGATCAATTAATGAAGAGAAGAAGGAAATTTCTCGTCTTAATCTACTTAATACGATATAGATATATAATCTAGATAGAAATTAATAAATAGTATAGATGAAATTAATTTTTTATCTGAAATCAAAGAAATATAACACATGGTTTTTATGGCGTGGCTTGGAAGGCGCCAAATATTTATTTGTAGTTCATGTTTGCTATTCATCTAGATTTGGATCTTTTATTCGAACTTTCACCTTAATTATTATTTGAAGAAGTAAAAGTTTTATTTTTATCCTAATGAAAATATCATTTCTCTATTTGCATGTTGATAGAATTTTAAATATATAAAATCTGAAATAAAAATTATTAGTTCACCTAAATGTTATAACATATAAGCTAGCTCCGCCACTAATCTAGCTACCCTCCCTTTTTTTTTTAATGAGAATACACATCATTCGTCATGATTAAATAAATAGTAGTAAAACTTTACACATATATAAAACAAATCTTTTGTATTCATTGTGTGATTAAATTTTTTGAAGACAAAAATAAAAGCTGGTTGGTCCATTATTATTATTATATTCATAAGACACCATAAATTATGAGATTTTTTAATGACTGCAAAAGAATGCAGAGAAGGAAAAATGGATCACGTCTACCAAAATCATGAAAAGGACATTCCCTAGCCACAAACTTTTTGACAATATATCACCTCAAACTTCCTCTTTACCAAAAGCAAATAAAAGGAAACTTCTTAATTATTTAACACCCTATTTAGAATAAGAAATCAGCTAAATAAGTAGACTAGAGTGCAACATACTTGTAAAATAAGGAAATAATAATATATTTAATGTAATTACATAATTAAAGTTTGTGAAAGAATATAGGCCGACTGTATTCTTATTTTTGTGAATTTAAAAAAAGTAGAATACAAGTATATCTTATTTAAATTTTTATAAGATAATAATATTATTTTCAATAAATTCTCGATTCAAAAAAAAAATATCAACATATGAATACAAGAAAATAAGATAAAACAAATAACAAAATCTAAATCAAATGAAGCAGTAAATAGTAATGCACGTTAGAAAATAAGAAAATATACAACTACTAATAAGGAGATAAGATCAGTCTGGCTCCGTACCTTTCCCACGTTAAAGTGTGACAATACTTACCATATACTAAAATAATGTAATTTACCTGTGTTGATGGTTTAAAAAAGAAAAAAAAGAGAAGTTGAATAATTAATGTATTTGAACCTGTTATAATAAATTATATATTTTATTTTCAACTTATTATTCCCACTTATTATAAACAACTTTATGTATAAAGATTCTTCTAGCACTCACAGTTGTTAGTATAATAAAAATTAAATTCTAACGAAAAAAAGTGGCTTCTTTTTTTTTAAAGTTAACATACATAAACTATACATTAATTATATGGTAGAGATAGTGTCAAAAACATATCTAAACTATTTTCTTTTTTTGAGTTTTATATCTAAACTATTAGAATTGTGAATTTCATACATAAACTATCACTTATTAGTTTGAGAAACACACTTTGATGGTGTGTGTAATACACTCTCTCTACTCTCTCTATTTTTTAAAAAAAATCTTGTCACGTAGCATTCCTCATGGATAAAATATTTCACTTTGACAAAAATTAAATAAAATATTAATATTATTAAAATTTAAAGACTAAAGTATTTTTATTACCAAAAAAAAATATTTTTTTAAAAAAGTATTTTTTAAAAATAAAATTTAAAGTATTTTTCTCGCCCACACCGCCACCTCCTCCCCTCCCCGACAATCCTCGTCCTTTTATTTTTTAAAATTTCTTAGATAAAATAATTTTTTTTAAAATCATACTTCACCCCCTCCCACTCCTTCCTAAAATTAAAATTTATTATTTTTATTTTTTTAAAAGCAAATAAAATTATACCCACTCCATCTAATCCTACGCTCTTAATTTATTTTTTATATTTTTCTCATTTTGAGTTAGATGTGTACATATATTTTTAGAAAAATATTTTTTCTACTTGAGTATCAAATATAATAAAAATAAAAATTGTATTTTAAAAAAAATCTTGCTGCAAGTAAAAGATATTTTTCTAAAATCATATGTATATATCTAATACAAAATACAAAAAAAATTGAAAGCGGAGAATTAGGTGGGGCGCGTAGAATTTTTAAACAAAATTAAAATAATTAAATTATTATTTGAAAGCAAATTTAAAAAATTAAAAATAAAACCAAAAAACTAGGAGATATGGTGAGAGAAAGTGATGGAGTAAAGTAAGAAAAATATCTGATATTTTATTTTATAATTATTATCTTTTTGGAAAAGAGAGGAATAGTGATACTTTAATTTTTAATTTTAACTTTTAATAATTTATTTAATTTTTATCAAAATATTTTGTTCATGTAGAATTTGATGTGACAATTTTTTTAAATGAAAAAAAATATATAGTACACATCATAATAAAAGTGAAATAAAAAATAAAATGTATTTCTCAAATTAATAAATAATAATTTAGTTATAAAACTCACACTCCCGACAGTTTAAGTATTAAACTAAAAAAAAAAATTAGATGTATTTTTTACTCTTTTATCTCTTACATGCTACTATAAACATATTTGTCAAATGCATGTTGCATGAATTGGTCTATACAGAGCTTATCCAACTTTCTTGAACTGAGATCACACTTAAAACACAAAAGACATTACAGGTCAAAATCACAATTCAATCTAGAGTTTAAAGCTAATCAATTCCTTCCTAACTAAAATGTTTCTCACAATTAAAATGGACATACTAAACATCAAATAAAATAAAAAATAACAGCACTAAGAATTAAGCTAGGAAAAGAACAAAAAAACAGTAGATGGCATCAACTTGTTCATCTTTCATACTTTGTTTCAGAAATTACCTAAAAGAAAAAAGTGGAATTCTTGAAACTGATTTTCAGCAGCTTAAGTGGTTTACCACCTTCATCATCGATCGATAGATTTAGGGTTCGATCGGAGGATAGGTGAGAACTATTGATTACTTCGGAAGTGAGTGGAAAAAATAATAATTTAGCAGCTCTTTGTTGGTTTGCTTTTTCTTCTAGCTCTGCTCCTTGTAGGTTGCTGCTGTTGTGGTTGTAAATTTTTTTCCTCTTCAAATTCTTCTTCTTGTTTCTTCTTTTCTCCTTGTGATTCTTCAACTTCACTTGTTTTGAGTTTCTTTAATTCAGCAGAAACCTCTTCTTCATCTTTTACAATAATCTTCCTTGGCCTTCCTCTTTTCCTAGGAGTAATTTGTTGTTGTTGGGAATCTCCACTCATTGCTGATGATTCTGCTATTGCTACTGATAACTCCTTTGTTTTCTTCACAACTTTCTTCTTTCCCATCAATCTTTTTTCACAATCTACTAAACTAATTCAGTCATTTTAAAAGCTAATATGAGATAAAAATACAATCTTGAAATTCCCAGAAATAAAAATTCAATTTTTAAGGTTTCTAATGCTCTCTTTTAGTATATAACAAAATCCAATCTTGAAAACTACCCAGAAATAAAAATCCAACCTTAAAGGTTTCTAGTGCTATCTATTGCATATATAACCTTAAAAATCCATTCTTGAAAACTACCCATAAAATAAAAATCCAATCTTTAAGGTTTCTAGTGCTCTCTTTTGCATATATAACCTTAAAAATCAATTCTTGAAAACTACCAATAAAAAAAATATCCAATCTTTAAGGTTTCTAGTGCTCTCTTTTGCATATATACCTTAAAAATCAATTCTTGAAAACTACACACAAAATAAAAATCCAAACTTTATGGTTTAGTGCTCTCTTTGGAATATATAACCTTAAAAATCCAATCTTGAAAGTACCCACAAAATAAAAATTCAATCTTTAAAGTTTCTGGTGCTAATAAAATCCAATCTATACACCCTTAAGAGTATATGATTAAGAAATCCAATCTTGAAAATTACTCAAAAGCAAAAAAAGTCAAATCTTTAAGTTGTATGCTGCTCTGTTTTGCATATATCTATAAACCCTTATACCCCCTCGCCCCCCCCCCCCCCCCCCCCACAAACCAAAAGATTAAAGGCACAACATACCCATAGCAAAGATTATGAGTAAAAAAAAGCAAAAAAATGAGTAACTTACTTTTGTGAGATGATAGAGCCAATAATCATAAGAAATAACTCATATGTTAGCTCTTTTGGTGCTAAGCAAAGCCTTTCATCTTTCCATACAGAACCATAAAGAGAGAGAGACTTGAGTTGAATAGAAAACCACAGTCAATTAAATATGAAATATTAGAAGCTAAAAAGCAAATATTTCCTTTTTTCTTTGACTTATCTATTCATTGAACCTTCTTTTTTTCCCTCTTTGCTGCCAACATGGAAAACAATAGTACCATTTGAAAAGAAACTTATATTACTTAGTATATATATACAAAATAGTACCAATTGTAATTGGCTGGACCAGCTGTTTAGCAGAGAAGGGAAGAGATAATAATGTGGAAACAAAAAGGGAGGAAGAAAAAAAGAAGTGAGACAAATAGGGGGTACTAATATTAGGAATTTTGGTGCGCGAATAAGATTAATAATTTTCGAATAAAATGATAAATTATTTTATTTTATATTTGATTATGATATTAATTAATTTTAAAATTATTTTATATAATTATTTATATATAATAATGCGATTAGTTATCTCATATAAAAATAGAATAACTAATTCAATTTTATAAAATATTTTTATCTATCTGCTTATGCAGATCGTTTAATTAGTGAAATAAAGTTAACAATTCTGAGACAAAATAAAAAAAATTATTGTATTCCATTTTTAATTATATTTATAATGTAATTAATTATTCTATATAAAAGCAGAATAGATAATTTCATATAATATTTTAATCTATAAAATATTTTAATTTATCCTATCTCACGTACCAAATGACCCCGTGGTTAATTTAAACGTCTATCAAAACTAAAATGGAGGCAGTGTGGGAAACCGAGGGCTATAGTTTATTTAAAAAAAAAAAAAACTTATTTGTGAATGTATATATACGTTTGATAGAACTTGTGAGGAATACAATCAAGGAGTGTGGCAAAATAATAACAATTATATTACCTTTAACTATACCTTTCAAGATTAAATCATAAAAATGAAGTCTTTTCATATGAAGCACCAAATCTCATACTTAATTAAAAAAAAATATAATGTAAATCTAAATTAATTAACTTAATAATTTCAGACACATAAGAATTTTTTTAAAAAATGTTATGAAGGTGTGGGGTATTGTTAGTGATCAGTGTCACAGTCTGACCATTTCTGTCGCCTTTGACGCATGTGGGGTTTTGGTATTTTATCTTTTTGTCCTTATGAATAAAAATTGGTTTTAGAATGGTATTATGTTAAATATTTATTTGTATTGGATGTTTTTTTATTAATTCATAAAGCTATTATATAATTTAGTAATTAATTTAATGAGATAAAAGTATATAGTGATCATATTAAGTATTAATTTTTTATATATATAAATACGTATCATGCGTCTATTGACTTGATGTAAACATGATGACATGTAAATAATTTTTCCTCATATTATCATTTATAGATAAAAATCAAAGCACAATTCAATTTGTTTCTCTGAATTTAGGTCCGATCGCTCAAATGGTTTAGTTTGAAAATAGATCTATGACTTTATCTCTAAGGCTTAAACTCAATATCTTTTATTAAAAATGAAAAGGTGCATATTTTTGGACGTGTGGATAAGTTCTCGTATTGATAGTTAAAAAAGAAAATAAGAACACAAAATGTAAGAACAATTTACTATGTTTGCTCATCTTTAGGCTAGTAAATAAACACCTTTACTCGTAGCTTGAAGGCACATGCACACATACACACACAAAAAAAGTTTATATGCTTTGGTGACATAAATACTTTGAATTAGTATGATTCTCGGGGATGAATATATGGAACTTAGTTTGAGAGGGAGATGATTAGGTTTGTGAATAAAATTTTCTACTGAAAAATGAAACAAGTGAAATTACAAGATTACAAATTACAATTGAAAAATAAAATGAAGAAAATAAATTCACTTCTTGGCGGAGGTGCGGATATCTCGCTCTCTTTAAGGAGATTCAAGCCCACTGCAGCAAATTTTTTCACCGGTCCAGCAGTAATCCTCTTAACTTGTCTCCTTCAGGATACAACAGCCTTATCACAAAATGTAACTTAATAAACTCTGGACAAGAGTTGAGCTTAAAGCTCCACAAAAAAGAACACATCTCTTCAACTAATAAGAACTCTCTTTTTTGACAAACTTAATGCTCTCAATGTTTTCTTACTTTTCAAAACAAAGAAGGCATCTCTATTTATAGGAGAGGAAATCATTCAAAGATGAAAAAATAATGGAATGCCATCATTATCATTTAGTGCACTATTATGATTTAGTGCACCACTTATTAGTGATAATTAAGTTAAAAATACATAATGGAATGAATAATCTTGCACTAACTAAAGATGATAATGAAAGACAATTTTATGTATTAAAAAGAAAATTATAACATATGTCACTTATACAAATTAATATCACTCAATATTGATATTAAAATGCTAAAACTAACGCAAAGAATTTACATGCAAAGTGTAGGAATGACATGAGGTTTTTTTTGTTTTTTTTTTTTTGGGGGGGGGGGAGGGACATTTACAACTCCGCGATCACCTGTGAGGTAAGGCATAGTCAAAGACGGAAGTAGAATTGTTGTGCTGAATTTATTTGAACTCAATATTTTTTTCTTTAAAATATAAATTTATATTAAAAATTATTAAATAATTGATACATCTAAATTCACGATTTTAAATTATAATAAATTTAATATTAAAATTTTTAAATATTAAATTTATAAAATTTAAATTATGAATTCGTCACCCCCAAGGTAATTTTCTATTGTTTAGTCGTAACTTTCACCAACAATTCAATATTTATGTACTGCTCTGTGCATACATATTTCTTGCCTGCTTCATTAACATTTAGTGCCAAGTTGAGTCTCGAGAGAGGAGCCAATTTTTAGTTTTTATATATACACGTGAAATATCAATGGGACAAAAAAGATTTTTTCTAATTTAAAATTAGTACCATTAAGCAAGTGGAAGAACAAAGCAAAACCAAAACGAACTAATAATTAGAGGAAGAGACATGAACCACAAACACAAAAAGGACATCTGATAAATATAATAATAGAAAAAGTAATTATGAAAAAAATTATATATTATTTTATGTAAAAATTAGTTATATATGTAAGATTTAGTTATTTATATATGTATTAATTATTTTATTTTTTATTATATATAAAATAATACATAGATTCTTTCATAACTCGTATATGTATTAGTTATATATATGAATTTTTCATTTATAAATTAAACACTATATTAATTTTATAAATAATAACATAATGCTACCAAGCATATTGATATTATTTATGTAGAATGTAATACAGTAATAATGCATGAATAACTTACTTTCTAATCAACAACTATCAAATGATCGCTTATTTGTGTTTGTTTTCGAGTTTGCAAATTCATGTTGTGTGTTTTTTATCCTAAAGTATTTGTGAGAAAATGTTCTTTATAACATTAGTTTGCTATAACAATATAAATAACGCAATTACATTACTTATCATTTCTATGTTGGCATAGTTATAACAGGTCTATTGTAAATAACTTTTTTATCTCATAAAGATAAAAATAAATTCGGTATATATCTTATTTTTTGAAAATTTCACTAATAAAATTATACTAGATATATTATTATTAATTACAAATTTTTACAATTAAAATTATTACTCGTCATTTGGTCAAAGACAAGAATTGAGTGATGAGATGGACACTAGGCAGTGTATGACCAATGAATTTGTCAGCCCTGGAAAATTTGGATTGATAAACAATAAAATAATATTTTAAAAAAAGTAATGTTGTAATTCAGTTGGCGGATTTGGAAGAATTTAATAATATTTGCATGAATTTTATACAAAAATTATTAATATGTATAAAAAAATATATAAGCATCTATGTATATTCAGACGTGCACAATCAGTAGCAACATTCTGATTTCAGGCAGTAGCAACGTGAGTCTATTAACTCGTTGGAAAAAAAATTTAAATCGTTACACAAGCTAATCGATAATAAAAGAATATCAATATTCAGTAGTACAAAATCGTTAAATCACTATTAATAAATTAATAATATTTTCTTGAATTGGGTTATTGATTTTACCCAAAATATGCACATTCCTAACTTTGAGAGAGTGAGAGTGTTGGTTTAGGTTAAAAACAACAAAATTAGCCGATAAAAGTATGATTCACCTAATAATCTAACCAGTTTAAATTTGAGCTGGTTATGATTTCATTCATTTATTAATTCAATCCATTTTGATCCGTCTAATTCCGTTCATCTAAAAATTTGATTGATTTGGGAAGAAATACACAGCTCTAATTGATTCATAAAACATCTTGTTAAAATATTAAAAATTATATATTTTTTGTTTGATAAGTTATATATAGTCATAGTTAAGAGAAAGAACTTATTAGGTAATTAACAAATAATAAGAAAACAAACAAAGAAATTAAAGGTTGATAAGAGTTGAATGGATTGAACTATAACACATTGTTTAACTTATTTTGACTCGGTTCATTTCAACCTTAATAACATTTGAACGAATCAATAATTCGCTTATTCATTTAGCTCAACTAATTTTGACCATTTAAATTCAGCTCAATCCTCCTATTAATCCCTAATTTAGCCCATTGTGAAAAAAAAAAAGAGATTTGGAAGATGATCTATTTAGCCCATCAGCCAGGAGCCCATTAAGTAAATAAAGTAGTTGGGCTTTTTTTGTCCAACTTTCGAGCCAATATCCAATAAACTGATTCAACACGTGTCCCTATATGGGCATAATCCCATTAAACTACGCATAATAATTAGTTAACACATAAAAAAAAATTAATTTGGTTCCATATGATATTTATGCCTTCACTTTTGGTATGCATAAATAGAAACTTAAAACTTATATAGAGTTGAACAAGTAGACACATACATCCTATTGGACAATTTGCAACTTACACGACATCCTACGTGACGTCCTACATGTATTATGACACATAAGATGAGTGTGTCTAACTATTCGATTTTATATAAATTTAATTATCTACTTGTGTACATTCAACATTGGAGGACATTAAGTGAGAGAACACAAGTAAGCACATAAATATTTCATTTAACTTGACTTCAGTTGACATCTATGTCCTTCAACTTTGAATATGCACAAACAGACACTCAAACTTGTATAAAATTGAACAAGTAGACATATACGTCCTACATGATGTCCAATGTGATAATTTACATCCTACATGACGTTCTGCGTGTAATATGTCACATAAAATGCGTATGTTACTTTTTAAATTTTATAATAATTTAAATATTTATTTATGCATACTTACTTATCAGCTGAATTTAAATTAAATAGCACAATTATATATTATATGCCCATTTATTTATTAGGTCAAATAACTGCCGCATTTTTATTAAGCTCCGGCCATTTATTCAATTCAATAATAAACACATAGTAGATGTGGTCTAGGTTCAAAGCTAGGTCAAAACCTAAACATCACTTTCAATTAAATTAAATATGCCCGCCTATTAATACTGATTTTTATTTATTTTTAATTAATGAGTTTCCCTTATCAGATAAGGTTAAAGGTTCAAATATAATCCAAAAACCCAATCTATCAATATTTTTCTTGCCTATGAATTTCTCTTCTTTTGTTTCACTTTTTTTTTTTTGTTGGATATGTATGAACATTCTTTTACAATATTCAAAACAACCACATACATTACTGATTGGATCTTTTTGTCAAATAAAAAACAAACTTTTCTAATACCCCAAAAAGACACAAACATGTATTATATACATATTATATATATACATAAAGACAATTAGGAAAAAGCTGATTTGATTGGGAGGAAGATTCCAAAAAGCAGCATCAGTGTACATTATTTTTGGCCACAAGATTTGGAGAAAGGCAATCAAAGGGAGCAAGCTCCTTCATTGGAATTTTGAAAGTGATTTGATAGATAATTTTGTAATTTGGAAGGTGGAGCTTGTAGTTGTGGATTCAAGATTTGACCTTTGTAAGTTTATTAGATAGAAAATGATTTCAGCTTTTGTATGTATTACTCTTTTTTATGGAAGTGAGTTGGGGGTATTTATTCTTTGATGGCCTGCAATTTTTATAGCATATTTTAGTAGGAAAAAGTGGTACTTTTATTACAATTTGTTGATTGTTTTTGGGAGTGAAAGAGGTGAAAAAGTAGAAAAAGATTCAATCTTGATTACCTTTAAAACTTCTAATCTGTGGTTCTGCAGGTGGGGTTGTGTTTGATTTTGATTATTTTGGGTGTTTCACCTTTCTTTTTTTTTTTAACAAGATTAATGATAAATTTGTGGACAATATTGTTTTGATGTAATTTTTGGTTTAAACAAAAGATAAAAGTTGTGTTTTTTTTGTGAATCTTTATGTTTCTTTGTTTGGTGATCCCCTCCATGTTTGGTTTTCTAGCATTCTTGGGGAAAAAATACCTTTTAATCCTTTTTGTTGGGGTAATTTTTTTTTAAGTTTTCTTTTTATAGCCTTTTAATAATTGATTTTGTCTTTTGTCTTCCCTGTATCAAGTATTCTGTTCCTAGAATTCTGGTTTTTTTGGGTACCTGGCAAACCATCATGTCTATTTATGCTTTCGGTTACGATTCCTTTTTGTTTTCTTTACAAATTATTACTGTATGATTGTCTGATGTGATAATAAATGGATTTATGTTGTCAGCCAGATCAAGATACTCGTGAAGGCACCGTGTTGAGTAGGGATTTGAATTGAAACACGGTTCCTAGGCCTAAGGGGGTGCCTGATTTTACGGTTCTATGATCATGTTCTTATTATGTCAGTTTATGGTGAAGGATTCTAGTGAGGGATAACCGGATAAACAGCTAAGATACATGGAGAATTCGCGTGAATTTCTAAGCAATGGAAAACCAGATGATCCTGGTCTTCAAATTATAAGGCACCCCTCTTACCAATCTTGTGGGAAATTATCGTTATCTTGGTTTGATATTAGAGTATTTTACATCAGAATCAGCAATTTTGTGGTCGATGATTCAACCCCAGAAAGTCTTACGCTTAACCATATCCCTCTAAGCCGCGATACGCTGCTTGAAGTAAATGGTAAAAGATGTTCTATATACTCAGAAGGAGCCTTTTGTCTTCTTCGAAGGGACCGTGTTGATAAGAAAACTGAAGAAGCTACATTTGTGAGCACAGATAGTATAAGATTGACAGGGAGTGTGAACTTTGAGGTTTCCTATAAAGATGATCTTTTTCTCTCCGGGTATTTGGAGATGGACAACATCAATGATTCTAAAAACTGTCTTAGGAGATGGAGCATGAACTGTGAATCAGTTATGAGCGTTGGCACGGGATTTCTGAAAGGGAAACACATCGTGGGTTTTGAATCATTGTCGCCGACAATTGAAGTCTATGTTACCGGTTGCTTCTCTGGGACACCTATCATCTTAACTAAGACTTTACAGCTAAATCACAGGAAGAAGCACCATAGAAAGGGTATGTTAGACTCCATTCCGGAGCATGACACATCTGAACAGCAAAAAGAAGTCTCATCTGGACATGATCTGCAGGTATTATTTGTTCCTCATGACCTTTTTTTTTATGTTTGTTGTTGTATTAAGTTGGTGTTCTAGAATTCTCTGCCGTGGTCATCGTAATCGAAATATTAACCATGCAAAATTGCTGATATATGGTATATGCTTACAACCAAACTCTTTACATAGTTAACCAGTAGGTGGAATGAGATAAGTCGACGTCATTGCCTTCAGTTTATTAAGTGTCTTTCTGAAATTTTTTGAGAGACCTAAAAATACTTTAGGATCCGTTTTCGTCTTTGATTCAAACTGAATTTGAAGTTATTTTAGTGGTGTAAACAAGACCGAAAAAGTTGAAAGTGGGAAAAGAGACTTTTAAAAAGACATTGGGGCATGTTATCTTTGAAAGTTTCCAAATGGACTTAGGTCTGTCAGCACAAAATCACCAGCTATAGTGACTTGAGCATTTCTACAATTTTTCTTTTCAAAATGATAACAGGGGTACACTATACACAATTTCACTTGTGCGGATTGTATATTCAAAAATTCGTATACGTTTTAAGCCCCAAATGTTTACGTCTCTTTTCCCTGTTGGTGATCTGTCAAGAAGTAATGCATACTAATCTTATATTGGACATCTCTTTCCTCAGAATTGTTATTATTGCTTGCACAGGCACCTTCAAAATATACGTCTTCTTACCAAAGGTAACTACATTAATGGTATTCCATTGACAGAGTGGGGACTAATCAGTGATAACATGACACTGACAACTCCTTATGGTTACTCTACCATTGGATCTAGCTTCTAATGTTTCATACCATGAAGCATATTTATTTGTCGCAACCTACGAAAGGTTCACATCTTTTAGGAGAACTACCTGACACTGGAAACAGAATCTTATCCTAAACATGTCAGAGGGTATGGGCAGCTCATACTTTTGAGTAATTGTTAAATATATAATTTCTCATTCTTTCTTATTGCATTGTCCCTATCCTTCTAGGAACTGGGATGCATTGGGGTCATCACTCATCAGGATAGCAACTAGATGGGCCGCCATCTTATGCTCATTTTCATTCCATTTCAGCTCATCAAGAGTACTTAAACCATTCTGGTGTCTATCTTGAGCTAACTAGAATAGATTTTTCCCTTATAATCTCCTTAAATTAGATGGATTTTTTTTTGGTGGTTGGAATGTGTAGATATCCTTTAAAGGATCAGATGGAATAATACAACAGTCATTACGCCACAGTCCCAAACAAGTCGGCGTCAGCTATTTGAATCCTCACTTCTTCATTTGAGCTCATTTCATATCATCATCATATTAAATTAAATAAGAGTGAAAACAATAATAATAATAATAATAATAATAATAATAATAATAATAATAATATATTAGAAGTTCTCTAACGAGTCTAAACATATCCTTAGCTAGTCGTTATCACCTATATAAGTCTTTTCCTTCCGTTGTGTCTTATCTTTAGCTAACTGTGCATTGATACCAAGCATTTATAGATCTTTCAAGGCAACTTCCTTCCAATTGTCTTTCAGTTAGACAATATTGAAGTGTCAGCTGGAATAATCTAGGGCCGTTTATTTTGAAGTTGACTAAATGATGTTGCATTTCATCCTCAGTTTCCGATTATCAAGTTTTCTGTGTCGTTTTGATTGCAAAATATTCTCAGGGCAGCGGTTGAATTTAGCAATTTTTGGTACTTATTTATTTTGAACCACAAAGTAAGTTCAATAGGTGCAATTAATTAGATGTATCCCACAGCTTCTCAGACGTGTGATTACTTGGTGGAAACTGCACAGCTACTGAAGTTCATTTTGTGTTTCACAGGCAACAGAATACAACAGAAACTACAAACCAGAAAGCGAAGAAGACTACAACAACATGTACTGGGGACGAACAGATTTTATGGATGGTGAAGATGGAGAAATGTCCTGGTTCAACGCTGGAGTCCGAGTTGGTGTTGGGATTGGCCTTGGCATTTGTGTAGGAGTTGGAGTAGGAGTTGGTTTATTAGTCCGTACTACGCGAAACCTAAGAAGGCGCCTTATGTAATTACGTAGTATACATATAAAGGCTAACACCAGAGAGATACTTGTTAAAAGAGTATATTCTACTTTTTAGACATTTTCGACATTGCTAACAATTTTCTTTTTCATGTGTAATCTTTTTGCTGCCTTTTGGTGCTGAGGAGTGCAACAGTTGCTAAAGCTTGTATGGACATGTGTTTAGGTAATATTATAGCATGTTGAGCTTGTTTATTAATGTGTAAATATTTATTTGACAAAACACAGAAAGGATTTTCATATGAGAGCCTTATGGCTTGGTGTTTGTGCCTTTTAAGCAATGATAATATCAATATATGGGGTGTGCATTTAATCAAGTACAACTTGTCCTTGCGACTCAATGAATTTGAGTGATCAAGTTGGTTCATTTTCCCTACATGCCACAAATTTATTCCTGTGGATTACAAAATATAATAAATTATGTAAACAGTTGATGTTGATGTTTGCCCGACTATAGACGAAAGATTGAGACAAGACACGGCATAACTTCAGCTAACTGAGGACAAGATCATAGATAAAAAGATTTAGAAATAGAAGCTTAGGGTAGGAGGTTGTTTAGCAGTTGTGTAGTCTCTTATTCAATGTGTATTTACTATCCGTTGCTTCATTTATTTTGTATTTTGCTATTTTTTTGTCATTTTTTTTGAATCAACTATCAAGGGTCTATAAACAACCTCTTTACCCCAAAAAGGTAGAGGTCAAGTCTGTATATATCCTTCGGTCCCAAAATTAGAGGTCAAGTCTGTATATATCCTTCGGTCCCAAAATTACACAAAATATGTTGTTGTAAACAAACGTAACAAGACTTGACCAAATTGGAATGTATTGATAAATTGGCTGATTGCAGTATTTTATGGAATAACTTTCTCGTAGCTGATAAAACGAAAGACAAAAAACTGCTTAAAGAGGTAGGAGGAGAACATGAAGCCTTAAAAAGCTAGTACTAGTACTTTTTTGATTTATGCATAAAGCAAAAATACAACCTACAATTAAAGTTCATCTGAATAACCTCAGGAAGTTTTCTAGTGTCTGAGAACATGATCTTACATTCCTCATTATTTATTTTAACTTAGTTAGGCATACAAGAACTGAACTTTGTCAGTGGAGCAAACATTTAAGCTCAGGCAGTGGCTGGTAGAGGAAGCGATTCAGGTTCTGGAGCAACTTCTACTGCAGAGTAACCACCATTAGCACCAAGGGGGTGTTTGTCCAAACCCCAAAATTTGGCGGCTTTCACATCATCCTGAGCCATTTGCCTTGAAAACTCCTCGTGATCATAATTCAGAGTCGCTGTTCCTCCAAACTCAGTAGGAAGATTATCCACGTCGAAGAATGACTTCATTAGTTCCACACTATCCTTGTTCTTTGGATACACAAACTTCACCTTCTGAAATGTTTTGGGATCCATAAAGTATTTGACAATCTGGAAAGTGAAAAAGACAACATTAAGGGGATGGCTGATGATTGAACAATATAAATAATAAATAGATAATAATTCTCGAGTAAGAAATTTGGAGGACATGGTGTAATGGTAGCAAATTCGAATGCATGATATCACCATGCCAGATAGAACACATATACCCCCACCCTATCAAAGCTTCCAAAATTTACAGCTCCATTCTTAGAGAGGCAATTTTGCCGATGCATTGGGTAGCCACATCTACTTCTGAAAGGAAAATAAGCCTTTTGTTTTACCCCAACTAATGTTGTACAACAGGAGATACAGCCTTAAGATGAATAATCCAAAGGGAATAATAATAATCTAAATTGATGGTATATATTGGTACCTATATGTATTATGTGGTCTTTGAAATAGTTAACACTACAAGCTTGGTTTGTTCAACTAGCAGGAGGAGGTAAGAAAAAAACAAATAGGACTTAAAGCAAACCTTCCAAAATGCTTCAAAAAGTCGCGGTGGGTTGTACAAAAGTGCTGCAGCGAGTCTCTCAGGGTAGTGGTTTTGCAAAATATTGATGGTCTCGCGAGCAGATTTTACGGGAACGTTATTGGTTATAGACCATCCAGTGAAGTCAATTAACCAGGCCATCTGTTCTTGACCTTCTGGCAGATTAAAAATGGCATTCTCGATTAGATACACCAAATGCTTCATCTGGTTGTCAAGTGCTGATGTGTTCTGCAAATATGAGCAACAATTTTAAGAATTTCGCAAAATGGAATAGGCATTACAAAAAAACAAAAGGAAAGCTTTTGAAGACATCAACTTGCTTGTACATTACCTGCATTCCTGGTCGCAATATAAGGACTGTCCTGCCACAGCGGTCATGAAAATTTGCTTTAAACACCTTCCCAGTCTCACCTTCTTTCGCTACTTCATTCTAACAATGCAACACCATTTCATGGTCAGCAGAAGCAATTGTAAACTAATATAATATTTACATGAAATTGCATTTGCAGAGGCCTATATATGAAATTGGCAGAGAATTGGATGGTAAGATAAATCGATTGTCAAGTGGTCCAATACAGTTTCAGTATCTCTCTTAGAGTATTCACACAACATTGCAAAAGACTCATACTGCTTATTTTTCAATATTAAAACTAGTCGAGCTTATTAGTGTGATCTCTTATGTCCTCAAGGAAATGGCCCAGTGTTGGGGCATGGAAGTCAAAACATGGAGATCCCATGTTCGAATCCCAGCTACAACAGTAGGTGCGAGCCCTCCAGCTCTAACCTTGGTGAGGACCTTGGTACTATGCTTGTGGACTGGATAGATCACCCAGTGGATTAGTTGAGATGCGAGCAAGCTGGTGCAGACACCACTAATATAAAAAAAATAAATTACTACTAGATTTGTCATTCTAGCTCTCATTAACAAGCTTTTTTTTGTTTGATAGGCAGCTCCCTTTTTTTTTTTTGGGTTTCCCACCCAATGTCTGGAGCTCGCATGATAAGGTAGCTCTGATAGCCAAACATGTTATCAACAAAAGATAACCACATTAGTGCAAATCTATTGTTCCCTTACCCAGCGAATTTCTTCAGGTTTAAACAATAACCTCCATTTAAGCGACTCCTCCAACATCTTCTTTGATTTATCTACATTCCAGTTCCGTGCTTCCAAATACCTTTTTAAACATGCATCGGTGCAGTACTGTGCGCTGCGCCCTGAGAGTAGCCCCAGGGAAGCCCTAAGCTCCTTAACCTATAAAAAAAAAGGCCATAATCTATAACAGCTCATACAGGATAATAACAAGCTAACATAAGACAATGTTAGCTTTCTAGGATTCACTCTATAATCATGAACCTTGCCATGCAGCATCATGAGGATTCAATCATCATACGTGAATCCTTTCTAGGATAAGTATTAATTTTTCTGATCAAGTAAAATATTTTCGTTCATAAACATGGCCCAAAAACAGTTGTATAGAAGGGGTATACCAAAAGGTAAGGATACGTATTAATATGCAAGGACTATGCATGCACAGAACACCAACACCTCTTCCAATTCAAAATTTACGTAGAGACAATAACAAGAAAACAAATCCCTAAAAATGTATAATCATAAGTACATGAGACACAATCATCTATAAACTAATTGAAAGCATGAGGATATTAACATACAAATATAAACATTAGAACTATTGGTTATACCTTGTGCTGCTTGTCCTCACCCTCTTGTTCACTATGAGAATGGTTCTTGCGACGAAACATGGTCAATGCTACTATAATTCGTCTCTTACTTGAGCTTTCCCTGACAGAATGATTCATATAAACAAGTAACAAATTATTAATATTTAATTTACCCAAATTGTAAATATTTAATTTACCCATGTAGCAATGCAGATGTTTTTCACAGACAAACTGCCCACACAAATAGACAAGGGGATTGGCTTTAGTAAGCAAGAATGTTGTAGCCGGCCTTTCATTTGAACAGAAGACTCAAGATTTGCAACAACAATCCCTACAAGCAATTTATTGCTTCTAAAAGAGTCACCATAGACGAAAGGGCAAAAATATTGCCTAATACCAGATAGGCTTTTCCCAATTGCAAAAGAATTTACTATTGATATCAAAGGAAAGATGATGTCACATTCTAATATGCTGCACCATTCAACATTTGTATGCTTAGTCAAAGAGGATGACGAAATTGAGAGGCAGAAAACTTGCCTAAAGTAAATTGCTAAAGGCAACTGAACTACAAATCCAGAAACCCCTATCAGGTATTGTCACTAAACAAGTGTCATTTTATCAAGTTGTCCACTTCCAAGAATCAGATGCATCAGCAAGTATAAAAATAAAGAGCAGATTCTCATGATATGAAAGGTAATTAGGTATCACTCTATATTTAGAAGACAACTTGGCAATAGATTTGGGAACAAGATCCTAATAAGTAATATGAAGAATGCTCAATGCATCTTTCACTAGGGATCTTTTCAATCAGAAGTTACCAGCTAATTCGTGAAAGGGTAAGAATCAGAGCATCACTAATACAAAATGTTCACATTACCTATTAAAAAAATGACATAGCATATAGCATTCAACCACCAAGACTCCCCACCAGAAAGGGATCAATTTTTACTGCAGGCACATATGTTTGCATTATCCTACTTGTTGTTTGCATGTTTTCTTAAGAATGCAACAAGGCCTTGAATAAAGAATGCTTAAGACTTCTACTAATTTAAGGCAAACTAGACTTGAAGTGCCAAGGTATACTACACAAAGAATGGAACTTTGAATATCACATTCATTAATTAACATAGGGTAAATTGGTGTCATGCATTCCATACTTCTAGCCTATGTTGTCGTAGAACCACATTGCATTCACTTGCTTTCAAGCACAAAGGAACTTTTTTTATCAAGTAATAATTCAGATACAAAGGAACTCACAACTTTTTTTGATAAACAAACACTGTAGCAAACTTCCTTGATTCTAACTTATCAATACATAGCTTCTGAATAAACTGCAAATTGCGGTAAACTTAGTTACTATGTTTTCTTGTTTTTTTCAAGTAAAAAATTCATCGGTTTGAGTATAAGCCTTCGCAGAACAAAACCTTTATTATTCATCATTTAAAACAAAAATGAAAAAACTATCATAAGGTCAAAGTCAGGAAGAAGTATAAGTTAGGTGGTAGACCAACAAAAACCACCAAACATAGTCTTATAAGGGCTAGTCTCCTGCTGCTTTACTCATGATCTACCTACAATAGAGAAGTGATTCATGAATAAAAACAATCTTTTGGTAATTTGCTACTTCAATTAGGGACTACAAGATTGGAAATATTAAAAAACAAAAACAAAAAACTAAATTTCCCCTAAACCATCGTAAATTTAACACACCCTGTACAAAGTAATCTGCTGTCACTCAATCGACTACAAAATCATTTTTATCTATTCAGCTCTATCCAGATTCATTTCAGCTATTCAGGCTAATTCGAGAGTAATTAAACATAACAACAAACCCATTGACATTTCATAAGTTTAGAGTGTAAGTAGACCTTTAACCCTTCATCGAGCGGAGGTAAAGAGGTTGTTTCCGAAAGATACTCAAAGTCAATTACAGCAGGACAAAGTAGTTATGACGGAAGTCCCAAATCAAGTACTACTAATATTTAGCATTAAATTAACACAAACAAATTAATCAACAACAACAACAAAAAAAAAACTCACCGATGCATACAACAAACAATCAATAGATCCAACAACTCCACTATAACAGCAAAACACACAAATTTCAAAAAATCAGAAACATGTCAAACCTACACCACACACAGAGCAAACAAAGAACCAAATTACAAAACACACACATACACAGAGAGCAACCAAGGAAAACCCCAAATTCACGAACAAAAGTTTTAAAAAAATAAAATAACGTAAGTAAAACGCTCCGCCACCCACGGCGGCGGCGGCCGCCCTTGATCATACCTGACGACTGAAGAGAAACGGAAGGAGAAGCTGAACAAAAATAGTAAGCTCAGTCCTTTTTCAACAGAATGTCATGCATATTCTGCCAAAAATAAATTAATGGAAGGGAAATTAATTCATACACACACACATTTCTTTCTCTCTCTATATCTGAGGAGCAGACTGAAGAGTACACACAGCTTTTTCTCTCTCATATATATATAATACGAAAAAAATTCTATAGCCAAATAAATAAAAAAACACAGTAAAGATACTTTTAGCAAATTTGCTTGTGATATGTATTAATATCGATTAAATTTAAATTTAAATTTAATTAATTTCACTAATATGAAACGGAAAAAGTTTATTTTGAGAAAATATAAAGCAAGTAATATGAAACGAAAATGAAGGTGAGTCACTGTCACACGTGTCATACAGATCTGCTTTGTTGAGTCTCTAGAATGAATATCCACCGTTTATTTTTCTAGTGAGTGAGTGGCATGTGTGTTGAGATCTGTCACGTTAGTCAAATTCGTTGTGCGTTACAGGTGCATTTTGTTGACCCGATGACACCGGATCCATCTGATTTCTTTTTTTCTTAATCAATTGCTTAATAATTATTAAGGAGTTGTTTGGTTAATAGTTATGGTGGATTTCTAACGTGTTACTTGTCTAGTGATAAATAATGTAAATGCGGTGTAATAGATGGAGTTGTTCATTATTTAATTAAAGATCTTGGATTTGATTTTGGATATAAAAAAATTATTGATAGAAATAAATATGAATT
Organism: Solanum dulcamara; assembly: GCF_947179165.1. NCBI lineage: Eukaryota > Viridiplantae > Streptophyta > Magnoliopsida > Solanales > Solanaceae > Solanum > Solanum dulcamara. The sequence continues at coordinate 2,703,725 of NC_077245.1, forward strand.
CAAAATAATTAGATTTTAATATATGTATCGGATATCGAATAGAAAATTAAATAAATATTAATTATGTTTAACGCAGTGATAGCTCACCAAATAAAGATGGAAATCAATTCATGCCACACAAATCTTGTAGAAATATGGCAATTTTTATTTGTCTTGGGGGGCGCAGGAATTGAAATGATATAAACATGTTGTTTTTTTTCCTTATCCATGACTACGGTGGTGGTGGTTTGATCATAAGTTTTGAAATTGAAATTTAAAATTAATTTTTTTAAAAAGTTTAAAATAATATTTGGACATAAATTTTATTTAGGAAAATCAATGTTTAGTGAGTGGAAGTCTCCAAAAAAAAATTAATCAATTTTTGAAAACTTAAAAATATTTGAAGATCTAATTTTATTATTAAACAGATATTTAAAGATAAATTTTTAAAATCAACTGCAAAATTGATGGTCAAACACTACCTTGATTAATATTATTTAACAAATTACTCACCTAATACTGCACGTTGGATCTAGTTGTTTGATTTAATTTTGTTTAATTAAAAAGAAGAAAAGTGGAAATGCTAATAATGCAAGAAATTTGGAATCTTGCACTTAATGATTGGATCCCTTCTTATTATAATCTTTTATTAGATGCTAATCTTTTAGTTTCATACCATTCAATTTTTGTATGTGTGATCTTTTTAAAACATAATTAATTTATATAACTAAGAAGGATAGTGTAAATTGATGATTAGTGTAAGAATATCTTTTAAGTATAATGCATACTCTTAATTTATATGTCAAACTAATTAATTTAGAATTGGTTGAAGTGGGGGCTAATGATCCAACCAAATTATTATGGAGTTTTTAAGGTAAAAACAATCGAAGCCAAAAATTGATCATTTCTAATTTATGAGATTATAATCTATAAGCCGTATAATTTGACCAAATCTTTTATTATGTTATTTCTAATATCTTTTGTTTATCTTTCAAATATTTTTGTTCTAGAACAGTATTGTTAATTATATTTCTTTTCTATTTTTTTAAGTATAAAAACACTTCAACTAAAATATACTAATAGTTTATTATCAGCTTCAACACAACCTAAACTTAACTGCTTATTTTGGCCTAACTTCAATTTCTTTTCTCTTTGAATTAGACAGACATTATGTAAAGTTGAAACAGAAAATTTAAATGTCAGATTAGAATTAGAATTATTTTCCTAAGTCAAATTAGTCGCCTAAAAGCCTATATCACAATGGCTTTAATTTAAATTAAATAATTTCCACAAATTTTGGAAAAAGTCAAAAAGACATTAAAATAAAAGTGGGGGTCCATTTCCTTAATTGTCTTTTTTCATTTTCTTTTTTCCGTACATATGGCTTATTACTATAGTTTAATTTGTTCATACGAGTGGTTGAGAAGTGAAGAAGGAAAATATCCAGGGCCAATCAACATCGAAGAATCATGATCGATGATTTAAATTTAAAAATATTAACGATTTATTAGTTTAACAGCTCAATATTAATTTAAAGTTTATTTTTATTAAATTATTGATTCGCGATTCACATCATTTAATTTTCTTAACACATGAGTCGATAATTCAATAATAAAAATGATTTAATTTCAACTATCATCAATTAATGCCACTAAAACTTGAATTCTACGTTTTACTTTAAATTAAGAATGTATTCTTGCTCTCAAGTGTAACTAAATTCACGTTTTAATTCAAATTAACAAGTTTAATTAGCACAAAACAAATAGAAATAATTGATTGATGACCATGAGTACAAATAACTAAACTATTCTTTAATACAATATATTCAAACTTTAAAATACTCATAATTTTATAAAAATTCACTATTCAACAATAATATTAACTAACTATTCTTTAATATAATATTTTAAAATGGTACATATAATCTCTTCACGCCTAATATAAGTCTTTTCTTGCAAAATTTAATGATAAGTCTTCTTTATATATAAAATATAAATTTATGACCAAAAGTTTTCATTTTAAAAGATAAATTGGAACGACAATTTGGAATCTCTTTTTTTGGAGAATTTACAATCATGATCCCAAATTACATATCCTAACGCCTACTCACTCAGCCTACTTCTTGCCGATCAAAACTACAGATTCAATAAAGAAATATGCCCGACTGTACATTCATGAGATAGTCAGACTTTATGGAATTACCTTGTCTATCATCTCGAATAGTGATACTCAATTCACTGCTCAGTTTTGGAAGTCTTTTCAAAAAGGTTTAGGCTTGAAGGTGAATCTTAGTACCACTTTTCATCCTCAAACAGATGGTCAAACAATGCGTACGATTCATTCTCTTGACATATTGAGAGCTTGCATCATTGTGATGATTCAATATTTATAAATAATTATCTACAATTCAAACTAAAGTCATTGAATTCAATGCCAACTCTATCAACAAACAAAAAATTGAATAATAATAAATAAATAAAATAAAAAGAAAGAAAAAACTTTAAATAAAGCCACAAATGGCAGCAAAAGTAAGCAAAGTGGTTGTCAATTGTGACATCTCACTAATGTTGTATCCGCCACACCTATCTAGTGGCTAAAGTCGTAGAGGAAAAGAAAAAAAATTCATATTTTAAATTAATTTAAAGAGTCTTTTTTTAAAAAAAAAAAAAGCCATGCAAAGAATTATTTGCATAGAAATAAACAAAATGAACTCATTGAATAAATGAACAAATAAAAAATATTATTTAAAAAATATTTATATATGTTTTAAAATTTATTTAACCTTAAATTGGTGACTCCAAATAACAATTGAACTTGTTAATATGGTTTAAGGACACACATAATTGAGATGATCAAACAATAAGATTGTTTGTATATTATTTGTTAAGCGTGATTAAAATAACGAATGAAAGCAATGATCAATAAGATAATCGACAACATAAAAGTAATAAATATTATTAGCATGTTATCTGGTGTGAAAAAAGCAATTGAGTGAGCTTCAAAGTTTGAGAATTTTGGGTTGTAAAACTTTAGAGTAATAGCTAGTGAGTAACAAAAATTTTGATGGGATACAGTGAGGAATAAAGATATATTTAAGACTAAACTTTAGGAAACGTCTTGTAAGTTATGGCTCACTTTGGCTTAATAAATTATGTTGGTAATGATTTAATAAATTATATAGTTAATATCCTATCCTAATTAGAGATGGCAAGTTACCTATTGGTTGTAAAACTGCTAATTCCTTAGGTTGATGGAACGTAAAAAGTAACCGTAAAAAAAAACTCTCTTATTAAAGGGTCCTCTCTCTCTGCCAAATAGTATAGTCCGTTCCATCAAAATTATTCTGAAAGTTTAAGGCAAGGGAGAGAAATAACTTTTGAAGAAAAACAATTAAAGAAGACTTCTGCTCCATTCAAGTCAAGATCCACAAAAAACGACATGGCTGATTCCAATATGTTCTCTTGACTGAATTATTGTAATTGTTGATATATGTAAAAATCAGGTAGTTTCACGATCCTGAATAATTGATAGTATTTTTAGATTAGATTATTTATGCTTTTACAATCTATTAAATCCTTACCTATGGTATCAGAGCACATGTTGAGGAACTAATAATTTTTTATTAAAGTTAATATTTCTTTCAATTTATAAACTCTATTTATGAAATTTTAGGAGTCATAGGTTACTGGTAATTTATGGATATGAGTTTGAATATTTTAGGAGACTGATTTTTTTTATAGTTTTAATTATATCTCAATTTCATAATCGATTTTTCATTGTAATTTTTGATCCGTAATTTGATTTTGTTACATATTGATTTGTATATATGACTGAATCAGAGAAAACTCAAGTGAGGTCAAAAATTTAACTCACTTATTATGTAAGATTTACAATTTTATTTTTTGTTCCCTGTCGAGCTTACTACTAAAATTAATAATCCTAAACTAACATTGATTTTTGTTGTATCTATGTAATGATGATAGGTTTAAGTGTTTAAGAATTTTGATATTATTCAATAAATTAACAAACTTCTCATTGCAGTATATTATCATATTTATGTATTTGTTGTAGTAAGTGATATAAATTCACATTAAATTTGACTATTTAAACTTACACCTTAAGTTTATTTCTGTATAGAACATAACCTTGGAATTATGTCTGTAAGATTTGTTAATCACCAACGTGATCAAATCTTTATGAATGATTAATTCCTAAATAAATGTTTGAACTCAATTTTAATCACCCATTAATTTTAATGCTTATAATCGATATAACATTTATGGGTAAATTGATTTTTTTTGTTATAAGACATTTATGAATCACCCAAAGGTAGATTGTTTGTTCATATAACCATTTAACATCAAGGAGATAATTTAGATGTATCGTTAGTTTTATTTATATATCCAAAGATAATTAATATTATTAATTAATGCATTAAAAATTATCGAATTACGTTAAATTCACCTTTAAGCATCATTATGTCTAAAGTTGTATTTTGATGTTTGCCCAAAGAAGGACATCAATATACAATTAAGAGTAAATAAACTATTTCTGAATCTGATAGTATGTTTTAATTCATAACACAAACAAATAAGCATATTCTATTTGCAACAATTGCTCTTCATTCGCATTCTGCCTCTATTACGACTTTTAATAGTCTTAACTTCTCAGATTGGTGTGAACAGATCAAATTCCATCTCGCGGTTTTAGATCTTAATGTTGCTCTTTATATTGAGAAGCCAACTACTATTACTGAAATTAGCAATGCTGAAGAAAGATTCCATTATAAGCACTAAGACAAGTCTAATAGATTAGGCTTAATGTTCATGAGAATGAATATTGCCGGCAACATTAAAACTATTCTTTTCAAAATTGAGAATGCAAAAGAATTTCTTAAATTTGTGAAAGGATCCTCTCAAACTGCTAATAAGACTCTTGCTGGAACATTAATGGATACTTTGATCGCCATGAAGTTTGATAGTTCACATACCATGCATGAGCATGTCATTGAAATGACAACCATAGCAACAAGACTAAAGTCCTTAGGAATGGAAGTGGAACAAAATTTCCTTGTACAATTTATCATCAATTCATTACCGTCTGAGTATGGTTCTTTCCAAATAAACTACAACACCATGAAAGTCAAATGGAATGTGCATGAATTGCACAGAATGCTAGTTCAAGAGGAAATAAGACTGAAGAATCAAGGAAACCACTCCATCAACTTTGTATGTCATCAAGGAGCTGTAAAGAAAGAAAAGAAGCATGTTAAGAAAAAACAGAGGCAATATAATGTTAATGAGTCCTCATCTCAAGTACGTAAGAAGGAATATAAGAATAATAAGTATCGTTTTTGTGGAAAATTTGGACACTTTCAGAAAGATTGTCTGAAACATAAGGCACAGTTTGAGAAGAAAGGCAAGCCTTGTGCTTTTACATGTCTCGAATCAAATTTAACTGAAGTTCCTTATAATACTTGGTGGATTTACTCTGATTGTAGTGTTATGTTTTTAATATGATGCAGGAATTTCTTACAACACAGATCACAAATCAGAATGAAAGATTTGTGTATACGGGGAATAGACTGAAGGCTTCAATTGAAGCTATCGGGACTTATCATTTGATCCTTGATACTAGGCGTCACTTAGATTTATTTGAAACTTGTTATGTACCTTCTCTTTCAAGAAATTTAGTTTCTTTGTCTAAGTTGGATAATACTGGATACTCTTTTAATTTCAGCAATGGATGTTTTAGTTTGTTTAAGCAAAATCATCTCATTGGTACTGGTACTCTTTGTGATAGCTTATATAAATTAAATCTTGATAATTTATTTATCGAAACACTTTTAACTTTGCATCATAATATTAAAATTAAACGGCGTTTGGTGAATGAATAATTTGCATATTTATGGCATAAACGTTTAGGTCATATATCCAAAGAAAGACTGAAAAGATTAGTTAAGAATGAAATTCTTCCAGATTTGAATTTTACATACATTAACATTTGTGTGGATTGTATTAAAGAAAAACAAACAAAACACACAAAGAAAGGAGCCACAAGAAGCACACAACTTCTTGAAATTATACATACTTATATATGTGGTCCTTTTGATATCGCATCTTTTAGTAAGGAAAAATACTTTATCACTTTTACTGATGATTTTTTATGTTATGGATATGTTTATTTGTTGCATGAAAAATCTAAAGCGATAAATGCTTTAGAGGTATTTATTAATGAGGTAGAAAGATAACTAGACAGAAAGGTGAAAATAATCAGATCAGATAGAGGCGATGTGTATTATGGAAGATATGATAAAACTGGACAACACCCTAGACCATTTTCTAAATTTCTTGAAAAGCATGGCATATGTGCTCAATACACAATGCCAGGCACTCCACAATAAAATGATGTGGCAGGAAGGCGTAATCATACATTAATGGATATGGTTAGGAGTATGTTGAGTAATTCATCTTTACCTCTTTCGTTGTGGATGTATGCTTTAAGGACTGTCGTTTACTTACTAAATCGGGTTCCTAGTAAAGCATTTTCAAAGACACCTTTTGAACTGTGGACTGATAGAAAACCTAGTTTAAAGTACTTACATGTTTGGGGTTGTTTGGCAGAAGTTAGAGTTTATAACCCACAACAAAAGAAATTGAATTTAAGAACAATCAATGGTTTCTTCATTGGTTATCCAGAAAAATTAAAGGGTATAGACTTTACTGTCCAAATCATAGTACGAGAATAATTGAAACTGAAAATGCTAGGTTTATTGAAAATGATGATCATAGTACGAGAATAGTTGAACTGAAAATGCTAGGTTTATTGAAAATGGTGAAGTTAATAGGAGTGAAGAACCATGCAATGTGAAAATTAAAGAAGTTAGGGTACATATTCCTCTACCCTGCACTTCTTCTAAAATTGTTGTTCCTGAAATTGTTGTAGAAACTAACAATCAACAAGAACAACAAATCAATGCTCCTGTCAATCACAATGAAGTCATAATTAATGAACCTATTGTAGACGAACCAGAAGAAACAACATTAAGAAAATCTCAAAGACAAAAGAGATATTCTATTTCTGATAATTATTTGATATATCTACACGAGTCAGAAATTGATTTGGAAATTGATAAAGATCAGTTTTATTTTCACAAACCATTGAAAGTAAGAATTCTGATAAATGGATAGAAGCTATGAAAGATGAGTTGAAATTTATGAAACATAATGAAGTTTGGGACCTTGTTGAATTACCTGAAGGTTGCAAAAGAGTAAGGTGTAAATGGGTCTTTAAGACCAAACGAGACTCAACTGGCAACATCGAACGTCACAAGGCCAGACTTGTTTCCAAAGGCTTCACCCAAAGAGATGACAACTCAAAAAAATTCTAAAAAAGTCTTTTTTGATTGGATGGGAATGAATGAAAAAATATTTAATCGTCCCATATTGAATCTGGAATTTTGGTTCTTCCCGGAATTTGTACTACTTTATAATGTCTATAAAATAAAAAAAAAGGGTCCGGCCCTCCTCAGTATCACCTAGGAAGAGTCCATTGATTGGAACATCGATTATAAGGAGACATTTTCACCTGTCTCTAGAAAAGATTCACTCAAAATTATAATGGCTCGAGTAGCTCATTACCACTTAGAGCTACATCAAATGGATGTGAAAACAACATTTCTAAATGAAAATTTAGAGGAAGAACTTTACATGAATCAACGTGAGGAGTTTTCTATTAAAGAAAAGGAACACATGGTGTGTAAACTTAAGAAGTCAATATATGAACTTAAACAAACTTCTCGACAATGGTATCTTAAATTTAATGAAATTATTGTCACTTTTGAATTTAAGAAAAATATCATCAATCAATATATATATCTAAAGGTCAATGGAGTAAGTTTATTATGTTAGTATTATATGTTGATGACAGTTTATTATGTTAGTATTGTATGTTGATGACATCCTGCTTGCTTCTAATGATCTTGGTTTGTTGTACGATATCAAGAAATATCTCTCTAACAATTTTGAAATGAAAGATATGAGCGAGGCATCCTATGTGATTGGAATAGAAATTGGAGTTGTCTCAGAGAGCCTATATTAATAGAGTGTTAGAGAGATTTAGAAAAAATGCTCATCAAGTTCTGTTCCAATTCAGAAGGGAGATAAATTTAGTCTCAATTAATGTCCAAAGAATGAATTGAAACGTAAGCAAATGAAAGATATTCCTTATGCATCAATCGTTGGGAGCCTAATGTATGCCCAGACATGTACGAGACCAGACATAAATTCTGTTGTTGGGATGCTGCACCGTTATCAAAGTAATCCAGGAATGGACCATTGGAAGGCTGCAAAGAACGTGTTGCGACACTTGAAAGGGACGAAAGATCATATCCTCACTTATAGAAGATCTAATCATTTTGATGTTATTGGATATTCAGATTCAGATTATGTTGATTGCGTGGATACAAAAAAATTCACATTTGGATATTTGTTCAAGTTAGCTGAAGGAGCAATATCATGAAAGAGTGTGAAACAGTCTGTTATAGCTGCATCCACTATGAAAGCTGAGTTTGTGGCATGCTTTGAGGCCATAGTTCAAGCTAATTGATTGCAGAATTTTATTTTAAGACTTGGACTAGTCGACAATATTTTCAGGCCGCTGAAAATTTATTGTGATAATACTTAAGCTGTTTTCTTCTCAAAAAATAATAAGTATTCAAAAGGTGCCAAGCATATGGAATTGAAATACTTTTCGATTAAAGAAGAAGTTCAGAAACATAAAGTGACAGTTGAACATATTAGCACCACACTTATGATTGCTGATCCTTTGACGAAAGGATTATCGTCGAAAAGATTTGTTGAACATGTTGAAAGAATGGGTCTTATTGATAGCAATGAATAACTTAATGTAAAGATTTCATTATGTTTATACAATTGATACTTGGGCTCAACTATATATATATATATATGATTCTGTTATTTATGTTTTCTCTGGTACATATTATGCTCAGAATGACGATAACATATTTTTGCCTATGCGAAGATATACTAAGTATTATGATTGGACCATTATGTATTTGAAGGTTGTGTTAGGTAATCGATTAATATTGTAGTATATAGAAGAAATTATGTCGAGATGTGATGTATGACCGCCATGACTCATATTAGTTGATTTATCTGATAACAACAAATGATATTGGATTTAACATTATTGTGCACATGATGAATGAAATATCTATTAAACTTCTAAGAAAGTGTGCCAAGTGGGAGAATGTAAGTTATGGCTCACTTTGATTTAATAAATTATGTTATTAATACATTATGTAGTTAATATCCTATCCTAATTAGAGATGACAAGTTACCTATTGATTGTAAAACTACTAATCCCTTACGTTGATGGAACGTAAAAAGTAACCGTCAAAGAAACTCTCTTATTAAAGGGTCCTCTCTCTCTGCCAAATAGTATAGTCTGTTCCATCAAAATTACTCTGAAAGTTTAAGGCAGGGGAGAGAAATAGCTTTTGAAGAAAAACAATTAAAGAAGACTTCCGCTCAATTCAAGTCAAGATTCACAAAGAACGATATGGCTGATTCCGATATGTTCTCTTGACTGAATTATTATAATTGTTGATATATGTAAAAATTAAATAGTTTCACGATCCTGAATAATTGATAGAATTTTCTAATTATATATTTTATGCTTTTACAATCTATTAAATCCTTACACGTATCGCACGAATTCCATTCTCATGATGATTCATATTTGCACGTTATTTTTGTTGTGTGTAGAATTGTGTAATTGATGAAGAGAATTTCGAATTTTATAAAAATGATTAGAAGTCTCAACTTATGTTGACCAATCACTAGGATGTTCCAAGCTAAGTTTCATAGCTTCGAGATCAGACGAACAAAGATCGCAAATTCAAACCTTTTGAAGATGTTGACAATTTTACTAGATAAGCTCATGTGTTGAGATCAGGATCACCTTTATTGAATATATATTATGTCTTCAATCTATACGTGTCACTGCTTAATACGTCTAATTATAAAAGTCGAATTTTAAACCATACAATGAAGTTACGGGAGGGGTGATGGGTGGGAGTAATAAGGGGCAGAGCTAGCATTTCATCGCTAATGAATTTGATATAATTCAATAGCTTTGATGCATAGTCTATATTTGTATTTAAAAGATTCACTTAATACATATAAACAATTTTGTAAGAATCGAGTAATTTTCTTATTCTAGAATCTAAAATTCATTAACTTTCAAAATTAACCTAACTCCGTCCGTGAGAATCAATTGTGACACGGGAGTGAAGGGGTGCGACTGTAGAGGGGTAGTGAGAGGGGGCATGAAGAGAAGACAATCAACATATAATGTCGCATTGCATTGCCACTTATGAGACTTCTTTTTTCCTTTCTTATTTTTTTTTAAGAAATTGTTCTCAAATAAAAAAATAGAAAATATTTTTTTATTAAAATTCTGTTATTATCCATTTAACGTTATTTTTTTTATTTTCGAAGTAACTCTCGACAACTAGTACAAGTTAGTTTGATGTCAAACCTTTAGAAGTAATTCAATAAGTTTGGTTAAATTTAAAATAATAACACACTCTTTCATCGATTATATTTCAGATATCCAACAATATTGATCTTGTTATAAAATATTCTATATCTGAAAAAATTTTAACGGAGAGAGTAAGGAAACGGAAGGGAAACAGAGAAAGGAAAAATAACAAAGAAGGAATATAACGAAGAAGAAATTCTTTTTCTCTACTCACGTTCATGCCAATATGGCATGTTTATATAGGAGCAATTTAGTGGGATGCCCACTTTCAGTGGGCCCCACTTTATTTAAAAATATAAGTGGACATTCCATTTACTTAACACTCCCCCTTGGATGTCCACGTGTATTGTGCCTCTATAAAAACACTTTACAAGAAATAAAATACATAGTTATTGTGTCTCGTTAAAAACTTTCCTAGGAAAAATCCAGTGGGGAAAAAAAAACTAGCGAAGGAAAAAAAATGCACATATCTAGTAATACGCATTGAGTGCTGCCTCATTAAAAACCTTACCAGAAAAACCCAATGGGACAAAACCGTGGTTAAGGGAAAAAGAGTGCAGCACGTATTTTACTCCCCCTGATGAAAACTTCATTTGATATTTTGGAGACGACGCATTCCAACCTTATACCTTAGTTTTTCAGAAGTTGAGGTTGGTAATGCCTTTGTGAATAAATCTGCAAGATTATCACTTGAACGAACTTGTTGTACATCAATTTCACCATTCTTCTGAAGATCGTGTGTGAAAAATAATTTTGGTGAAATATGTTTCGTTCTGTCTCCTTTTATGAAGCCACCTTTCAATTGAGCTATGCACGCGGTATTATCTTCGAATATAACTGTGGGTACTTTGACATCACTTTCCAGGCCACATCTTTCTTTGATGAACTGTATCATCGATCTCAATCATACACATTCTCTACTTGCTTCATGAATTGCTATTATTTCAGCATGATTTGAAGAAGTAGCAACAATTGACTGCTTTGTGGATCGCCATGATATAACAGTCCCTCCGTGTGTAAATAGATAGCCTGTTTGAGATCGAGCTTTGTGTGGGTCTGATAAATAACCTGCATCTGCATAACCAATAAGGTCTGCACTATCTTTGTTAGTATAAAACAAACCCATATCAACAGTACCCTTTAGGTATCGCAAAATATGCTTGATACCGTTCCAATGTCTTCGCGTTGGGAATGAACTATACCTTGCCAGCAAATTTACAAAAAATGTTATATCAGGTCTGGTTGCGTTAGCAAGATACATAAGTGCACCAATTGCACTGAGGTATGGTACTTCAGGACTAAGAAGTTCATCATCCTCCTCTGGAGGTCGAAATGGATCTTTTTCCACTTCAAGTGATCGAACAACCATTGGAGTACTTAATGGATGTGCTTTGTCCATGTAAAATCTTTTTAAGATTTTCTCAGTGTAGGCAGATTGATGGACAAAAACTCCGTCTGCTAAATGTTCAATTTGCAGACCTAGACAAAGTTTTGTCTTTCCAAGATCTTTCATTTCAAATTCTTTCTTTAAATATTCAATTGCCTTTTGGACCTCTTCAGGGGTTCCAATGAAATTTATGTCATCAACATAAACGGCGAGTATAACAAACTCTGATTCCGTTTTCTTAATAAAAATACATGGACAAATGACATCATTTATATAGCCTTCATTTATCAAGTACTCACTGAGGCGATTATACCACATACGCCCTGATTGTTTTAAACCATATAATGATCTTTGCAGTTTTATTGAGTACATTTCCCGAGACTTTTTACATACTTCGGACAATTTTAATCCATCTGGAATTTTCATGTAAATTTCATTATCAAGTGAACCATAAAGGTAAGCTGTAACTACATCCATTAGATGTATTTCAAGATTTTTATGTACAGCTAAACTGATGAGATATCGAAAAGTTATTCCATCCATAACTGGTGAATATGTTTCTTCATAATTGACTCCGGGTCTTTGAGAGAATCCTTGTGCAACAAGGCGTGCCTTATATCTTACAATTTCATTTCTCTCATTTCGTTTTCTAACAAAAACCCATTTATAGTCAACTGGTTTTACACCTTCAGGGGTTTGGACTACAGGTCCAAAAATTTCACGTTTAGCAAGTGAGTCTAATTCTGATTGAATTGCCTTTTGCCATTCTGGCCAATCACATCTACGTCAACATTCTTCGACGGATTTAGGCTCAAGACTTTCACTATCTTGCATGAGGTTAAGTGCAACATTATATGCAAAAACATTATCCACCGTAATTTTTGATCGATCTAAATTTATCTCATCACCGGTAGAACTTATTGAAAGTTCTTCATTCACTTGAGTCTCGGGTTCACTGATTTCTTCAGGAATATCAGGATTATTCAAACCTTGACCTTCTTCAGGAAGTTCGTGTGTAGTATCATCTTTATTATTTCTTACGCTTCTTTTTCTAGGATTTTTATCCTTTGAACCTAACGGTCTACCACGCTTCTGGCGTGTTTGGGATTCAGAAGCTATGATACTTGTAGATGGTCCTTTGGGGACATCAATCCGGATAGGCACATTCACTGCAGGGATATGTGACTTAGTTATCCGTTTCAAATCAGTAAATGCATCTAGCATTTGATTTGCTATTTTCTGTAAGTGGATGATCTTCTGGACCTCCTGCTCACATGTGCAGGTGCGTGGATCAAAATAATATGTAAATATTTTTTTTTATCTGTATTAAATATGATGTTTGTATTTTTCTAATCAATGTAAATAAATAAAAATTTGTATAATATACCATGTGTTAATACGTATTTTATTTCTTATTGAAGAAAATATGGAAATGCCTCAAATCTTGTTTGGATCAATGATAAATCACGAGGATATTTGTGTAATTGATAGTGGAACAACCCATGCTATATTTAAAGACGAGAAATATTTTTCCAATTTACTTAGAAGAAAAAATAATGTTACTACAATTTTTGATAATTCAAAAATGATAGAAGGCTCCAGAAGAGCTACTATAATTCTGCCTAAGGGGACAAAAATTGTTATAGAAGATGCACTATTTTCTTTTAAATCCCCAAGAAACTTGTTAAGTTTTAAAGATATCCGCAGAAATGAATATCATGTTGAGACATTAAATGAAATGAATATTGAATATCTTGGTATAACCAAGAGTGTCTCAGGCCAGGCATATATTTTGGAAAAATTACCAACTCTGTCATCTGGCCTATATTATGCAAAAATTAGTGCAATTGAAGCAAATATGATCGTAAACCAGAAGTTTACTGATCCAAATATATTTGTGTTATGGCATGATCGAATAGGTCATCCCGAATCAATAATGATGAGACGAATTCTTGAAAATTCAACTGGACATCCGTTAAAGAACCAGAAGATTCTTACAAATGATGAATTTTCATGTGCTGCTTGTTATCAAGGCAAATTAATTGCCAGACCATCGACCCTGAAGGTTGGCATCGAATCTCCTGGCTTTTTAGAACGTATACATGGAGATATATGTGGACCTATTCATCCACCTAGTGGATTGTTTAGATATTTTATGGTCCTAATAGATGCATCATCTAGATGGTCTCATGTGTGCCTGTTATCATCTCGCAACCTGGCATTTGCGAAGTTGTTAGCACAAATAATAAGATTGAGATCGCAATTCCCAGATTATCCAATTAAGGCCATTCGCCTTGATAATGCTGGAGAATTTACATCCCAAGCATTTAATGATTATTGCTTATCAATTGGGATAAAAATTGAACATTCTGTTGCTCATGTTCATACTCAAAATGGCCTTGCAGAGTCATTTATAAAGCGCCTACAATTGATAGCAAAACCTATACTAATGAAAACAAAATTGCCAATTACTGTTTGGGGTCATGCTATTTTACATGCAGCAGCACTTGTACGTCTCAGACCGACATATTATAATAAATACTCTCCGTCGCAATTAGTATTTGGTCATGAACCAAATATAGTCCATTTAAGAATTTTTGGTTGTGCGGTATACGTGCCTGTAGCACCACCACAACGTACAAAAATGGGTCCTCAACGAAGGTTGGGCATATATATTGGGTTTGACTCACCCTCAATAATTCGATACCTTGAACCGTTGACTGGAGACTTATTCACTGCTCGATTTGCAGATTGTCGGTTTGATGAAACATTTTTCCCGCCATTAGGGGGAGAGAAAAAGGAAACGGAAGGGAAACAGAGAAAGGGAAAATAACAAAGAAGGAATATAACGAAGAAGAAATTCTTTTTCTCTACTCACGTTCATGCCAATATGGCATGTTTATATAGGAGCAATTTAGTGGGATGCCCACTTTCAGTGGGGCCCACTTTCAGTGGGCCCCACTTCATTTAAAAATATAAGTGGATATTCCATTTACTTAACAGATCTACTTTTGCTAGAATTAATTAATTTTATATATCCTCCATGGATTACATAGTACCCTTTAGCCTCTCTTTTTTTGGTTGCAAAAATAATCTAAATCTACATGTTATTTCCCTTTTTTTTTCCTACTTTTTTTACCCAACTTGCTCAAGCACTACTGGACCTTTTTTTTTCCCACCTCATGTACACATGTACTTTATGAAAGGGGGAGAAATAAAGACATTTTGGGGACCCCATAAATTGCCAAATGAAAGTAAATATCCTAACAAACAAGTTGGAAATTTATGGAAGAGAATAAAAAAGCTTGCGTGTTTCTACCTTTATCGTTTTATTACAATGTCTCCAATTAAATGCATGTTTCATTCATTTATTTATTATTTTTTCCATTTTCTAGAAGCAATGAATATTTTATTCTAAATTAAAATAATTTTTTTTAAAAAAGTATTAGTTCTTGAAGGAAGCATTACAAGTTACACTATCTTAAAGATTGCACATTGAATAAAGGAAGATGAATTATAGAGACTTTGATTTTAATGCTATGATTATTATTATTTTTGGATTATGTTAAATTCTTTAAGAGATTTTTGTTTTTATATGTAAAAGATTCTTTAAAATGCACAAAGAATCTTTGCATAATTACTTTTTTGTTATTTAAATTGTAAAATTTTATTAAATTGTTCAAACATCAATAAGATTAACTCGGCCGACCTTATTCTTTATAAAGAATAAGTAAAATAATATAAAAAATAACATGACAATTAAAATGAAAAATAATGAATAATAAAGTACTAGGAATTTGTGGAAGAGAATTCTTTTTTCTATTCCATTATTCGAAAAAGAAGAATAATAAAAGCTCACAATATCCCTTAACAGTATCTGCATTATATATAAACTAGATAGTAGATACATTAACTATGCGACAGAAGGAAAAAAATAGAGGAATTTTAGTTTTTAAGTCGATATCATTTTAAAGATTTCAGCTAAAATTACTGGGTTCTGCTAAATCGGTAGCTAGCATTGTGGATCAGTTACTGTAAAGAAAAGCTAAAAATGAAAAGCGGCACCTTCATTTAATAGCTCAATTATATATTCTTGAGTTAGATTTAACCTAGGGGCGACTTTAGAGATAAATAAGAAAAACAAGTGCCTTAGGCCTTTAAGTTTGAAGGATGTCATTCTTTTTAGAATATTAACAGTGTTATAAGTTTCTTTTTTTAAAAAAAAAAGAAAAAGAAAATATATCTCTATCAAATTTTTGCGTATTTCATATTAAATTATCACTTGTTTCTTTTTATAAAATATTTTTTTCATCAAAAACAAAATGAAGATCTCTCTTATTGAAGTTTGGATTTAGACCATTGACATTATTGAGGTATAACCTCTCTCAGGTTTAGCCATAAGTAGTTCATTATCAAGAATGTCTAAGATTTCCCTTGTATAGAAGAACAAGCTAGAACAAAATTGCTAACAATTATAACCTTGATGTTTGTTGTTAACAAATCTTAACCACAAACTAGGACATGATGAAGAGGCAAGAAGTCGTTTTTTCACAAGAAAGTTGGGCCACAAGACATTGAATATAAACGTGAGGAATGATCCAACTGTTAAGACATTGTCCTTTATATTATTCTCCATATATATTTACACAACTGCAGTTTGACTGCTATTCTTTATTTCTCCATAAAGAATATAAGTTAAGTAGACGATACATTTTTATGTATATAGTCTACCGATGGAAATTTCCATTTAATGGAAGAATCTTCTGGACCCTCTCTCATTTCTCAAAGATTAAATAAAAAATCTTTGTTGTTAATTCTGACATTATTGTTCCACATATCTAATGTGGTTGATGTGGAACCCTACAAATAAAACAATATTAATTAGTAAAAAACAAACACTAATAAAATATTTAAACAATTGCCGTTTAAGTATTGAGATTTATGCGAAACCAAAGATAATTGCGGCTGGGCAGGTTGTTAAGTTGCACCGATAAGGCCGCTCAATACATGAATATTTATTACATTTATTTTATCTTTATAACTAAAATATCGCGATGTTGCAAAGAGAATAATTGGAATTACAAAGAAATCATTTGTGACAAACCAATAAGCTAAAAATGAATTGTCATCGATGCAACATTTAAATCTGACTTACAATTCAAGAACGCAAAAATCAAATTGGAAAAATGCACTTCCCTAGCTCAATCACTTGAGCGACAGAGTGTTTTACAGAAAAAGGAAATTTTGATTAAAATACGATAAAATCCAATGCCTCTAGAAGGAAAAGAGGGCATTTTATTTTTGACTTGAAAAAAATAATAAACATAAATTATGATATTTATGTTTTAAAAAATAGAATAACAATTTTTTATAATGAATTTGAACTTGAATGACCACCCATGAAATTTCAACCTTCAAGTTCTTATCATCAATTCATTATACTATGAAATTATAGATACAAACCTTACTTGCAATTCAAATAATCTTTGGTACGTAGTTACCAATACTCGGTATCAAAATATCGAATTAATTGAACTCATTGACAATATATTACATCATTCACTCTCACTAATTTTAATATACACATACCGTCGAGTTGTCAACATGTGATGCCGTGAAAAAATGAAAAGAACGTAAACATGAGCCACACATTATGCATAACATCACATGCTTTTTGTCCGGACATGTCTCTTGAGAAGAGGCACTAACTACACATGTTGCTAAAACATGGCCTCCCTTCGTCTTGTTATTAATACTTTCTGCTCCAAGCAACGCAACCGCAAAGCACATAATATGAACACAAGCTTAGAATCTGCTGTGCATGGCGTTGGTGTTTTTGCTCAACTGATTTCGAAACATCAATGGCTGAATGCTACTTCCAAATTGGTGTACCACAAGGTCCTTAATCATGTGGCTTCATATATCACTAAGGTCATGCCTCCTTTGAATTGCTAAAAAATCAGATAGTTTAAGGACACTTCATAACAACACAGACATAAAGATAAAGAATCTAATGGTATTTGTATCGGACGACTTTACTTCTGAAATGTACAATTTGACAAAACACTGTAAAGGAGGATATGAAATACAATATACTAGATTAGGGATCCAGGTGGATTCGAACCACCGTCCTCGCAAATGCAATAGCATCGAGCGCTCATACAAAGCCGAGCTCTTGGATCCATCAGGCACAAACTATATATAATATCCCAAAGTATGTTTCGGATCCTCCGAAAGATGCACAGTTTTGAGGAATCCCAAATATGGCAGGCATTTTCAAGAGGTCGAACAACATAGGATACAAATACCGTTTCATTAAGGCAGTGATTAACAACATATCATGACACTAAAAATCAATTAGAAGTTGAAAGAATAACAAGGTGCCAATTTCTTTTGAAAAAGGTAAAAACATTCAACACAAGTAACACAACACAGAGGATGGACCAATGGAATATTACTTACCTTATTTTTCCTGGCGGTCAATCAGAAACAAGCATTACCACTAATTTCTTAATGGTTGGTAAAAAGCAACGCATCAAAATCATGTAATCGACAATAACAACAATATTCAACACCAAACAATAACCCGCTGCAATTCCAAAAAGCAATCTAAAAGAGGATAATGACTGGAACCTATTAGCTCTGGAAAAAATGAATCTTCCTACAGAAAAATATAATTATACTACCCTCATACCATTATACAACATTTCAAAATAGAAGTTCCCATCATGTGAGTTCTAATGAACATAGCCAATTCAAACCCAAATTATCCCCAAGACTGGCTAAATTAACAATGATCTCGAATTTGACATCATCCAATTAAAGGAAAATTTAAGAAGCTCACCAATAATAATAACCATCATGCGACCAGTACTAATACTATAATGAAAAATACACCGCCATGACTCGGTAGACATCAGGACACCAGAAAAATTAACACAACCCCTGCTGGCAAAAAGTCTGCCTGTCTAATGAAGAAACACCTAAACATTCGGGATTGTATGAGAATAAGAGAGGAACTTGTTAACATTCACATAAACATTAGGAATTCAGAGTTTGCATAGAGGCCAAAACTTCATCCCCTGAAAGGCAGCACTGGCACAAAACTCTGTCAAATCTGCTCAACACCATCTGCCACAAAAACTAATTACACAAAAATTAGCGTAAGTATGATCGCGCAGATTGTAAGT
This sequence comes from Solanum dulcamara, assembly GCF_947179165.1. Classification (NCBI taxonomy): domain Eukaryota; kingdom Viridiplantae; phylum Streptophyta; class Magnoliopsida; order Solanales; family Solanaceae; genus Solanum; species Solanum dulcamara. The sequence goes on from NC_077245.1 coordinate 2,722,847, forward strand.
GTAACAAACCCAAATTCTTAACTATATTAATAAGAGAGTTGGTATGTGAGTACAACTTTAGATTCATAACTAACGATGCTCAAACTACTGAATTACAATGGAAATATTGCAATAGCAAAGTAACTGAGATGGAGATGAGAAGCTTAGACTCTAGAAGAAGAAAGAGAGGACAGACATTTTTTCTTCAATATGCATGTCTAATTTGCTATCACAAGTTGTATTTATCAACCCGGATCCCAAACATAAGTCTCTTAACTCGGTGTTGGGCTGCTTTGCCCATACTGGTCCAGGCCCGTTCATAACAGTAAGTCACATGTATATAAATAAAGTGCAGACTCAAGGGTTGTAAAATGGAAATAAACTGCATATACAACAAAAATGCATAAAGGAAACCAAAAAATTTACTGTATCAAAGAAAACGGGCAAAAATTTGCAAAACTGTAGACATAACTAGATAACTGGATTACCTCAGTATGAAAAAGTAGATGAACAATCTTTCAAGAGAGCTACAGTCAACCGTGACACATGGTCGAACCACTCATCTAGGAGAGACTCACATCCCTGCTCGACTGTTCCACTCAGAAATTAGCAAAAGGCTTGTAATAGATTGACGCTCTGGATGACTATGGAGCTCAATCAACAACACACTTCTGAGGATTCCATGGGACCACAGACCGACATGGCATATCCAGGATGCAGCAGAATGTAAAACCAACCACTGCTAAAATTTCTGGTCTTAGACAGCACCAGATACAACAGAACCAACTGCTTCAAACAAACAAGAGCAGCAGCATATAAGATTTCTTGCATGTGCTATACAGCATGAGAGATCAAATCTTCAACTGCAAATACAGCAGCAGGAACAGCTCGAACATTTCTTGACACAGTAGGCATTTCTTGATACATTCAGAGAAAAAAGTGCTTTATGTTCAGCAAGTAGGAAGAGCGGCAGTTCACCAGGAGCAGATAAATCAAAAATTTACTGGAAATCTCAGGCCACATGACCAGGCCATTAACCATAATTTGATAAGCTTCAATTTGATCTAGAGACACTGAGCTGTTTTTAAGGCCAAATTTCCTAACCTACCTTACAAAGAATACCCTCACAAGGACGACAACAAAAGCACCATAACAATAATATCGTTTGAAGTTTGATACAATTACAACACAGGCAGACGAGCTCCCACAGAACTTGTACAGAAGTACATTACTAGCTAAGCAAGAGCAAGTCTTGAAACAGAAAATAACTAATATTTGCCAAGTAAAGTCAAAGTTCAATTAATGCAAAAATCAAAATTTACCACAAGCGGTTGTAATGAATGACCATTGTTTCCTACCTCGGCTCTTCATTAGAGACCAGCTAATTAGATTTCTATCATGCTCATCTCTCATAGCTAAATCAACCAATTAAAAGCTAATTATCTGGATGTGTTGAGCTTAGTAATTTGAGACTGGTTATTAATGCAAAGTGATTTGCTGCGAAATGAATAAATGCAATTAATAGTTGGTCTAATTGCCAGTATATGAGAGCCCAGTGCATGTTTCATTACTAGTTTTTGCAATGCATATTTCATTACTAGTTTTTCTATTTCAAGAAACTTTGAGGTCCTTGTACCAGTTTATGGACACCTTACATAAAAACTCAACGATCAAGTATTCTAATCAGAACCCAGTCAGAAGAAAACTGTAATCCAGAACCCATAAACAAAATCCTGGCCAGCCTCTGATTGAAGCAACTTACATCTAGTGGTGAAAGTGATGGAGGTTAAGTGCAAGTTATTCATTAAGTCAAGCTATTCATACTTTTTAAAGTACACGAGAACTGCCCACTTAGAAAATTTTAAGATTGATAAACAACTGTGGAGTGAACTTTTAAGTATCTTAAGATTGATAAGCACTCGTGGAGTGAATTTAAGTAAGCCATGTAGTCCAAATAGCTAGCTGGTATGAAAATAATGATGCAACTAGTTAACTATACCAAAGAGAATTGATGATCGTACCTCTAATGGAGTGCTGCAGTAGAACGTTGATTGTCCATCCCCATAATTAGCAAATTAACACGATTTACTTGTCCTTGAATTTGTCTTTCAGGATGACACAGTTCAGAAATAAATAAGACCAATTCGAGAACAAGTAACCACGGAATCGTTGCAAAGTTGGAACACGGAAAGTGCAGCAAAAATAAAGAGGACACAAACGCACAAAGAGAGGAAAGCCGGGCAAAACCCCGTGCCATCTCCCCTGAGACACCAAAATCAATACTTTTATTAGGTACTTGTGACCTGCCACGCGAGCTCACCCAACATGGCAAAGGCCGGGCAACGTAAACAGTAAATATCTCACACAACGTCACTCAACCTTTCATCCTCTCATACATATGCATGCATAAATAAAAACTACTAATGTACATGAACCATTCAAATAAATAGACATTAAATTTAACAATTATAACCTTAGATGCACCATCAGGCTCGCTGTTTCACTCCCTTCGCAGCTGGAATTGCAACAGCATCCGAAGATCAGCTCAATTCGGATCTGCAACATGTTGAAAGGATTAGCCAGTTTTCAGTCTTCAACAAAAGATAACTTGCTATTACAACAACCAATAAGATCTCAGACCTAACGATATCAAGTAATTAGTCCACATTGACGAATCTCTGACAAAAGATTCAGATATACATCTGTGTCTACCGGCAGCCACCATTGACGGAGAACAAACAGCTACACCGTTTGTCCGGCCAATCGACGAGCTGTTACAGAAGCACATCAAATCCATATTCAAAAGGTAGACACAAAATTGATTGGCTCAAAAGGCGAAGAGGTTTTAGTGATTGAAATAAACGGAAAAATCAAATTGTAAATTATTGAGGGTTTGGGAGGATCGGACGGTTGAGATTAATTTAGGAATAGGTATTTAACGGTAGATGAGTTAATCGGAAAAGGCGGCAAAGAAGTTTCTCGAGGCGGCAAAGGGTACGCAAATACTTGGATAGTTGAAAGATATTGTAATTTAGGGATAATTATTGCTATACTATTTATCGTTGGATAATCTATTATTTTTAAAAATTTTATTTTTAACTATTTCACATATTTAATACGAGAATATAAACTAAAACACACTCTTTTCCTTTTTGATATCATAGAGTATAATATTGTATCAAGAAGAAACCGCTTAATAAATTACTTATATTGTCGAAATATAATATACTCTAATGATATTAAAGAATAAACATAAAAGGGATACTGACAAAAATACATGTTTAATACTTCAGCAAAATTATTTGATAAGAAAAATTTGTTTGCTTATACTTGATGATATTAAAGAGGAGCAATAATAGTGGAGTCAGCATGACATGCGCGAAATTAAAAAAAAAATGAATAGAAAAATAAATAGTTTAAACCATAAATCTATTAAAAATAAATAATTTAAATTTAATTTAATTTAAATAAATAATTTCACAATTCATTTATTTTATGTAATTTTTCCTTTAATTTATTAATAAGGGGAAGCCGGAAGGTGTTTTATTTTGACTAGGACTTCATAAATTTTGTAACGTGTGATAACATGCTTCACACGACTAAAAGCACGATAATTTCATATTTCTAACTTAAAATTAAATTAAATATATAAGATATGCTTCGCTGGACCAAAAAGGGGCGGTGAGTGGCCATGGAATTGGAGCGTGTAGCACTAGATACAAAACGTATCACTTTGGAAATGTATGCACTAGACACGTGTTTTTTTGCTTCATTGTACAACAAGCAAATGAAAATGTGTAATTTCGTGCTTTTTGTAGATAAAAAATACATTATAATTAAAATAGTTTGTAAAATAATATTCATATATCTACTATAATTAAAATTGAACAGTTAGAATTACTGGTTCAAAAGCAGTACCTAAGGGTGTGCGACTCTGTTCAGTTGAAAGGAAAAATATTCTTTAATTTTCTTGTGTGATTAATCAAATATTTTAGAAAATAATTAATTAAAAGAAACTTTTATCATAAAAATATTTTTTCTAAAGAAAACTGAAAACAAATTGCACTGGTTCCCTTCGCTATTAAGTGTCTGACGTAACTTATTTTGGGCTACTTATAAATAGTCTAGCTATTTTCAGTTTAAAAACTGCTTTAAAAAAACTAAGTAAATTTAATTATTTTTTTAAGCTTATTTTAAATACAAAATAACTTTAAATTCATCAGCTAAACACTCAAAAAAAAATTAAAAACATAAAATAATCCAAACAGGCTCTAATTGTATACTCTTCACACTTAAGCCTCCATCACATATCATTTACATTGCCACCTCCCAAATGATGTCTTCATGTTTTTATATATATCTATCGAATACAAACAAAAAAAGAGGGTCAAGCAACACTTTCTTGAATGTAAACATCTTTCAACTTGCTTCCTTAAAATACTTTTTTTGACCCTAGACATCCCCCAAGGTTTAACTCCATCGAGAAAAAAAAGATCAAATTTAATGTCACAGCAACAAATACACTAATAGGTTTTTAGTTCCATCTCAATACTCTGTACTTTGTCCCAAAGACATTTCTACGGTAATAGAAAGTTTGAGAATGTCGCTAACCTTGCACGATTAAACAAAATTGGTGTTACCTACGAGTAGATACCAACTGTAAGAAAGATCAAAGATAAAAATGTCAGTACCAACCACCGGAATTATTAGTCATGGTGAAGATAATATGGTACAGTAGATTATCAGATGACCGCAAAATTACAATTCCATCACATAAAGAATTTAATTTAATATCACAAAAACATCTCCCTCAAATTACTACTAAATTTACATGATTAGACTAACTAATTAACTTTCGTGCTAATTGCACCGATAAAAAGATAAGACAAATTACAATAGCCCACCTAAATAAGGAATCCAGGTGGATTCGAACCACCGACCTCTCGACAACAAGCATCGAGCGCTCCACCGTATACCGAGCTCTTGGATTCATCCGAACAAGAAAATACTTACTCTATAAATAATTTTAAAAAATCATGCGACAAGGGCCTTACACTTAATTATCACATGTGAATTAGAAACTAACGCAAATTATTGGTCATTGGTCTAGTGGTAAAATCAAAGCACCATCTTTAGTTTAAATTCATTAATAATCACTGTTGAGAGGATTAATCAATTTAGATAATAATTACTACAGGCCAAAAATACCCGATACAACAATCTAAAATAACTATATAAATAACAACATTTAATAGATATATTAATATATATATGACCAAGCCGACTGAGAACCAAACCTCAAGCTACTCTCGACGAAAATAATCCCTCGTAGCAAAAAATATTGTAACATGACAGTACTTTCTTGGAACTGAAAAAGTACAAAGCGGAGGCAAAATTATTGAATCAAAGGTTCAACAATAATTGATATCTGTAGTAAAAAACGAACATCTGACCATTAGCTCTGCCGAACGACAAATCTTAACAGTAGAAGATTAAACGCACCATCCAGTTGTAAACTGTTAATTGACCATAACATTAGAAAAATGTTTTACATACTCCATTCCCAGCGGATTAATTCATGCACTGCAAGAGACGAAATAAATTCAATTAAATACAAATATAAAGAGCAGAAAACTTATAACTCAATGAAATATAACTAAACTGGGGGAGATGGAACAAATATTTGATTGGATAAGACAAATGTTTACCTCAAGATTAGCAGAAGGCAAAACACAGCCTGAGTAGACATCAACCATCTGCCACAAGGTTTTTGAAAAGCAAAATATATAGGAAAATAGATAACAGCACAATACAGGAATGAGGACAGTAGTGCTCTGGAAATTCCTCTAGAGAATAAGGCAAAGAATATGTCAACATATCGTCAAAAACACAACAGCACCTATGTTGCGTCTTATGATTAAACACCCATTTTGTATCTTGCTGAAACACAAGCTTCAAACAACGGACAAACTGGAGTATCCCAAAAGTAGGAACATAAACTCAAAAGCAGTGAAACCACAGCCAGAGTATGTTGAGATTTCCACGCACAGATAAAACGCACAACCATGAGGTACAAAATCTTCAACTTCAACAGCAGCAGCAGCTCAAAATATTTCTGGACAACCTTTGTTAAAATAAAGCTTCGCGTACAACAGGGCTGAACATACAGCACTTTTACAAGGACAAATGAGGACTTCAGCCAGCATCAATGCTACTCCAAGTTCTCATACAGCGAAGGCATCCACCAATAAGAATAAACGCAAGATCTAACCAGTACATCGAGTAGTTTTTACAGTCAAAATCACAAACCTGCCTAAAAAGGTAACCTCCCAAAGGGCTACAATAAGGGGCAATAAAAAGAATATACAACGGATTGGAACAACTACATCACTAACTGGTAGAACATAGACGTGCCGCTAATATTCATGAAAAAACCCACTTAAAAACAATTAAATCATCAACAATGAAGGGCAAATTGCTAGATAATAAAAACGAAGGAAAATACTAGAATCAAGTGAGTGCATTGCACAAAGGACAAGAAAAAGAAGATTCATAGTTTGCAGCTTCTGCAATGCCCAACAATTACAGCTTTTGTAAAGCCTGTTTAATTGTTGTTATTCCCCATACTTCTTGATATAAGACCGCTTGATCAATTGTTCCTCATATTCATCCAACAAGTTGAATAATCCAATTTATACTTGAAATTGACATTGTTTGCTAATCAATTAATTTTCAAAAGTTCCATAAACGACATAGTAAAAACATTATATTGAAAATCATGGATTAGAGGTCCTATCAACTATTAATCAGCGTAAATTTTAAAAAAACAACTCATGATGCTTTTTTCATTTCAGGCAGGCCAACTGAGATCGACACTTGCCAAGTTAGACTTCAAATAATTTTTAGTTACTTTCATAAAAAAAGGTATGTGGTGATAAAATAAAAAGTGATCTTTTAGAGCCTTTCGGTTTGTAAAAATAATTCCAGAAATATATTGTGTATTAATTAGTGTCTTAGGTGAATGATAATTAACGCAACTAACTCTTCTATGATGAATTTGCAAATAAACTTTGCGAAAAGAATTGATACCTCTAATAGAGTGCTGCAGTAGAAACGTTGCTTGTCCATGGCCGTGCTAAGCAAATCAACATGAGTTACTTGTCTTTGGATAAAACAGTAACCACCGGATCGATGCAAGATTGTTGGACGCGGGAGCAAGGAAAGAGCATGAAAATAAAAAGGACGACACACAAGAGAGGAGATCCGGGCAAAACCCCGTACCTCTCCTCTCAAACACCAAAAAAATACTTTTATTAGGTACTTTTGACCTGCCATGCGAGCGCACCCAACATGGCAAAGGCCGGGTAACATGAACAATAAATACCTCTCTTTTTTCCTCTCATGCCTCACACAACGTCTCTCAATATTTCATCCTCTCGTACATATGCATGCATAAATAAAAACTAACGCAAATGAAACATTCAAATAATTATAGACATCAAATTAAACTATTATAACCTTAGATACACCATCACGCAAGATGATTTCAACCTCGATCGATGATAACCAGTCTAAACGATTGATCCGACACACCGATTGAATAGTCCTTCAATCTCTATTCAGATCTGCAAATATAAAAAGGTTTAGCATGCGGTAGAAAACATAAACTAGCTTAATTCATCTTCTCCAAGCAAACAAAACACAACAAGCATATTTACCTCACCGATAAAGCTCCTGCACACAACGATGGAATCCTCACGAGGTCAACGCCTTGTATTATGAAACCATTGCTCCAACCTCCACAGATCTGAGGTTCATCTCCATCTAACCAGCACGAAAGCATCAGATCTACCATCTCTTCGTCAACCGGCGGCCACAGTCGACGGATATCGAACCGTTAGCATGTTCGATTGGTAAATCACCGATCCGTTGCAGATACATGGCAAATCCATATTCAAAACGTAGATCGATGAACGATCTACACAGATCTGAATATGAAAATTGAAGAAGATAAACTACATAGAAGAGATCTGGAGAAAGGAGGAAGTTGGATGTAGAAGGAAAAGGTATGCATGAATGAACGAAGGAAGGTCGTAATTTATTGAGAATTTTGAAGGATTGGACGGCTCAGATTTATTTAGGATAAGATATTTAACGGTAGAGATGAGCTAACCATAAGAGGCGGTAAAGGGCTTGACGAGGAATAGGTACCGCAAATACATGGACAGCTGTTATTGAATTAATTAATTAGTGGGAAGGTTCTGGATGTAGTCTTTTGAGTAGGACATCTTAACTTTTGTAACGTGTTATAACACGCTTCTCACGACTAAGACGATAATAAAATAATTTCAGAATTTTAGCATTTTCAAACAATTTATTCTACTTTTTGTGAAAGATTTAATTATTTTTTATATTTAAAAACTTTTAGTCACTATGGTGAATATTATGTTTTTGAAAGGTGGAATAATATTAATAGTCAATTAAACTTGCAATATAATTTATTTAGATACTAGAATTAATGTTTATTGAACATCTCAATATATTATAAGAGTTATTATTAGATACTTTTAACTAGAATTTTGAAAAAAACTTATATGCATGATCTTAATCGTGACCTATTATGTGGTTAAATTAATTATTATTTAAAAGATGTCAATTTTCTTCAAATATAAACATCACTCCTTAATTCGAATATGTGTGAAATTTTATAATTTATTGAAGTTGAATATGTAAAATAAAATTATGTAACATATTTTAAATGGCTAATTAATTTTATTAACGTAATAGAGCGCTTGATAATACGTGTAAAAAATAATTTTTGAAGTGTGAGTATTTAATTAATTGCATTGCTTTTATCACACGTTCCCATAATAAGCGCTTAAGAAAATGTACAAAATTTTATTCATTCTCTCTTAGTTAACTTTGAAGTATTTTGACACATGCCTTCATATAAGCTTATATTGGGTTTTAGATTAAGGTACGTGAATAAAATGGAGGGAAATGAAAGTTGAACAAAATTTATTCGTCTTTCATTGAATATAAAAAGGGAATTTTTTATGCTTATATATAAAAATACGTATTTTAAATTTTTAAAAGTTGATAAAGAGAATTTCTCCTCACGTCATTATTGTCGCTTTGCTCAGATTCATAATCTGATTTTTTTTGTGTGTGTATATATATTTGTTTATTTATTTTGGAGCAAATTTGTATGATCATTTGTTACATTCTATATTTTTGCATCTGGATTATTCGTAAGCTAACGGTTATAAATTCAAGGACTTTTAATTTTAAATTTTAAAAGGACATGATTTGTTATAGATGTCAAGTTATTTGAATAATTTATGTGAAGTAAAATACATCTCAAGAAGGACCCTTGAGCCAAATCAAAGTAGAAGCCATCAAATGTTTTTTTTTCTTAAAGTCACGTTTCGGGTAAGCCAACTTTGGGAGGCCATAACCTCTTTAGAATTTGGGAATTTGGGAAAGCTCTCAAAATGAAAGTTGTAGGCAATTAAAATATCTTTCCAACCATAGGTCGTGGGACAAAATGTGATATCGGAGTAATAAGATATAGACGTTTTAAGTCTGACAGGCCAAACTAAATAGTGAATTCGGCCCAACTCAATTCTAATTCGGGTCAGGCCCAATACCCATGAAATTAATCTAATTTTTATCTCTTTCTTCATACTTTAGACCAAGAAATATCTGGAAATTTCCAGAGAGAGTAAGAGAAGAGAAAGCTAGAGAGAAACACCAACATCTACCACAATTAAAGCCCCGAATCTCAAAGCTTTTGAAGAGAAAATTGTTGTACGTCGCATTGGCTTCAATTTGAGCTAGATATCATCCAATAAGGAGAAGATTTTATGTGGTGCAGCAAATTTAAGATAATATTAAAGTCTCATTTTCATTGTTAACAAGTTTAGTTAGAGTTTTAACGGATTAGAACGGAGAAAATAGTGTTATAAACTAGTTTGGTGATTTGTTGAGATTTATGGGTTAAAGGGTTGTTTTAGGTAGCTTAAATAGATGAAATTAGCTTAGTGATGATGTATAATAATGGTTGATATTGTTTTGATGTTGTTGATGAGTTGTTGTTCTTGAATTTGGAGGAAAAAGGTGTATGAAGATTGTGAATGTTCAAACCCGTTTTTGGAATTGAGTAGCTGGTAGTAATTCTGGAATATCTCATTGTGTAGACCTTCAATTTTAGATATTAAACATGTTTTGGAAAGATAATACACGTACCTACAACTCTTATGTTTATATTGTAGTCTATATCTGCTGATATTATATCAAAAAATAAGGATGAATCATAAGACAAATTCTGTCCAGATTCTGGATTGCAAAAATCCCTCATGTATACCTGTTAGTGTTTTGATGATATCTCTTTGTAGAAAATGAGTTTTGAGTGGATTTCTTTTGCATTGGAAACTTAAGACAGAGATCTAAATGTTTCATGAAGGTCATAAAGTCCAGTTTTGCCGTTTTCATTTTCAAAATTTAGATACAACTTGAGGTACTCGGCTTTCCGAATTTACTGCTTTAGTAACATGAGTCGGGTGGAAACATTCTAGGTTTATTGTCAATAATAAATCTTATTTTGTGTCAATATTTTGGATTGTTGATGTTTCTTGATGATTATATGGCTGGTTTGAAAGTGGAAAAAGTGAGCGGTATAGGGGAGGTGTTGTCCAATTTTTTTTAGAAATAACCTACTAACGATAGACTACGTTTTATTCTTGTCCATAGCTTAACCATAGTGCTTAACGTTTTAATATAGGTTGAGACAATATTGGACAGCATATACGTATAAACGCTAAAGGTATGTAAAGTTAACATTTTCTTCTTTTTGCATGATCCATATGAAACGAACGAATGACGTATGCTTAAATTCCAAAGAAACTCTTATTCGTAGATATACTCGGATGGCTACCGTTCTTGATTTTCAAAATTTATATTGTTATGTCTTGACTCATGTGTATGATTCCATCCATCCTAGTTGGTATAACTCATGTTGTGGTATAATTTATATTTTAGTATAATCCATAATTGGTGTGATTCATAATGACTATTGTCTTGGTTTTCAAATGATGAACTGTTTTGCTTATTCTATTAAGTCTCCGATAATGATCAAATTTCACAAGGTTGCTAATGATACCTTATTCGTGCATATTGTTATGGTATTATTCACCGAGTCCTACAATAGGCCGGGTATGTTATCATGTATGGATTCCACTACATTATTCACCGAGTTCCTTACTAGAGGGTCGGGTACGTGATATGATAATATGATATTATGATGATATGACGATATGATTATGGCACCGAGTCCCATAATGGGTCGGGTACGGTATCAGTGTACACTACTCTATTCACCGAGTCCCTTGCTAGAGGGCCGGGTATGGTATATATATACATATGACGATATATTGATATAATTGTGACACCGAGTCCCATAACGGGCCAGGTACGATATATGATGATGATATGCATGTCTTCATTTTATAAGACACAGGTATAGTGATTTATTGATTATGATACTTGACTCCTGAATCTTTATTTCAGATGTGATCTCCTTTACGATATTTTATACTTTATATACTCGGTACATATTTCGTACTGACCCCCTTTTTTGGGGGGCTGCGTTTCGTGCCCGTAGGTACATATACTCATTTTGGAGAGCCGCCAGCTTAGGATTCTACTCAACGGGTTTGAAGTGCTCCATTGTCTCGGAGCCTAAACTTTTGGTACTAATCCTTATAATGTATATATTTGTGTATTTAGGGGTACGGTGGGGCCCTGTCCCGTCATATGCTATTGTTAATCCTCTTAGAGGTCTGTAGACACATGAGTGGGTTGTATGTAGATGTTGTCTGGTGTACTAGTATGGCTTATGTTTTTGGACGTTTACATTCGGAGTGAAAGCCTTGTCGGCTTACGTATTATGTTATCTTATTTTTGACAATTAAGACTCTCCAAGAAACAGGTGATTTTGATATATATATAAGTGATAGTTTGAGACGACGTGCTGCCCATATAAATCCTATATCATATTTAACTGCCGATTGACTATAGGTAATAAGTGTGTATACGAGTGTCCAATTCGGACACTAGTCACGGCCCACGGGGCTAGGTCGTGACATCATTGATCTACTTCGTTTGTTGAGTTCGTTGAAATTTCACAAAATTTGTTATCATTATTGACGAATAAAATTCTGTTCTATCATATGAGCAATCTCCCTCTCTCTCTCTCTCTCTCTCTCTCTCTCTATATATATATATATATATATATATATATATATATATATATATATATATATAAAAGGAACATAGACAATGTGATATGGCACCTCTTTAAGTATGACCTTTATTCATATTTATCTTTTTTCTCTTTTTTTGATTATTTTTTTATTTAATTATTTATTTTATGATAAAAAGTCAAAAACTCGCTCTCTTAATTCTATTAATTAGGTCTCTTGATTCTATTAATTACACCCTTTCTTCTTATGACCGCTGAACTAGAGTTTTTAGTGAAAAACATCCTTAAATTATATCTCAAATTTAAATTACATTCTTAAAATATATTTTTTGACAAAAAATATCTTTCAAGTATTTGAAAGTTAGCAATTTTCATCATTCAGTTAGATATTGCCAAACTATTAACGGATACTACAAAAATATGTGCAATTCCTATGAACAAAAAGTTTTTCTGCATAATTCGTTAGCTTCTATAAAAAGCTCCTGAAAAAAAATATTAAAAATCATGGACACCATTGTTTGCTGAAACAAAAAGTGTTAGGAAAGTGAATATACATGATCTGCTCTTCTTCTCTTTTACCAACAGAAGTCGAAGCTTAATTATCTTCACCTTTTTAAAAGTTAAATTGTAGTTAGATCAATAATTTTTTTGTGCAATCTGATATTAAGGTGATCAAAATTCTATTTATGTTTGATATTCAAGTTTTTAATCAAAATTCTGTTTATTTCTCGCATTTGAGTTTCATTCTCCATTATTAGAAGTGGAAGTCTCCTATAAACACCGCTTAGGCAGATTCAATTGAGAAGAAACATATTTCAATCGGTAATTTTTTCATATTAAACCACATGAAAAATAAATGAAAAAAATTGTGAATTAATTTTTTTTGCATAATGCTAAACTCAATTGCCCAAAAAGTTCACGACAATATTTTTGGCGTATTTTAGAATAATAAATACAAATGGGAGACTTGATTTTTGTAGGATCTGTTAGTTTTCTTAAAAATCCTAGCAGAAGGATGAAAATTGTTAAATTTTAAATACTTGGAGGATGTTTTCTGCTAAGAATAATATTTTAAGGATATAATCTATGTCTGGAGTATAGTTTAAGAATGATTTTGGCCAAAAACTCGCTGAACTACTTCCACTATAATTTTTTTTCCCTATATAGAAGCTAACTAATTGTGAATCATTTTTCATCCAAACTTGAAAATGTAAAAAAGCTTTGTTGAAGCTATACAAAATCATTAGTTTTTTTTTGTTGTTTGTCCATGTTATCCCAAATTTTTTGATACGGAAAAATTTTAAAAGTGTTGTAAAATAGACTAGATTAATAATTTAAGAAGGAGAAAATAATAACAAGAGAGATAATGAGGGAAAGAGGAAAAGAGAGGAGTTGTGCGTGTTTTTCTGTATGTATTCACTCGTTCATTTGCACAGAATGTGCATATTATATAGGCATTACAAGGAGTCAATTTTCTTGCCTAACTTGCCCAACTTGCCCAACTATCCAAGTGGGTGGGTACCACTTGGATAGATACATCCATACATAACAAAAAGTACACAATAGTAAGACTTTTTCCTTTTACCGATTGTGCAGGGAGTACTAAGAGAAATTGTCTACAAGCAATACTGTGTTGCAAAATAATGAATATACTACTCACTAATGTTGCAAAGTTGAAGGTAGGAAATATTGAACTTTTCATTTCCCAGATTAATAATATTTATGTTTGGCAATGATAAGATTCAATCACAGTTTATAATTTTTGCAGTAGTGAATTTGTGGCATATTTAGAAATAGTGGATGACGTTATTAAAGTGACATAAAATGAAATGAATTATAGAGGAACAAGGTAACTACGATTATTGAAGTCTTGAAAATGAAATGAATTATAGAGGAGCAAGGTAACTACGATTATTGAAGTCTTGAAGATATTTGATAGGGTTTCTTGTATGTTTCAAAAAGAGCATATGGCCTGCTTATTAAACCATTAATCATGACTTATGAGTATGCCAAATGTATCGCTTCAATTATCTGTGTAGATATTATTATTAAGATATTTTAGACAACTTTATTTATTCAATATACATATTATATGTGCTCATTTCGATTTTTTGGTATTAAACCATTAATCATGACTTATGAGTATGTCAAATGTATCGCTTTGGTTATCTGTGTAGATATTATTATTTAGATATTTTAGACAACTTTATTTATTCAATATACATATTATATGTACTCATTTCGATTTTTTGGTATTGTATTTTTGTCATTATTTTATGTTAAAAAAATATGTTGTTCGATCACGAGGTTGATAATTCAAAGTTGATTGATTGAGAAAAAAATTCAAACTTAATTTTGTCATATTTAAAGTTTCAAAATTTAGTTCCAATGAAAAAAAGTTGAATTGTTCAAATAGTTATTTTTCAAATTCGAATGATCTCATTCTATTAGGCATTGAATTTGTATTTTACATTAGTAAGTTGAATACGTCAAGATTAATGGAGCGAAAAATATATACGCTAAGATATATATTTTAGAATTCTATTCTTTAATTATTTTTTCTTTTTTCGAACAAGCTAAATGCACAATAAGCTTTAAATTGAAATACCTTTGTTTTAATTTTTTGAGTTGATAGTTATTCTCACAAAATTTTGAGATCATAACTAATATGTTTTTTTTTTTAAAAAAAAAAGCGAAGAAGATGAATATTTTGCGAAGCAAAGATAGAACTTATTAAGAAAGGGGCCTATGTATGTCTATTTTTTTGTTGGGGTCGTTGATCTTGATCTTGTTTTCCCGGTGTGAAATCAGTTGGTTCCGTAGTTTTAGAATTCTGCTAACCTCGTCTCGAAACCAGCGAGTTGCCTAAAACCTTCGTTGTGCATAAGTAAGATCTATTCATAGTTGGTCAATCCCCCACAGCAGGATAGATCCGGAGCAACGACCCCAACAGTTTGAAAGATATTTTTGAGAAAAGGTTTTTTTATCTATGTGTGCAGATTTACTTTTTCAATTTGACAATTTAGTAATATTTTAATCTATTTAATTTGTTTATGAAGTATTTCCTCTTCTTAATGTAAGTTGTTGAAAATTTTCATACAAAAATAAGAGCAAATCAGAAAATGAACTACGCGTTTGTCTCATCTGCTTTTATATTTTGAAGATAGTTTAACTTAAAATGTTGTGATTGGTTATAATGTGTTTACAATATTATATTTTCTTGTGCTTCTCAAAAAATACTTTAAGAATTGCTAATCTCTAAATTGTATTGCATTGTTTGCTCTCTATATTTAATTAATACTTTAACAAGTGAATATTCTCCGGATAGTGTCGTTTGAATTTGTAAATTGTTTCAAAATTCATGCATCAAGAATAATGAAAACTAAGAAAGGATGAGTCATAAAATAAAGAACACAGGAACATACTTTTTTT
The DNA here is from genome assembly GCF_947179165.1 of Solanum dulcamara. Classification (NCBI taxonomy): domain Eukaryota; kingdom Viridiplantae; phylum Streptophyta; class Magnoliopsida; order Solanales; family Solanaceae; genus Solanum; species Solanum dulcamara. The sequence continues at coordinate 2,738,520 of NC_077245.1, forward strand.
TTCATTTTCCGTCGTATTAATGTTTATACTGTAAATTGCTATTTAGTTTATAGAAATTAACAAATATTTTAAATTAAATACTAATATGTGTACTTTTATCTTGCTATTAACAATTAAAAAGTTTGTATTTTTTTATGTTACCATGAAATTTACTATTTTCAATCAGCAGGAAAAAAATATTTTTGTGATCGCGTGAAGCGCAATCAAGTTCACTAGTTAATTCATAACCTTGAACAATTGTGCAAGGATTAAATTCTTTGAAAAATCATAGTTTTTGTTAGGTTCGAAATTAAACGGTTGACATTTGGTGTGCATTACTTTGGACATTGAAGTGCTGCCCTTTGTGCAGCATTTGCTTGTCCGTTGATGGCATTTCATTCTCCCTTAACTCTCATTTAGGTTGTGATAAAATGTGAAACTCATATAACCTCTAATACATTGTTCATCTATTATTCTACTTCGGTATAACTTATAACTTATGTAATTTTGGGGTCATTTATTTACCCAATTTACTATCCCATAATTTTTCTATTCATTGCAGAAAAACATTCTCACCTATAAATAGTGATGGTCTTATATTAGATTAGATACAAGAAAAGCATTTAAGAAAAGATGAGAAGTATTATATTAAGGTTAGTGAAAGAGAGAGTTGAGATAAAAAAAAAATTCAAGTCTTCAACTAATTTACTATACAAAAGAAAGTAATTATATGTGAAGCTTTTGGTGGAGCTTTAAACTCTTCAACTAATTTGGAGTTGTTTGAGTTATACGACGTTGTTGGACTTTTATATCTTAGAGGGGACAAATCAAGAGTTATATTGTTGGATCGGCGTAGATTATTCCGCATTGAACTTGAATCTCCTTACAGAGAGCGAGATATCTCCACTTCAGCCTAAATATAATTTTATTCATTTTTTTCATTTTTATATTACTCCAGCATAAACTATTTTATCATTTTTTTAATTTTTTTTTCTACATTTCCGATTTACTATTTTGACAAAGGCTCATCGTGACAAAGTCTCGAGGGATGTTCTCTGGAGGTGTTTGGAGGCTAAAGGTGTCCCGATGATGTATATTATGGCGATAAAGAACATGTATGATGGAACTAAGACTCGGGTTAGGACGGTGGGAGGAGATTCAGAGCACTTCCTAGTTGAGATGTGCTTATATCAAGGATCAGTTCATAGTCCTTTCCTATCCGCCTTAGTGATGGGGGAGTTGATGCGGTCTATTCGGGAGGAGGTGCCTTGGTGTATGTTATTTGCAGATGATATAGTATTGATTGATGAGATACGAGATAAAGTTAATGCTAGGTTGGAGGTTTGGAGATAGACTTTAGAGTCCAAAGGATTCAGGTTGAGCAAGACCAAAATAGAGTATTTGGAGTGCAAATTTGATGTTGTGTTAGATGAAGCGAACGTGGAAGTGATACTTGCCACACAACCTATTCTCAAGAGAGAAAGTTTTAAGTATCTTGGGTCCGTACTCCAGAGTAGTGGTGACATCGACAGTCATGTCACACATCGCATTTGGGCGGTATGAATGAAATGGAGGCTTGCTTCTAGAGTCTTGTGTGATAAAAAGGTACCACACAATCTTAAAGGAAAGTTTTATACAGCGGTGGTTAGACCATCCGTGTTGTATGGGGTGGAGTGTTGGTCAGTCAAGAACTCTATATTCAGAAAATGCACGGAGCGACAAATTTAAGAATGAGGTTATTTGGGAGAAGGTAGGAATAGCCTCTGTGGCGGACAAGATGAGGGAAGCGAAGCTGAGATGGTTTGTACATGTGCAAAGAAGGGGCGTTGACACCCCAGTGAGGAGGTGCGAGAGGCTAGTTGTTAGGAGATCTCTGGAAGGGTAGAGGTAGCCGAAGAAATATTAGGGAGAGTGATTAGACGAGATTTGGCGCAACTCCATATTACCGAGGATATGACCCTAAATAAGGAGTGGAAAGGACATTCTACCTCCTCGAAATAGTGATAAAGTATGCGTACATTCTACCCTCCACAGATCCCACTTAGTAGAATATCATTGGGTGTGTTGTTGTTGTGGTCTGATTTACTGTTTTGAACACGGTTTGACAACAACTTATTCTTCAAGGTGAGAGTTAGTGGTGGTCATGGTAATAGAAGTTGTCAGTAAAGATAATTGGTGGTGATGGACAATGCTCTTTATGTAGTGAAAAAAGCTAATCAAGTTGAGTAATTAAAAAAACTAATTAGGTTCACGACTTTTCAAAGAGGATAGATCATCTCCCATTCCAGGGTAATTGAAAGTAGCTTTAGTTAAAGGTGGCCAGCCCATATCCCAAATGAAAGCTGCAAATTCTCAAACATTTCAGCTGTAATAAAGCAGAAAAAGAGTAATGTATTCTTCTAGCCAAGGTATCACGCCACAAACCATGTTACACCCATATAAGAGATCAGCTTTAAGCTAATCAAAGCAAACTAATATATATGAGCTAACTTTTGTGCATCTCAATTATTTTACGGAATACTTGCTAGGTCCCACCATCTCACCATTAGTTAAGGTGTAACTTTTTTCATTAATGTTTTGAGATAGGATAGAATAAATCACCTTATTTCTCAGGTTTATAATTTTCATCACTCTTCATTTACCACTAGGCGAATAGTTGTTTGTCAAGCTTTTGGAAACTCAAAACTGTTAATTTTTTTTTACTTAAAAGAAATGTTTATTTAGATGATTGAGGTGTTTCGTCAAGTTTGAGGAAAAAGAAATAAGTGTTTAGAATTGCAGTAGAGCTATTTCTTAGAAGTTGAAAAAATTTATAAAAGCACTTTGGGAATTTTGAACAAGCACAAATTATTGTTGTGATTTTCAAATTGATTATTCAACACATGTTGCTAATCTCCCAACACATTATTCGGAAACTCACTTTTGACAACAACAAAAAAATACATTTCAAAATAAGTTGATTTTAAAAGCTTGACCAAACACGCTATAATACTATAGAACAGAAAAGGAGATCACTGCCAACACATAAAACTTTTGTGTGAAGCTATTTGGTGCCCATACAATACATTGCTTGGATTAGAATGAAAGCCAAGCAACCACAGTGTTTCTGATAGAGAATAACACAGAGTGAGAGCTAAGCTAACTTTCAAGTCAATCTTTTCTAACTTTTAAGTGGTTTGTGATAACAATTTTTTTTTAACTTATTACTTTTTTTCCCAACTTTTTCCACCTTACCCAACACTGAAAAACCCTTCTCACCAAAAGTGACATAACAACTTCACACACATTACATTTCCTATACCTTACCAAATTGACCTGCAACACAATCTAAGAATATTCTTCTTTTTTCACATTTACTTGCTTTTATTGAATTTTGGAATTCCCTCTTATGGATTTTTAGTCCAAAAAACTCTGTTCCATAGTAAGACAGGGCAAAAAAAATATGTCAGGCAAGTCGGATTTCGCGCAGAAGCTGCTGCATGATCTTAAGCTTCGTAAGGAACGAGTAGCTGCTGCTCCAACTTCAGGCTATTCATACTCCACACCCAGAGGTAAACTAATGAAATGCTAATGCACATGATTTTCTAATACATCTTTAAGATATCAAGGTTAAATTATGCTTGAGATTGCACGTCGAATTAGTGAATTTTTTCGATTAAAATGTGTAAAATTGTATGACAATTACACTGTGAAAGAGAATTAGTATGTTCTTTGAGTATTTGGGGTCATGCTGATGATAGTTGCAAGCTATACTGCTCCGTCTCTTCAAAAAAATATCGATATGTGTGTCGGATCCTCCAAAAGTAATGCATTTTTGGAAGAACCGACAAGGATGCAATAATATTTTTGGAGAGTCCGAGAAACATAGGCTGCAATATACATACTGTAAAATCAATCTTTCATATCAGGGAATTGCAAATAGAGAGGCTTTTGAAATGTAAATTACTTAGAGTTGTTAACCTATCAGATGATTATTCACACTTCATTGATCTTCTATTATTATTATTATTATTATTATTACTCTATGATTTCACAAATCTTTAATTAAAAGAGAAAAGACTAACTTCAAGAGAAGCACATGACTTAATAAATGTTTAAAGAAAACATACTGGGAATTTATGTACAATCCACCAAAATAATGTTCATAATGAATCAAGAACTCCATTGTTTCCACATAGATGGAACAAATATTTCTCTGGTCAGAATATTGAATTTATGGGTTTTGAATTCTAAAAAAAAGTCAACTTGCTTATTCTTGATAAATTATTTATACATATTAAGAGAATTTCTTGACAAACATACATGGTTTTGACCTAAGCTACTGAAATACGTAACTTTAGCTCTAGCTCCGCCCCTGAGCTCCACATAGTGAAACATAGATGTTAGAGGCAGAAAAATTCTATAAGAAACAACTCAACAAAAGAAGTGCCAACTATTTTGATAGCTCAAACTTTCTCTGGTTTTCATGGTTGTAAAGTTTGCAAGCATATGTTACAGATGATAGTGTTAACGAAACCTGTGATATGTCTGAACTAACAGATGCTCGTGCTAATCCAGGACAAACTTACAGAGGATCTCGACAGACAAAAACTCTAGAATCCGTAAGTTAACTTGACAATATTAGGTCATCTTGAAAATTACTTGTAACAATAAATCTCATTTAGCTTACATGTTGAACTTTGCAGGTTAATTCAAAAGTTGGTAGCACCAGCAACAGATCATTTCGCGTTGATGAATCTTCTGGACAGATTGTTTCCTATGGTACTGGGAGAGTCAGGAATTCTGAGAAAGTGGGAGATCTTTCCATGGCCCTCGCTTTTGCTATTGAAAACGGAGGAAAGTTTACTAAAATGGATTCGAGCTCAAACAGAAATCCCGTGCTGACATTTCTCCATCAATTCAGTCAGAGATCAATGGACATAAGTAAGACAGGAAGGAGAACATATCATCTTCCGAATAGTCAGTTCCCTTCTGTCTCTCAAGTTCACATCAATGAAGTATCGAAAGGGATACAAAAACTAAACCAGATTCTAAGAGCATGTTCCAATGGCCTAAATTTCGATAGGAACTCAATTGAAGTTGGGCAGGAACTGTTGAAAGGAGCTATGGATTTGGAAGAGTCCCTGAGGATGCTCGTAAACCTCCAGGAAGCTTCGGATCATATGATCAAGCCTCAAAGCAAAAATCGGATTACATTACTTGACGAGGATGAGGATGTCAAGATAGTTGATCACAAGCAACTAGACCTGCCAAGATTTTCATTCGATAAGCCCTCTAAAAATTCGTATATCACCAAAGGGACAACAAAGAATGACATCAAACAGCGGCTCATGGCCCTGACTTATCCCGATCAAACTCCTAAACTTCACGAAAAGCAACCTCATAGCACTAACAAGCCGGTGTCCCATAAAAGCTCAGCTAGTTGTGCTCCAGACTTCAAAAATCTGGACCAGAAGAACCAGTCAAGTGGAACAAAATCTGGATCAGAGAAAGGAAGACTATCGAATGTCATTGCAAAACTAATGGGACTGGATGAACTCCCGCAAAAGGAAGAAAACAAGGCATCCAGGAAAGGATCAGATCCCAAAAAGAAGCAAGAGCCAGTACTAATGAGAAGTGCAGGTCCTATTGGCACCCGAGAGGCTGAGAACAGGTCATCTCTTAATGTTGACAAAAACATGATAAGTACTATGCTACCAGTTCAGGATGCAAAATCCGTGCGTAAGGCTGAAATTATCCGTGCATCTCCAACCAGGAACAATGATATGGTTTCTTCTGGTAGAGTTCAACAACAGGAGGAGCGGAGTATAGCGGTTAACAGAGATACAGGTTCAGTGCCCTCAGGCTTGCCATTGATGAACAACATGATGGATAAGCAACAAAGCAAAAACATCCAAGTAAATCAACTTAACTTCCAGCAGAAACAGAAAGAACAAAATCAGACAAGTGTTAAGGGGAGAATCACAAAAACAGTCGAAATCAAGGAGACTATCTCAAAGACAAAAAAGCCACAAACATCGCGGGTGCCTCCAATCAATATTGTGTTACAAGAAGATACAATTCAGAAAGAGACAGACAAATTTCCTTTGAGCAATGAAAAGAAGATCTTACATAAGGATGAAGTGCATCACGTGCAGAAGCTTAAAAAATCCGAGGGACAAGATGAGAAGCATCAAGCAGGTAAGAAAGAGAAGTTACCCTCAAACAAAACTATGCAGGCAAGAACACACAAAGCAAAACAAGTGGAAACCATAACTTCACCAAAATCAAGGAACGATGCAGCAAGTTCAAAGAGGAAGCAGTGTTCTCGGAACCAATCCATACTTGGTACGAAAAATTCTACCAAGTCAAAAGGTGGAACACTTTCAAAAGATCTTCCGAATGGAATAAAGCAAGTAGCTCTTGCCAAGCATCAAAAGTCTTTAGCCTCTGCAGTGATCATGCAAAGCAGCAAGAACGAAAATGATGATCAAAATGCGTTGTCAAAGGAAGTATCATCTAGATCAGAGAAGCAAAACAGTATCAATCAGTCATTTACAGATAGGGAAGGACCTCATAACGAAATTCCAAGAAATGAAACCTGTCCAAAAATAGATGAGTTACCAAGAAGAAGGAACGAAATTCTCCAAGTCGAGACTACAGCACTGGAACATCTGTCCCCAACTTTGAAGGACATGAAGCTGCAGAAGGATGACAAAAGCTGCTCTCGTGGAGCCGAACAGTCAACTGAAATCCAGATAAGAGAAGCAAAAGCGGACAATACAGGATCTAATGAGCCAGATGTGAGCATGGAGATACTTGATTTCCAAACCGAGCTACTTGGTAAAATAGAAAACAGTACCTCCTGCAACACAACTATGGAAAAGGAATGTGACATCCTGACAGGTTCTGGAACTGCGATTTCAAATGAAAATGTAAGTTCATCTGTGAGAAGAAAGTTAAATTTAATTCGTGCCCTTGGCATGCTTTTAACGATTCAGAGTTGTTTTATATCTAGAAAATTAGATCTACATGGAAATATCTTCATAACATGCTTTTTTGGATTCCTGCAGCATCAAGAAAATATGCCGCAAGATGTTGAAATATCCATGGACCAGAAACTCAGAGAAGATAAGCCAAAGATATCACAAGCTACTGACCAATTCAACGGTATGCCATATCTTCTTATAAATTAAGAAATGTAGTATTGTTAACTTACAAGTCTAGCAGTTCCCAATGGTTAGCGCTTTCCAAATTCCAACCACGATAATCAAATGTCATTGACATTATATGAAAAATCATTATTAGTTTCAGCCTGTTGGGTTTAATTGATATGGTGAATGAGAAGTGGAGGGAAAAACTTGCTTTATGAAATAAGCACTTGTCCCACATAGGTGGTGGAAAGAAAAGGTCTTCTACTTAAAAGTAGAAGTACTTCTTCATGTTGCTAAAGGGTCAAGATCTCCCCTCGCGTCGTCGTCGTCGCTCGGCTCGGCTTCGGATTTGGTCAAATGATCTGATTTTCCCAAACAGACTATATATTTCTGTTGATCCTCAAAATTGACTACGAATTTTTTTCCCCTGATAATCATCTTCTTCTTTTCTGCACTTCTTAAAAAAACTTGTGTGATATACTGCCTTCTAGTGGTTCGCAGTCACCTTAATTTGCTGTACCGCTATTTTGGTGAGTAAATTGTTCTATCCTGAGAGGAAAGATTCCAAAAACTTCGGGTACATTGAAGGGGAAAATTTCCTTAAGATTGTTAGTAATCTGTATTGTAAAACGTTGAAACAGTAACAATAATTTCTGGAAATAAAAGACAGGCAACAAGCCGGACTGCTGTGCCACCGATGGAAAAACAAGGGAAATTTTCTAGAGCCAACTTCAAAGGATGGCACCAAAGGGTGTTCTTTTGGCTTACCACTTTTGGTATGCAGAAGTTCACCAACGAAGACCCTCTTGTGCTTGTTGCTGATATGACGGTCAATGAAAAATTTATGATTTCTGAAGCATGGACATAGGCTGATTTTCTATACAAGGGTTACATTCTAAGTGCTTTGGATGATGATTTGTACAATGTCTACAGTGCTATGAAAACTTCTAAAGAACTATGGGATACACTTGAGAAAAAGTATAAGACTGAAGACGCATGCTTGAAAAAAATTATGGTTGCTAAGTTTCTAGACTATAAAATGATAGAGAGCAGAACCGTTGGAACTCAAGTTCAAGAACTTCAACTTATTTTTCATGAACTTATTGCTCCAGGCACGGTAGTTAATGAAACATTTCAAGTGGCTGCAATGATAGAAAAGTTGTCTCCTTCGTGGAGAGATTTCAAAAATTATCTAAAGCACAAGCTCAAGAAAATGAAGTTGGAAGATCTTATAATTCGTCTCAAGATTGAGGAAGATAACAAAACAACTGAAAAGAAGTCGCGTGGAAATTCAACGATTATGGGAGCGAACATCGTTGAAGATCCTGCTCCAAAGAATAAGAAAATAATGAAACCTTTTGGAAAGAATAAGGAGCAGAACAAGAAAAAATTCAAGGGCAATGGCTATAATTATGGGAAAGCTGGCCACAAAGCCCCAGGTTGTCGTCTCCCGAAAAAGGATAAAGGAAAGGTACAAGCAATATGGTGGAGAATAAAGATGGCATGGATGATCTGTGTGCAATGCTATCGAAATGCAACCTAGTAGAAAATCCCAAAGAATAGTGCCTTGATCCAGGAGCTACGTCGCATGTTTGTGCTGTCCGAGAAGCCTTCGCTACTTATTTCCTTGCCGCACCTGATGCGACTATCTATATGGAAAATTCTGCCATAGCTAAGGTTGAAGGATATGGTAGAGTATTCCTGAAAATGGCATCAGGCAAGGTGGTGATGCTGAACAAAGTTTTGTCATGTTTCATAAATGAGAAAGAACTTGGTTTCTGCCAGTCTTCTTATCAAAAATGGATTCAAGTGTGTTCTAGTTTCAGACAAAGTAGTTGTCACTAAGAATAAAATGTATTTGGAAAAATGCTACCTCACTGAAGGTCTTTTCAAACTAAATGTAATGGTTGTTGATGATAATAAAGTTCAAGCTTCTTCTTACTTACTTGAGTCAAATAATTTATGTTATTCACGTTTAGGACATGTCAATTAAAAAACCTTGCGAAAACTGATTTAACTTAAATGTATTGCCTAACTTTGAGTGCAATAAATCAAAATGTCAATTGTCAAGTATGTGTTGAATCTAAGTATGCTAAACATCCTTATAAATCTATTGAAAGGAATTCGAGTTCCTTAGAATTGATTCACACAGACATTTGTGATATGAAATCAACACCAACTCGTGGTAGGAAAAAATATTTTATAACTTTTATTGACGATTGTACTCGATATTGTTATATGTATTTGCTTAATAGTAAGGATGAAGAAATTAATGCATTTAAGCAATACAAGAACGAAGTGAAAAATCAATTGAACAAAAAGATAAAAATGATTAGAAGTGATAGGGGTGGAGAATATGAATCTTCTTTTGCAGAGATATGTTTAGAATATGGAATTATTCATCAAACTACTGCCACCTACACACCACAATCAAATGGAATTGCGGAAAGGAAAAATCGAATATTAAAAGAAATGATGAATGCTTTATTAATAAGTTCTGATTTACCGCAGAACTTGTGGGGGGAAGCTATCTTTACATCTAATCGAATACTCAACAGGGTGCCCTACAGCAAAACACAATCTATTCCATATGAACTATGGAAAGGAAGAAAATCCAACTTGAAATATTTCAAAGTGCGGGGGTGTTTTAACAAAGGTCCAAGTTCCTTTGCCCGAAAGGGTAAAAATCAGATCAAAAACCGTGGATTGTGTTTTTATTGGTTATGCTACAAACAACAAAGCTTGTTGATTTTTGGTTCACAAATCAGACAATCCCGAAATTCATGTTAATACGGTAATTGAATCAAATAATGTTGAATTCTTTGAAAATGTTTATTCGTATAAAACAGAATGTAAGTCGTCAAGTGAAAGATCTAAACGATCGCGAGAAGAACCAAAGGAAAGTAAACCAACCGAAGAGGATCCAAGGCGTAGCAAACGTCGAAGGATATCTATTTCCTTTGGACCAGAGTTTGTGACATTTTTGCTTGAAAATGAGCCTCAAACATTTAAAGTAGCAATGTCTTCTTCTGATTCAGCATTTTTGAAAGAGACAGTCAATAGTGAGATTCAATAAATTTTGAACAACCATACATGGGAATTGGTTGATCTTTCTTCTGAAAATAAACCTTTAGGATCAAAATGGATTTTTAAAAGGAAAATAAAAGCTGATGGCACTATTGACAAATATAAGGCAAGACGTCCGGTCAAAGGATATAGATAGAAAGAAGGTGTTGATTACTTTGACACATATTCGCCAGTAACAAGGATAACATCTATTCGGGTGTTAGTGGCACTAGCAGCCATATATGGTGTTGAAATCCATCAAATGGATGTCAAGACGGCTTTCTTAAATGGAGAATTGGAGAAAGAAATTTACGTGGAACAACTTGAGGGTTGCGTAGTTCCTGGTAACGAAAGAAAAGTGTGCAAACTTGTTAAATCACTTTATGGACTTAAACAAGCACCTAAACAGTGACATGCAAAATTTGACCAAACAATGTTGGCAAATGGATTTAAGACTAATGAGTGTGACAAATGTGTTTACATTAAAAATACTCCAAATCTTGAAGTCATTGTTTGTTTATATGTTGATGGCATGTTGATAATGAGTAAAGATATTGCTGATGTGAATGCTACGAAGCGTATGCTTGCTAGCAAATTTGACATGAAAGACTTAGGGGTTGCTGATTTGATCTTAGGAATTAGGATCTATAAAACTCCACAAGGTCTAGCATTATCACAGTCACATTATATTGAAAAGATACTTGATAAGTTTAAGTATTTAAATTTAATGTTGCAAAGACTTCAATTGATGTAAGTTTTGCACTTCAAAAGAATGAAGGTGAAAGTGACTCACAATTGGACTATGTACGAGTTTTGGAAAGTTTGATGTATATTATGAATTGTACACGACCAGATATATCATGTGTTATTAGCAAGCTGAGTTGATTCACGAGTAATCCCAATCAAACTCATTGGATGGAAATGAAATGAGTTTTGGGGTATTTGAAACACACCCAAAATTATGCTTTGCATTATAATAAATATCCCACAGTAATTGAGGGATATAGTGATGCAAACTGGATCACCGTATCATCTGAAGTTAAATCCATGAGTGGATATGTCTTTACCGTTGGTGGAGGAGCAGTGTCTTGAAAATTATCAAAACAGACATGCATCGCCTTCTCTATAATGGAATATGAATTTATAGCTTTAGACAAGGCCGGTGAAGAAGCTGAATGGCTCCGAAATTTCTTGGAAGATATTCCATTTGGCTCAAACCTTTGGCACCTATATGTATACATTGTGATAGCCAAGCGGCAATATGTAGGGCAAGAAGCGTTATGTATAACGAAAAATCGCGTCACATTCAACAACAACATAATACTGTTAGACAACTACTCTCTAGTGGTGTTATCACTATTGACTACGTAAAGTCAAGATATAACTTATCGGATCCACTAACAAAAGGCCTATCTAGAGAGGTTGTTGAAAGATCACCGAGGAGAATGGGGTTAAGGCCTAGGACAAGTCATTATGGCGGTAACTCTACCTAGTAGACTGGAGATCCCAAGAACTAGGTTCAAAAAGATCAAACAAAGTTATGAATGACGGTTCAACATTGTCAAATAACTCAACCCATTCTCGTGATGATGCAATGTTCAAAAACAAGGACAAAATCTTAAGGCTTTTTAATGAGTTAATAAAGCATTAAAGTTTTTTAATGATTATCTAAGTTTGGCAGAAATTGACTAGATAGTGTGTTTATAGGACTACACGTTTAGAAATCACCTATGTGAGTGTGAAGTATAAGCCGCTTCAAGGGAAATGACGGTAAAGGCCCATTCTCTATGCATTCACAAAACCAGGCGATGTTTATCAACCCATTCTCGTGATGATGACAATGTTCAAAAACAAGGACAAAACCTTAAGGCTTTTTAATGAGTTAATAAAGCATTAAAGTTTTTTAATAATTATCTAAGTCTGGCAGAAAATGACTAGATAGTGTGTTTATAGGACTACACGTTTAGAAATCACCTATGTGAGTGTGAAGTATAAGCCGCTTCAAGGGAAATGACGGTAAAGGCCCATTCTCTATGCATTCACGAAACCAGGCGATGTTCATGGCTGAAACGAACACAATCGTGAGAACCATAAATGGTTGAGGGTTAATTATGTGACTTATGTTGTCTAGTTATACAACAAAGTTTGACGGTTCAAAGATATTGCATCTATCGATTGATCGAGTATATCCTATATAAGTTCACTATGGAAAGTTCAAAGGAAAACCAACTAATCCAGATGCAATTAATCTTCGCTTGTATATCACACACTTATCCGTGCATTCCCCATGCATATGGGGGATTGTTGGGTTTAATTGATAGGTTGAATGGAAAATGGAGGAAAAAAGAAGTGGAGGGAAAAATGAGTTGTTCCCTCTTGCTTTATGAAATAAGCATTTGTCTCACATAGGTGTTGGAAAGAAAAGGTCTCCTACTTAAAAGTAGAAGCACTCCTTCATATTGCTAAAGGGTCAAGAAGAGGGTCTCCCCTCGCACCGTCATCGTCGTCGCTAGGTTCGGCTTCGGATTTGGATTTGGATTTGGTCAAATGATTTGATTGATAATTTTTTTGGACCAAATTTTCTTTAATTTTAATTATTAATTAAAAATCCTGACTCGTAACCCGACTTCTTTCTTTCCCGGATTAATTTAAAACATTTCCTTTTGAAAGGTTGCGACCTTTTATGAAAAAGTTACAAACTTTTTTCCAAACAGACTATATATTTCTGTTGATCTTCAGAATTGACTACGAATTTTTTTTCTCCTAATAATCATCTTCTTCTTCTTTTCTGCACTTCTTAAAAAAATTCGTTTGATATACTGCCTTCGAGTGGTTCGCAATCACCTTAATTTGCTGTACCGCTATTTTGGTGAGTAAATCGTTCTATCCTGGGAGGAAAGATTCCAAAAACCTCGGATACATTGAGGGGGATAATTTCCTTAAGGACACACTGTGCATTCAGTGGGCTCGATTTTTATTCTTACATAATTTTTCAGATACTGCTCTTATTTTAAGTTTCTGTCCAGTTTCTGTATTTTATTTTCAGAAATTATTATCACTGTTTCAATATTTTACAATACAAATTACTAACACAGCCTTCACTATATGTTTCACATTAGATGAAACATAGCTCATATACTCCAAACTGATTCTTACAATCGATGTTGCAGGGATTAATCAAGAAGCCTCACATAACACTAAGCTTTTCAATGATGAAAGAAACAAAAGTTTTCCTGCCAAATTTACAGGTACTGATATAAAAATCTTATTTCCATTCATTTACATGTAATAAGATAAACGTCATAGAAGAAGTTCCTCACCCTCTGATCATATTGCAGGAAATGGAGGCAGAGGAATCTCATATGCTGTTATAAATGATCTAGAAATAACTCTCCCATTAGTGGTACAAGAACCATTAACAGTACCTGAAAATCACTTCAAGGAGTCGGTTATTAAAAACCAACTATTTCTAAACACAGCAGAGGCACTTTTCAAGCTCAATATACCAATCAGCATTCTCCACGCCAGTGATCAAAATAACCAAGGGGAAGACTTTAAACTTATGATAGACTGTGGTTATGAGATAATGAAAAGGAAAGCGATAAGACAAGAGCTAGCGTACCATCCTTATGCCACAATATCCATCGGATATACAAAGACAAGGTCTTTGGACGATCTTATCAAGCAACTCTGCAAAGATTTCGACACATTAAAGTCCTACGGAGGCAATGGAAATATGACTGATGAATGTGATGAAGCAGACTACTTGCATAACATGATTGGTAAAGATATGCAGAACAGAAATCCAGATGTGAACTCCTTGTGGGATTCTGGATGGAGTACTGAACAAATAATGTTTGGTTTCCTTGAAAAGGATGATGTTGTGAAGGATGTGGAGAAGCATTTGCTCAATGGACTCATCAACGAGATCACAATGGATTTATTACGAATAGCCATTTCAGTTTGATAGAGTAAGAAAGTCATTTCAGAAAAAGATTGTTGTTGGCCTTGTAATTATTGTTCAGTCTAAGTAGAGTTGAAAGTTGATGGAGCAAATCTTGTAAGTAGTAAATGAAAAAGGCAAAGTTCATAAGTAACACATTTTTGGATTTCAAGTCTATTCCGATTCATTTTCAACGTCTTATTTATTTAATCAGCAGTTTTGTCAATACAACTACAGAGACAGATCCAGGAGTTGTAGTAGTAAATTTTGTAGTAGTTAATCAGACACTCAATATGATAATATTGTAGTAGTAAATTTTGATCCTACCATGGGCTAGAAAAGTCTACCTTGAGGCCAAAGACAGATCCAGGATTTGAACTTGATGAGTTCGACATCTAAAGTTCACAATATCACTATATTTATAGTTTATCACATATATATCTATTTTTTCCTGTCAGAACTACTGGTTTGGATTGAACACGTAGCTCAAACGCTACATCCATCACAGCTGAAGGCACAAGATGAGTCTCAAGATTGGTAGACTCAGCAAGCCCGTGACTTATAGGCATGTCTCACATGAGACAAACCTACTGATACCACACAATCCATATAGGATCAACTCAAATTCAACGGTTACAACTCTATATTCCTTAACAGATTCAAAATCTAACCACCTTTCCCAGCGATTCAAGAGGACGTTACCTACAATTGATAATCTTTTACATCCCATCAGCAGCTAAAACATTCTTCTATAAAAGGGATACATACAGTTCTCTTTTATCTCTTCTCATATGATCTCACTCACTTGCAATTCTACTTGTAGCTTAGCTTTCACTATTATCAATCTCTCCTTGTAACACACTTTAAAGCTTTAAACATTAGTGAACTTATCACGCGTAGAGGTGGCAAATGTTCAAGTCGAAATGAACTGAGCTAATAAATAAGTGGGTTGGGATGCGGGTCATAACCCAAACTGTCCAATTATTATGGCTATATACAATTAACATATCATATATAAAAGTCTTTTTGAAAATATTTTTTGGCAAAAATTATCAAGGGCAATTTGAGTAGGTTATATTTTCATAGGCTAATTTTGCTACCTCTATCGACGACTACCAATACCAATAAGATCTTTACAACTTTCTTTGTGATTGTTGGACTTTTAGCACCAACAATTATGAACAATAATTTGTCTACTGGTAAAAGTATATTACATAAATAGATACAATTTCCTAAATTACATGGAAGAACACTTTTCACTTAAGTCTTAAGAGAAAAGAGAACATATGTACATTACATAAATCATCATTTATGCTATGAGACCGCCAAAAGTCGTAGTGTAGTGAAAGTACTCTTCCATCCTAATCTTGCACAAGTCTTGAATTCGAACCGTGAATTATGTAGTATTAACTTCAATAAAAACTCATAAATTTAAATCTCTAGTCGAGCATCGAGAATAGAATAGCCTTGGCTATGAATGTATCCCCACAAAGTGGACTTTCATGCAAAACCTAAAAAGTCAATTATGCTATGAGATTACGCCAATAATGTGGATTACATTGGATTAAAGAGCGCGTGGCTTTTAACCACGTGGTCGTAGGTTCGATCCCCACAGATGGCGATATATTTCTTTTTTCAAATACTTTAACGAATTAGAAAAATTATGTGTTAGTAAGTTTTAATTAATATATAACTTTTTTTATAATTTCCTTATATTCATTATTTGACCTTACATCTCAATTTTCCAAGTTTTTAGTACAACTTTTTGTCTAATATTTAAGTTCTTTATTTAAACTACTCAAAATTTTATATTAGTAAGTACAGTTTTTAACAATCAAATCTGAGGAAATGTATACAAGACGCATGGCTAAATATTTTATTAGCTAAAAATAATCCTAACAATATAAATAAATTTTCGAAGTTTCTATAGAAAATCCTTCTAATTCAGATGATATTGTTTATTATTCCTTGACTAATGTATATGTTTTCAATTGAAACAAAAAGTGGCGGCCTAGGAGAGGGTTTAAGGACGAACTTAATGCTAGATGATAAGGTTGGTATGTTATATCAAAGTGTCTAGATAAGAAATGATGTAATTTAGTTGACATATTATTCAAATGATGAACACGGAAAGAGCTCAAACATGCAATGTTAATTAAGATTATCAAGAATCCATAGTTGATCATATACATCTCTCGAACAAGACTCTTACGGTACAATAAATAATTTTGATTACAGAGAGTTACAAAATGTTATAATTAAGCATAACAAGTTACTCCCTCCATTCCTAAATATTGTCATTCTTAATTATCAAAGATAGATGGTCCATAATATTTGTCATATTAGGAAATCAAGACATGATTAGTTATTTATTTTCACCTTTATCTTAAATGATTTTTAATCATAAATATGAAGATATATTAATATGATTCAAAAGAAACAAACATTAAATTGATAGAAAAAATAAATAAGGATAATTTAATTAAATCACCCTATCTAATATTTTGCTAAAGGGGTATAGAAAAAAGAAATATTTAAAAACTGACAAAGTAATCTTTCTATTTCTAACTCAACTTCTGCCTCATTGTTTGATTAATTCTTCTTAGTGCCGCATTATGAAAAACGAGAGTATTGCATCTTTCTAAGATATTTTAACGAATTAGAAAAATAAATTATGTGTTGGTAAGTTTTAATTAATATGTAATTTATTATTATTATTTCCTTACATTTCATTATATGACCTTACATCTCAATTTTCCAAGTTTTTGGTACAACTTTCTGTCTAATATTTAAGTTCTTTATTTAAACTACTCAAAATTTTATAGTAGTAAGTAAAGTTTTTAACAATCAAATCTGAGGAAATGTATGCATAGCTAAATATTTTATTAGCTAAAAATAATCCTAACAATATAAATAAATTTACGAAGTTTCCAAAGAAAATCCTTCTAATTCAGATGATATTGTTTATTGTTCCTTGAATAATATATATGTTTTCAATTGAAACAAAAAGTGATGGCCTAGGGGAGGGTTTAAGGATGAACTTAATACGAGATGATAAAGTTGGTATGTTATATCAAAGTGTCTAGACAGGAAAGGAAATGATGTAATTTAGTTGACATAGTATTCAAATGATGAACACGGAAAGAACTCTTAGTTTAGTTGACATAGTATTCAAATGATGAACATGGAAAGAACTCATACATGCAATGTTAATCAAGATAATTTTATATTACGGAGAGTTACGAAATGTTATAATTAAGCATAACAAGTTACTCCCTCCGTTCGTAAATATTGTCATTTTTAATTATCAAAGATAAATAATTCATAATACTTGTCATGTTAGGAACTCAAGACATGATTAGTTATTTATTTTCACTTTTACCTTAAACGATTTTTAATCATAAATATGAAGATATATTAATATGATTCAAAAGAAACAAACATTAAATTGATAGAAATAATAAATAAGGATAATTTAATTAAATGACCCTATCTAATATTTTGCTAAAGGAGTATAGACAAAAGACAAATATTTAAAAACTGACAAAGTAATCTTTTTATTTCTAACTCAGCTTCTGCCTCATTGTTTGATTAATTCTTCTTAGTACCGCATTATGAAAAACGAAAGTACCGCATCTTTCTAAGAAAGAAAGAACGTAGCATACATGCTAAATGAAATACTTTTTTAAAATTCTATATTCTATACAAATCAGTACTAAGAAAGTGTTGAGAAGAGTACATAGATTAGTAATCATTTAAAAAGTTGAATAAAATTGTCTTTTAAAAAAACATGTCTGCTTGTGAAAATTTCATTTATTTTGGCATAGTGTTGATTTAAAATCTTCAATCATCTATATCTACTTTTGTACGTAAAATACCCCCCCCCCCCCCAATAATAATAATAATAATAATAATAATAATAATAATAATAATAATAATAATAATAATAATAATAATAATAATAATAATAATAATAATAATAATAATAATAATAATAATAATAATAATAATAATAATAATACACTAATCCTCTTTTTTTAGCTTCAAACATTATAATAAATAGTATTTTCCCGATTTCATATTAGTTGATCATTATACTAAAAATATTTCTCTTATATTAATTGTCCATCTTATTAAATCAAGAAAGCATTAATTAATTTTTTTTATATTACCCTTGCAATAATTAATTCTTTTTCAAAGTGTACACATTTGTTTGTAAAATTCTCAAAAAGTTTTTTAAGGGGTGATTTAGTAAGATTATCTTCTTATTTATCATTTCTTAAGCATCGTACAAAATAAAAAATGATCAACTAATATGGAACGGACGGAGTATAATGTATACTGGTGGAACTAGAGACATTCAAAATATATTTTTAAAAAATACATATGGAAATAGTGAAGAAGATTCAATATATGACAAAATAATTTTAATATTATAAATATAGTGTAATTTTTTTATTGAAGACTTTAGAACTCCCCTTACGTACCCCCAACTTCAGCCCTAATTATGCACACAGTCAATTTGAATCAACTTTCACTGTTCTTTCTCTACATAGTTAAGTTAATGGATCAGATATAGACTAAAGGTCCAACTCGGCTTATTAAAAAGAAAAGAAGATAAATTGCATATCTTGTTTAAAATGTAGAAACCTTAGCAATGAGTAGTGCTTGAATGTTGTCACTTTTACTTTATTATTTTTTGGGAGTGGGTTGGGGGTCGAACACCAACTGGTGTTCGATATAGATATTAAGGTTCGATCGATTAAATTTGGATTTCCACTAGAAAGTCTCACAGTGAAAGTAAAGTGATTCCTAACAAAGATTATTTCATAATCATAACTCGAACCTCAAACGTGTAATTAAGAATAAATGAGTACTTACTACTTCGCTTACAACTCTTCTTGATTCTTTAGTTGCAAACTTTACAAAAAGGAAATAGTGTACCTATTCCGAATTATAAAAGATTTACTTTAAACTCTATTTGTGGAACTACATGGTGGTATGTTGTTGTTTCACTTTTCATTCTCCACATAGTTGAGTTAATGGATCTATATGAAAGGTCCAACTCAATTACCTTAAAAGAAATTAAAATTTAGAAAACTTAGCAATGAAATGTTTGAATCTTGAGCTTTTACTTTCTCTTATTGGTAAGAGATTACTTGTCAACAAATTATACCATCTACCATCTCCCCTCCTTCCTAAAGTTGGAAGTTTACTTTTAATTACTTTATGCCCACATTTTCCTTATAATTCCTAAAGTGGAAGTTCACTTTATTATTTTGTGTAGGGTGTCTGCTGTCCACAAACACAAATTCTAAAGCTTCTCTTTAATTTATCTTTTACTTGCATTTAGGAAAATAAAACATAGTGTAGGGACTTGTTGTCACATTCAAATTAAAGAAGCAAAAGTGATTCCTTAGCATAGAAGGATAAGCTATTCAAAGCACTTAGATTTTCAAATATAATTAATGGTCATCTTTTCCACTTCCTCTGGAGACTGGACGAAATAATTCAAGCATACTCTATGTTTACGTCAAATTATATTAACTATAACATGGTTAGTAACAGAACTAACGTGAGAATATGTATTAATTGACTATATGATCGAGTGATAATTTATGTAAAAACATATATCATGTATTTATTGAGTTGGTGTAAATATCGAGTGTGAATAAGATTTTTTCCAAGGTTAGAATTGTTTTATTTTATTACCATAAGAAGGTCTCCCCAAATTATTTTCGAACTCAAAAGAAGGTTTTACCATAATATGAGAGTGATTTGCATGATTACTGTTTACACTTTGTGATGATAATTGACAAAAACCTATTTTATGCTTTTTGAGTGATTGAAAAAGTAACCACATTTTTCTTGTTTTAAAAAAATAACTAAGTAATCACTTTTTTCTATAGTATTATTGAAGTGGAGAAAGTTCAAAAAATAAATAACGAGCCTTAAACTATTTTTTTTTGGAGTTTTCATCCGGTGTTCAATATCCCCATTAGAGTTTGACTAATACAGATTCGCGCCGCGTAAGACCTCACAGGGGAATGAGCTCCCTACCAAGAATCTTTTCATATTCAAGGCTCCAATTAACCCGAGACATCTAATTAGGTGAGGAGCAATCCATTCATTGCACCACATCCTTTGATTGTCTTAAACTACCTTGTATCATCACACATATTGCATAAATAGGAGTTGAGCCTTGATTTTAATATCCATTCTAGTTACGTTCATCAATCGTGAAATTAACTTACATTCTTTAGAAGTTAAAATAGTGGGTACATTAGTACCTAAAAATATGTCGTAATGATTAATAAAGTGATTTGAAAATCATGAGGTGTCATATTCAAATCTCAAGTATTTAAGAATTTAACGTTTATCATCTGCCAAACGCAAAAGAAATGAAAAATCAAATATGAAAAACTTTTGACATACCATGCTTATCTTGAAAAGCTCACTGAACAATTCAAAAAAATAAGTTTTTCTCCACTATCCAGAGAAAAAAAAAGTTCGTAAAAAAAAGTTAGATATATTTTCTCATATGTTGAAATATTAGTAAATAAAATTAGTCGATATCTCTGTTGGTTGGGAAGAGGTGTAGTACCCCTTTGAAAGTAGCAAGCTAGCCCGACGCAACAATTACTAAAATTAAGAAAAAAAATAAAAAGTGGTTACATTTTGCACCCTTTAATTTAAAATAAAATCTTTATTAATTCCCACAGAATTAATGACTCAATTATTGAGCAGGAACGGTTTCCTCTATAAATTTAGAATTTCAAAACTCATTCTCTCTAACGGTAGAAGAATCTAAACACTCTGAAGCTTCTTTTCTATGCTCTGTTTTTGTACTCCAAAAAGTTCTCTATTTATACTTCTTCTCCATCTATAATCACAGATATTCAAAGCAAAGCATCATCATCCATGGCTAATTTACTTCACAATTCTTCCTTCTTCCTTCTTCTCTGCCTCTTTCATCTCATACTCGTCGCGAGTAAGCTTTTTTTACTCATTAAATATGCCTTCTTGCTGTTATAAATCAACCAAATTACATGTATTTTTGTCTATATTCATAGTGTTCTTCAATAGAATCTCATTCGTCGAAAAATTACACTGCTTAGATAGGAGCAATTTTTTGCTTTTTCTTTCTAGTTTACTGACTAATTATATGGTAATATTGCAGAATCACAGTCATTTATAGGTATAAACTATGGTCAAGTTGCGGATAATCTCCCGGCACCGGAGGCAACAGCCAAGTTACTACAGTCCACTTCAATTCAAAAAGTCCGATTATACGGATCCGACCCGGTAATCATCAAAGCTTTAGCAAATACCGGCATCGGAATCATGATCGGAGTATCCAACGGTGATATTCCGGCGATGGCATCCGACCCAAACTTTGCTAAAGGATGGCTAAGCTCAAATGTACTTCCATTTTATCCGGCAAGTATGATCATCGTAATCAACGTCGGAAATGAGGTTATGTCTTCAAACGATCAAAATCTGATGACGAATTTGTTGCCGGCAATGCAAAATTTACAAAAAGCCCTAAATGAAGTTTCAATTGGAGGGAAAATTAAGGTCTCTACGGTTCACTCTATGGCTGTTATGAAGCAATCGGATCCTCCATCTTCTGGAAGTTTCGATCCGAATATTGGGGATTTGTTGAAAGGATTGTTGGAGTTCAATAGAGCTACTGGTTCCCCTTTTGCCATTAATCCTTATCCGTTTTTCGCTTATCAGAGTGATCCTAGACCTGATACTTTAGCTTTTTGTTTGTTTCAACCTAATTCTGGTCGAGTTGATGCTGGCACCAAGATTAAGTACACCAACATGTTTGACGCTCAGGTAAAGAAACTTTATACTATGCAATTTAACTGATTATTAGCAAGTTGTTACACGATTTTCAGGTTACTATATCAGGCTTGATATGCCATGTATTTCCTTTTTTCATAATTGCTTTAATTTGCTACACTTGAGTAAAACATCTGTTAGAAACAGTCTCTCTGCCTTGTCAGAAACAGTCTCTCTGCCTTGTCAGAAACAGTTCTCTGCCTTAACGAGGCAGGGCAAGGTTTGCATACACTCTACCATCTTATTAGGTTGTGAGATTACACTTAGTATGTTATTGTATATGAGGCTTGATATGTTTACTTGTTGTACGTCAACATAACATAACCACATATGCAATAGTGTAAAGATTGAATTTTTTTCAAAAAGATAATTGAGATAACATGCACGTTTTTTTTATAAGAGACTTACGAGTGCTTGGAATCTATGTGAACTAAGAATAAAACATAATGAACGAAGATGATGTATATGAAGGATACCAACTAGTGTATCCTGAAAAGTTCACTTCTTGTTAGTGTAAGAAATCGTGTTTGACTTAGATAACATGATTTTAGAGAACTCCTATCCTCTTATTGTTATTTGTAGAGTAGAATGAATATAAATTATTCGTATAGTTTAGGATTGAAAAATAGTTGATTAATTGATTGACTGACTGCCTATCCTCTTAGATTTAATTTGTAGTAAAATTTACATGATGTTTGAAGATAGAAAGTTTACTTTCAAAGAATGAATGGACGAGTTTCTAAGATGAACTCAAAATTTTGATTTCTTAATACTCTTGAAATTCGAGTCATGTCATTCATCTTTACATGTAGCGAGGGTATTTTGTAGGTGTTTTTGAGATTCAATAGCCTAATTATGTTGGATGTATGCAGGTGGATGCAATAAGAGCAGCGCTTAACGCAATGGGATTCAAGGAAGTAGAGATTGTCATTGCGGAAACAGGGTGGCCTTATAAGGGAGACAGCAATGAAGTTGGGCCAAGTATTGAGAATGCAAAGGCTTACAATGGCAATTTGATTGCTCACTTGAGGTCAATGGTTGGTACTCCTTTGATGCCTGGCAGATCAGTAGATACCTATCTCTTTGCCATGTATGATGAGGATCTGAAACCAGGACCAACTTCTGAGAGATCCTTCGGACTTTTCAAGCCTGATTTAACCATGACTTATGATATTGGACTTTCTAAAACTAACAGCCAGGTAAAAAAATTCACTACAAGAACTCAATTATCTCGTTTTTCAATGTTCTCGTAAAATATTGCACTGGTCTATAGTAGGCGTTAAGTTAAACACGAAAAGGTAGACCTAAAATCACATGAATTGTAATTGTCTAGAAAGACGTGCAGTCTCATGGAATCTATACAGACATAGCTAAAGATATAGTACGGTGAAATTAAAAAGATCTTTATAATCCATGCCAATTAGTTGTGGATTAAGTTTCATGTTAGTATGTTATTCTAGGTTCAATGTTTTCTAGGAGTCTAGTAGTCATCATGTCAATAGAAGATATAAACAACTTCTAGTAATTTTATTTTATATTATATAATATTGGACTGAGATGAGCTATTTAGAGCGACATGGATAGTGAAGATTTATGTAGCTAACTTGTTTTCAATTGATGCGCAACTGTTAAAATTTCTTGTAAATTTGTATTAAGGTCTGAGATGAGTTTTTTGTTTTTTCGAAGGTTCCAACACCAAAAACTCCGGTGTCTCCCTTGCCGAATGCATCCTCAAATGCTCCTGTTACTCCCCCGCCAAATCCAGCGCCAAAAGCTCCTGTGACCCCCTCGCCAGATCAAACGCCAAAAACTCCGGTGACTCCCTCGCTGGTTCCAACACCAAACACCACAGTGAGTCCCCCGTCACCGAAGACAGAGAAAAGTGTTAAGGCAGGTGTATCAGATGCTCAATTGCAAGCAAAAATCAACGTGGGGATGCTTGTTTTGAGCCAAATACTGTGGTACCCCATGCCGCATATGCGATGAATCTCTTAACCAAAATTCAGTAAAGAATCTTTTGAACTGTGATTTCTCACAGAGAGCATTCCCTCTCATCCACAAATCATAGTAAGCTGTTCTGTCAGGAAATCTTATTAGCTCAGTTGGTTGACTATCTTGACTATCTGGTGAGACTTCGATTCCCCACCTTGTAATCTTCCCTTGTTTCCCCTTCCCCTACCCTAAAAAAAAGCTGTCTACTGTTTCTAGATTTCAAAGGTTCTATTTTTGCTTAGATTTTGTACCCAATGATTGGAAAAGTAACTAATCCTCCCTTGTTTCCCCTTCCCCTACCCTAAAAAAAAGCTGTCTACAGTTTCTAGATTTCAAAGGTTCTATTTTTGCTTAGATTTTGTACCCAATGATTGGAAAAGTAACTAAATCTACTAGTGGAAAATGCAATATTTTGAGGTTATAATGGCTGCAGTGAGAAGTACTTGAGAGCAGAGGCAATTTGTAATATCATGTAGGATAGCAGAATGTTTTCTCTTGTTCTTGTTATTGTGAAGTGAATGGTGTATATTTTGCGTGAATAAAATGATCACCCAAAATACAGATTCTATTACATGTTGAAGGAATTTATAATTTGATTCCTTACCTATATGTCAAAGAAATTCTGATGTTTAGCCACCTTGTATGGTTTGTACTTTGTATTATTCTGCAAACTGTTCATATATATGTATATCAAGTTGCAGTACATATTTATTGATCATTTTCTATCTGCTTTAGATTTTTAGGGATTACTTATTGTCGTTATATATATCTTGAAACTTTGTTGTCCCAAGGTTGCAGGTCTAATAACTACTACAACTGCATGCTTCTTTTTTATTTCCAATTAAAAAAACGTAAAAGTGTCTAAAATGTCTTCGAACTATTGGAAATTGTACAAAAATGCTCTTCATCCATCTATTGGGTCTAAAATGCCCTTGACATTCACCTTTAGGTCCAAAAATGACATTTTCTTTAACGGAAAAGGGCATTCTAGACCCAATAGATGGATGAGGGGCATTTTTGTACCATTTTCAATAGTTCGAGGGCATTTTAGGCTCTTTTTCGTAATTAAAATTTTATTAAATAAATTTTGATTTATAATTAATTTTAAATAATTAAATTATAACCAATAGATGGCTGTTGTTTTAAAAAATTATTCAAATTATTTAATTAAAATTTTGTTAAATAACTTTTGATTTATAATTAATTTTAAATAATTAATTTGTAATCAATAGATGGCCGCCACGTGTTTAAACAAATTATTTAATTAAAATTCTGTTAAATAAATTTTGATTTATAATTACTTTTAAATAATTAAATTGTAACCAATAGATAGCCGCCACATGTTTAAAAAATTATTTAAATTATTTAATTAAAATTTTGTTAAATAAATTTTAATTTATAATTAATTTTAAATAATTAAATTGTAACCAATAGATGGCCACCACATTTTTAAAAATAAAATTATTCAAATTATTTAATTAAAATTTTGTTAAATAAATTTTGATTTATAATTAATTTTAAATAATTAAATTGTAACCAATAGATGACCACTACGTGTTTAAAAAATTATTCAAATTATTTAATTAAAATTCTTTTAAAAGAGTCTAAAATGCCGTCGAACTATTAAAAATAGTATAAAAATGCCCCTCATGCCCTTTTCTGTTAAAGAAAAAGTCATTTTTGGACCCAAGGGTGCATGTCAAGGGCATTTGATGCCCAATAGATGGATGAGAGACATTTTTGTACCATTTTCAATAGTTCAAGAGCATTTTAGGTCATTTTCCGTTAAAAAATAATCTTGTTCTACACTTGAGTTTGAGTGAATGATCTATCGAAAATCAACTCTGCGGCTCCATAGACACCTTTAAAAGTGGACTTGGGGCCATTTGGATTGGATATGAAAATTTTGATTTGGATTTTTGATTTACGAATTGAAGAAATTACAATTCAAATCTCATCCACCTATGCTTGGACCTGATTGAATTTTTTATGTTTAACTTTTACGCTTTAAAAACAGTTCATAACAATTAACAAACTCAATTCACCTAATAGTTTGTTATTGAGAATGTATAATTTTCTACAGCTAACAAGGATTGATGCCCACCCTGCCACTCATGTCGTGTAATTTCATATTGGACTTAATATTATAGTAGACATTATAATTTGCGTGGATCAACTTCAAATCCGGTCTTGACTAGCTACTGTTTTTCACCTCTTGTTTCAAATATTTCAATTATCTAGTTCGTTGTATATATATATAATGCTACAGCAGCAGGTATAGTACGCAAAATCATATGAAAAGAAAAAGGGGGTATGAGATAACCAAACGGATGCGTCGGAGGGACGTCAAGTGGTTGATATCACAGATCAATATATATATATATATATATATATAAAATAATTGTGTACCATATTTACTAAACATGAGGATGCATAATAACCTTAAAAAGATGAGACCTTTTGACTAATTTTGATAGTTTCAATCAAGTGCAACAAAGAAAGGATAAGAGTAAAAGCAATCAATTGAGTGATTGTTATTTCACCTATAATTGCAATGCCTCTATCACAGTAGAACAAGTCTTATACTCCAACTTTGGTTTTCGTAGATTAAGGGGTGATTTACTCTAAGGGGAAAGCCATAGTGAATTCTCAAATTTAAAACAAAAGGAAAGAGAAGAGGATTATATCAATATAATTAGATATCAAAAATATCATCAAGATCC
The DNA here is from genome assembly GCF_947179165.1 of Solanum dulcamara. Classification (NCBI taxonomy): domain Eukaryota; kingdom Viridiplantae; phylum Streptophyta; class Magnoliopsida; order Solanales; family Solanaceae; genus Solanum; species Solanum dulcamara. The sequence continues at coordinate 2,765,207 of NC_077245.1, forward strand.
GTTATCGTCCAGCGGTTAGGATATCTGGCTTTCACCCAGGAGACCCGGGTTCGATTCCCGGTAACGGAATATTTTTATAAATTTCAATTCAGCTCACTGTAAATAAAATATCATTTCACAATTTTTTTACATAATGTATATAATTTCTTACAATATCTACTCCCTAAAATGTAAATTTGTTGAAAAATAAAATATGTTATCTACTATAACAAGTGAAAATAGCATGCTAAAATTATTCACACTAACAAGGTACAACAATAACAAACTTAATGAAAATATACGCAAATTTTATTCTTATCTCACTGAAATAGAGAAACTATTTTCAAAAGATGTTCAACTCAATTACTCTAACAATATATATTATTTAAACAAGATATTCGAGGAGACAATATACTTAAATGCTTTTGACCCCCAACTACCCATAACAGAGAAAAGAATATATAATCTCCTTAGGCAGACATCAATTCTGATTTATTTGTTTTTTATATGCTGGTAGCTTTGCTTTCAATGTCAAATTATATCACTTATCATTCATCACAAGTTGTCTCTCAAATTTTCTCTTATGATATGTGAAATAGAAGCATAGTTATCGTGAGAGTCTATCAAAAAATGTTTCTTTATTCTCACAAAAATAAGGATAAGATCTACTTACATCCTACCCTCTTTAGACTCAAGACAAATCCACCTTAAGGTAGTCGGTAGGAGAGGTCACGGACACCCGATAATCTCAGAAAAAATGTATCTATATTTGTGTATATATTTTTGTATTGACACCCCAAGCAATAAAGGTAAAGTGGTTCCCCTAGTTTATCTGGGGTGCGTAGGTGGACACTTAATGGGATCACTTGAGTTCGATTCTCACTTTAGCATTTTCTAAAATTTCAATATTTTGACATTTTAGTAGTTAGAGTCCATATTTTTAAATTTTTTTGGTTGTTTTTTCCTTTAGTTTTTACAGAGTTCTGCCCAAACTTTGTAGTGCAGTACTTGACATTTCTATGTTATTAGAAGAAAAACAAATTAACATGTCTATATTAAAGATAGTGGTTTCAACACTATCATTTTTTAGGTCCGTCCCTGTTCAGATTACACTTGTGAAATTACATAAGATATGTTGTTGTTATTATTGTGTATGTGAGAAATAGATTTTGTGCATTAGAAGGAAGAAACATGTGAGATCAAAGTCAAATCTAATATTCAAGAACAATCAAAAGAAAAGCACAAGCTTCTTTTTCATTTTTTAGGTCCATCCCTGTTCAGATTACACTTGTGAAATTACATAAGATATGTTGTTGTTATTATTGTGTATGTGAGAAATAGATTTTGTGCATTAGAAGGAAGAAACATGTGAGATCAAAGTCAAATCTAATATTCAAGAACAATCAAAAGAAAAGCACAAGCTTCTTTTTCATTTTTCAAACTTTAATTTTTTTGAGTCAAATATAATTGTTATACGCAAGAGATTATTACTCAACATGTCAATTTCAATCTATAGGCCAATGACATATGGAATTTTTTGTTCTATCTTCTTTGCAACTTCTAAAGATTTTATCAAATCAATATGAGCTATTTTACTGCTGAATTTCCTCCTCCTCTTTCTTTGATTGCCATTTTCTCGATCATCATCGTGTACATGGTGATTTGTTACCTTGTTCTTGATCTAATCGATCAGCAACAGGGCGATTCCAACGATGATATTTCTCGAGTAGATGCTGCTCATGACTCGGGTTTATCATTTGAAGAGTTACAAGAAATCAGTTGTTTCTACCTCAAAGGACAAGTGAATTACTCAATATGTGCTATTTGTTTGGATGGTCTTGTTGATGCAGAATTGTGCAGAAGTTTTCCAGCTTGTAACCATATGTTTCATGCTCAATGTATTGATCCTTGGTTAGCCAAAAAAACAACTTGTCCAACTTGTCGAACGCCTTTTAGACCACGATTTTCTTTCTTAAAGTAAGAAACTAAACAGGACCATCAAGGCTTACTTACAGTCTAGCTAGCTAGTGGTATCAGTGAGAGTCTTTCATACGATCTACGTGGGTTTAATTCTCACTGTCTCCTTTGTTCCCCTTTTAGGATTTTTTTAGAAAAAAACATTCATATACTTTTACTCATAGCATTTCTATTCATAAGATAAATTCATGAATATTTCAGCCTAATATCATTATTGTAATGCCCTTGTCCTGTTTCATGATGTAAATGAAGAGTACATAATTTACAATTATTTTCAGCTACTTCAATTATTTTTAGAGGTAACAGATTCAAATATAGATGTAGTTGATGGCAATTGCCTCAAAGCCTAAAGGGGATGTCTAGGATGATGGCATAAGGACATATGTACCAAAAAATAAGTGTGACAAATTTGATTTTTCCACATATGTATACGTAGATCATGTTTTAAATCCGCCTTTAGTGTGTAAGTTAAACAATAAAAAGCTGTTTTTACACATAAACACAACAACAACATACCCAGTGAAATCCCACAAAGTAGGGTCTGGGGAGGGTAGAGTGTACGAAGACTTGACCACTACCTCGTGGAAGGCAAGACAACACTCTATCGCTACTATCTTTCTACCCTAATACGCGACCTTCACTCCTTCCTATCTAAAATCATGTCCTCAATAATATGAAGTTGCGTCATGTGTCCTGTCTAATCACCTCTCATTAATTCTTGTTTCAATTTTCGTGAGTGAATGTAGTAAGTGCAGACGATGGATCAAGTGTGAACATTATTGTTATTGATGTTACTCAACAATCAACAACCAAACGTATGGCATGGAGCTCAATAATTTTTTTATTAGTATTATTTTCTTACTCCTATTTATTACAAGAGCATGGAACTCAATGTTTAGCTGTGCTATGTAAATCTTTTCAGAAAATCTTATCTATCCAAATGAGTTCCTCTGCACCTGAACTCCCATCCCCTCTCTTTTTGGTTGTCATTATCGTGGTATATATGGTAATTTGTTACCTTGTTCTTGATATGATCGATCAACAAGTAGATTCCAACGATGAGACTTCTCGAATGGATGCTTATGACTCAGGATTATCAGTCGAAGAGTTGCAAGGAATCAGTTGCTTCTACCTCAAAGAAGAAGCAAATTCATCGATGTGTGTCATTTGCTTGGATAGTCTATGTGAAGCAGAATTGTGCAGAAGTTTTCCACCTTGTAACCATGTGTTCCATGCTCAATGTCTTGATCCTTGGTTAGCCAAAAAAACAACTTGTCCAACTTGCCGAACGCCATTAAGACCATAATTTTCACTCTCAAAAGTAAAAAATTAACTGTATCTTCAACATTCATATACTATTGTTACTTGTATCATATTAGACTGAATTCTCCAGCCTTTGTCACTACTAAAATGACTTGTTTCATGATGTAAATGAAGGATATATATTATTTTTCGCTTTCTGATTCTTATAGTCAATGACACATGAACAGATGAAATTGATAGTTAGTGGGATTAAAAGGCACAAACACATTAGGTCGGGGGTCATAAAGGAGTCTGCAAGTTGCAACGACAACTAGTGCAACATTCAACAGCATGAACCATAGGCACATCCAGAATGTACAATCGGAGGATTCAAAAATGAATGTATATATAATTCGAGCCGAAAGCAATGGAATCCACAGAAACTCGACCTAGATTTGATTAAAAGACACAAACACATTTGGTCCGGGGGCATAAAGGCGCTTCCAACAACTACTATTACAACATTCAACAGCATGAACAGAGGCAAAGGCAAATCCAGAATGCTGAGTCAGAGGATTCGAAAATGAATGTGATCCTTGTACATGCATACATTTTTATTTTTTATTTTGGCATGTGTATACATAGTTCGAGCACAAATCAATGAGTTCAGTTTAACCCAAAGAACCCGTTCTAGATCAGCCTCGGAGCATGAGAGTTAAACAATAAACATAACAACTGCATAATATACACAGACATAAAGCTGTTCCAGCAAATTCAAATGCCACATTATAATTATTGATAAACCTCAACAACCTCAGGTATAGCATGGAGCTCAATGACTAGTTGTGCTATGTTATCGCCAACTTTCACCTCGAAATCAACATCAGAATGATTGAACAGTATCACGAAAATGGGGTTTTTGTCTAAATCTACCACTCCACCTCCAACATCAATGGAATGATGCCAAGCCAAACTTGATCTTGAAGCTACACATATGAAACAAAAGCATCATCTTTAATCACAGATTATGTCAATTGTAGAAGAAAAATGTACATTCAGATAAGAATGTTGCAGCATACCGACACGACCATAGGTTCCTGGAGGTAAGTCTATGCTTAAGTCAGTGGCAATTTTCGCCTTGCCTCGAGCTGGTACCATAATATCCCTTGCACTACCAACAAATTAACAATCACAAAAAGAAACAATATTTGCTCAACGATTTTCAAAGATATGAATCTATTATTTGTACTTAGTGTGTTTTTAACACATATACAAAGTCTAAGCTAAAACTACTGAGCTCGTTTGAAGCCCTATCTTCTTGACTAGATCCGCGCCTGTTATCAAATAGTTCTGCTACAGTTTGAGACCAGAAAAATCTTATCTGTGATAGCAATCACTGTGCCTGATAATACTTTTTATCAGTGTTCAAACTTGACATATTTATATATAAAAGGGCATATGGAGCCATTTCCTTATCCTTTTTTCTGTCAAGAGTAGAAAATGACTGATTGGCAGTTACTTATATTAGTTACTGAGAAAAAAAAAACATTATAGATCTCTCCCCATGTTCCCTGGACCATGTTCTGGACCAGAGGAAGGCAAGAGTTAGCCTCAGTACTTCCCATCAATCACGATGTTCATCTAACTTGCACTGATATAGACGGAATTAGGCACCCATCTTTTTAATTGTCAATGAATCTATTCGTGTTAGATTCTACTCTATGAATAATGAATAGATGAAGGAAACATATTAGTACAAATAAACTCAAGGTTAAATAGGGATAACCATATGATTAACAAACCAATTCTTCCTTTTCCTTATCAATATAGAATCTACTAGAGTCGTTTTGATAAAATACTTACCCGCACCTAGTGTTTACACCTTATCGTAATTGCTTCTGTAATAATCCATTTGTCGGTCACACTTAAAAGTCCACCAAAATTAGCAATTTAAAATATAGTTAATTATCATAACCAACAAAATTTTGAGACAATTAAACTCCAACACTTTTGACCATATTCCAAAAACCAACTCTCAAGCAATGCTTAACCAATATTAGACACAATTTAGGACAAAAACATTTTATTTATCATCATCAAAACATTCCATGACTTAATATTCTACTACCTCAACAGATGCAGGGTAAGACTTCTGCGGGACCCACATATAGCGAAAACTTAGTGCACCGAACTGCTTTTTATTTTTATTTATAGATGAGCAATTATAGTCAAGAAACTAATACTAATTTTTACCTGAAAAGATCATAAGCTGCAGAATGTGGGAACATTCTTTTGGGCAAAGTGGCCTTTTCTGAAAGTCTTCTCACATTCAAAATTGGTATATAACTCTTAATGACTTCAGAAATATCAGCTGCTCCATTTTGGACTGCAAAATTTGTCAACTTTTTTTCCTCTGCCATAACCAATAAATTAGATTACAAAACCAGAAAATTGTTAACAATTTCAGTTTGCAACTATGGATGAAGACTAGTGTGCAGATAAATGGTCAATTTAAACTAATCTCTGGTTTTTTTGTTTTTTTTTATAAAGAATTTAAAAGTAGCAACTCTGTGTCCAGCTAGCAGAATTCTAATTTATAGAAAAGTTAAAAAATAAAATAATTTTTTTTGACTCCTTTCATAGCAACGCCAACGGTTTTTGGATGATCATGAATGATTGCTGTGTTAGTTAAATGATTGTCGTTTTCTGAAACTGAGTCGTGATTGATTTAGCTTTCCGTGGCCAATGTATTTGTATATAATATGGATAAATATTTCGTGAGGTGCAGGGTGTTTGGGTGGGGGGTCATGGGTTCCGCGAATTCCTTTCGAGAAATATTATATTATCTATACATAGTTAAAATAATTTTTTTATGTATATATAATAGATGTCGAAATCTCTTCGACTAGTCTGTAGGTCTAGTCTTTAGATTTTGAACCATCTTAATGAAAATTCTGGCTCCACCACTAAGTGTAACGAGGACATAATCAAAGTCATGTATAACTGATTCACTCAGTCAAGTTAAGGTATCGAGTACCGATCCATCTATGCCAAGGTTTGGGGCGTGAAACTAACACATGACCCAAGCAGTAATGTCAAAGGTCATTTTCTGTAGGAAAATATTTTTCAAAAGTTTTATTCAACTTAACATGAAAAAATTGGAAAATATGTTTTAGTGATAGAGGTGAAATATGAATTTCTAATTTATCTAGATCCCAAGCTAGCCTTTTTGCTTATTAGATTTTAAATAGGTTATCTATGTATATTAATAAAATTTTAACATAAATATAAAATTTGAATCAAAGTTATTGAATTTTGTTAAGCCTATAATTATATTGGTGTCTCCACCGGACGCTTAGACTATTTGGATCATCTTCTTTCTAGTTCATAGCAAGTTGCAACAAAAAAAAATTATATTTGTGTCTTTTAGGTATTTACGATATAAATCATCTTACATTATCAAATCAGGTTACTTATAACAAGTGTAACATGTAATTGATATAGTAAATTAAGTCGACAACAATAAAAATAGATTATTGACATGATATGACCGGTTAAATTTCATTAATACAGGTATACATAACCTAAATTCTTTAGTAATTTGACTATTACTAAAAATTTGAGAGAGGCATTGGAGTATGACAAAATTTGAGAGGTGTGAACCTCTTGAGTTCAATGTTTAAATCTCAATAAAGATAAAATATATTAAGTAATTTTTTTCCATCGAAATTTTGATAGACAAAATTATTTAATACTCAAATTGATAAAAAGTATTTGTATCTAATAAAATACTTGAAATGCGAACAAATTAAACTAAAAAAGTCACCTCTAAAGTATAAAAAAGGAAACATTGGACAAAGACACGAGGAAAAAAGTAGTACTACTAGAACAAACCTACAAGAACAACAAAATTGTTCCTCAAATACCAAAACTTTGAGGTAGCCAGCACAAGGTTTTATTATATATATATATATATATAATAGAAAGATTATTTTTTAAAAATAACCCGCAAAAAAGAGAGAAGAAAAATCAAAATGGATTTCTACTTAATTATGCATTATTTTATAGATAAAGTACTTCTTTTTCTTAATTTCTTCGATATCCGTTTTGAGGTCCGATTTAATTCATCGAAAAGTCCGACTTTGAAGGTAAAGTATTCCTTATTAAAGGCGACTCCATATCCGAAGTTTAAACTTGAAAAATTTGATTAAGAATGGAAAAGTATCCACCACTCTATCATAATACACAACAATATATATTGTACATATATGGATGAGTAAAATATTAAAGTGGTGGTTCAAAATTAGCTTAATAGAACTATACACTAAAGTTGAGACTTTGATTTTATCTTATTTTTTGGTACAAATGTTTAAACTCTTACTATGAATTTAAATCCATGAAGTGTTAGGATCGAAAATTCAGATAGTGCAGAATTTAGTCAAACAATGTTATAATGACAATAATAAAGATAATAGAAAGTTGATAATAACGAAAGTATATCAAGACACAAATTTAGCGTGATTTGATCGGTGTGACCTATTTCACAGGTGCAGAGAAGCAACTTCACTATATCAACAAGAGTATAAAATTAAAGTAAATATTCTAATTAATCCAAAATACTCCAAGAGAATAACCTCACAAGATCATTCCAAATAAAGGATTCACACAAGTGTTTTCCAACACTCACTCTCTTACAAAACTACCGACAAAGAAATAAAGCAATGAAATATTTTCATGTGCTTCAAGATGTGTTTCAATTGATGGCTAACTTCCCTATTTATAAGGATAAAATGAGTTTGTTGATGTCATAGTGATATCATTGTAATATACAAAAATTCAATATTTTAATGTGAATAGTGAATACATCAACTATTACGATTGTCAAATCTTAACATTTACAACTATCAAACCTTTAATTTAAAAAAATGCAAAATAACAAAGGCCACATTACATGAAGTTTGTAAAAGTGTATGACAATCGAATGGTAAATAAAAGACACAAGAAATAAACCTTTTACAAAACATCCATCATAGAAAAGAGGTATATAAATTGATCAATATATTAAGTAGTTACGTGTCACAAAGAAAATGTCTCTCGTAAAAGATATTCGTGTGATATAGTACTATTTTCTTTTAGAATATTATAAAAAGAATAACACATTACTATACATCTAAATTTTTAAAAAATAGCTTTGATTTTTTATTTAATCTTTTTGAGTATCCTTTTGATGGCAACTAAGGCCATTCGCTCACACAATGAAATGAAATAAAAATTATAAAATTTAAAATTTAAATTCAAGCAAAGATAAAAATATTATATAAATTATTTATATATGTCCAATTCATCATCAAGAATTGAATTGCATAACATTGAAAGTTCTTTTAATATAATTAAAACATATTTTGATGGACAAAGTTACACATCGTGAAATTAATCGAAGTACACAAAAACTTATTTGACTATCATAATTTTAAAACATAAATATTTTACTTTTGATTTTGTTTAGAATCTTTCTTTGTTTAACCGAACAACATTCTATAAAATGAGATCTAGAGAATAATAAAAAATGCCTTTAAAATGGGAAGATCGTTATTATCATATCGATAAGAAAAGAATAACAAAAGTTCAACTTGATAAAATTACATACAATCTATGAGGGGTGAAGCTAGGTCATAGAAATAACACGGCCACCGATCTAAAGTCTCTGCCTTTCAAGCCAAGAATCTCAGTTTCACTTAACGTGCGTTTTTATGGTGGCGCACAAATAAAATCGGATTTGTACTCCCTCTTTGCATAGACAAATATGTTCCTCACAAGACACACATTTACATATATACCATTCTATCAACGTCCTCAAAATTACGTGCAAAAATAACTTTTATCCTCCATACGAATTCGTCCAAGATTAAAAGAAAAGGAAAATAAAAAAATGAAAGGTCTTTGAAGAAAAAAAAAAGACAATGAAAAAGATAAGATGAAAGTTTATGACTATACTAAGCCAATGGACGACAGTCGATAAGTTGTTAAACTAAACAGAAAAAATTGTTCAATATAATAAAATTATTTCAGGGAGACGAAAGATAAAAAGAAAAAATTATTGAAAATTGAAACTTGAGATCACCTCTCACTAACGTGCAAGTCATGTGCATTTGCCATCCAAATACGGATAAAAGTTATTCACGTATTACTTTTATCTAATATTTGGTTGCGTTTTTTGTAATTCTACATAATTAATACTTATTTAACTTATGAGAGAATCTATATATAAGCTATACGGGATAGAAGGTGGAATAAGTTACGTGGGTATTAGTTATACATGTATTAAAATAATGAATTACTCATTTACCCCTTTTTTCTCTTGATTGCATAATCCTATTCAATACAAATTACTTAATTGCTTTTAGTTATTTGTTATTTACTTATTGTTTTAGCTATTTGTATTTATTTAAATTTTAATGTGTTATTTAGATAGTTATTTATTTTAATGAGTGTAATAAATATTAGCTCACTAAACATTTTGAAATTAAGAAATAAGAATTAGTTCACTAATTTTTTAAAAACTCTACATAACTAAATCATGTATAACTCTAATCAATAACCAAACGGCCTTGGGGTGAGATCTTGTTATTGCACAAGATTGTTCCACTTAAGATAGTATGTGCATCATTTATTAGTACAAAATTCAGTTTGAATGGATTTGAACAAATAAATATGAGGAAAATTAAAGTCAATTAAATGGATATATGAGGAAAATTAAAGTCAATTAAATGGATATAATATACTATTTACTAGAGTGTGCGTGCATAGAGTGTGCATCTTCTTTTAATTATGCATTCTTATATGTAAAAATAACAAAAAGGAGAATTATTGACATGAATGTATATATTAATTTAGGATGGAAGAATAATTATTTAATTTGGTCCCCTCTTTTTTTTGTTAAATTTTAGTATTTTATTGATGATGTAATGAGTATAAACACCACCTTACACCACTTCGAACAAAGTCCATTTCCTACATGGCCCAATCGACTAGGAAATAAATAAATAAACAACCAAAAACAAAACATCTAACACTTTGAAACTCCATGTCCCCTCTATCCCTTTGCTGGAGTTACTCTCAAACAAAGACATTTTAGTTTATCACTATTAATGATCTTTTTTCCTGCTACTTCCAAACTACTGAAATCTTGATAGTTGCACCCTTCTTTATCAATTACAATATTTGCCAAGTAATCTTCTAGTTGATTTCCTTTCCTGAGAATGTGCTGGAATGTATGTTGTTTATCCTGTAAGGATGTTTTGATTTCTGTCACTATCTCTGTGATTATTCAGGGACATGATCATTTTTCTTCTAGAATCTTGTACAATAGCATAGAGTCTGTTTGAATGATTATATTATTGTGTTGTTCCTACCTGCTATGTTTACATGCTTCTAGAATTGTCTTCGTCTCTACTACAGTATTAGAGGTATTTTCAATAGTAGCCCCCTCTACATACAATAAATTTTCTCTTTCATTCCTCAAACAAAAGGCATAGGAGCTTATACCTAGATTTTCCTTCGAAGCCCCAACTGTATTGTATTTTAGCAGTCTACTGGTGGGAAATCCCACAATACTGTATTACCTTCATCTTGAGACTGTAACCTTCCAATTCTTTAATCATTTTTGGTCAATTACTAGGACATTTCATATTAGACTTCCTCATTTGTATCATCATAAAAATGTTCATGGTAATATTATGAATAACTCTCTGAATTGATGTCTTCTTTCCCTCATGCTTCATTTTATTCCTCCTTCTCCAAAGTTCCCATATTATAAAGCTAGGGATAGCTCTATAGTATGGTCTCATTCCATTTTTAACATTTGTCTCCCACCATAGCATTATCACTTTTCTCAAGTGCAGTTCTTCAATGTTAAAACCTGCAAAAGAACAAAAATAGGACCAAGTCCTGTTAGCTAAAAAAATCTCAGGAACACATGAGCAAGTGTCTCCTGAGTATGTTTTTTACAACACCAGCAACTAGATGGACCTTCCAGTCCCCATCGTCTCACTCTGTCATCTACATGTAGTTTGAATTTCTATAATCTCCACATTGTAAATGCCACTTTAAAAGGGATGCCTTTTGTCTAAATTCACTTGTAAATTTTATTTTCTTTTTCTTTATACATTATAAACTGCCAAGCCGATTTCATATAAAAGGTTCCTTCATTGTCCATCATCCATACTGGCTTATCTGACTCAGTCATTTGTCCAAGAGTTTGAATAGTATGACTAATATACTCTACTTGCTCCTGTGATAGTATATCATTCAAAATCTCTATGTCCCATTTTCTCCTCTTTACTAATTCATCAACTCTTCTGTAATTGTCTTTCCATTCATATTCATTTCCTGTAATGGTGTACAAGTTCCCCATTCCCATCCAGCTATCATGCCACACTGATGCTGATCCTCTTTTTAGTAGCCAAAAGATTTAATGCTCAATAAGATCTCTGGCCTGTGGCATTTTCTTTTATACTTGTGATCCTTAATTTCATATTCTCCATATCACTTCATTTGCATGCTTATTTCGACGATACTTATTCCTCATATACTCACTCCATAGTGATGACTTTGTTCAAAAATTCCACCATAGTTTGCAAAATAGAACCATTGATACATCTTTCATTAGTCTGAATCCTAGTCCTTCTTCCTTCCCTGGCAAGCATAAATTGCTCCACTTTGTTGAATGTCTTCCTCTTCCTCCAACACATCTGCTCCAAAAAAATTGTGCCATCATTTTTTGAGCTTAATTCAGTATATTCATGAGAGGATTCATGACTGACAGACAATGAATGAGAGTGCTTGGGAGCACATGTTTTATTAGAATAGCTCTTTCCTCATAGGATAGTAATTTTCCTTTCAATGCCTGAATTTTTGAACCAACCATTTGTAAAATCTGTTGATAATATGATTTCTGCTTCCTTTTATAGAACGTAGGGCATCCCAAGTAAGTGAAGGGGAATTCCTTTCTTAGGATTTCTGTTGTTACCTCAGCTATTACTGTTTCTCCTCCTATTGTAGATCTGCATTGTTCTCACTTTTGCCTTGTACATTATAATCATATTATCTACAAATGCTAAATGATTCACTTTGAGACTACCTCCTGGCATTCCAAACCTCTTCAAGTCCTTCTTCTCCATAAGAGCATTTAAGGATCTAGTTATAACTTCAGCTACCAATATAAGCAAGGTAGGTGAGAGAGGATCACCCTATTTAAGTGCTCTAGATGATTTAAAGAATCCTTTTGGTTATCCATTTTGTAGAATCGAGTACCAATTGTTACTGATTAGTCTGAACACCATATCAATAACCTTTTCTCCAAAACCTATTTTTCTTAATACCTTAGTCATGAATATTCAGTACTGGGAAGAGATCTTGTAATTTGTCATTGCCCCTATCTAGCCTTTTAAAAATGCACGTTGCATCTGTTCTACCATTCCACCAAGTGTATTTACTTCCTTTAAATTGCTTATCCTCCAGAAGCACATATATTAATACAATAATTGAAGTCCCTGACTTCCCTTTTGAAAATAGGTATATCCCCTAGCTTCTCCTCTTCATTACTTATTACATTGAAATCTCCCCCTATCAGCCATGTGGCATTGATACTATCTGTCAATTCCTCTATGGATTTTCATAGCCTTTGTTTTTCACCTTGCATACATTTAGCACATACAATTGATATCACCACTTTTGTGCCCAACCCTTAATTCTGAAGTTTGAGTGTTAGTATCTTCTCTTCATCTCCTTCTATAAATTATTCCAGTGCTTCATCAATGAATGCCCAGATTTTGTCATTCATATTTGCCACTGCATGTTTCATTCCTAACTTTTTTCTGAATACATCTAGTCCATGCTTCTCCTCAAATGGTTCTTAGAGACCCACAAAGTAAAATTGATTTCTTTTATAAGGATTAATAAGCCTAGTAAATGTCTTTTGAGTGTTTACTGATATAATATTTCAAATTAGAGCTTTTTTTGATATTTAGTATTTTTGATAATCGTTTTCTTAGACTTTGAAGAGGCTTGTGTTGCATTGAGTTCTCTTCCCCCTTGCTTCTTTGGCTTGATATGTGATCCTTTTAGCCTACTTATCTGTTTAGGGGATAAATCCCCTTATATAGCTACCTTCTCTATGTTTTGTGCCATATCTTTCTTTTCATTATTCAATCCCGTTGATTCAATGTGTCCCTCCTGATTATCCTTCTAGATTGCTAGGGGCATTACTTCCTCATTACTTGGTTCATAAATCACCATGGTTCCGGCCTTTTCCTCTTCTTCATTATTTTGTCCTTCTTTTACATCTTGTTCTTCTTTTTTTTATTTTGTATCAACTTCCCCTTCCTCTTGTTCCTCTGTAATTGTGTCTTTGTCATTTGGATTTTTAGGTTGTGTCTCAGTTTTTCTTGTATCAGATTCATCTTCCTCTTGTTTTTTTACAATTATCACTTGTTTCCCCTGTTCTTGTCTCCTAAAATTCCTTGTCACCCATTCTTTTGTGCTTCCGTCGAACTTATTTGTATTATCAATTTTATCATAATGTTTTTCATTTTCTCTAAATGCAGCAAAAGAATTGCTATCTTGTACTTTCTTCCTCTCTTCTATATGCCCATATTTATCCCTCTTATATTTGTTCCTCCTTCAAACTATCCACTCTTGTTTGTTGTGTTTTGGCCCCACAATTTTTCACTCGTCAACGTTCTTCTTTCTTCCCCTTTCACTCCATGCTTATTTTTGAGTTCTTTTTCCTCCTGATTCTGCTCTTCTTCAATTCTTGAATCATACCGTTCTAGATGAATTGTCCAGCAACTGTGTTCGTCACGTCCTTGTAAGCAACATTCCTCACAGTATTTGGTTATGTAGTCATATTGCACTTTGATCCACTTAAACTTTATAACCCCTATCACATCACCTTCTTTCGTTATTCTAACCCTTTGTGGCAACTTCGCAGTTAGATCTACCTCTATTTTGACTTTAGCACAATTAGGTCTCGTGTGATTTCTTGTTGTCATGTCTACCGTTAGTGGCTTACCTATTGTTGTAACTATAGAGAAGATTGCCTCATTGGCAAAAAAGTTAGGTGGAAGATCTGGAAAGGATATCCATGCTACTCCTATCGTTGTTTCAATATCCGGTTCAAACTAAGGATCCCATTTCAGTGTTTTCAGTTGTCAATAATTCTCTCTCACTTTCACATAGAAGACTGATGTTGAAAGCAAATGTACATAGTCTTCCAAACTTGTGAGTCTTATTAAGATATGTCTTGTGTCTAAAATGTCAATCGTGCTCTCACTTTTAATTCCACATTGACTCGGTATTGTTCGCCTTAACTCCATTATGTCAGATTTATCATACGAGAATTTGCCAATAATGGTGAATTGTAGATTTTTCTGAATGATAAGAGATCTGACTTTCGATGTTTTCCAAGTGATATTCGGTTCTCCATGAATCATTACTACAAGCTTGGGGGAACACTAATCTGTGGTGTGGTGGTCAATTTTGATTTAAGAATATTGACAAACTCAGCATTATTTGGTTCTTTAGGTTTAGTATTTTGTGGATCTGGATTGCTTTTCAGAGGTAAGAGCGGAAACTCCTCTAGGGGGGTAGTACTACCAGCGGTGGCTGCGACCATGACGACTTAATTAGCAGGGCTAAATAGCTAAAAACTCCACAAGCCAAAACCCAACAAACAGATAGAATAAAGAAATGTGGTAGGATAACAGATATCATGAAAGTAGCAGCAAGGAAAATATACTAAAATATGAAACCCTGTTTGCTCTGCCTGAAATCTAAAAGCAAATCAGCTATCCGCTTCTTCTCTCTTCTTGACTGCTTCAGAAAGTTCACAATGAAAACCAGATCTATGGCGCAACTTTTGGAATTTGCGGTAATGTGGCTGAGATCAGTCTATTATTGCACTCCAGAGAAGATCTCCGTTGACTGTATTTTGCTGCTGCAAGTGGAGAGACCTGCTGCAATGGGGAAAACTGCTGCAACGATGCTGCCCTGCTGCGACGGAGGAACCTGCGAGCAGCTTCTCATGTCGTTCACACTTGGATTGGAGAGTCGCCGAAGAAGGGAACACGAACTCCGGTGGACTACGGCGGTGCGACACAGAACTAACAGAGATGAGTAGCCAGAATCGAAATTTTAGTTGAACAATTGCTTTAGAGAAGGGAGTTCATGATGAGTTTTGGTTTAAATTGTTGTTGGATTGATCTCGCGAAGAAGAGACGTTTCTTGCCTCCTTCCAAGAATTTCCCTCAATCTCTTGTAATATGAATTACCATAAAGAATATAGGCGCTGTTGCCATGATTCATGTCAATACAAAGATCCTTCGCGTTATTATTTTTGAAGTTGTATATCTTTTCAGCTATTAGTTTGAATTATGATGGAGGGAAAAAGAGTTAGGGCCTATATTTACAGACATAAAGGATCCACTATTTCAAAGAGATAATAATGGACTTTGAGAATGCACCATCGCTAGCATCTTTTTTTTGTTTAAGGGCTCAAATTTTACAAGCTTAGGTATGCCAAAACTTGATACAATCGACACTAAATTAAATATTCTTGTTGCATAGTCTATTTTTTTTGGATAACATAAATTTCACATTTAGTATCATCTCAAACACCTTAATGTCTTGTTCCCACCTAAGTAGTATTGCAAATTTGATTAAAACGGCATATTATGATTAATCTCCAGCTCCAATTAACTTTCATTATGACGGCAACTTACTGATATATTTGTTATAGATGTTGGCCATGTAAATTCATCAAAAGCAAGTAATCCGAGGTTGATATACGATATGCACTCCATAAGTTACGGTCAATACTTGTGTAACCTTGGCTATACAAAAAAGGAGATTGGGCTCATGTATAAGAATATGAATTGCTTGTTAATATTGAGTATATCTAAGGTGAAGTTGAATAATTCTTCTTTCTCTATTATATTTGGAGCGGAGAATAGAAAATATACTAGGATAGTTACAAATGTTGATAATACAAAGTCCACTAATATTGTAGCATGCTTCAAATTTCAAGAGTTCATTTGGTGGTTAATCCCAACAAGCTTGTCTTCACCAATATATCAAATATATGATATTCATCACCAGGACAAATAAAAAATCTGACATTTTATTGAGGAATTAATTTCATAAATTTTCAAAAAGCATGCTATTAGGAGTTTTATCTATATCAAATTAAAATACCGAATAATTGCCAACAAGAGCTATTATAAGATCACTTTAATTTTGTACTTTCGTGACATTAGATTTATCTAGTGCAATATAACTCTCATATAAATTGCGATTTTATCCAATGTGCTTCAAAAGATAACAACTGCCCATTCCCTTGACTATACTTTTAATTCCTCTATTTCAATTTATATTTCAATATTTAATTGAATATTCAATTTTTTTTAAAGTAAAAAACTTACATCATTTATAACAAATAGTATCAAGTGTTTATAACAATTCATATCTCATTATTAATTAAATAAAATAAGATTAAAAAAATATCACATAAATAAAATAAGATAAATGGATTACGCCTTTTTTTTATTTTTGGGAGGCAAAAATAAAAATAAAAATAGACACAAATCAGAAATAATCCAAAATAAAATTAAAAAATAATAGTAGGAGGATATAGCTAACCTGCGCCGAAGGGCGACACGTCATTAAGCGTAACCCAAGTTTTCGATTACCCTCTACCCTTTGCCCTATATTCACCCCGCCTAAGCTTCTTCTCCCTTTCTTCCCTCCCCTCTCTAGCAGTCAATCATAAATTAGGGTTTTCTTTGAGCGCTTCTTCACTTTTTCTCCTTCCGATCATCATCCATGGGTGAAAAAACTCAATTTGATTCTCGCCTTAACCAGATCTCCAAAGGTCACTTTTTTTTTGCTTCAATATATGCATTCGTTTTTTTTTTCTCTCTCTATGTGTGTTGATCTTATCGTAACGAGATGAATGTATGTTTTCGTTGCGAAAATGAAAGATTGTAGCTTTATCTGTGTTCTACTGTTGCCGCCACTGTGGGTTTAGGGTTTCTATATGGTTGATTGAGCTTCCACCTGCCGAACACAGTGTTCAGGAGCATAAAAATTTATGAAGTTCGAGTTTTTGTACTATAGGAAATATCATTCGGTTGTAAAGTTGTGATTTTTCTGTATGTTTTGAGGAGATTTTTTGTGTATTTTTTTTCTACCAATACTTTTGTACTCAAATAAATTAACTTTGCAGTAGGAATGCTGATGTATGAGTTTTCTTACTATCATTCAATTATAAAGTTGTGATTTTTCTGTATGTTTTGATAAATAATACTATAGGGAGATTTTTTGTGTTCTTTTGTCTTCCTACCTATACTTCTATACTCAAAGAAAATGACTTTGCAGTAGGAATGCTTATGTTTGGGTTTTCTTACTATAGAAAAATGTCACTCGGTTAAAAAGTTATGATTTTTTTGTATGTTTGATGAATAATACTATATTGAGATTTTTTTTTGTGTTTTTTTTTCCCTACCAATACTTTTATACTCAAAAGAAACTGACTTTGCAGTAGGAATACTGATGTTTGAGTTTTCTTACTATAGAAAATATCACTTGGTTGAAAAGTTGTGATTTTTATATGTCTGATAAATAGTACTACATGGAGTTTTTTGTGTGTTTGTATTTTTCCTACACCTTTGTTCCTATTATTTCTTCTGTCCTTGAAGAAATTGCCTTTGTGGTGTTAGCTGGTAATGTTGCTTAGCAATTGGTTAGTCTCGTATTTGAGTGTTTTAATGGTGATGTTTTAATGATGTTGTAAGTTTTGGTCAGTTGCTTTGTATTGTTCGGTCTTGACGTTCATGCTCCTGATACTTCTGTTTGATGTTGATTAGACTCGTTAGCTGAAATCCCCTTCTTCTCCAGAGAGAAAAAGAAAGAGATATGGCAATGTTAGTTGGTTGAGGTTTTTCCTTTTCTTTTTCGTGTTGGTTGTTGAGGTTGACCTTTTGTTTATTTGCACTTGTTCAAAGCAATGATGCATTATTTGTTGGGTACACAGACAATTAAGGGGTTCTATAAAGCTAAAACTTCTCTAAATCTCAAACATATCATACACGAACATGTAAGTCTCAACTAGAATAAATTGGTTTTAGCAAACGCTGGATAAGAAGCAAGAAGAACACAGAAGCGTTAGATCTAACTAACTAGATATCACATATATGTGAATCCTTTGCTTCCATATCATTTTGTTCTTAGTTAAGTCCATGCTGATTCATGGACTGTAGGTCATTTGACGAATTCTGTCTTTATGTTTTAGTCTGTCTCTTTCCTCTGTTTCTAATGTCTGAAAAACTTGTCTGGGGCAAACCCTTTGGACCAACCGTAGCATTCGGAACTTGGGATGCAGGGCCTGCCCTTTTACCCTTCTATATTTAAATACTAGGTTTAGTTCGCATTGTGCGAGGCTCAAACCTGTGACCTAAGTCATAGGTTCCTCAACTTTTAAAATTGAACCAAGTAATGAAGGCAAACACACTCCTTTCTCTTTTATTACCTTTGATCCTCTTATTGCCTCACCTAAGAACAATACACATGAAGATATGTATTGAACATTGTGAAATCATCTCAGAGAACTTACTCATCTTGTTCTACGTGAGTGATACTTTTTAACCTTTGTTGAAAGTGACGATTCTTAATTTTGTTCAATCTTGTATCACCATATATCCGTCTTAACATATGTATTTTTACAATTTTATGTATCTTACTGGTATTATAGACTTAGACACTCAATAGTCACTCTCAATATAACATTCCTGGTCCGGAAACCATTTTGCATCTAGCGTTTTTAAAGGCTTGCTTAAAGCACATTTAAGCCCTGAAACTCTGTAAACCCAACTTGTGCTCTTTGCCTCACTTAGTTGGTGCTTTAGTGCAGGCATCAAGGGGCTAATTTGGGCACATCTTCACCAATGGGCTCAATTTTTTAGAGCACAATACTAGACAATATTATATATATATATATACACATATATGTTACTTCTCGTTGCTAAAACCCACACTTTATTTGCACTTTGCGCTTGAACCCCAATATGTTTTGGTGCTTTTTGCTTTTGACTACTCTGTTTGCCTGTCGTGATATCTGTTAATTGGCCAATTTAGTGGGTCAAAATTTGAAATGTTTTATTCTCAAAGGATAACTTAATGAAGTATGTGAGCAACTAACTACTTAATAATGATAGACCTCAGCATTGCTTACAACCATGTTAGACAAAGCTTCATGTCTTTTGATGATTTGGAGATGATAGACAAAGCTTCATGTCTTTTGATTGATTTGGAGATAAAAACTGGGAAAATGAGTTTAGGCATGATTTAATTGGCCTCTCCAAAAAGGAGAACAGAGTATGTGATTTAGAAGTAAGTGAAGCAGAAATGTCTGAGAACAAGCATATTTAAATGCTGAAATAAGCATTTGAAGCCCTTGATTTCAGATGTTATCTAGGAGTATCTTTTTGTAGTTATGAGAGATAAGAAGTGACTATTACGGCATGTAAGCTAGGTATCATGTGTTGCTGAAAGGTAAATTTAATTTATATAAATATTCTGATTTTTTTTGTTAAGTTTTCATTGAGCGCTACTTAAATTGAAGGTGGGATCTTATTTCTTGAATTTATCATTATGTTTCTCTGTTTTACATTCCTTTGATCTGTTACAAGACTTCCAAATTCCTTGCTCCTGTAAAACCTTTTGATGCAGGCCCTTGGAATTTCTATGAATGGAAGAGGTTTCATATAATAACTTATAAAGATTATATGGAACCTCCTGTTTTGCTTATTAACATAATCCAGTAAGCAGTAGGCTTTAATTTCTTACCTCATGAAAATGGTGTTTTGATTCCAATTTGTATTTGTCGTAGTGCAAGATTATATCTTTATTGATAAGTTATTTTTGTTGGTTCTTTTTAATACATGTAGATGTGCAAGGACCCAATGATTCCATTCCGCTTTCACCGCAGTGGCTCCTGCCAAAACCAGGGGAAAGTAAGACTGGGATAGTTACTGGGGTAAGTTCATTATTGCTTTGGATTTTCTTGTTTAAACCCTGTACCATTCCCACTTTTGAGAAATATTTTAGTGTTGGGTTAAAAGCAGTTGAAGTTTTCTGCTTAGATAGTATAGCGGTTCTTATTAAATTTGTAATTCATAAATTACCTGATGTTTTGGTCTTCTATTGGTGTTTAAATGCAGGAAAACCATCTCAACATACATCCGGGTTATGCTATTCGTTCAGAGTTAGCAAAATTTCCAGGGATGGGTGACGATATGCATGATAATCAAAAGAAAAAAGATGTTTTTAGGCCATCTGTGCTTGATATGGAATCAGGTCGACGGGATCACTGGCGTGATGAAGAAAGGGACACCAATTCTGCTGTTCGAAGGGACCGCTGGAGGGAGGGAGATAAGGAGATTGGTGATGGCCGCAAGGTGGAACGCTGGTCTGACTCCTCTGGCAGACATCACGGAGAAGCACGACGTGTTCCAGGTGAAAGATGGACTGATTCTGGAAATAGGGAAAGCAATCACGATCAGCGTCGAGAGAGCAAATGGAACACGCGCTGGGGACCTGATGAGAAGGAAGCAGATGCTGCGCGTGAGAAATGGAGCAACCCTAGCAAAGATGCTGAAATGCATCTTGAGAAGGGGTCTCCAGGTCTTGCCTTTCATGGAAAGGATGAGAGAGAGGGTGACCACTATCGGCCATGGAGATCTACGTCTCACGGCCGTGGAAGGTCAGAACCTACTCATCAGGCTTTTACACCAAACAAACAGGTTCCTACATTTTCTCATGGTCGGGGACGTGAAGATGGTGCTACCGCTACTTTTTCTCTTGGTAGGGGTCGTGCTTTCTCTGGAGGGAGCCCCATGATTAAGGGCTCTCCTCATGTGCAGTCATTCGGGGCATTCTCAGAGAAAGCTGAAAGTGTTTCCTTTCCTATACGATATAGTCGGATAAAAATGCTTGATGTGTATAGAGTGACGGACATGCAGTCCAGTAGCAACTTTTCGGATGTGATTGTGCAAGTTCCTTCACTTACACAAGATGAACCTCTGGAACCTCTCGCATTATGTGCTCCCGGCCCGGCGGAATTGGTAACTTTTAGAGAGACTTGAAACAGATTTTACTTAGTTGAATTGGATTTTGATGTGAAGTTAATTAGTTTAAATGAAGTAACTGCTCAAGTTTATGTATAGGCTATCTTGAAGGGAATTGATAAGGGGGATGTTCTGAGTAGTGGAGCTCCGCAGATTACTAAAGATGGAACATTAGGTCGAAACTTAACTGAATATACTCAGCCAAGGCGCAACAAACTAGGTACTTCTAATTCTTAGATCAGCTTTTTGGGATTTCTGAATCTGGATTAATTAGGCTCTCAAATTAGTATGTTTTGTGCTATGGTTTTGATTGCCATCATTTCTTCTAATGTTCAGGTAGCAGAGAAGATTTATCATTTGATGATTCAAGAGAAGAAACTACTGAAAATGCCAAAGGTGGTTATTTGAATCACCTAGAAGGCTTTTGCTTCAGAAAGTTACATTCTTATGGGTTCAGTTCTAAATCTGAGACTAAGCAGAGTTTAGAGAGATTCTCTGATTCCAAATTAGGTGCTGTATGTATACGTGTGGATATCTGTCTCTTGATGTACTGTGCAGTTCATCAGGATGCAGTCAATTACAAATCTTAAATGTTACTAAGGTTTGGATGTCCTGTAAAAATATTTCGAGATCCAAATACATAAGCTGGTCTGTTGGTTATACATATCTTTCAATAAGCTGAGTTGTCTTATGAGAGAGCTGCTTTTGAATTATGGTGGTCTATCAATTATCCTTCTTTTTATCTGTAATTGGGTTTCAGTAGATTGTCTTAACTTGTAATTTTTAATGTTCAGTTTCTGCAGAAGACAGTATTCCTCATAGAGAACGGGAGTCTGTCAATAGAGATCCAAACACACCAGGACACTCACCTGTTCCCCATGGTGGCGGCTTATGGCGATCCTCTTCAATTGATGCACGTTCACATCTTGCGTCTAATGATGCTAGAGAAATGCCAACTGATGTCAGGTCAAGAACATCTGACAGTGGATGGCTACAGAACCAGAAGGATAAGAATACAGAGTGGGAAAGAGATCTTGCAGATCCTTCTTACGCCAAAAACGAAGGATCTAAATGGCAGTTTGGAGATGATCCTGTTCTCAAAAGGCAATTATCTTCTGCCATGGACAAAGAGTTGGAGATGAGGAAAATTTCACAGTCATCTCCGGAGGACATGGTTCTATTGTACAAAGATCCACAAGGTGCAATTCAAGGTCCTTTCTCGGGTAGTGATATTATTGGATGGTTTGAGGCTGGATATTTTGGCATAGATTTGCTAGTTCGATTAGCTGCTGCACCTCATGATTCACCATTTTATCTGCTGGGGGATGTTATGCCCCACTTGCGTGCTAAAGCTCGGCCACCACCTGGATTTGGAGCACCAAAGCCAAATGCAGATGCTCCAGGGGGGTTGAACGTGAACAGCTTCACAAAACTTCATGCAGGTTCAAGTGAGATTGATATGGTAAATTACAAGCTTAGCTCAACAACAGAGGCTGAAAATAGATTTTTGGAGTCACTGATGGCTGGCAAAGTAGGCCATGCACCCCTTGACAAGTTTGCTCAGTCTGAAGGTTGGTTTGAATTTGTTTTTTCAGTAGTATTTGTCTGAATTTTGCATGATTGTTGTGCTCAGATTTTTATATCAATAACTGAAGCTTCAAAAATTGGAAAGATGTGCATTAATAGTCAACTGATGATTGGTGATTGCTTTTCTTGCTCATCAGGCATTCCGGCTTATGGTGCAAATACTGTTGGTGCTGTTCCTCCTATGGTAGCTGAAAGTGGAGATAATCTGTATCTCTTGGCTAAAAAGATGGCTCTTGAGAGACAGAAATCTCTACCAAAGCCCTTTCCTCTTTGGCCTGGGAGAGATGCACCATCTGTTGTTCCAAATGCGGATATTGTTCAGGATCCTTTGCCTCATTCTCAAAGGCCTTCAATGGCTGAAAATATTCGCCAGCAGCCCCATAATCAGAATGTTGATTTGGTGTCCCTACTTCAGGGCATACCAGACAGATCAGCTGGCATTAGTAGCAGCATTAGTGGTTGGTCTAATTTCTCCGTCCAAGGGGGAGTAGAACCGCTTCAGGAAAGGATGGAGATGCATCAAGGTCAGAGTATGCCCCCTCAATCTGCATTTGGAATGCAACAACAGAGGCTACATCCGCAGAATCCACCTATGACCAACTTACTAGGTGCCGTGGATAATACTTCCAGCATTTTGGCTACTGAAAAGCTACTTTCATCTGGAGTTCAAGATCCACAGCTGTTAAATCTATTGCAGCAACAGTACTTGCTGCAGCTACAGTCTCAGGCAGCACAAGGACCACAGCAATTGTCAGTGTTAGACAAGTTGTTGATGCTCAAGCAGCAGCAGCAGAAGCAGGAGGAACAGCAACTAATATTGCGCCAGCAGCAGCAGTTGCTCTCTCAAGTGCTGTCTGATCCTCATCAGCGATTTGGTGAACCACCTTATGGGAAGTTGCCGACTCCTGGCATATCTGCAGGAAATGTTTCTATGGATCCTACTCTATTCCCGCCCTCACATAATTTGTTTTCTATGAATACCCAAATACAACTTCCAGTTATGGAAGAAGCTCGTGCCTCAAATCTCATCTTGCCCTCTAGTATTTCTCAGGATGTTAGCCAAATAGGTAGCTCTGAGACCTCATCAGTGCACTTGCCACATCAAATGTTTGGAGATTCTTCCAGTCAGAGGAGTTGGGGTTTAGTGGAACAAATTGATGATATTCAACCGAAGGTCCCAAGGATGGCAACAGCCATGATTGATCCATCACATACAGAATTTACCAGCAAACATCCCCTAGAGAAGGGCTCAGAAAACAACGAACCTCCAGCCGTCACCACTTCTGAAATTGCCTCTCATTTTGAACATGTTGAGCAATTGGAGAAGGCAGTTATACTACCACCACCAGCTGTTGATAATGACTTGCATCGGAAAAACAGAGTTGTATCAGCACCAGCTGCAGCTCCCTCAGAACCACAAATTGAAGGAGATCTATGTGATGGGTCGTCTGTCACTGAGGAACTGAAAAGTGTTGAAACCCGGGAAGTTAAAAAATCATCTGAAAAGAAGTCCAAGAAGCAGAAGTCCGCTAAGGGGCAAACGTCGGACTTAGCGAAGGGAGCTTCTAAGTCACAGCCATCAAAGCCCTTGCAATCTGATGCCCCGATTGCTTCTGCACAATCTGTTTCAGTTGACAAAGCTACAGCTGTAGGTCCAGAAAGAAGAGAGAGCAAACCCAAAGCAGCTGTTGCTGATGTTATGGATGAATATCCAGGGCAAAAACCACCAGTTTCACAGTTAAACACCCAAGTACAGTCTGGAACGCGAGCTTGGAAACCTGCTCCAGGTTTCAAGCCAAAGTCATTGTTGGAAATTCAAGAGGAAGAGCAGAGGAGAGCACAAGCAGAAATGGCTTCTACAGAGGTTGCCACATCTCTGAGCTCCTTGAGTGTATCTACTCCATGGGCTGGGTTTGTTACTAATTCAGATCATAAATTAGTTAGAGATTCTCAGCAAGATGCTGCCAGCACTGATGTAAATATGAATAACTCAGATGTTTCTCTCAACCAGAAGAGTAAGAAAAGTCAATTGCATGAGGTTCTGGCTGAGAACACTTTGGCCAAGTCAAGCGATAGAGAGAGAGATTTTCCTGATGTAATATCTATTCAACCTTCTGTATCTGTCAACGATGATGACAACTTTATTGAAGCTAAAGAAACTAAAAAGAGCCGTAAAAGATCTGCAAAATCTAAGGGTGCAGGAGCGAAGGTCTCAGTGCCCACTGCTGCTTCCGAGGTGTCTGTTGCATCAAGTCCTATTGACAAAGTCAAAAGCTCGCGTCACGTACAACCTGACCAGGATGTATTACCTGCTATACCATCTGGTCCTTCGCTAGGAGATTTTGTTGTTTGGAAGGGTGAGTCTGCAAGTTCTGCTCCTATTCCTGTTCCAGCATGGTCCACCGACTCTGGGAAACCCTCAAAACCCACATCCTTACGGGACATCCTAAAGGAACAAGAAAAGAAGGTTTCTTCTGGACAGCAGCATATACCAGTGCCAACACAGAAATCTGTGCAAAATCCACCTGTCAAAGTAGGTGGTCCATCATGGTCTGCCACTGGTTCATCGCCCGCCAAGACTGCATCTCCTATTCAGATTAACTCACAAGCTGGCGCTAATTCAAAAAATAAAGTGGAGGACGATTTGTTTTGGGGCCCAATAGATCATCCCAAGCAAGAGGCGAAGCAGTACGACCATTTCCTTCCTCTCTATCACTTCTCCCTTCTCTCTCTCTCTTTTTTTTTCCTGAGAAATCCCTTTTCTTTGTTGGTTGTAATGCCTGCAGGTCTGAATATCCTCAGCTTGGAAGTCAAGGCAGTTGGGGAAGCAAGACCACACCAGTGAAAGGAAGTCC
The DNA here is from genome assembly GCF_947179165.1 of Solanum dulcamara. Lineage (NCBI taxonomy): Eukaryota > Viridiplantae > Streptophyta > Magnoliopsida > Solanales > Solanaceae > Solanum > Solanum dulcamara. Next base: position 2,791,026 of record NC_077245.1, read on the forward strand.
TGGCGGTTCATTGAGCAGGCAAAAGTCTGTTACTGGTAAGCCTGCAGAACGTTTACTGTTCTCATCTCCTGCATCAGCTCACTCGTCTCTGAAAGGGAAGAAGGATACTTTAACAAAACATTCAGGTAACCATATGTTTTTTAAGAACTAATCAAGATCTTAAGTAAAAAACCATTGTTTCTCAGTGGAAAAAGAATGAAATTTTTTTTGACACATTTTTCTTCATTGTTTCAGAAGCGATGGATTTCAGAGAATGGTGTGAGAATGAATGTGAGAGACTCATTGGTACAAGAGGTATTTTGTAGAACTGCAACTCTCACTTGATTTAGATATCTCTCTTCTGGAATACATTATCCATCTCATATATTTTGAACTCAGTGTCAGTAGTTGTGGAATTTCTTGAATCCTACTCTTCATTCTTTCTTTGATATTGCTCCTTAATCTTACTCGTAGAGCAACCTAAGAAAATCTACATAGAACCATACTGACAGTTTGATGTGTTCCCAAATTCTTTGTTCATTCAGATACCAGCTTTCTGGACTTCTGTTTCAAGCAATCCAAGTCAGAGGCCGAAATGCTTCTGATAGAGAATCTTGGCTCTTATGATCCTGATCATGAGTTCATTGACAAGTTCCTCAACTACAAAGACTTTTTGCCTGCTGATGTTTTTGACATGGCCTTCCAGGGTCGGAATGATCGTAAGGTCACTGGTGCAAGTGCCAAAGATGCGACTTCTAACAGTGTTGGCTTTGACCAGGGTAACTCAAGTGTTCAGGATTGGGCCACAAAAGGAGGAAAGAAGAAGGGTAAGAAGGGGAACCTTTCAGAGTTGGGCTTCAATGTGGTTAGTAACCGGATAATGATGGGAGAGATTCAGACTGTGGAAGATTAGGTAGAATGAGGAATGGTACATACTTTGTGTTTGAGAATGTTTGTAAATGCTTTAGGATTATCCAGCAACAGAAGCAGTACTATTTAATCTGCTCAAAGCAATTTTTGTGATACTACTTCTGACTTTAGGTCTTCTAAATCAGATTCAATCAGGATTTAAACCTAGAGCTTTTTTTCATGTTTGTCCTCCACCCTTTTTGTTTTATAATACTCAAAACTTGTAATGCATCCTGAGAGAGATGCTTTAGCTGATGTGGGTTCATTAGTCTCCCTGCATTATAGTTTCCAGATTATTTTATTTTCTAGTAGAAAGTTACTGAACTCCAGTTATTTTGCAGGACCTTTCTAAGGTTTATGCAATAAATTTAATCTGCCTTTTTTAACGAATGCTATGTTGATGCTGTGGCTATAACACTCCACGTGGATGTGTGTGTTGTCTGTATTACTTCTCCCATAATCTAAAACTTGGTTCATTCTAATTTACGTTATACACTTTAACTACGCATGGAGTTGAGGAAAAAAAAGAGATTTGAGAAACTTGTTATAAATAAGATATTAGATATTTGTGCGGTTGTAAGTTATTTCATTTATATTTATATAGAATGTATTATTTTTATTGTAATACTAAAGCGCATCACTTATGTGATAGATAGAGTAGTTGCATTTTCTACAAAGGAGACTGGATCAAATCTTCCATATTTCTTGAGATTTGATACATACAAAGATCAATGCAACGAGTTATATATAAGCAATCAATAGCAAGATTCGTGATATCTTTTAACTAAAGGACTGGACCAATGGACACCTCAGTGTATATTAGTCGAAGTACCGATTTATCATACCGCAAAATATCGAAATCGAACTTTAAAATACCGAATCATACCAAATTAAATTGGTATGATAATAGTATAATAGTTTTAAAAATTGAATATCGAAATTACAGTACCAAAATTTTAAATACCTTATCGTATCATACCATATCATGGCCACCCTACTAGGGAGCAATAATGAAGTCCCTTTTCCCATTTGATTTTTACTCTCTTTGTGTCTATTACGTGACTCGGATTGATTTGACATATTTTCTGAGAAAAAATTAATTAGAAATATATTTTATGAAGTAATAATTTTTTGTAGTTATTATCAGTAACAATAATAATAATAATAATTTGAAAAAAAACACTTATTTTTCTAAAATGGACAAGTAAAATAAAAATATTTATTTTAAATATAGAGGTGACTAAAAATGAATTCTTTTAGATTTTCATGACTAAATATGTAATAACATTTAATGTTGGTAAAATTAGTAACAGAAATGAAGGATAATAAGAATGAGGAATTTCTTTCTTGTCTATTTAAGGAAAAGGAAGCAAATTGCTTCAGTTGAATCATACCAATTTCCCCCCATCAGTTCTTTTGGGCCGTACTAGTATGGATGATTGTATTTGTGTGGCTAATTTTCCTGAAGATATAGTGAAGGAGATTCTTGTGAGGTGTCCTGTGAAATCGTTGTTGCGATTCAAATGTGTCAACACTTGAAGAATCGTCGCCAACCACAACTCCTGGTTTATGATAATGGTGACATTGATGATGATGATTCCTGTAACATAACTTTGATTTCTGAAGAAAATCCTCAAACATTCCTAGGTATGATACACCTCATAGGTTATGTGGACGGCTTGTTTTTAATGTAGGGAGAAATTAATAGTGCCAATTCGTGTGCATTGTGGAATCCTGCTACTTGGGAGTTGAGATCCCTCCAGATCCCTTCACACATAATGGAATATCGTTACCCTGAGTTCGGGTTGGGAATAGACCCCTTGACGAATGACTATAAAGTGGTTTACTTTCTTTACTATCCGTGTGAATATGCAGCAGTGTATTCATGTTCTAGGGACTCATGGAGAATTTTCAAAGCTGAAAATATTAACGAACCACCGGTCCCATACTTTCCAGAGGTGAGACGCACATATGGTAGTGCTTGTTTGAATGGAGCTTATTACTGGATACTTATTGAGAATGCTAATATTGCTAACACCATCATTCTTTTATTCGACTTTGGGAGTGAAATGTTTGAAAAGATTGAAGAGCCACATGATCACTCTGATAATAGTTTTACGTTGGGTATGATGTTGCTTGATGATTCCATTGCCATCTTGAACTCGAAAAAAGATAGATCTTCTTGTGATATATGGGTAATGATTCAACCAGGGGTCTGGAACAAACTTATTACCTTTCAATGCTTCCAAGAGATTGTGTCTTGCTATGGTAGCTCTCTCATTTTGGTAACTAAAGCTTCTCGACTGGTCTCCTTTAATGTTCGGACTAACAAGACGAAGCAACTTGGATTTCAACATTCGCACTTGAGAAGAAATGCAGAAATTGCTCCTTGTGTTTTTTTTTTATTATAAGTAGAGCTTAGTAACAATTAAACGACGAGAGGATGGAGAGCTGGACCATTAATCGCTTATAAGCATTTTCACTCAATTTCATAGTCCAATTGAGCTTATAAGCATTAGTATTCAAATGTACAACTGTGTCTAAAAATGGTATCCTATATTGCTAAGTAATACAGATGATTTGATTATAACAGCTCAAAGAAAAGCCTCAGCCACAACTGACGAGGCCAATTTTCATATCAGTGACAACTTGTGCAACTTTCAAGAACCATTTTCCCTACGAGATGATTTGTGGTGCCGTTCAAGTAGCTCTGGTCCAGGCAGAAGTAATTAAAAAAATAAGGATTTGAGTACTATAAGAGGAAGAGAATTACTACATGATTTGGATCAACCAAATAAGAAAAATAAATTAACGTTAACAACACAATAAACCAACTAGCTTTGAAATGGTATTATTAAGTGGGAATAATCAAAAGGAAGACCTTTGCCTTCACTAAATTTTGATCTTATGATATATCTAAATAAAGCTCTAGTAGTAGTATAAATACAAGTAAAAACTTTGAATAACAAGAAGCATGAGTTCAACCACAAATCTGCTGCATCCACCTTCATCTCAACAGAGCTATTGCCCTTTCATTATTGTTGTTGCTTTGTAGTCGTTGTCTTTGCCGGGCTTTTCGATCCTTTTTCTTTCTCTGCTTCTCTGTTCACATTCATAACCAACCAGGTCCAACAATAGTTTGTTAGACGTAAATGATCACACTCTTCAACATGTTATTAGAGCATGCATTGATTCAAATCTCACTGTCACTCTTTATCAAAAAGGCGTATTTAAGCTTTTAGATTAGATGGTCTCACAATTCAACAAATTCTTGTGTAGATTCAGTTTCAAATTTTAGGAAGACTGCGAACTTTTTAGGTTATCCACCCATAATAAAAAAGACGCTCTTAAATTTTTAGATGAGATGATTTCACACTTCAAACAATTCTACTAGAAATTTAGTTTCAAATCTTAGGATTTCAGGAAAACATTGGACTAGTACATTTTTTAGGTTTCCCCACAAAAATAACCACCCCATGTGATATAGGGCATTAAAGAGTTGCTTGTCAGAAGTAAATACTCTCCAGATTCAGTTTCAACCTATTTTAGGAAAACTTTGAACTACCCTTCTACGCGTTTTAGGGTTGCCCCTTCAAGACAGTAAACCCCATAAAAGATCATCATCCATATAATAAAAAGCAGTAAAGAGTAGTTTGTTAGAATTCTGCTGTAGAATAAGTGTGGTATCCGGACCAGATTGTCTATCTGCTACCTTACCAGCACAAGTATCGCATAACTCTATCCACTGAGGCTTGGACAGAAATGAAGAAATCGCCTATATTTTGCTTCTGCTGGAATTTGAACAAATGAAGAAATCGCCTATATTTTGCTTCCGTTGGAATTTGAACCTTAGGCTTCATAGTTCTCAACACATTTTACTAACCACTAGACCATACCCTTGGCCCTTGGGTTGCCCCTCAAGATTAAGTTCTTTCTAAGCTAATCCCATAATTAATCCTCATCCCGCATGAAAAAATACAGTAAAGAGAAGAACAGAGATTAAAGAACCCCCTAATTTACTGATATAACTTGAGAGTGGAACGTATATCAAGAATTCATAACAGCCTGATTTAGATTAGTATGGAACTGAGACGTAGTTGATTGATATATATACAACAAAACAAGCCTCACTAGAAAAATTTACCTTGGTTGTGAGTGCTTGTTGGAGGGTGATTCATAAGTGGAAGTAGAACGGAGAGACATCTTGGCAATCTCCGAAACAGCAGTGTCTCGGGTAGCTGGTGAATCACTTGTCAAATCTAGGTACGCTGCTTGGAAAGCGTCTTGCCAGAACTTAGGTAACCTGATCCTGCTATTCTGTGTGTATACATCCCACATATGTTTCACCATTTTCTCTCTTTCCTCCAATACCTACAAATCAGTCGATAAATTCAACATTTTAACACACAAAATGGTGTTAAAATGTATTCCTACTTGATCCAATCAACTGAATCTCAAATTCGAACTAGTTAAATGAGCTTACTATACTACTACTACATCCAGCAAAAATATCAACCTTTTTTTCTAAATCTTAGTAACTAAGGATTTGCTTTAATATTAAATGATCAAATCAATTCAACATTTTAACACATGAAATGTTGAAACATCAGGAAAATCAAAGACCCCACAAAAGAAAACCCACTATTTAAAGTAGACAAAGAAGATTAGAAAGAGTAAAAGCAAAAAAAGAACAGAACTTTTGAGCTGAAATGCACTCCTATACTTGGCTACTACAACCAATCAAATACTTTTCAATACAAAACTAGTTGAATCAGCATAATACTAGTACTACATCTAGCAAAAATCATTTCTTTTTCTTAGTTACTTGTGATTTTCCACAAAGTAAATGACCTACCAAAGAAATAACAATTCAAGTTAACATTATAACACACAAAATGATCAAAATTTCAAGAGATCAAAGACCCCCACATAAAAGAAAATCCATCATCTAAAGTTGGAAGAAAAAAAAAAAGAACAGAAAGAGGAAAAGCAAAATAGAACAGGAAGAAAAAATTAGAAAGAGGCTAAAACAAATAAAAGAAGGAAGGACTTTTGAGGTGAATTGACCTGAAGTGTACTCCTAACACTACCAATAATCAACTAATTTCAATACCAAACAAGCTAAGTCCGCTAAATATACTACTAAGTACTAACAATATCCAGCAAAAATTTAATCTTTTTTCTTAGTAACTTATGATTTGCCTTTAAGCAAAATGACCCATGTGGCAAAAAACAAATCTTTTTCGTAATTACTTATGATTATGCCTTTTAGCAAGATGACCCATGTAGCAAAAATCTATCTTTTTCTTAATTACCTGTGATTTTACCTTTTAGCAAAATGACCCATGTAGTAAAATTCTAATCTTTTTCTTAATTACTTATGATTTTGCCTTTTAGCAAAATAACCCATGTAGCAAAACTTAAATCTTTTTCTTAATTACTCAACATTTTCCCTTAGCAAAATGACCCATGTAGCAAAAATCAAATCTTTTTCTTAATTACTTATGATTTTTCCTTATAGCAGAGTGACCCATCAAAGAAAAAGGATCAAGAAACATTACCAGAATATCAAGATCTTCATGGATCGAGAAATCAGAAGCATCAGATAAACGGCTGAGATTTGCAGTAGACCAGTTGAGACTAAGAGTAAGTGAACCAGTGAACATAGACCAAAAAGCTAGCAAAAGAATTGCAGCCAATACCCACAATTTGTATTTACCTTTACCAAAAATCCCATTAAATCCTTGATCTTTTTTTACACTTGATGTTGCTGCTGGTGTTGCTACTACTGAAACTGAAGAAACTGTTGTTACTGTACTGCTAATTCTTGATTGAGCTTCTTCATCTTTCATTTCTTGGTATATTCTCATGATTTTTCTTTGACCCAATTGAGAAAAAAATAAGATCTTTATAAGCAAAGCTGAAAGCAAAGTTTTTTTTTTCTTTTTCTTTTTGAAGAATCAAGAAGGTGATGAGTGGATTAAATAGAGGTGATGTTCAGTTTTTTTTTTTTTTTTTTAAGGAATAGTGTGTGGAAGTGAAGTGAGAGAAAAATGAGATGAGATGAATGGAACCACCGACAAGAGTAAAGAGTGGGGCAGTGCTATTAACAAATTAGTGTTCTTTACTGTATGCTACTCTTTGAAAGGATAATAAAAGATTATTTTTTTTCATAATTTAGAGCGTAATTAGTGTTACATATAGTGTATTTATAAAATATAGTTATAACTATCGTATCAGATGGAAAAACTATTTCATGTGAGCATCAGCTGTATCAACAAAAGAGTTATAATTAGATGGTGAGATAACCAATATCGATTATATCAAAGCCAAATATCAACTATATCAGGAAGCAAGCATAAGCTATTGGTTGTACCAGTGTATACTATCTCAGTAAAAAAAACAGACAACGAATATCAGTTACATCAGGCGATGAGTATCACTTATTAATTGTATCATCGCATATGTTCACAATTAAAGAGTTGAATTCAGAAAGTATTAACTATATTAAGAAGTAGGTATCTGTTATATAAAGCGGAGAATATCAATTATATCAACACAATTTATATCAATTAAAAACATATAAATCAACTCTATCAACGCATATTGTATCTAACACATATTTGTACGATTTATATAAAATCTAAAATATAACTATGTTTCATAACTTATTAAAAGTATAATTATATATCTTAAATACAATAAAATAAATATTTGTCACGTCCCATAATTATTCCATAATAAAACATGGCATGTTGGGTTTATTGAAAATAATTGACTTTTTATAGCGTCAATGCCTTTGTATATGCTGTCAACGCTTTGGTGGGTCACATAACATTCATCCTTTGGCAACTGTTTAGCGTGTTGGTGAAATTAAGAATTTATTGTAGTCTTGCAGAATGTAGATCTAAAGTTGAATTCGTAACTTAAAATAATATTTACATATTTATACTATTGTAATAATTTTTTCTTTATATATCAAGAGAATTTCATATTCATATAATTATATGTATAATATAATTTTTTGAAGGAGGTAATTGAACTCTTATTTCTACGTAGCTTCACTTCTGCTTTATTTATAACTAATTTATTTGTCCGTTAAATTTGTCAATAAACTATAAAGTAGGGGTAACTTCGTTTCTCTTTAATCAAAAGTTTTGAAAGTCAATGAATTTTTACCCTTTGCTTATCTAACATAAATTCAAATTAATGAGATTAGTAAATTTTTACCCTTTGATTGCTCTATCTTATCTGAGTTGCTTTCGTTACTTATTTTTCATATTACTTTGAATTTCTTATTCTTATGTGACTTCTTTTTTGATTTTACTGAGCCGAAGGTCTTTCAGAAATAGTCGTCCTACCTTGGTAGGAGTCAGGTCTGCGTACACTTTACTTTTTCCAGACCCTATGTTGTGGGATTTTACTGGGTCGTTGTTGTTGTAGTAAATTTAGACACTGAATACAAAAAGGAAAAAATAAGTGATGAATTTGGATTAATAACTAATGATGGTATTGTTAGATGAACTCTGCAATCAATGTTCGGATGCATTTGAATGTTTGGTAGGAATATGTGCATCTTTTTCTCCCTTTTTTAAAAAATTTCTAACGTATTTTAAAAATAGTTGTAGAAAATAGTAGTATAATATTCATATGATACTCGTTCAACACGGATATGTCTATAAATAAAGAATCCAAATGTCTATCAAAAAAACTTTTTATTCACAAAGATAAAAAAAAGATATGTTTGTATTTTACTTTTTCAGATTTTATTATTAGATTATATTATATATATTATTATTGTTGTTGTTTTATGAATACTTTAGCACAACTCAATTTGGCCAATGTAATTTGTTTAAAAAATAATACTTAAACTATTTAATTTCTTATGAAGTGTATTTTTTGACAATATAATGATGAAAGCAATCCACTTTGGGAAATGTTACAAATTACGATACCAAACATGCCCACTAGTGTTAGCAGCTTTCTGTTTTGTCCAAGTTGCATGAAAATGGTCTTTTTCACATTTGGTTTGTCAAACTTTTTTAAGATATTAATTCATGAGTTAAAAATTTTAATTAAAAAAAATTAAACTACGAAGATGAATAGCTAAAAGAATTTAATATTTATTATATATATATATACATAATTATATTTTAATTTTATATATATAATAATATAATTTTTTATCGAGAGAATATTTACTTCCGCATGGCTCTGTCTCTGATACTAATAGTTGCTTTCCATGGGAAGAAGCAAAAAGATAGAAGTTTTCCAACTTATTGAGAGTAAATTTAACTTATTTAAGTAATCTTTCAAGTTAAATAAGATTAAGTCGGTCAATAATTTAAAATTAAATTTAAATATTAAAAAATTATATAAAAAATATTATAAGTTACTCTCTTCATTTTGCACATTTTTAAAAATAATAATTTATCACAACACCTTTATTAATTACTTCCTCCATCTCATATTAGTTATCATATATACACTAAAAATACTTGTTCCAAAATAGCTGTAAGTTAAACAATTAAGAAAGAAATAATTATTTTTTTAACTTTTTCCTTAGCATTAGATATTCTAGAATTAAGAGGTACGTAAATAGATAAAGATTACATATTAATAAGGGATATATTAGTCAAATAACGTTTCTGATTAATGTTTTCTTAAGAATTGTGCAAAATTTTATCATGATAATTAAAAAGGGACGGAGGGAATAACGTTTAGTCTTAGATCTTAAAAAGTAATTTGGTGAATAAGTAAGTAATATTGAAAGTCCCGAGCCAGAAGTGCAATATTTATTTTCAAAATTTCCAAAACAAAAATAAAATTTTGGATGAGACCAAAATTGCAAAAACACAGGGTCCCTTGCGCCTTGTCCTTTGTTCTTTAACAACTGTTAAACTAACGATAGATGTAAGGCGTAGGCCCACGCGACTTGTAAGTGCGACTTACATTAAATTGTGGGTCTCCTCTTATTCATCCCCCCACCCTGCAGCCTACACCAACCCCATTATTTCCATATTAATATGTTTTTACTTGTATTTCGTTTTAGTTTTATCTTACATTTTTTATTTTTTTTGATTGAATTAATCAAGATATTGTTGAAAGAATAGATTTAACATACATATATCGAAATTATATTTTATTTTATTTTTTAAAATATCTTTGTCTTATTTTTCCACATTCTACTAATTTAAATTATTTTCATAAAATTATTATTTTTTATACTAAATAAAATTATCGTTAAATTTTGATATGCTAAAATTATATTTTTATTTTTCTTGCTTATATTAGATTTTGTGTTATTATTTTTTAAATGTTAGTTATTGTGATTTATAGTTGTTTTATTAACTTTCTTTCCAAAAATAATTTTAAAATTAGGGTTAAATACAAAATTCTACTTTTGTTCTATAGTCGATTAAAAATTTATTGAAGTCAAACAAAATTCTCCTTTGACGCTCAAATTCATAGATGTTCTCAACGATATTTGAAATAACACAAAATTCTCCAGACCCCATGTTGTGGGATTTCACTGGGTTGTTGTTGTTGTTGTTGTTGTATTCTTTTACTTTTATAATAATCAACATAAAACATTTAATTATGGTTTCACATATATTAAATGATTAATAGGTATTTTACGTTTGGTAGCATAAAATTAAAATATAAAAGTATGACTATTTTTTATTACTGACCAGATGTTTGCAAATATTCAGCATTTGCAACCAAACAAAATGAGGCAGACGGCCAATAAACTTGATCTCCCACGAATGTAAAAGTACCGCTATACGTTCACTTGTAATACTGCATGCTGTAGTATTTTCTCACATAAATTTTCAGTTCGATACTACGAACATCACAAAATTTAATTGCATGCGAGCAGGACAATTAAACTTTATATATATTTTTTAAAAGTCATACTTTTATAAAACAACTATAAATCACAGTAATTAACAACTTAAAAAAACACAAAATCTAATATAACAAGAAAAAATAAAGATATATTTTTTGCGTACAAAAATTTAACGATAATTTTAATTAGAAATAGAAAATAATAATTTTATAAAAACAATTTAATTTATTTTAGTAGAATGTGGAAAAAAAGATAAAGATATTTAAAAAAAATACAATTTTGATTTATGTAAGTTAAATCTATTCCTTCAACACTAACCTAATTAATTCTATTGAAAAATAAAAAATGCAAACTAAAACTAAATACAAATAAAAATATACTAATATGGAAATAAGGGGGTTGGGGTCAACTGGGTGGGGAGAATGAATAAAAGAGGGGGCCAAAAATTTAATGTAAGTCGCATGCATTTAACGTTAGTTTAACGATTGCTGAGGGACAAACGGCAAGGCGTAAGGGAGCCTGTCTCATCCAAAATTTGTTTGCCCTTTAGAAATTTTTGCAAGAAAATGTAATATGAATCTCAAAAAGAAAAAGGATCTCATAATTGGAACAAAAAGATATTAAATTTGGGATGTCCCAGGAACTAGTTACACAAAACATATAAAGACGGAATGTCTATAAAAAATAATTATTTCCTTCATTCTAAAATAATTGAATTGTTGAAATATGATACATATTTTAATGAAAAAAACAAAGACATAAATTAATCAATTTTTTTTATTTTTGCCCTTTTCAAACTCCATGCTAACTCTCAATACTCATTTAATTCATTCTTGGAATTCAACCTTGAAATTTAATTAATGAAGGGTAAAATTAAAAAAAAAAAAATCAACATCTATCTTGAATAGTGAACAATTCAATTATTTTGAACACTTAAAAATACCCCAACAATTCAATTATTTTGAAATGGAGGGAATAATTTGTTTCACCAGAAAGTAATATTCACAGCACCCTTGAAGAAATTGATGTGTGCCAAATGTTTGATTGAATTGTTGAAAGACTATGACATGAGCGTTCTATATCATCCAAGTAAAATCAATATTATGACAGAAGGAGTTAGTTCATGATGTTCACAGGCTTGCTTGTTTGTTTGAAAGTTCGCCTTGGGAATTCAATAGATGGTGAAATTTAGGGGTGTCAATGATTTTTAAAAAATCGACTTAACCGACAGAACCGAACTGTATCGAACCGATTTTTAAGGTTACTTTTAATAAATCCGATGATTTTTATATAAATTTATAATCGTACCGAATAATTAGGTAGATTTTTTATTTTGTAAAATTAATCAAAAAAATACCGAACCGTACCGAATAATATATATGTAAAATTTATTTTATATGTCAAATTTAAAAATAAAAAAATTATTAAATTAATGAAAGTGATTATAAGTGACAACATAATTAACACTCAAAGTCCTAATACTAAAACTTTTTATTCTCCTCCGATTAAATTTAAATTAGTTATAACATCTCAACTCTCGAGCAGTAACTAGTAAACTATGAGGTATTCAAACGATCTTGGATAACAAGCTACAAGTTATTAGATATTTTTTCTCTTTTATAGTTTAAATTTTTCTTATTGGATACATAAATAAAGTAAATTCAATTCTTGAGTTTCATGTTGATTGATTCTTTAAGCTCGTGTGATGTAAATTATATATTTTGTCTTTACTTTATATTATTTTACACTACCACAATATAATGGGATAAATTTCTATTTGTGCTTTCTTGATTCATCACCTCTTTGACAATAAAAATGTTTAGAGATTTTTTGTCAAAGTCATCCTAAGTATACATAATAGCATTTACTTTGTTTGTTTTTTTAGTATACATAATAGCGTGTTCTAATTTTTATATTTTTTTAAATAAAAAAGTCAAAAATTAATCAAACCATACCGATAATGAAGAGAAAACAAGATAATGGAACGATTTTAAAAAGTCTAATTTTAATTATAAGAACTAAAATAACCCAAAAAATAATATAGTATAAATTTCATAGAACAATCGCCCAACCCGTACCATTGACACCCTGGTGAAATTATCATTTAGAATGGAGGGAATAATTTGTTTCACCAGAAAGTAATATTCACAGCACACTTGAAGAAATTGATGTGTGCCAAATGTTTGATTGAATTGTTGAAAGACTGACATGACCGTTTTATATCATCCAAGTAAAATCAATATTATGACAGAAGGAGTTAGTTCATGATGTTTACAGGCTTGCTTGTTTGAAAGTTTGCCTTGTGAATTCAATAGATGGTGAAATTTAGGGGTGTCAATGATTTTTAAAAAATCGACTTAATCGATCGAATCAAACCATTTTTTAGGTTACTTTTAATAAAACCGATGGTTTTCATATAAATCTGTAATCGTACCGAATAATTAGGTAGATTTTTTATTTTGTAAAAATTAACCGAAAAAATATCGAACCGTACCGAATAATATATATGTAAAATATATTTTATATATCAAATTTAAAAATAATAAAATTATTAAATTAATGAAAGTGTTTACAAGTGACAACATAATTAACACTCAAAGTCCTAACACTAAAATTTTTTTATTCTCCTCAGATTAAATTTAAATTAGTTATAACATCTCAATTCTCGAGCACTAACTAGTAAACTATGAGGTATTCAAACGATCTTGGATAACAAGCTACAAGTTATGAGATATTTTTCCTCTTTTATAGTTTAAATTTTTTTTATTGGATACATAAATTAAGCAAATTCAATTCTTGAATTTCATGTGATGTAAATTATATATTTTGTCTTTGCTTTATATTATTTTACACTACCATATAATGGAATGAATTTCTATTTATGTTTTCTTGATTCATCACCTCTTTCACAATAAAAATGTTTAGAGATTTTTTGTCAAAGTCATCCTAAGTATACATAATAGCATTTATTTTGTTTGTTTTTTTAGTATACATAATAGCGTGTTCTAATTTTTATATTTTTTTAAAATCAAAAATTAATCAAACCGTACCGATACTGAAAAGAAACCAAAATAATGGAACGATTTTAAAAAGTCTAATTTTAACTATAAGAACTAAAATAACCAAAAAAGTAATATAGTATAAATTTCATAGAACAATCGCCCAAATCGTACCATTGATACGCTGGTGAAATTATCATTTAGAATGGTTCAGAATCATCTCTTCCGCAAGTTAAAAGAGAAGCAAGATGAATTCATGGCTGTCAGAAGGTGTTTGGGCTCATATTTATGAAAGTTTTTCATCCAAATATTTGGTTAGAGATTTAGAAATTAAAATATTATTATTCCATCCTAAAAGAAAATAACCAAATTAAAAGATTTTTTCAAATAGTTAATCGGGGATTTTATAATGAAGTCCTTTACAAATTTATTTTTGATTAAGAAATCATTTCTTCCAACATAAGTTGATGTCTTTCTCTTTACCAAAGTAAATGATTTGAAGTTAAGAGGGCCTAGAGCACTACAATCCAACTTATCTTAGCTTAAATTAATTCACCATCCTTCGTCTGATAAAATTTGCTGTAGAGATAAGAAGTACCATAAATTCATCTGATTAAAATATTACTCAAAATTTGCTTTGTGAATTCAGTTATTTTACGTAATGGAAGTCTGAATAAACACAAATTTACATTTGTGTTAAGATAATCCCATATTTAGAGATAACATATGTTCTCTTATAAGCAAATATGGAAAGCCAAAATGTTATAATGGATATCGACAATTAGCTACTTGCCAAAATGTCATTAAAACGGTAGTCTCAAATTCTCAATGATATTCGATGATCAAGACAATTCTGTAATCGAAAGAAAATGCTAGCAACAGAGCTGCTCAGAAATTGCAATTAACTAATCATGGATTATCATAAGTCCAGACATAATTTTAGCAACATCATCACCGCAGCAAGATAAAACTAGAAAATTACATTATAAAATCAAGTTTATTTGTAAATAAGAGTGGCCATTTTACTTTCAGAGAAATTCCATTAAAGGAAGTTGTGCAGACAATCAACATGGCATCAGTTCAGACCGCCCGTCTGCTTGTATCTCATCATTAAGCCAACACAATTAATTTGTTAAACAGATTAAACAACTAGTAGTAAATATTTTCAAAACAAATTACATAGAAGGCATCAGAAAACTAGTTGAGAGTTAATTTTTCTTCATTAAATTTTTTTCAGTGTGTAGTATAAGATTTAGATTTAACATCATTTGCCTCCCACATATAAAACAATGAAACCCAGAAAGAAAATTTTACAATAATTAACATTCTGTAGATCTGAATCTATATAAAATGGCATCAGATAATAAGCGGAGTAAATAATCGACATGAATATTCAGTATTTACAGTGAATCATCATCTACCAAAGGATAAATCATGAAATAGATCATCAGATTTAGGAAGAAAATTGAAATTTTTAACAAAATTCAATAGATCTGAATCAAAGAAATAAAATGGCATCAGATAATAAGCGGAGTAAATAATCGACATGATTATTCAGTATTAACATTGAATCATCATCTGCCAAAGCATAAATTATGGAAAAAAAATAGGATTTCGGTAGGACCATTTGGCACGAAGGCAATAAGAATAAGAATGCAATGAGCTGGTAAGCCAACCGTTTCAGTATGTGCATCAGCTTTATCTCCTTGTTCACATAATTAGTACAAGAAGAGGGTAAATTTGATGCAACAAACACCAAAAACAAACAAATATGAATACGTCTAGAACTATTTTCTGCAGATTGGGTTGATGAAGAAAAGCAAAATCATTTGACGAAAATCTTGCTTAAACAACAATTTGTATAAATCTGTAACTATTTTTTGCGGATTCGATCGATGAAGGAAAAGCAAATTGACTGAAGAATTACTGGAGAAAATGTTGTTTAAATAGGGGTTTAGACAGTGCTAGGGTTTTGGGTATGCGGCGTTTGGCGGAAAACTGGAGAATGTTTATTTTTGCCACTGTAGTTTTGAAAAATACATGTAAGTCCTAGTTAATTTTTAATTACCAAAATACCCAATACTGTTTTTTATTATACGTTCTTGGTGACCATGAGAAATGGTCAAAAGCACATCTAACTATCAATTTTCTCATATTTTTTTTGGTTAAATTATCATTATTTATGTACAGAATATTATAAAACATACTTCAAAGCTGACCAAGACTCAAGTGTCAAAATTTAAAAGTTTCAAATTTTAACTTCAAAATTTATGGGCAAACAGAAGCTAAATGTATGTGGAAGACAATTTTATTTTACTTTTTTATGCCTTAAAAACATAAAACATCATTAATTTGATAGAAAAACACTAGATGATTCTTTTTATCTGTCCTAGCATTGATGGACAAAATTGCTTGATATCTATTACTGGTAAAAAATGACAGATATTCCGTGAAATTAATTAATTAAAAGTTGGCTCGTACGATCCTAAAAAAATGAAATTCAAAATTTTCATCTTACTTTTTGGATATAATTGACATAAAAAAGTAGAAAATATCCATAATACCTCAATAACCCACGTGAATTGTCTTAAATGTCCCCATTCTGCCCAATATATGGACAGTAAGATGCAAATTTTGAATTGATGTCATGCAAAGCTAAAGCACGGTAGAAAGTACATACCCGATGTCTCCGCTAAATAAGGGTGGTTGTCTTGCACCACCAAACCTATGTTGCAATCGTGTGTCGATTTGCCCTGATGAACAAGGTCGTGTTAAAGACCTACCTAAGTGTAATGACCTTGAGGGTGATTTTCGAAAATTTGTACAAAAGACGTGTGAATAGTAACACGCGTAAACAGTAACTTTTTGTACAGAAAATGCCCCTTTCTTCCTATTTCAATATTTTTCATCATTTGTTTGAGTTCTTGAACTCCTTGAGATGATTTGAGAAGAGATTTTCAAGGCAAAGTGTTGGGTAAGTGATTTTTGACCTAAAACTTTCCCTTTTCATTAAGTTTTTGATTATTTTAACCCCTAAAGTTTAGTTTCAAACCCCCAAAATATTTGTTCCTTCCCTAATCCGAATTTAAGAAAAATGGTGATTTCTAACTCGTTTTGAGCTCTATTTTTATGGGTTTTTCAACCATGAGTTTTTTATTACAAGTAGAATATGATTGTTCAATAAATTTTCAGATTTGACCTTTTTCGGAAATAATCAATTTTTGGACCATTTTACCCCCGATTCCGACACCTATCAATATGGGTGTCATTGGACTCCTTGTGATATGTATGTTTTATTGTTGATAGTGGGTTGTCAGTCCGGGCATTGAATTCGAGAGTTGCTTGTTCGGTGGAGGTGTTCTAGTGCGGTTTCGGCAATTGAGGTAGGTTTGGCTATCCTTCTTTGAGATTGAGATGAGGTAATTAGTCATTCATATGTTATAGACTTTGGGATGAGGTCGTAGTATGAGTTGAGAATGTTATATATATTGTGATGCCCGTGTGGGGGCTTATTTATTAATGTATTGTCATGTGGGGGTTTATTTGTATTACATAACCCGTGTGGAGGCCTTATTTGTTATCTTATTTATTTTGAGAGCATGTGATTCGTGATTTGCCTAAGAGAGAGGCTTGAGTATATTATTTGACTTGTGATGCTCGCCTAAGAGGTTGAGTTGGGGGTTTTAAGAATGCTTGAGTATTGAAATATTGTTGAGAAAGGGATGAATATTCCTATTACTATTTATTGAGGGTGAATATCATGTGTAGGTTAAGTTTTGAGAACTTTGAACCTTCTACCACATGTGAGTTGAATATTACTTCCATGTCATATGTGTTTTGATGCATTCATCCTCATTCATCATAGAAGTTGAGAAATATGGAAATTCTTTTTGAGAAAGAAAATGAAACACCTTTAAACTTTTGTATCTTGAGTCCCTAACCGAGGTAGTATTACGGCAGGGTAGTGGATGCATTGTGATCCCTTGACCACGAGGAGGTGGCAAGGATAATGAGATATTGTGATTGAGGTATATGGTGTGCGAGACCCCCATAAGTCCTGCTTGGTAGCACAGCTCGGCAGGTGTATACGACAGGCTGTGCGACAGTCTTGATTCCACCGTACCACCACATCATTGCATCATCATATTGCATTGCATTGCATTGATATTTGTGTTGCTTGAATTATTTGATTAATTGCGATTATGAGCTGTTATTATGGGTTTACTTTACTCGTGCCACTATATATATAAACTGGCGGCACCGATGCCGAAGTGGGACTTTTCTGTATGCAGGTGGAAGCGTTTCTTAGTTTATTTCATAGGTTTGATTAATTTATTATACTCAGTCAGCTAAAACCTACCGAGTACATGTGAATTGTACTCACCCCTACTTCTGTATCCTTTTTTGATGCAGATACTAGTTGGGGTACCTCACGTGGCAGTTGATATTCTAGCGGATTGTGTATTCTCAGATTAGTGGTGAGGTCCCAGAATTCGGATCGTCACTAGTCTATCCTTATTTTTCAGTCTTTTGTATCATTCAGAGACTTATGTTGTATCTTCAGATTCGAACCTTGTATTAGATGCTCTTTATACTTATGACACCAGGTTTTGAGATAATTTTCTCTTTATTGTTTTTCTTTTTATTTAAATTGTGGCATCACTTTCCCCTTTGGGAGTCTTGTATGAGTTTTATTTTTAGGGTTACACATCAGATTGAGTTTTGAGATGTGTACCATTATGACCTCGATTTTTGGGTCATGACACTAAGATTGGGATATAAAACTTTATCGATAGGAGAATTATATCTAATTATAGATTGGAACACTATGTACCATTCTCAATCTTGAAATTTATTACTATACAAAACTGTGTGTTTTTTTCAATTACAGATTATGTTTGATATGTTGGAATGATGTTGTTTTATTCTCTCATGTTTGATTAGTCATCTGGCAAAACAAGTGGCATTCGCTCCTCTCCATGCCCCCACTACACACCCGGCACCCCATAGTATTTATCTAGATTATATAAAATATTTTTGCGATAATATTCTATGTTTACTAAACAAACACCATAAAGTAAAAGTAAAAAAAACGTATCCATTGAGATACTACATATTCTTTAACATTCTGATTTAAGCTCTATCAACACTCTCAAATAGCGTTAGTAGAATTGTACCAAATAGTTCAAGGATGTTCAAAAGGAGTATGAGGAAATTTTGTTGTGATTTTACAAAAGTTTGAATAATATCCTGCAGCAGGAAAGAAAAACCTTTAACTAGTAAAATGCTATGTTGCTCAAAATCTTCAAAAATGATGTTGCATTTGTGTCCGATTTATCCTCCAAAAATACACTACTTTTGGAGAATCTGACACACTTGATGACATCTTTTATTTTTTATGAGTTCGAGTAATGTTGATAAAACCGGAAAAGATAAGGTTACTAACTTGTTTCACAAACTAATAAGAAAAGGGTCAGAAAAGAAAAAATAACAAGAATGTTAATCAAATCATTTGTGCATTATGTGATTGAATATTTCTTATACACATGAGTTTTATACAAGGTATCGATCATATAAATCTATTTTCTTTGTGATTTTGCGGTTCACTTTTGAATCTAGGAAGGATATAATAATAGGTTGAGAATTCACATCTAATGATGTGATTCAAAATATTATTTCCTAATATCTCAATTGGTCAAATTCGAAATCAAGTGTCTCCTTTCGATGAATGATCAAGAGAACTACTTAAAGTAATAGATATTACTTGGAGTTTGAGACGAAAGAACTCTTTTGCTATCAAAATATCCAATATTTAGGAAAAAATCATTGATTACCCATTGTAAAGGCGATAAGAAGAAGAGCTAACAGCCTATCTATCTTATATACAAAAACATTTTCACATTAGCATACAGTTCTATTTTCAGCTAAAGAGCCTCTAGAATTCCATTCTTCATGTTCAGTCTCCTTGTTAACATCAGCAGGAGGCAAAAAACAGTCCATTGACAAACCACTTATGTTAAAATCAATTTCTTCGATCCTCCATGTTTCCTCAACTTTTGCTCTATAGTCTATGTTTTTTCCATATCTATAAATTGTTGCTGAAGTTCTCCCAATGTGTGCTATGTTGATACCTTCGACATACTTATAATCATTAAGTGTTGATTCCATGCTTGTTTCCCAAAAAATACTGTCATTGTCTTTCACTGACTTCAATCTTACTAGTTTTGTGTCCTCGAATTGGATGAGATGTCCTGAGCGTTGACTGAAGTAGCCCCATATGGTGTGATGAACAACTTCTGTGTTGGCCGTGCTTTGTGACTTCAGCATGTCTTTGCTAGTCTCAAGTTTTAGTATAAAGCAGCCTTCGTCCTTAATTTTCTTTTCTCCAATACAAACAGCATTCAGAAATAAATTGGCTGTTGATCTGGGGTCTAGTCCCTGTTGATCAAGAAGAGTTCATAAAAAAGACAACGAACGAATCTGAGCTTTATCAACATTGATAAGCTTTCTAGCTTGTGCAGGACACAGTACATGTATATTTATCCATGTAGTTGTTGGATGATTTTATAAAGAACGCAAAGGAAAGAGTGTGACTTGCAATTCTAAAACAAGATATATTTCATTACAGGTTATGCTTGTTGCTCATATACTCCAAAAATGCTTTCGGAGTATCGACATGGGAGCAGAGGCATTTTTGGAGGATCCTAGCAACATAGCTTACATGTAAATCTCCATGATAAGCATCAATGAATAACCTAGTAAAAATGGTTATTATCTATACAAGTTAAACTAATTATACTGTCAATACATATAACTTTAATCCTAAAAATCATATCACTCGGGCCTGGAAAACCATGGAAGATAAAGGGAGTACCTGAAAGAACCTCCTGAGTGGTCTTGGAGGACCTTTTGAAGCATTAGAATTGGTGGAAGAGTGACTCCAGGCTACCGTACCATTACTACCAGCACTGACCTTGCAATCGGATACGACAAATTCTAGGAACCACAGATCAGGGTTCTTTTGCCAAAGAACGAATCCTCCGTCCTCACATGTACGTTTGGAGTTAATTTGGTTACCACTTTGCTGAATGTCTGACATTGCCATCTGCAATTGCCCCACCGCGTACATGCTATTGATTGAATTTAACGCAGCCTGCCCTCCGCTAGCTGCTAGATATTGCTGTACTATGTATTTTGCAGAAGAAGCCTTCTGATGACCACAATATTAGAAGGGTTTCAGCATGTTTTTTGTTTGAGAAATTTCAGCAAAATCTATCAGTTAAGTTATTGTGACATTTGGTACATCATTTATCTTCTGTTTTTCATTGTAAATTTTCATAATACAATAAGTAAATAAAAATGTGCTCTCTCTAACAGCTTAAACTTTTAGATGAGATGGTCACACATATCAACATGTTATTAGAGTAGACATAGGTCCTAGGATTGAGTCCTGCCACATGTTACCAAAAATAATTTTCACATGTTTGGCCCATGAAAAAGAATCAAGCACACACATGAGGGTACCGGAATGTTGAGAACATAATTAAGTAAAGTGTGCTCTCTCTAATAGCCTAAGCTTTTAGATGAGATCATCACACACTTCAAACGGCAGCAAACAAGGAATCTCATTTACATTTTAGTAGCTAAAAAGATGATACCTAGGATGAACCTTAGGCACCAGTGTACAGTAAAATTAATACTTATTAGCAGTGGAAAAGCCACATGTAGTTATTTTTACGTACATATACTATATATTGACTCCCCTTGATCTCTTCGTGAATTTATTCTTTATATTTTGACATCCCTTAATCCCTTAAAGAAAATACAGTCTCCGACACTACTAATTAGCAACAAAGAATTTGAAAATGGACATTGTTTTAACTCTCTCAAGATTAACACAAGGCATGAAACACTTCAATAATTTAAAAGAATAGAATTAGTAGATTTTGCAATATTATTACAGTATGATGAGTTTCACAGGGATAACAAACAGTGAACCAGGAAGTCCAACAATGGGATTTCGAAAAAGAATATCACACATGCAATCTGAAATCATGACCTGAAGCAATCTTTGGACCATATTTGCCACTACAATAGAATCTTCGCTTCTCTTCAGAGAATTGAACAATTCACATATGTCAAAAAAATAAGTAACTTTATCCTATTTGCACAACATAATTTTCCGGCAAAAGAGATTCAATTGAACCCCTTGCCTTCATGTAGTCGTGCCCTTACCCACCAAAGCAGGTGCTACATTTGGAATGTAGCCAAAAATATAGAGAATTCATAAAACTGACCCTATTAATTTCATAAAAAATGATGCAGAGGTAATTGATTGATTGATATAAAAATACTAACATTCTCATTCACGATTGGAATTCAAGAATATTCAAACTTTGTCAAATTCCGTTTCCCATTTAAGAAAATATTATTTTGTCCAATTCAAATATCCCAAAAGGAGAGCTTTGGAAGAACAATAAAATTGTCTCAGTGTAACCTATAGGTCAACAACAACATATCCAATATAATCCAAAAGTAGGGTCTAGGGAGGTTAGAGACATAAAGTGTAGCAGACCTTACCCTTATCTCTACACTCATATCTCGTAAAAACAGAGAAGTTGTTTCAAATAGATTTTTAGCTTAAAATAAAACATTTTCAAGCAGTTTGTAAAAAGGAATATAGAAATGAGAGCAGTAACATAAAAGAAAAGAACAGAATTGACAACAAAATAATTATGTGCCCTATAAGTCACAGGTTCAAAAAATGAAATCAATATTATTTGCATCGGGGTAGAGTAAGCTGCCTAGATCACACCCCTTTCCTCAAAACTTACATGAACGCCTTTTTGACGGACGCTTTTTTAATTATTATTATTTTTATCACAAATACAGGAATGAGAGATGTATAGAGCAACTCACAATGCAACCATCTGTAACAGGCAAGTTAACAGCATGATCCAATTGAACCTGAAAAGGTATAAGAGCAGATCCAACAATTTTCAATAAGAACATAAATTGATCATTATTTCCAGAAGAAACCGCCTTGGATCGAGCAGGCAATTTATCAGCTCGCATTAGATTTAACATATTCCTCCACTTGATTGCTGCACTGCTACTACCCGTTTTGCTAAACATTTCTTCTGGAAGAGGAACCTCCAAAACTGTATCCAATCCATCTTCTTTGTCCAAATTTGGACTCAATTTTCTCATGGTGTAAAAAGTGCAACACTATATTATAACACTTTTTTTTGTTATAATTCAATTTTTTTATTGGAAACGAAAAAAAAGTATACAGGATAAAGAGGAAATTGTTGGAAAGATGCAATAAGGAAATGGGTTTCCTTTTTTTCTCCTTTGAAAGAGGATTGAATGGAGCAGATGATTTTGAGAGAAATTTGGGGAGAAATGATATTTCTCTGCCTCCTTTTTTTCCCAAAGATGTGTTTCTTTGGTAGTTGGTATTGTGTGGGCATGATTTTGGCGGGAATAGTATTCTTATTTTTTTAAAAAAAAAATTAATATGTTATGAAATAATGAAAAAATAAAAAGAAACCGGCATGGGTTGTGGTGCAATGATGAGACTTTTTCAACCTTAATCAGAGGTCTCGGGTTCGAGTCTTGGATATGGAAAAAAATTATTGGGAGTGTCACCCCCGAATAGGCAGTGCACGATTCGGATTTAGTCGGGGTTCCGGACATTCGGGTGGGAAACGAAAAAAAAGAGAGGGAGAGAGAGAAAATTTCTTAATATGTTTATATGAGTCAGTTCACATAATTCAACTATCAACTTAGGATGTGTTCAGTATGGAGTAAAACATAAGTAACATTTTTTTAGATTATATTTAAAAATTTTGGAAAATATTTTGTTTAAGAAAACAAGTTTCTTAACGATGAGGAAAATCACTTTTCTAATGAAAGTAGGGAATCAAGTTCCGCATATGGCATTTTAAAACACATCTCATGCATCTTCACCCTCACGGCTCATCTCCTTAGCCCTCATACTCTCACCCGTATCAATCTTTCATGATATTTATTTAAATTATATACAAGTGTTTTTAGAATAATAATTTTTATTTACGTAAAGTAAAAAATTGCTTAGTTTCCTAAATTATATATTTTTCAAAACATGTTTCTTATTGCCGAACACACCCTTATTCTCGGTAATATAAATTATACAGTCATTTTCAGAGGACCAAATTTATGGTACTGGGCAGCAAGGAATTCTTCAATGCACGGCTGGATACATAGTATGATTTTTTCAACGTAATTTTTTTTTCAGATGGCTAATTGACAACCTTTTATATATCTAAAATAAAAATGAAGCAAGAAAATATAGTGATATAAATTAATATTGGAGCTTGCTGGCAATAGCTGACAAATTTTCCATTTTTTCCATTTGATATTACGGGAAAATCTAATGTCATTATATGTGTTTGGTATGATAAAAGTTATTTCCTGTAGAAAATATTTTTCTATGCTTTGTTATTGTTAGTGATTGGAAAGTGTTTCTCGAAAGAAGACATTGAAAATTTATGATAATTTTAGTAAATTGGAGATTGTGCTAATAAAAAATTTGAATCCTAAAAAATATTTAAATAATAATATCTAAATTTTAGTTGAAGCGAGTAATATAAAGTTAAAGTAATGATTTCTTTCTTAGTTCAATCGAAAATGCCTTTCAGAAACATGTCTTCCTCATAAGAAGTAGGACAAAATATCTTTGAACTAAACACGAAAAATCTACGCTTTTATTTTGTCCTTGAGTTCGAACTCAATGAAAGACTCCTTGAGTAGTTGAGTTCATGGTTTCACAGCAGAGAACTCAAGGATTCGGTCCTTGAGTCCTAATTCCGAGTTTCACTTGTTAAAGTTTCAAATTCCAATATTATATGTTGAACTTTTTTCATATTTCAATTTGAGATATTTTTATTCAGAATTTATCTCCGTCTGAAACTAGACATCTCACCTAATTTTCCCTAGAATGTCATGGTAGTTGAATCCAACTTATCATGAAAGAACAAAAGATAAATACAAGAGAAAGAAAATCTTTGATGTCACATTCAAGAAACAATACATAAAAAATATTTTGAGACCATTTCCTCTTCATCTAGTATGATCTCAAGGGAATTTCTATGTAGCTTTCACATCTGAATCACATTACCTCACTCAAATTCAGTCAGTCACAAAACTCATGATATAAGGGGAAAAATAGTTTTATTAAAGAAGTCTACACCGTCCGAGTAACAATTATTTTTGATTACTCTATTTTATCTGTGATGCCTTCGTTATTTATTTTCCTATAGCGCTTTGAATTTCTTAACCTTATCTGACCCCCTTTTATGCCTTTTTTGAGCCGAGGGTCTCTCGGAAACAGCCGTCCTACCTTGATAGGAGTAAGGTCTGCGTACACTCTACCCTCCCCAGACCCCACGTTGTGGGATTTCACTGGGTTGTTGTTATTGTTGTTGTTGTTGTATCAAGTTACCCAAAAGATTTCTACATAAAAGTTTCCTTAAAAATCGAGATTTGAATTCATGAAAATAAAATATGTTGCCTCCGACAATAGGTCAAGATGACTTGATGGTGTAAAATTGTTTACGCGATGTGTATTAGTTATTACTTAAATAAATTCCTTGATAAAACTTAGCCTACTGTCAGCTGACCAAAGCCGGCCATTTCTCCTCAATTTTCTTATATAAAACAACATCAAGTTCTTGAACTCCAAACTCCTGGGGTATAGCTAATCGGTACTGAACATTCCGCCTGTAATATTTGTATAGGCGCCGATAGCAATAACATATTTTGGTTCACGCATTTACTAGCAATTTCTTCAATAATTTCTACTATTTTGTTGTAGTTATTGTCAATTTTTGTCTTCTTTTTTTTTTCATTGCCTTTTTTTTCTTGAGTCGAGGGTTTATTGAAAACAGTCTCTCTACCCTTCTCAGATGTCACTCGTGGAATTACATTGAGTACGTTGTTGTGCATCATCACTTAGATATGACAAGGAGATTTAAACTCCAGCTCTCTATGCCTTCTTTTCGCTTTTGTCGATCCAAAAAAGCTTCTTTTTTGCCTAAAAGTCCAATGCCAATTTCACTATACAAATTTTCCCATGCCAATGTTCTTGATAATTCCCCTGTTCCAGTACCTCCTTCAACCCCACATCACCCTTACATATTCAGAAAAGCTCACAACTTGGCACATAAAACGTACAATTCGCCGAGTTCTGAATATTCTGATCGTGACAATAACAACATGAGAAGGGGAGAAAGTAAAAAAAGTAGGTTGAATATGAGTTTTTCCTCTGTTGATAGTTGCTGGTTCAGTTTCAGTAGTGAATGTTGTGATGAGAAGCCTAATGATGAAACTGAAAGCTTTATTTCTTCTCCAAGTTTTGAATCTTCATTCGATGTGGATTGTTCGATAGACCCTTTAACCGGGAGAAGTAGGAAAAAGACTAATAACACGAAAGTAAGGAGGCTCAAACGTTACATTTCGAATAGTTTTAAAGATTCTATGATGCCATGTATGGCTGATGGGAAAGTGAATGAGAGTTTTGCTATAGTGAAAAAATCAGCAGATCCTTACGACGATTTCAAGAAATCGATGAAGGAAATGATAATGGAGAAAGAGATGTTTGAAGCAGAGGATTTGGAACAACTTTTGCTATGTTTTCTTAGTCTTAATTCAAGACACCATCATGCAATTATTGTGGAAGCTTTCACTGAGATTTGGGAAGAGTTGTTTGGTAAATCTTCAAAGTCTATGGATCTAAAACTTCCAACATTTTAATGAACAATTATACTTAGCATCATATTGGTTCAAGTTCAACTTCCAAAACCTACATAAGGAGCATCACATCACATGTTATTTTTTCATTTGTTTAATCATATTTTTCATATGCTCTTATAATCTGGTTATTGTGCTTTGCTTTGCTATGTCTTTTCATATTATCCGTTTTAATTTGTTTGTTTTACCTTGTTTTTTAGTCCATTTCAAAAAAAAATGTTTGTTCCCTTTTTTGACAGCTATTTAATTTTTACTTTTCAAATAATATATTTAAGATCACAAAATTAAAATATATTTTGATATATTGTACATTTTTTTTTAGTGCCCTCGTTCTATCATTTTAACAACCAAATGGAGAGGGACATAAAGCCTAACCTCCTTTTACATCTTAGAACAAGAGAGATCCTATCCTAATAAAAGTCTGATCCAATGATCTTTACAAAACAAAAATAATTATACTAATGCATTTAAACTACATTTGTTAATGCATATAAAGAAAAGTATTCAAGGTGGATCGAATTGCCAGGTATTAATCTTTTTGGCTCTTCTTTGGAAGGTGGGAAAATTCAATTTATTCATCCTAAGAACCCCATTAGCCACTTCTGGCAAATCAACTTCTTGCAAAAAAATCTTCAGGGCTTGAATTTAAGTGACATATTTTGCTAAAGCATCTGCCACTTCATTCCCCTCTCTATAACAGTGTTTAACTGTTATATTTCTGTGGCTAATTAAGAGTTTTATTTCATCAATGATACTTATAATCCTCCAAGGAGGCTTACAAATTCCATTGATCATTTGAACCACTGTCAAGGAATCCAACTCAACTTCTAGAGCCTCAAACTATTGATTAGAGCACCATGAAATACCAATTAAAGCCGCTTGAGCTTCACTATAATTATTCGTGCAGAATTGAGTAGGATATGAGAAGGCCATAATCATGTTTCCAATTTTGTTTCTAACAATACCTTCAGCTCGGGCCTTAAATCACCGCTTTAAAGTTCTCAGCCATAAGACAAACTCTGCTCCAGTTTCATTTGTAGTCATATCTTTAGTTTAAGATCATACATTCAAAAATCTTCTTTATTTTCTTAAATTTCATGTCAAAGAGTATAACTTAATTAAGCTTACAAGAATTATGCACAAAACTCAAAACTCTTGTATTATTGCTGGTCGGCTAGGCGATGTTTTGCCCTCCAAATTTTAGGGAAAGATATTAGTGTTTCCTTTTCTTCCTTGTTTTAACTGGTAAAAGTACTTGATTTTTTTGTCCAATTTTAGTCGCAATTTTGCCAAGAACCTTTCCATCACCTCTGAGCAGTCTATTATTGAGACATTAATGATGTGAATACCAATTGAGTAGTGCATTTGGAGACTTGGCTAACAGTAATTTTATCTGAAGAAGATAGCAGAATATTGTCTTAAAATGTAGTATTAGGTTCTGCACAATAGAAAAATTAATATTTCATGTTATATTATTGGACACAATCCATCAGGAAGATACACAATAATCCATCATACAACAATATAGTGGACTGAGATATCTCCAGAAGATGAAAGTTGAGGCCTCAGATGTCTTCTTGTTGTATACTATCAGATTCCAAAGTTGGATCGGTATCCTCAAAATAGTTGAAATGACAGAGCATACCACCAGCTTCATCAGCAAAAGAAATTTTCCTCCTCTCCCTGTGGACTGAGTTCTTGGAATCAGTCGCACCATTTTGACTCAATTTCTACATCACAGAAAAATAAATTTGACTTAATAACAAGTCATGACGTTCATATTTTAACGTTAGAAAAGTTTGAAGAGCAACTATGAATTATACAGAAAATGGAAGGTATCAACCATGATTTTACAGAATCTCGTGCAGTCCCTAGTCATCATGGACAACCACTTTTGTGTTGTCTCTTCGACTTTCGTTGCACCTTTTATGGCATTCTTTACCTGTCAAACATAAGATACTAGCACTTGAGAACAATACAATTACATGCAAAGTAGTTCATCTAAGCATGTAATCATTTCACATGAAAATGAAACTGCACATCCTCTTTTTATTCTTGGGCCTTTTCCCTGTTTGTCAAATGTCATTTCATGTTAATGACCATTCCTCATAAAACCAAAATAAGGATCAAATTGATATATTTTCAATTGTTAGATGAGGTCTTGGAAAATCGAAACATCACTAGTACTTAAAATTTTAAGAAAACATCACTTGCTATATCAGACATAACATGTTAGCAGTGATCTTTTCTTTGGTTGTTAAACTCAAGAATTGTCACCTCCAATATACCAGTATATCTAGAATAACATACCTCATCAGCATCATTCTTCAAAGAACTTGTTCGATATGCTTCAAAGAGTAATTTGTCTTCTACCATATCCTTCATGGACTTCAATTCATTCATAAGCTTCAATGCTAGAGATTCAATATCATGCATCTGCCGCTGTGAAAATGCTATAGCACTTTCTGAACAACGTTTAATTGAGGTCCCAGTGCTAAACTGAGGTAAAGAACGAGATAGACGAGGACCTTCTAGATTGCCCTTCAGAGGGCTACTTCGTTTTCCTAGATTGCCTTTTGGAGGGGAACTTCGTTTTCCAATCTTCAATCTCCTAGCGATCTGCTTGGGGCCTATAAAAACTTTAGCCTGATTAGGCCGAGGAGATCCTTCAGAATCTTTAGTTGTGCTAGCATCAGCTAAGCATGATCTTTCAGAATCCTCATGTCCCTCAAAATTGAACTTTTCTTTACATTCTGAAAGAGTATGGCCAAGAAAAAACAAGTCAGCTAGATTTCCGAGATAGTTCAGAACATTTAGGAAGACAAATATATTAACTTATTAAAGCAATTCAAAAGGACAACAACATGAAGAGTCTCATACTATTGAATAATTGGAGTGCAAGTCCAGATTAGCATCTTTGGTGGATAACTGAGTTAGAAAGGATATTAATCCCTTTCAAGGTAGAAGTATGATGTTAAGAGTTTATTCCACAGATAAATTTGAGTTAGAAAGGAAATTAGTAGTACCTATCAAAATTGGAAGTATGATTTCAAGATTTTATAGTTTATTTGACAAGATAGTTCACTTCGGCTGGTAAATAAAAAACTAGCTTACTGGTTTCTTCATTTTGCAGGATACATAGCTAAAATCAGTTTAAATTTTTTATGTAATGCTAGAATAGAAAAAAGGAATGGTAAAACATAAGTCTGACAACACATAGCTGTTTTTCTGCTTTCAAAAAAATCTATAATAAACTGTTATCTTCATTTACCAGCACATAAAAGCTGAATGACAATTGACTTGCACAGTATACTGATTTGTCTGATTTACTGTAAATCAAAAACAGAGGAACGGAACTCCATCGGTGTCTCAAGTTTCTGGTAATCAGTTCCTGGGTTCAACCAAAGAAGCAACCACCAGAATGCTTAAAACCATACAAGTAAAATGAACTTTGAATAAACTTGAAGCACTGGTGAGTTGTTTCTCTGGTGATAGGTTTGTCCTAAAAGAAATTTGAAGCAACATATAAACGGTGATTGTATTTGCAAAGCACATACCGTATATGTCACTCAATTATATGGGAAGTGGAAAAAACACAGAATTAATCCAACATATGATTGGAAACCCTATTTTCATCTGTGACTTACTGTAGTTCTCAAGGTCACCAATTAAGTCTATGGAGTTCATTGCCAAACAAAGTCGCTCTTGAGAAGATGGAGAAATAGCCTGCATAAGAATATATTGTTTAAGACACTTCAAGAAATACAAAGAAAACAATTTATCTTCAGCAAACACCCCTAACCTTTCGTGTCGAAAGAAGTCTCTCAGGAGGCGGTGACAGCTCTGGTGCTGAGATCTGATCTACAACATCCAGAGGTGGACTGTTTAACGTCATATTTTCTTCTTCAGAAATACTTGAAGATTTCAGAGGCTGAGTTTCATCATCCAAGCAATTTCCTGAAATCAAACTAGTTGCTTCATCAGCAAAGCAACAATCTGTTCGCTGCTCCTTGTCATTAATTTTGTCCAGGGATGGCAAACAATTGTCACTGCCTGAGCAAGTTTGCAAATTCCACGATGAGATACAATTGTCAATAGGGCCATCGACTGAGCTAATCTTCTGATTTGAGAGCAAAACTTCCGTATCTCCATCTCCAAACATGCACACATCATCTGCACAATGAAGACTGGCGCTGGTGGTGCTATTAGGTGCCGTTGACTCAGGAACATGAAACACAACATTATTATTAATCTGATCAGAACTCTTGACCATATCAGAACAATTCCTCAGGCAGTCATACATGTCTAAACTCTGATCATTTGCTGCTGCTACTATCTCTGTAGATTTTGCTGGAGCAAACAACTTTTTTTGACTGTTCTCTCCATTACATCCGTCCTCCTGATTATTTACCTCTGCAAGCACTTCACTAGCTGAGGAAACATATTCAGATTCCACATGTTCCAAGTATTCACTGGAAATCTGGTTAAGAGTACAAAGCTGCTGTTCTTCGGCAAACAAAACTGGTTTGTTTTCCTCGGAGTCAACTACAGTTGGAAATTCACTGCATGTAATTGTGTCAGGCTTCAGCTTGTTAACCATCTGGATATTAGAGGAGCAATTGAAAGAATCTGAGCTTTGATACACTGAGAACTCAGATTCAGAAGTCTCAGCTATGGGTTCTGCCACTTCAGGCAAAACACTTCTGAGCTGTTGAGAAATTTCGGGCTCAAAAACCACTTCAATTTTAATTGATACATGCTCTTTCGTAGATGCAAAGAGATTCCTGTTGGTGCACCTTCTTTTACCATTTGTTTTTTTGGAAATCCCCGATTTCAAATAACTAAGGGGTACTTTTAGATCATCGTCTTCCTCTGGAAGATAACTTCCGTTGGGCTGCTTTGGACAAGTAGAAGTAGGACTTGGAGTAGCAAGTTTCCTTTTCTTGGATTTGCATCTATCCTTCAGTTGTTTCAGTGTTATTTCTCCAAAATCATAATCATCTGACTTGTCATCTGACTGAATATTCACTTCATCATTACCACAGCAACCAAATATGTCATCTTCAGGTTCTATTGCCTGTAATGTTCTGTCTACCACCTGCAGACATTCGCTTTCACACTTAATATTTTCAGTATCATAGATGTCTTTTAACTTCTTGAACATTAAAGCTGGCTTTCCATGACAATCTACATTAGGGTCTTTTACTGTCAAACCTCTCCTCCTAACCTGGATAAAGTGCAAGTTGTTGCAACTCCTTCGCTCCATTGTCTAACAGGGTTGACTCAAGTTCATGAACTGTTGGTGGAACTGCAAATGCCTATAGAAGGGATAAAATAAAGCACTAGTCTTACTATAACTCCAAGATGCCACACCAGTCTTCCATATACTGCTGAAGGAAAAAAACCTTAAGGCACAAGTAGAGTAGCAAGAAAGCAAAGAAGTAATCAATTAACATTTCCACTTAATTGGTGTTACAGCTGACAATCTTATTAGGGAACCTCCAATGGGTCCAAATCCTATTTTGGGATGTCTTAAAAGTCAAACACTTCAAAATTATCTCTATTTGCTGTTCTTCAGAGCAGGAAAAAATAGAAAGCAAAAAGAAGTATGTTGGAATACATGGAGAAAAATGAACACAATTACACAAACCAATACAATGACAAAGAGTACAACAAACGATAGAACTGTAGTAAGGAACAACTGTATGCATTCCACAAAGTTTTTAGATCAGACGTTGACCTACTCCCAGAATTAAAAGGGAAATGCTACTCTTACCAAAAGCTTTCACCAATTTTATCAGACTTTCTGGCTAGTAGTGTGTCTAATAAGATGAGGTACAAAATTAATAAATCTAAGTTTTTACATAAAGAAAGATTTTCTTAGCTCAACATTTCAATTTGCTTGGAGCTGAATTGGGAATACAAAAAAAGAAAGCAAAATTTCACAGCCAGTAAATTACAGAAAAACATAACTAACAGACCATGGAAAAGCAAATGGCATTCTAATAAAACCAAAGTAGGAGCAGGAAGTGATATAAGAAACCACGGGGGGATTTGGAACTTAGGCAATGCCAATTACTAATCAAAATATTAGAGCATGCAGTAATATGCTAACATACAAAGTATATGAAACAAGTTTCTATCTAACAACCTTATGTTTTGTCTTGACAAGATTGAGAGATGATTGCTATGGCTTACCTCAAGCAAGTTAATAAACACTTTTTCTACCTATAAAACATGTAATTATGGAAACTTGAACTCATTTCAACAAAACAAGATCTGAATCAGAGCACTCGGATATCAATAACCCTATAAACTAAGCTAGAATTATCACAAATGAATCACTTAAAAGCAGATTCTATACAACAAGTGAATTAATTAAGTCATATCTTTTTCAAATAAAAACAAATGGATTTATATAAAAACAATGCATTTGACATATAATGCCAAATCGCAACACAGTTTTTCCAATCAATAAATTGGATCTATCCATGCGTATACCCTTGAGAAACAACAAGTTGACAACTACAACTCAAAGATCCAAATATAGGTACAATCTTCAGCAATGGCAGGAGTAGTAAATCGAAATGGGGGCCTAAAAATCCCTAAAACCCTAAAATTTTCAATAAATCTGTTTTCTTTAAATTGTACTACTACCTCAGTCCCAATTTAGGTAGAACACTTGTTTTTTAGACCGTATCAAAACAAATGTCAACTTTGTATAATTGAAATCAATTTAAATTTTCAATCTTAACCCTAAAGAAAGGATTTATAGCTATGTAAAAAGGTGTTTTAGACCATAAATTTCAAAGGGGGACACATAAATTGCGACGGAGCGAATAATGAACAAAGAATACAGTAAAAGAAACACAAATCAACATCTCCAGCTGTTTCCTCTTAAATTGTACCAATAAACAACGAATGCAGTAACAGAAAGACAAATTCAACAACTACAAAAAATAGATCTGGGATTTAAAAAGATAGCAAATTGAGCTCACCTGATTCAGAATCGTTTTGGTGTCGCCTGTAGATTTAGATTCAAGAGTAAAAGGAGAAAGATCAGAGGAAAAATGGAGGGTAAAATTTTCCCGGGAAATTAGTGACTTATATGGATATTGGTGAGATGTGAAATGGCGCCAACAATATTGGCGGGAACTAGGGCATTGTGTTCTTTACATTGGGCTTAAGATGCCGCTGACCGGGTCCTATCTTTTTTTTTTGGTTGGTATAATGGCATTTTTGGTCCCCAAGTTATGGGTAAGTTTGGTTTTTGGTTCTTTTGATACATGATTCACCATATTGAATCTTTGAATTAATTAAAATGTATATTTTTGGTCCTTCTCTATACAAAATATGTTATATTTGATTATTTATAGATATTATCAAATATGATGTAACACAAAAAAATTAATATAATACATGAATAATTAAGCAATAGAACAGTTAATACAACAATAATATTCATGATAGATTTTGTAAGTATTCATAGGCAAATGGAGGGCATCGATATCGTTTTCGCATACCAGTATTCATAGGGAAATGGATCGCATTGATATCCTTTTCACTGGTGTGCGAACTTCGCTTATAAATGTACTCCCTTCATTCATTTTGGGCATGTATATAAACATGTCTTTTAACTTGGGCTCAGCTATCATTTGTGTTATTTAATTTTGGATGTGTACAAGTAAACACTTAAACTTATAAAGTTGAACAAGTAGACACGCACATTATACATGACATAATACACGTAGGATGTCATGTAGGACAATAAATTGTCACGTAAGACCCTACATAGGACGTATGTGTCTACTTGTTCAATTTTACAAGTTTAAGTGCTTACTTGTGCACATCTAAAATTAAGAACACAAATGCTAGCTGAGCTAAACTTAAAAGGCATGTTTATGTATTATACCTTGATTTTTACTTGTCTAGTTTAGATTTTGTATGTCCTTTAAGAAATAAATGTTGACACGAGTATTTTATTAGAACATTTATATTAATTACCGTTAATTTGGTTTTAGATTTTAAGAAATGAATTTGGGAATAAGTAAGTAGTATTATATATATATATATATAGTTTATTATTTCTTTAGATATGCTCAAAGTGACAGACAAAAATTATAATATATTTTTTATATACTTGACAAGTAAAAATGAATAAATAAAGTAATTTCTTGATCACAAACAACACAAATTACATGATTATACTTCAAAATCAATATAATAGTGTCATTCCTCCTCTCTCAATATAGGATCTCGTGTATAAAGAAATATAACAAAAGCAGCAAAACTTTGTGAGGAAGGAATAAAATGGAAAACAGGAGATGGTAAAAAAATAAACTTTTGGCATGATAGTTGAGTTAATCAACGCAAACACAAAGCCAAGGAGAAAGACTGCCATCTCAGGCATACCATTGACAGAGTAAGGAAAGGACAGGCCTTTTCAATTGAATCTCCCACTTGATTTCGGACAGTCAAATAGAAAGAACATGATTTATGACCCTTTAATGAAACACGAACAAAACTTCTATAACTAGCTTAATGAATGATGGTAGAATCAACACCAATCATATCTCTTTCGAACTCCCTCTGAAAATTACTAATCAGATCCACAACACATATATAAAACAAAACAACCTAGGAGAAGATAGCTATAACTGGAGCACTTCGGGACATAATACTTTCTCGATAAAAGCCGCTTATAAACTAGTGTCAAAAAACAATAATAATTAGATGAGGGAAAAAAAACTAACAAGGCTTCAAAAAACAAACACCTTAAACAAGCTTAAATACTTTCTATGGCTAGTTTGAATAAACAAAATTCCTATATAGCCCATATGGTTCATAAGAGGAACATATGTCCCAATGATACTTGTTGCATATGTGGAAAAGAAAAATAAGATATCGAACACTTATTCTTTAGATGTACACACTTGAAAAAATTGTGGGAACAAACGAATAGAAATCATAACTACATACCTCATACTAATGACCCCAAAACAATCTCTACTTGGATAAAAAATAACTTAAATCGAAAGAAGTATGAGATGGGTACGTAACTTGGGCTGATCCAATCCCCTTTCTTCTATGGCAAATTTGGGTTAACAGGAACAATATTATCTTAAGAGGTAATAGTAAACTCCCGCAGATCAGTGTAGTCTATAACAGAGCCTTAGAATACAAGCTTATGACAAGCAAAAAAAGGATGCAAACTAGATATTTTTGAAAGCTTGATGATGTACCCCATTCTCCCCGCTTTTATTATCACTGTATTTGATAGAGACAAGATGGGCACTTAGACTAGTCTCCTTTTATAATGACCGTATGTTTATTAAATGAATTTTTTATTACCCCAAAAAATAAATCATGAAATTTTTTATTTATTTTTCTTTCTTATAGCAACTGTAAAATATTACCACAATCATCGAGGAACAACACAAATAAAAAGCACCTATTTTCGGGCACAAAATTTAGGCCTCCTGAAGGGCAGCCCGGTGCATTAAGGCTTCCGTTATGCGTAGGGTCCGGGGAAGGGCCTGACCACAAAGGTCTATTGTACGCAGCCTTACCTTACATTTCTGCCAGAGGCTGTTTCCAAGGCTTGAACCCGTGACCTCCTGGTCACATAGAAACAACTTTATAGAAAATCAAATCATTTTTATAAAATAGAATAATAGAAAAAAATGTTATGCATAGTTTGAAAATTATACGGTTGAAATAGAGTAATGCCATCAAGGTGTTATGTGATGAAAGAATGTCTATCAAAATGAAAAATATTTTTTACAAAATATATATGAAACTAACAATGTTATATGGTTATGAATGTTAGATTGCTGAAAAAAACACATGCATAATATGAGAGTTGCAAAGGCTAAGGTGAATGCCTAGATATATTAGATAAGATAACAAATGTTCATATCCGCTAAAAGGCGTAAACAATACGAATTTAAATAAAATGAGACAAGGTCATTTGAGACAGCTTGATTATATTCGACATTTATCTATGATGAATCAATCCGTACAAGGACAGATCTAAGGAGTCACAAGGGGGGGCACTCAAACTTCTCAATAGAGATTGACTGGAGGTTGATTCAGTGATTTATGAGAATCAAAATTTATCTCATGGTTATTATTATTACAATATGTATTAACTTATATTTTATTTAATATTATGCCGATATGAATTGAACGTAATGGAAAAGGGAAAAATTCATGTGGTTGACAGGGGCGTATGCAGGGGGGGTCACCGGGTTTACGTGAACCCATGCTCCCCTCCCGAGATCATATATAGTAGTATTATATTTTTAAGAAAATCTTGAAATATAGATGTATGAACTCATCTAACTTGTTTTAATTTTCTTTATAAAATTAGGTAACACCTCTCTAAGTGGTTATTAATAGCTTTTTTGGTATCTGAATATATAAGAATTAATTTTGAACTTATAATTTTAAAATTTTAACAATTTTCAGTGATAAATGTATCTATCATTTCGAAATTCTGAATACGCCTGAAGGTTGATTCCAACATATTTATTTTTGTTGTTGTTTGTATTTTACTTTTTTGCCCTTTTGGGGCATGCTTGTCTTATCCATTGAATTGAACAAATTAGAATGCCGGCCCGAAATGCTAGTGCCATCGTAAATTCCTAATTCCTAAACCTCAAATCTCCCCTTCTTATCCCGCTCGCAAGGGAATCGAAAAAAAGAATAAACTCATTTTTCACTCGGCAATCATGAAGGGTTCATTCAAAGCACGATATGAGCCCGACAAAGCCGCCGCCGCCGCTACTGTCGCCTTCAACGCCGGCGACCTTAAGCTCCGAGCTTCGATGACCGATGCTACTATTGTCAAAGGTCCCAGCTTAAACGGCTTAGCTCTCGCCGTTGAGAAGCCTGGATTGTTCATCATCGACTACAACGTCCCCAAGAAGGTCTGGAATTCGATTTTGCATATGTCAGTTTTACTAATCACCGTCGCTCAGTGAAAAATGTCATAGTTAATTGATTGATTGTGTTGTAAAATTCGCTTTAGCTCGAAATGTTTACTATTGAAAGTTTTGTTGTTTCTGGACATTCGGTTTCTATTTCAGTGAAAAATACTCTAGTTAAATTGAATAGAGTATATACAATTGATTTACATAGCCGATCCTAACTAGTTTGGAATTGAGATGTAGTTGGTTAATTGAATAATTGACTGAGTTGTGTTTTAGAAATTAGAGTTCGTTCTAGCTCCAAATGTGTAATATTGAAAGTTTTTGATGTTTCTGGACATTCAGTTTCAACTTATATTGAAAGTAGTCTAGTTAAAAATTGAATAGAGTATATATAAAATTGATTTACATAACAGGTCCCAACTAGTTTGGAATTGCGATGTAGTTGGTTAATTGAATGAATTGTGTTTTAGAATTTGCTTTAGCCCTTAATGTTCAGTTGTTCACTATTGAAAGTTTTATAGCTTTTGGACATTCGGTTTCAATTTAGTGCTGTCAGTGAAAAATTCTCTAGTTAAATAGAACGGGATTGAGACTTAGTTGATTGATAGATTGTGTTTTTAGATTGGCAATAACAACAACAACATGCCTAGTGAAATCTCACAAAGTGGGGTCTGGGGATGGTAGAGTGTACGCAAACCTTACCGATACCTTGTGGAGGTAGAGAGGTTGTTTTCGAATGTGTTTAGATTGGCATTAGCTCTTAATTATTGAAGTGTTGTGGTTTCAGGACATTAGGTTTCAGTTTATGAACTCAATCAAGGTTCTGGAGAAGCCATTGAATTTGAATTACATTCATTGTCATGGAGACAATCAAACAATATTGAATGGAACTTTGGTGGTTGATTCTGCCAACAAGGTGTCGGCTAATCACGTGATGGGCTCGGGAAATTGTAAATTAAAGTACACATATGTCCATGGAGGAATCACTACTTTCGAGCCCACATATGATACGGCAAAGAATGCATGGGACTTCATGGTATCACATAAAGTTTATGGGGACGATGTGTTTAGGGCTACCTATCAGACGACAAGCAGGAATTTGGGGCTCGAATGGTCCAGGAGTTCAAAGTTAAATGGATCATTTAAGGTATAACTTTCAAGCTTTCCATCCACATTTTCGTTGCCAATTTCCGTTGCAATTGAATTACAAAGCTAAACTATTCTATAGTTGTCTCTGAAATTTCAATTGGCTTGCTTATGTTTTTTGGGGCTTATTTCTGTTAGCTCTATCTTTTTGAATATTTGTGAATTTGATGGTTCACTAGCTTGTTGATCTCATTTGCCAACAAAAGTCATCCTTGGTGAAACTGCTTTTAAAAGATACTTGTTACTTAGCAGAAAGTTGTCTTCTGGTGAACATTAAAGATTGTGTTGGAGGTGTGCATTCTACTCCACTTGTATTTGCACTGGTCATGTGCCAAAATTCTTCCTAAACGCCGGTTGGCCGTGTCATTGCAGACCTTTTATAACCCACAAAATATGGGATAATCTGTAACTATATGACCATTTTTAACAACATTTAAGTGGTCGGAATGTAAATACCTTGGGGTTTATTGAGGGTTAATGACGAAGGGATCGTAGTGTACTTGTATAAAGTCTCTGTGAGGTTTATTGGTTTTGCTTGTTTCTTATCATTTCTGCTCAGTTATTAAACACACGTGTTGATATTATTTTGAATTGTTCATTATTGTGAGTCTGCAGGCTATGTCTAGTCTGAGAAGGGCCTATTCCTCACTGATGTCACAAGTTTAGCAATTGATCAATTTCTTGTTTGGATGAAGGCTGCATGTTGAAAAATTGAAAAAAATGGAAGTTCGTTTTATAGTTAATAATATAAATGTTCACATGTCATATTGATTCAGAGACACTTGTTCGACTTTTCAGATTTTGATGTGCATCAATAAGCGTCCACAAAAGGATCTTTACCCTGATAAGTGCAAGCGACCATTAAAAGTCATTCTGCATTGGTATTGGTTCCCTGATTGTTATTTGATAGGGTCACTGCATTGTTTGATATGATAGATCATGAAGTAGGACACATATCTGTGATTTTTTGCAGTTATGTCATAGCTTTTGTGGAAATCCAGCTTAGATCTATTATGCTGCCATAAATGTGTTTTCTATTAGATTGTTCTGAACAGATGAACCCGTTAAAAAATGGCCTTCAATTGTTAATAGTGAAAAAGAATATGCTCATTCATGTTCACCTATAAGTGATCGATATGCTATCACAATATGCAGAGAAGTGCAGAAATTATAATATTTATTATAGCCATGATATTTTATCAGCATCACTATTGTTATGCATTCTGTGTGAAAATCTTTGTTGAAGTATTTGATAGTTGAACCATAATGAAATTGCTTTTAAGCTTCTCGTTTTACCCGTGCCCCTCCTAATTGAATGTTCCCCGGTTTCTGATGACATTTGAAATGAACACAAATCATTTCTAGCTAGATTATATCCTTATGCTGTAAACCAAAAACATGCACTCATTTATATTAGATAATTCAGCATAAAAAAATGATCATCTGTTGTAGAATGAACTTCTTAAGTGGACAGTTTGTTACTTTCGTTTTTTTCTTTTTTTTTAAAAATTTGTTTGTGTCGTTTTTTCTTCTTTCCTTGTATCCTCCATGCCTTATTTTGTTCTGACAGAACAGTGACGAGATCAACCTAATGATAGCTCATTTCACGCTTGTCGTTTGCTTTTCCTTCTGTGAAATCGACTCAACGTGACCCCCCAGACGCCTGCATAGCGGGAGCTTCATGCACATGGCTGTCCTTTTTCCTTTTTTTTTAATATACAAACCAGTGCTTCTTGATCATGTGTTCTAGGTTTTGTGTATTGATAGATATTGAACTACATGAAGCATCTAAGAAATGCTTCATTTTTTGTTTTGATTCCCTGAGACCACTCTGACTCAAGGTTTTCTTCCTGTCTCCAGATTTGTGCATCTCTCTGTTTGCTTGAGGAACGCAAAATCCCGAAGTTAAGTGCTGAGACTTCGTGGGACTTTGAAATGTGATTCTGTTTCTTCTGCAATAGTTCGGATGTAACTACTTCTGGCTACCCTTCATAATTGGGTTTCATCTAATGTTTTCTAGCTCAATTTGTTGATTCACGAGTGAGCTGTTCGTTTTGCTTTGGTTAACTCCTTTACAATAATAGGTTTATGGTTACCAACATGAGTATTGATCCAAGGTTACTATTTTTTTCAATCTTCCGTTTTCAAGACACTTCCATGTTTTAATGCATCGACTTACCTGAATTAATGATTTTTGCTCAAAGCTTACCCCCTTTAACGCTCCATCAAATGATGGATCCGCTGTCTTCTTGCTAGCTTTATTTGACGATTTTGAATTTTGAGATACTTTGAGATTTTCAATTTAAATCCTGCTTTTTGTTGTCTCAATTACATTCACTTTTGTGTTTTATTCATTGAAGACTTGACAAATTTTTTCTACTTGCTTGGTACATTAGCATTAATCCTTTACCCGTTCATCGTCTGAGGATTCTTCAGTACCAACAACAGCTTCAAGTTTGTTCATTTGACCATCTTGGTAATTACAGGGTCGTACAATGAGATTTTCCTAGAGAAGATGCATTTGAGTTTTTGCTAGATGTTGGCATTTCATAATCTAGAGGTGTATGTTTTTTCTCCTAAGCAATGGTATTTTGCCCATTCCCTCCTAGTAATACGAGAAACTTTTGAAGGTTTCGACTACTTTATTTGGATTGACTTATTTTAAGTGTTTTTAAGTTAAAATAACTTTCAAATACTTTTAAATGTTTAGATAAATTTAAAAAATAAATATTTATTTTTAAACTAAAAAGATAAAAATAAGTCAACAACAATAAGCTATAACCCAAACATATTATTGATTATACAGGAAGGAGAAAAGAGAGGCTATAAATGTTTGTATTGGTTATTCGATTGTATCTATGACAGTGTTTCTTTGACTACTCGCAATTCACGTGGTTTTCATGTGAATCATTCCTGTCACGTAGTCATTGAGACAGATGGTCCAACATTTTTAGGGTGTGTTTTGGCATTTTGGAGAACTTTTTTTTTTGGGGATTTTAAATTTTTTTTTTTTAGGATAATGACTTCTGGGTTGAGATTTGAGAATAGAGAAAAAAATATAAATTACATATAATGCTCACAAAATAATATTTTTAATAAATCAACACCAGAAAATAAGTAAGCAAATCAATTATGCTTCAAGAAATTTTTTTAAACAATTTGTCGCTCTAATATTGGCAAGAGTTGTTTTAAAATTAATTAACGAAACACAAATTGAAACTCTTCAAAAATATTTTTCAAAAAAAACTTTTCAAAATAAGTAGATTAAATTACTCAAACAAAAATAGCATGAGATCCATATCTAATTTTCTCTATATAGCTTATTCTTCTTATTTATTTTAAGAGAACCAAAAAAATGAAAAAGAAAAACTAATAATTGCCTCACATACTTCTTATACAACTCCTAAACAATTACATAAAACCTTTAATTTATCTCTTAATCTTGAGCGAAATAAAATAAAAACATTCGATGTGAAACAAATAGTGTTATAGTTACTTTTTTCTTTTCTTATTAATGTAAAACAAATCAATTTTTCATTTTTTATTAAACTCAAGACTCATTTTCAAATGCAAGGAAAATGTAACAATGGCTATGCCACAAACATTTACGTACATGAAAACATTTGTTCTGTTTGGTGGTCTAAAAAATGCTAAAAATTTACTATTCTTGTATTAGCAATTGAGACCGATTGCAAAGAGCTCATTAACATGCTATCTAACACTTCTTATTTCTATCAAAAGATGATTGTACGTATTTAATATAGAAAGCAAAAAAGTCATCGACCAAGTATATATATAACGAGACTAATAAAATTACGAACCAATAAATAAAAAAACTATGTGAATTTTTTTTTTTACTTTTGAAAGAGATGGAATAAATACAATATTGTCTTAATTAGTCTCATTATGTAAAAACTCTCAAGTCTTTAAAATTTTCTCATTACCAAAAAAAGCAAAAAAATTATAATAATTAGTTAATCTTATTCTAATCTATTTAGCTAACCCGCCTATCAGGCAGCCCCTGTTAAGTTCTACTGGTACATACCATGGGGGTGCAACGTACAAGATCCTCTCTCGTTCTTACAGTGACAAGCTTTGGACTTCTCCTGAAGAAAAAAAAAAGAAAAGATCTGAAAAAAAACAAAAATTTCATTAGCCCTAAAATCTAAATCCACCAAAGCGCAGTATACCATAGTGAAGAAGAAAAAACGCATGAACAAGTGAGGATATTCAGCAAAAAAAAAAAGAACAAGATTTTCTTTCTCATTTGATCCTCTAAATCTTGAACAATAAATATTGAAAAAAAAATCAAGATCTGTAACTTACACACTTAGCTAATGACCCCAGAGCTATGATTCCATCATCAGTTTCTGCAATGGCAAGCTCACACAAAGGCAAGATTTTCTTCTTTTCTTTGCTTTTGTTATTTCATGTTTCATGGGTTTTTAGAGCTTTTGCTGAAGTTGTAATTGAAGAAGACAAGTTGGAGAATCTTGGGGTTGAACAGAAATTTGAACATGTTGATGCTTTAGATGTGTTAAAAAGACATCAACTTCAATTAGAAAAGCTAGAAGGGATTGTGGAAAATCTTAGTTTGCTTGTTTCTAGGTTAGAATCAAGATTACTGGAATACCCTAAAGTTCAAAACTTGGAAGATAAAAAGCAGGTTGTTTTGGGTGAGAAAAAGAAGATTCAAGGTGAGGGGTTTGTGGGTAGTGAGGGTAGTTTAGAGAGCAAAGTGCCTGTTACAAAGTATAGTCCTCTTTGGTTGGAGAGGTTTCAGTTTATATCAGCAGTGAGATTAGGATCAGATGCAACTAGCATCAATGTGTTACCATTTAGGGATGCTGAAGGACTGAGTAAGTATGTTGCCATTGGCGATGATCGTGGAAAGGTGTATGCATTCTCAAGAAATGGAGAAGTTTTGGTTGAATTTCAGACGTCAATGAGTTCTTCAATAACAACTTATGTGTCGTACTTGTCCGTTTATAAGAATGAGAGTGTGGTTGTTACGGGACATGAGAATGGTGGGATTTTGATGCATAGAATATGGGAGGTAGTGCCTGATGGTGATGACAGGGCTACTCTTCATATGGAAACTGTAGGAAAATTGGCTTCACCAGAAATCGAGGAAGGTGGGTTTTCGATTTTAAGTTTAGAGGTGCATCATGTTGGGAGAAATAGGTATATCTTGTCTATGG
The DNA here is from genome assembly GCF_947179165.1 of Solanum dulcamara. Lineage (NCBI taxonomy): Eukaryota > Viridiplantae > Streptophyta > Magnoliopsida > Solanales > Solanaceae > Solanum > Solanum dulcamara. The sequence continues at coordinate 2,834,836 of NC_077245.1, forward strand.
ATTCTGGTGGGAAACTAAGGGTTTTTAGGGAGAATGGCACTGTTTATGGGGTGACAAAGCCAAAGAGCAGGCCACTTGCGTTCTTGAAACAAAGGCTTCTATTTCTAACCGAGACTGGTGCAGGGTCATTAGACTTGAGGACCATGAAGATTAGGGAATCTGAATGTGAAGGTTTAAACAATTCTATTGCTAAGAGTTATGTATTTGATGCAACTGAACGGTCGAAAGCATACGGGTTTACATCTGATGGTGATTTGATTCATGTGCTACTCTTAGGTGATAATATGAACTTCAAGTGCAGGGTTAGATCCAAAAGGAAGTTAGAGATGGCTGAGCCACTATCATTTCAGGCGATTAAAGGATATTTGCTTATTGCTAACCAGGAGAGGGTATCACTGTATAACGTGTCATCGCTGCATTATGTGCGGTCTGGCGGACCTAGGCTTTTGTTCTCTTCTGGTCATGATGAGATTGTAGCGTCATTTTTGAGCTCTCAGTCTTTGGAACTAAATGATAAAATCAGAAAGGTTATTCCTTTAGTAGCCAGTGATCAAGAAAAGCTCGTTATTCTTGGTTTGGGAAGTGGTTACTTGGGGATATATCGCTCGAACCTTCCAGTTTTCAAAAATGAGTTCAACACCATGCTGTGGACGAGTCCTGTTTTATTTTTCATCATTTTCCTTTTAGGTGCATATTATTTTTTTGCCAAGAAAAAGGAAGCTCTTACCTCCTGGGGACCTGACGATCCTTTCACTTCTACGAGTGTTACAAGTGGGGCTCCATTGGGATCCAGCCAGGGTGACAGATCGTATCTTGATTCATCGAGGAATGCAGATCTTATGGATCTTAGGGGTAGCAGCCTCAGAGGTCCATCTGGAAGGTATGTCTCTCCATCTCGCTATTCTGGTGGAACGGCAGGTGCCTATAGATCGAATTCTGCTGATTCAAATTCTAGGCCTTCCTCTGTTGATCCCAACTTTAGAACTACCTCGGAGTTAAAATTTAGGGGGACAAATCTAGAAACACCAGGTTTTCCAAAAAGGAGAGATAGCCTGTTTGTAAACAGTCAAATTGTGGATGATGGCAAGTAATCTGCAGTTCATGTCTGGAACATGTGTTAAATTCAGCACCATACTGTCATCTGGACACGTGGGGAAGCTGACAATAGTTGTAACTTTGCAACGGGTTACTTGTGTTGAGAGGAAATAAAAAGAACATTTTGAGCTTTCAGGTCTGATTGCCTTGAATTGGTAATCAAGGTTAAGCAGATGTCCGTTATCCATTTTTTTCTCTCTTTTTTTCCATTTATGCTAAATATTTATCCCAAGTATGCGCTCAATCCAGCTGTAAATTCAGTTCTAGTAGAGATTAGTCATATAGTGGTTGAAAGATATCTGAGTTTGAGATCAAGGCGGAAAAGATAAGCAGAACCCCCACCCCCAAAAAGAAAAAAAGGGGAAAAAAGGAAAGGAGAGATCATGATCAATGGAACCCAAAGGAGTTTCTAGAATTTCATTTTTTTAGTCATAAATAGTCGCCAACAAGAATTTGGTTACTACTTTGGTCTGGTCGCCGAGGCCAAAATTAATACGTGGTAGAATAGGCTTCACTTTTAACTATCTTCGATGGAGACAAAGGAGCCTTGGGGGAACGATTGAAGGTAAGGTACATGTCGCTGAAACTCTTTAGTTTTATTGTTATTGTCACCATCATATGTGTCTCTGTACTCTGTTCGATGGAAACTAAAGATTAACAGGAGAACTTCCTTCAGGAATCAAGGTTCTTAAAATTTCTGCTTGTGCATTTAATGCTCCATTCCTCATGTAAGTGAACACTTCATTCTAGTTTTATCATAGGTTGAGCCACTCTTTTAAGGTCATGTTTGTTTGAAATTTATTTATGTTCATGTACTCATGAATTGCTTGATATCTTGTACATCAAGATCTAGGCAGTTGGTCATTATTTGGTTTTTGAAGTAGACTAGCCAATGTAAAAAACGTTTTGTTATGGCTTCATTTTGAGAGGACTTGCTCATGTTTCTCACTGAGAGGAAGCAACCATGATAATCTTGTTGGTCTACTACAGTTACTACGTCGAACGAAGTATCACAGTGAAAGATCCTGATGATTCTGATATACAATTGAGTATTAACCTTAAGTTTAATGCAAGTGATGTGCTATAGGTACCATAATTTTCTCTCACGAGCTCGACTAGTTTAAGATTAGCTGAATCTTGTCAAAATCCGTTCTTTATTTTTCCTTCCGGTGGGTAGGAAAGGAGAACATAGTCCATTCGCTATTGTCTTCCCAGAATGCCTTTTGATTGATTCTGTCCACCTGTTTCATTTGTTTATCAAAAAAATTCTTCTTGAACATTTTTAACCTTTAGAAGACAGCACTAGGCATAGTTAGTCAAGATATAGATGAAACATAAGGTTATAAAGATGTGAGATGTCATTATGTGAGATGCCATTTTCTTCACATAAATGGAAGTTACTGCAAATTGCAGTAGAGAAACTTTATACTGAAACTGCAGATTGCACAGTAATATTCGATAGCGATGATCGAGATATATTGTGTTAGATTTAAAACCTTAGTGTAAAATGACCATATAAGGTTGTGATGGAGCGGTAAATGAATTCATCTCTAACAAGAAGTCTCGTGTTCGAGCCTTAGAAATGGAGCTCCCTTTGGTAGCAGGCGGTTTATCCTCGATCCCATAGTGGGACTTACCGGCCCGAACTCAGATTAATCGAACTCCTAGGGGGTACAAAACACTATGTGGGAAACCAAAGAAAACTACAGTGTGGTTTGTTTTTGTCCAAAATATTGTTCACCAGTATTAGCTTATACAATAGAATAGTAATTATTGTGTAAATCATTATCAACACTTGGTTGGACATAAAGTTGCACAAGTATATGATGTGGTGGAGGGTGAGTTGTATTAATAGTGTTTGGTGATTTTATTAGGACTTATCTTAGAGAAACAAAAGTTCATACGTAACTTAGAAAAAGTCACATGTGGTATTATTATTGATGAGAAACAAAAGTTCATATGTTGATTGTTTGTTTACCTTGTTATTTTGATGTTGTTATTTCTCTTTCAATTTTGCTTTGATTAAACTTTTTTGATTCGATGGTCTGTCGGAGATAACCTCTCTATCTCACAAAGATAAAGGCAGTGTCTGTGTACATTCTACCCTCTCCCAACTTCATGTGTTAGGTTACAAAGTGAAAGTGTATATTGTTGTATTAGGTACAAAAGGGTTCTTCCAATCAACAATAACTAGTTTGAAATTGAATCTAAGTTTGATTGATAAATTATAATCATTGAAAAAAATATTTACAAACAATTATAGTTTGCAATAAAGTAGTCAAAAGTAGGTTAATTTGATAATCTTCTATCCTACCAAATTAGGACAAGGAAGGGAAGGAGCAAACATCTATTTATAGATAAAGGCCAAAAAGGCAAATTTCTTTCAGAATCATGAGAGGGCCACCTTCTTTTCTTTTTATTTTTGGTTTCTCATTCGAGCGTTCGTTACCTGCATTGGGGCTTTGATCAAATAAGATGTTTGGTATCTGTATTAGGGTCTAATTAAATTGTACATTTGTATGTGTCTATATTCAAGGTTTAGATTGGAATTCTTTGATTAAAGATTAAAGAGTATTTATCACTTCACCGCCATCTTGATTAGTCAACTTTTTATCCCATCACTTTTGTAGATATTCCATATAATCTTTAGTCTTTGAAAATTTGGAAATTATTTTAAAAAAATGAAATGTTCATTAAACATATTAGTAAGTTTGGCCTTTCGAAGTGGAGGGGACAAAATTTATTATGGTATCGAATTTTTGTAAGCAAAACATCATCTTTAACTTTAACAAGCATTTTTTACTTGTCAAGTATTATTCTTAGACTTATTAGTGGTGGTTTACCATTTGGAATTTATCAAACCTTCTCATAATTAATTTTCCACTATTTTCCATGCCGTTGCTAAAAGTGGCACGCCGGACCGAGTCAATATGCATGAGCATAATGTATATTGTATATGATAATAATATATTCGGTGTAATTCCATAAATCGATTTAGGGGTGGTAAGATATATGTAGATTTTATTCTTATTTTTGTGAAGTAGAAAAACTATTTCGGATAGATTCTCGATCTAAAAATAAAATAATAAAATAAATATAACAACATACGTATAGTAATATGTATTGAAAAAATATTTATCTAGCTTATCAACACAACAAATACTTGTCTTTAAATTATTGGGTTCCACAAATTCGTTTAGATTTTTGTGAGCGGTTGCAGTCAGTATTTTCGTTCAATAGGAGCGGGTGGAGTCAGTATACTTTTACGAAGGAAACACTCATATGCCTTCAAAGGCGTTTTGTCTAAAAAATAGTTAAAAGTTATAATAAATACTAGTAGATTTGAAAATCAATAACGTTAAAATTTAAAAATATAATAAATTCAATACTAAAAATCTTAAAAATTGAATTTATATAACTTAAATTCTGAACCCGTTTCTATATTCAAACTTTCAACCACATGTTGATGTTGGGCAATTCAAAGAGGAGAACGAGGACAGCTGACTACCGCTAAAAATCAGACTAAGAGTACACATTATATAATTGAAAATTGGTCTATGTCATATTGCCATTGTTGATATGCTATACGTCATTGATAGGAATAAAACAACTCAAAGAAAATGTTGTATTCAGTACCGTTGCAAATTCCATCACCATGCCTTAGTTTTTTTATATTTGTTCAAAATTGAGAAATTGCCGTTGTCGAAGGACAACAAAATCAGTCCTATTCAAATTGGAATTATTCTTTGTTTACTTTGCCACCCCATATTTGATATATTTATATTTTGTACCCAAAAAAAAACTCCTAATAATTCTTTTGTCAACGTTTATATTTCGTTAATTGCTTATATTATAAAGACAAAATTAAATAAACATAGTTAAATGTTAGTATAGATGGTCATATATTAAATTGTTTTACTTGTATGAATGCATTTGTTAGGAGAGTGATTATCTTATATGGAATATTATCACGATGGGAAATGTTCATCAAGAGATCACTTAGGTACATACATAGGCGCGGAGCTAGAGAATATGAGAGGTTTAATTTGAATTTCTTCATAAAAAAATTACATTACATATTATATGTTCAACCTCGTAAAAATTATGCCTTCCCTATGTAGTAGAAAGTCACAATTAAACCGTGATCTTTCTCTCTTCTTCATAAAATTGTTGGTATTTCTTTTTCATGCACACACTTTTATGCCGAAATAGTAGTAGTAATAAATAAAAAAGTTAAACCATCACTCTCTCAATATTAAAACATAAACCATCACTCTCTCAATATTAAAACATACATCAATATTATTGAGTTGATCAAATATTTATTCTTATATAGTAGACAACAATATAATATATAATATTATGGTCCTGTGTACCATTTTGGGCATAGATATTTCTGACTGAGTTGAGAATATTATTAAGGTAGTACCATTTTTTTTCGGCACTTTTTCAAAAAAGAATACTAAAACATATATAAAATTATACAAAATAAAAAAGGAAATTTTCTTTTTTTTGGTAAATATCTTTTTTTGTGACACAGATCCATTACAGTAAACAATAAAAAAGGAAGAAGGTAAGAGAAGTAAAAAAAAGAGTTTTTTGGGTAGAATTCCAACTACTCTGAAATAGGATCAGAGCTGCAAAACATTTACGCTTTGCAACTCAGATCCTGAAGAAATAAAAACAATAAAGAGAGAAAAAAAAATTCTCATTGAATTTGTATAACATCACAAACACGCCATCACTCCATTTTCTCCCTTTCATTTTCCGTTTTGAAAGTTAGGAAACCGTTACCCCTTCAACAACCGCTCACCAAAACCCAACTGTTCAGTCCGATAAACTTCGTTTTCTGGAATTTTTCTCATTGTATTCATAATCGTGTTCATCACAAATATGTTAAACTAGTTATTGTAGATTTTTTTTGATTTTTTTTTGGTTGAGTTTTTGATGTCGGAACCAAGTCGGAACGGCGTTGAGTCGTCGCCGGAGACGGGGATTCCGACCGGTTTGAACCGGATTAAAACTAGGAGGCTTGAGTCGAAGGAAAGGCCGAGCTCAAGGCTTGTAGTAGATTCCGATAAGTTGAATGAGTCTCCTCGTTCTGGAGCTTCGACACCTCGTTTGAAGCAGGACCAAAGAGCTGCAGCGAAAGGACGGAAAGGTCTTTTTTGCTTTTTTCTCAGCTCTTAAATACAGCTAACGTTTGTGTTCTATGCATCACGATATTTGTTCGAGCTGTTGCTGAGTTTTCGATTGTGAAGTTTTTAAATTCGATTTGTGGAAGTGGAAGAAATATTATAGTAATGGATAAAAGTGGCATCATTGTTTAAAATTTGAATAGTTAAATGAATTTTGAAAATAGTATAGAATAATATTATTTATGGAGTGGTGTTAAGCATTTTGGAGTGTAGCTTGCATTGGAGTGGAGAGAGTAGAAACTTTCTAGTCACATGCTAGGCTGAAACTTGATGCTGCCACTGACATCCGGATGCCATTGAAAGTAGGGAACTAATATCCGTTTTTGATTACTTAAGTCTTTCAGCTGGAAAAAAATCTTCAGCTGAAGGCTGTATGGTAAAATTCTAGAATAAAGTTGGTATATATAGAATAATTTGCATAATTGATGTATGTATAGTCTATTGGTGATGTCTATCCGTAATTGAATGAATAAGTATTCGAATATGCTGTCCTACCATATGAATGAAGAAGATCGTTTGCAAGGGGAAGCTGTTCATATATCACCCTGATATTGCAATCTGAGCAAGTATAATTTAAGCTATTAAACAATCCGACTGTTATTTTCACTTTTACCCATGTTGTACTAATATCTAATGGTTCCGGATTACTTATTATTACCTAAACATGAATTCCTTGTTAAGGTTTAAAATTATGTTGATTGTGTTACCTGAGTGTGTGTGTTCTCAGTTGGATGGAATCTGCAGGCACTCAAAGGAGATCAGTTCCTCTGCAATCTCAAAAAAAACAAAAAATTCAATCTCAAAAAAAGGAGATCAGTTCCTCTGATTCTCTGCAGCTCTTTTTTTTTGTCTAATTGGATCTCTGTTCTAATGAATTCTGCTTCCTTTACTTAACAGGACACCGTAAGGGCAGGAAGATAGCTAGTTGGTTTGCGTCTTATCTCTTTAAGGATTTAGATCAAGCTGGTAGTGGCTTTTCTTTAAACCAGGTAAAAAATGGTTCAACTTGCACGTAAAATTAGTTTTGTTAAGTTACTCTGGATGTGCTATGCTATGTTTCTGCTTTTTATTTGATGGTAATTGGAGATACCATGTGTCTCACTAGATGATAATTTGCAATTTTAGGGGGCTGACAAGGAGGGTCCTGGAAGGAATGTGCATAAGATGGGAAAGCATGTGACAGTGAGGCAATCTTCCCAAGGAGTAATGCCTAATAGTAAAGCAAGCAAAGCATTCAAAAGTTTTTCACATGAGCTAGGTCCAAAAGGTGGCATACAACCATCACCTCCACGAGCTCACAGCTATAATGATCTAAAGGTATTTCTTTTGACATTTCTGGTTCTGGTATTTCCAATTATTCCCCTGACCCCACTTAGTGGGATTTTACTGGGTATGTTGTTGTTGTTAATATTTCCAATTATTATGTGAAGGTGGTAAGTGATAAGCATAGGAAGGAATTAGGCTCTGGTACTTCCAGTTATTATTTAAGGGTGTTAAGAGATAAGCATATGAAGGAATTATGTTCATTTCAGAGTATAATGATCAAGATAAGTAGGTCAGTTGGGTGGCTGATATGGTTTTTGATGTTCATTATTAACTTTGATTCCATGGAATGACATGCAGGAGCTGCTAGGATCTCTTCGTTTGAGATTTGATGCTGCAAAAGAAGCGGTGAACACAGAGCTAGGTGGTTTCTTGCAGGAGGTTGTTGAAATTGTACAGAAGAATGGTTCCTTGCCTCTGGATGGACAAAAGATGGCTGAAGAACTTGTTGTTCTTGCTCAAGAGTGTATCAAGATGACCTGCTTAGAGTTTCGCTCCAAGTGTGAACCAATTGTCCAGGACCTGACAATAAGAAGACAAGAATGCCAAACGGGTCTTTTAAAGTGGTTATTGACACGCATGCTTTTTATATTGACACGGTGCACAAGGGTGTTGCATTTTGCGAAAGACAGTGAGCCAGTTGATGAGACATCTCTGGCCAAGCTTAAAGAGTGTCTAAATAGAATCCCTTCTGTTAAAACAGATTGGGTTCTCAAGCGAAGGATTTCTGATACGGGAGCAGGTTGTAAGTTCAACCCAAAGGCCAGTGGCAAATGCAGTTTGGAGGAAGAAAAGACATCAAAAAATTCCTCTCTCTCACATCAGCAGAAATCTGAATTTATCTTGGATGGAAGTGTCATTGCGCTCGAAAAAGATTCCATGTTTATTGAACCAACATCATCTTTTAATAGCCCTCCTGATATTCAGTCTAACATGAAACCATTGAACAATGTCAGCGACCGAATTAGTGGAGAATTGAGAAACGAGTGTAGACAACAGTATTCGGATGATTCTAATTTGGTGATTTGTAGAATTTGTGAGGAACTTGTTCCCACTATTCACTTGGAGCCTCATTCCTATATATGTGCTTATGCAGACAAATGTGATTCAAAATCTCTAGATGTCGATGAGCGCCTTTTGAAATTTGCAGAATTACTGGAACAGCTTATGGAGGCAACTTCTGACATCCAAGAAAATTCAAAATTCAAAAGTGAAAATTCTGGTAACACATCTGAAGGTTATTCACCTAATATGGGTGAGTGGAGAAGCAAAGGGATAGATGGATTGTTTGAGGATCTTCATGAGATGGATACTGCCAGTATAGAAGATTCTCCATTAGCAGCATTTGTTAATTTGAAGAGTCACTTGGGTACAAAGTTCAATAACTGTGGTCCACCATCTTCAAATGGGAGCATGACATCAGTATCCTCGACAAATACCCCTCGGGCAGTAAATTTTGACTTCTGGTTAGAGCATAACAATCTTTCTGAGCTAGAGGATGTTCGGCAGGTTTGTCACTGTACTCTGAATGAGAAATACCTGTTGTGTTTTTTTTCAGCAACCGCCAAATTAGCAGTGAAGAAGCACCAAAGTTGAAATCCAAGTATTTCCCTCCATATACTCACGGATCACTGAAGAGAAAATACCACTTGAAGTTCTATTATCTTAGAGGAGTAAAAGGGAGTTAGAGAGAGAGAGAGAGAGAGAGAGAGAGAGAGAGAGAGAGAGAGAGAGAGTAGGTGAACAAAATAATAAATTCTAATGCTGGTCAGGATCATTTAGCAATATGGCTAGCTATAATTATTGGGATGAGTCTTCCTTTGAGTGTATTAGATCTTTATATTTCTCTAGGGTAAAAATCTTTCTTTGATCATTTCCTTTTTACATCTGCATGGAAATCATGGCCTAATGAAGGAATTTTTAAAAGTTTACTCATTTCTTAAAAACACCTTTTGCCCATTGGTGCTATTACATAGGCTAAATCGAAATAGTTTAGTGCTATGTTTAGAGAATACAATAGATCCATTAATGACTATGATCTGCGAGTTATCATCTCTTATATTCTTTTTCCGAATTTCTTTTAACCAGCTATTCCCCTTTTTTGGTTATTAATATTCTTATACCCTCTTGTCACATTTCATGAGACAGTATTGCACAAAGTTTTAGATACTAATCTGAGTTACATATTATATTAGTAATAGTGGAAGAAACTCTGAAGTAATGTTTGAAATGTTAGTTTGATGAATTTGAAATTCTTAATCCAGCTAGTTGTGACTTGACGTTTAATTGTGTATTGCAGTAATGAATTTGATATTCTTAAAAGTTGGAAAGATGTATAGAAACAAAAGTGATGCCAAAGATCTTGAGGTGTTTCAAATTAGTAAAGGTATCATAAAGCACCCACGAGTTTGGCTTGACGGTCAATGGAATTTTAAAGAAGACCATAGAGACGAGGGTTCGAGTTACAGGAGAGGCAAAAAAATTAGGTGATTTTTTCCATATGCGTTGTTGCATTGGTATAGTTCTCCAATATCCATACTAGTAGGACATCAGGTTCCTAATGAAATAGTCTGCAAGAGAGTTGGACCAGACCCCACTCTCATAAAGAAAATGGAAAGAGTGACATATAAAGTGGACAAGAGAAGTACTAAATATAATTAATAAGAGAAATCTATTCTGATCAATTTCTGGGATGAGTTTGTATAGTTTCAACTTTTTCAATTGAAACACATGACCTACCTGTGTTTCCTTAAGATAATCCACCTAATAATAATAATAATTCTCCAGGACATCTTTTGTTTCTCTCTTGTTTTTCAGTTTAAATATAGATAAAATCAGTACGAACTTGGCATTAACGTATTTTGAGTGATAATGATGTGAAGCTAATGCTGGTGTGTTTCAGAAGTTGATAACTCGTGTATTAGTTTAACTCTTTTCCATCTCCCTATATTATTATTGTTGCAGAATTGACTATATTGTTCTTGAGTAGATCAATATTTTCTTAATAAAAATCTAAGCACTTAACTCATTCCTGCATGTTACATGGGCTAATTTTGTCCTTCTGTTTCTTCTTCCTACTTAGATGGCTGATTTAGCAGATATAGCACGTTGTGTGGCGGGCACAGATCTTTCAGAAGAAGGATCTCATGAGCTTTTAATTGCATGCATGCAAGACCTACAAGATATTTTACAAAATAGCAAGCTTAAAGCTCTTGTAGTAGATACATTTGGAGGACGAGTAGAGAACCTTTTGCGGTACAACTTTTTGGGTTCATCTATATTTTAGAATTTATAGATTAACCAGAGCTGACACCTGTTTCACTACATGCAGAGAGAAATATATACTTGCTTGTGATCTTGTGGATAGAAAAGATGGGTTTGGACATTCAGAAGGTTCCAAGATGTTAGTGGATAATTCATCTCATTCCAGTATAATGTCAACTCCTTCAAGTTCGTCACACAAAGAAAGAACAAGCATTGATGATTTTGAGATTATCAAACCAATCAGCAGAGGTGCCTTTGGCAGAGTTTTTCTGGCACGCAAGCGGTCAACTGGAGATTTATTTGCAATCAAGGTACCTTTTGAGTCACCTTAAACTTCGAATTAATTTATGTATAATTATATATGCTTTGGATAAATGATGTAAGTTTACTCTTTTCCTTATGTTTGTGGATACCAGTAGTTTTAGGGCTACCACTTAAGTTATCCCAACTATAGTGCTGAGGGAGCTTAATGTGGGAGTTAACTATGCCTTTTGACTTTGGTGTGTGTGTGTGTGGGGGGGGGGAGCTTTAACAAGATGATGGTTTCAAGTACCTGAAAGACATGGAAATAACTTCTATGCTAATCAATTTACTGCTTTGCCACTGAATAGTTTTGCAGTGCATCCTGCGAATAGGAGAATGAACTAGTTGGTGAAGTTTGTGGTTAGATTAAACTATCTTAGTTATGCAGCATGTGTTTATCAATAAATATCTCATCCAAGTATTTCTCTGCCATTGGATTATTACTGAAAACTTTTTTGTTATGACCAAATTGGTAGTGATTTCTGACCATTCATCTTATATTAGGTGCTCAAGAAATTGGATTTGTTGCGGAAGAATGATATTGAGCGCATATTGGCAGAGCGTAATATATTGATCACCGTCAGAAACCCTTTTGTGGTGATTACAGATTATTTATCTTTTTTCTATTTTTCCTTCTCAGTAGGATTTTTCATCTATTCCTTGATATATCAACCTTCATATCCGATGGAACTTGCTCTACCATTATCCTCATTTCTGCCTAGTTTTTTGTTGCAGTTAATGTTCCATAACTAATTTAGTTTGAGTATGTGATCATGAGGATGCTTTCACTGTTGTAGGTCCGATTTTTTTATTCATTCACTAGCAGAGACTACCTTTATTTGGTTATGGAGTATCTTAATGGTGGTGATCTATTCTCTCTGCTTAAAAAAGTTGGTTTCCTTGAGGAAGATGTAGCTCGAACTTATGTCGCGGAATTGGTACTTTCCTGAACCATCTTTGTCTTGAAAATTTGCAACCTTTCTCTGGAGCTCGATCATGAGGATGTGCTTTTTCCTTCTTAAGGTCCTTGCTCTGGAGTACCTTCATTCTTTAGGAATAGTCCATCGTGATCTCAAGCCAGACAACATATTAATTGCACAAGATGGGCATATAAAGGTTGGTTCAGTATATCAGAGATCTTTGTAATGATGAGGAAGCTATAATGTTGTATTTTGCTGAAAGATAAGTGATTCTCAATGTGCCAGTATTGATAAAAACACCTACCCCACCTAGATGTCCCATATTAATTGTACAAGTTTACATTTCTACTCTTTATTGACAGATATCATGTTCTAATCTTGTCTCTGCTTAAACCAGCTTACAGATTTTGGTTTGTCAAAAATTGGACTTATGAACAGCACAGATGATCTATCTGGACCCGATACAAAGGATGTAGTGCTTCCCGATGTTGGTAGTCAGCATGATCCAGATCTATCGGATAAATCTCAACGGTCAGCTGTTGGTACCCCTGACTATTTGGCTCCGGAAATTCTTCTTGGAACAGAACATGGTAGGAAATAAATTGCTATGCTAGACTTGGTGATATGCATGCTGATATTCCCTCCCCATGTCACTTTTATGTAAACATAAGAACATAACAATAAACAGGGATGTTAGGAGTGAGAATGAAAGGAACAAAATTTCAATTTACTATCTGATTACTTGTACAGGTAACGCTGCTGATTGGTGGTCAGTAGGAATTATTTTATTTGAACTCATCACTGGGATTCCGCCTTTCAATGCCGAACATCCTGAGGTATTTATACTACTGTTCGTTGTTACATGGATAATTGGTGGTAAAGCACTCTTAATAGATAGTCCCCTATTCTGAGCGCCATGCACATTGCAATTATTTGATATTATTTTTCTGTCATGTTGAGATCATAAGAAATTTGTAACTCTTTCAGTAGTAATTTTTCCAGTCATAATATTAAATAGCCTTATAATGTTGGCCTTTCACTGCAGTTTAAAACAATTTAGTGTGTGCATGCGTTTCCTTGAGGGACAGATAATGACTCCAGTTGACAGTTGCCAAGTTGGACTTTTAAGCTCATATAAACTGCAATGCAGCTAGCATGGGTGTCATTCTTCACATATTTGTACTTTTACCAAAGTTGCAGGAATTTTCTTAATGATAGTTGATAATGTTTTCCTTTTTTTGTTATATTTTTCCTTTTTTTGTTATATTTGTTAGTTGCACTGACCCAGCAAATACGTAGCACCAGATTACTTTCTAGTTTCTCAATAGATATGGACTTGATTTCCTCAACTCATTACAATTTCTGGTTTAACAGGTGATCTTTGATAATATTCTAAACAAGCAAATTCCCTGGCCATCTGTCCCAGAAGAGATGTCCTTTGAAGCACGAGACCTGATTGACAGGTTAGCTAATGCCTTTTAAATTCTATACATGAATCATCCTCTGGGGACCAATTTGGCTGGCAATCTAGCATCCTCTAAAAGGATTATCAGATGGCCAGGTCCAACTGTTTTATTCTTTGTAGGTATTCGTTTTGTATTAAAGAACACACACAGATTTTGCATAGACTAGGTTGGTGGTAGGTAATCGTTTGGCGCCTGCAGTTTTTTTTTTGAGAAAATAACAACTTGTATTCTATTTCCAAAAAATAAGAAACTGCCACAACAAGTTACAGGTTTCCTAATTACAATTGAGGTTGAGTATAAAAAGATCTTCAACCCTGTAGCAAAATATTACAAAGAGCTTAAGACATCTATAACTGATTCTAGATCTTCCATATACTCATGTTTACACTAAGAATGAAACAACCCTAAACAATTCATCTTCATCTTCTGGATGCTGTTGCTCTTGTTCCGGAAGCACCTGAGGTTTCTTTCTCTCCAAACTGACCATCAGATGCAAGCTGGTATAATTTTCCATCTATCCTTGTGGTCAGAGATGTTAGCATAGCTGCTCCAGATCTTCAGGGTCTGAGCTATTTTTCTTGGCATCACCCAGCTAAGACCCTTAATATTTATGAAGATTTTCCACAGTAGATAGGTAATCCTGCAGTGTAGAAATAGGTGAGTAATTGTCTCAACCTTTTCTTCACATAAGAAGCATCTAGGGCTTAGATGGATCCCCCTCTTCATGAGATTTTCTTGAGTTAACACAGCTTGTTTAGCCACAAGCCAAGTAAAACAGGATACTTTATAAGGAATTTTAACTTTCCATATAAGCTTCCAAGGCCAGTCATCAATCTGATTATCATAAGGATTAAGCTTTTTGTAGGCCCCTTTCACACTGAATCTGCCTTGACTGTGACCCTGCCATTCCGATCTATCTTGGTCATTAGAAGTTCCTTTGAATTGATGCAACTTGCGGTAGAACTCAACTAACCTCAAAATCTCCCAATCATTAAAAGGTCTTCTAAAACTCAAGTTCCATCCCTGTTCAGACCAAACTTCAGCCACAGTGGCCCTTTGTTGCTGATTTAGAATGTAAATGTCATAAAAGGTATCCTTTAGAGAAGCTTGTTCAAGCCAGTTGTCTTCCCAGATTGAAACCTTCCTGCCATCTTCTGTTCTTATACAACAATTCTCTCTTAGCTTGGGCCACAAATTACTGATGGACCTCCAAAGGCTGATTCCATAATTGTTAGTGACCATATTGGTGGTCCAATGGTCTGCCATTCCATACTTCAACTGGATTACTTCTTTCCAGAGTGCCAGTTCACTAGATGCAAGTCTCCAGAGCCACTTCATCATAAGGCATTGATTGTGTGTTTTTAAGTTCCTTACCCCCATACCCCCTTTCCGTTTACTTCCAATCAGTGCATCCCACTTTACCATGTGGAATTTCTTGGTTTCACTGTTTCCTTCTCAGAGAAAATTTCTTCTTAGAGCATCAAGTCTCTCAATGACCCCATCAGGGATAGGGAAAAGGGACATCATATATGTAGGCATTGAGTCCAAAACACTATTGATTAGTGTTAGTCTTCCTCCCATGGAGAGATATTGACTTTTCCAGTTCACCAACCTTTTCTCACACTTCTCTACCACCCCATTCCATATATCTATAGACCTGTTCTTAGCTCCCAATGGCATGCCCAGATAAACAGTTGGTAGATCCCCAATTCTTCCACCAAGAATCCAAGCCAAAGAGGTTAAATTAGGAACCTCATTAACTGGATATAAGAAGCTCTTATCCCAGTTGATGTGTAACCCTGATATTGCTTCAAAGAGAACAAAAATGACCCTGAGAATCATGAGTTGTTTCCTGTTGGCCTCACAAAATATCATTGTGTCATCAGCATACTGCAGATGAGTAATCTCCAAGTCAGAACCTAACCTGCTTGAAGCTCTAAATCCCTTCAACCAACTATTTTCTTGGGCAATTTTCAACATATCATTAAGACTCTCCATGGCAATGATGAAGAGGAAGGGAGATAAGGGATATCCTTGCCTTAAACCTCTCTGTGAGGAGAAGAATCCGTAGGGGTACCATTGATAAGGACAGAGAATTTTACTGTGCTTATACAGAACTTCATCCATCTTATCCATCTGCCTCCAAATCCTCTTTTAGAGAGGGTCTCCAGCAAAAAATTCCACTCAAGGTGGTCATAGGCTTTCTGTATATCTAACTTGCAAAGAATGCCAGGTGTATTGCTTCTGACTCTAGAATCCACTAGTTCATATGCCATAAGGATGGCATCCATTATTTGTCTTTCTTTGATGAAAGCCAATTGTTGGGTGTCCACCAATTTGTGTATAACCTTTTTGAGCCTCTCAGCTAGTACTTTGGAGATGATCTTGTAGACACTACTAATCAAGCTGATAGGTCTGAAATGTATGAGCTCCTTAGCCCCCATCTTTTTCGGAATCAAAGCTACATAGGTAGAGTTGAAGCTTTTCTCAAAAACACATCTTTCATGAAAATTCCTGATTGTACTAATTACTTCCCCCCTTATTACTTCCCAGCAATGGACATAGAAGGCCATGGTGTATCCATCAGGGCCCGGAGCTTTGTGAGCACAAAGTTTCACACAGTCCCATATGCCATATCTCCTGTTCCTCAAATTCCTTTTGTAACATTTGGTTGTCTTCAAAAGTAATTATGTGGTCTTCCCTGCATCCCCACCAGATGGTCTCCATGTCTCAGTCACAGTATATAATCTTTGGTAGAATTCCACAATCTCCTTATTTATAGCTTCTGGATCTTTGGTTGCTTCCCCATCCACCCTTAGTTCATCAATATTGTTATATGTTCTGTGAGCATTTGCTGATCTGTGGAAAAACTTGGTGTTGTTGTCACCCTGTTTCAGCCAGTTAACCCTTCATCTTTGCCTCCAAGCTATTTCCTCAAATTTAGCAATGTTTTCAAACTCTACAAGAAGTTCTGCCTTTGATTGTATCTCATCTTCTCTTAGTGCTCTTTGATCCTGGATTTCTTCTAATTCTGTCAGCTGGTCTAGGATGCTCTATTTCTGGATTGCTAAATTCCCATGGGAAGTTTTGCTCCATTCCTTCAATTTCATTTTTAAAGCTTTCAACTTGAAAGCTAAGATAAAGTCTGTCCTGCAGTTTGATTATTTGAAAACAAATGTCTCTAGTTCTTATTGTAAAGTTCACCTCAAAATGGTGTTCCAGCTCCTAGGTGCTCTCCCCACCAGATTTCCAGGGCCTAGGGGCTTTTTTGGATACCCATATTATATTTGGTCCTTTATCATTTTTGTGCTTCAATCACTCCATCTCACTTCAGTTACCCCTGCTTGATTATTTCATGAAATTTCAACTAGGAAAACTAAAATTTCCTCCTTGGACATCGTTGATGCAGTTTCCGTTTATTTTTCATTTGATACATTAATAGTACCATTCATCCCTGAAAACACATGTTTCAATTACTTGGCAAGTTTTTATATTACTTGGGTTACAAATTCAACCATATGATGTTCTCGATTGTCTGCTGGATGATCTAATTCAGTGGTAGAGTTTTACTGTAGGCTTCTTGTTCATGATCCAAATCAGCGCCTTGGAGCAAAAGGAGCATCAGAGGTTATCTTGTGTATATTATAAAGAATAATACCTTCGTTATTTACTAGTTATATGGAATGAAACTACCATGATTTGGTACTAACTTCCATCATTTACTCCACATTCCTACAGGTAAAAGCACACCAATTTTTCAGGGGAGTTGATTGGGATAATCTTGCCTTACAAAAGGTAGGCCTTACTGTATAAAAAATCAGTTGAGTGGGTTTGAGCCTGTTCAGCTCTTCAATAATGTCTAACATTTTCGGTTCATGATTTCTGTGGAACGGGATTGAGCCATCACACTTTGTTGTCAACTATAGTTTCTCTATATAGCTCCTCCCTCTCCAACCATTCTCTTTCCAGTTTTTAGTATACTGGAAAGTGAGAATTAGTTGAGTGCTTCTTAACTTATATAATGACAAATGCTGTCATTTCATTGAAGCATGATTGTATATCTGTTAATATTTGTCTAGATTCATCCATATAATAATTAGGAATCTCAATAGTCAGAAGGGTTTTGTTCTTTTGTATCTTATTATATCTCGTTAGTGTTAGCAACAACTTGGTAAGAGTTCTTTTCTCTCATTTCACATGATATCGTGGTATGAGAACATTTAAAAATTAAGATACCTATGGTTCTGTGCTTCACCAACGAGCACGTAAGGTCGTCCACTTTCCAGCCCAAGTTTACATTCTTTCCTCCACCTTTCAATCTTGTTGAGATTTCTCTTCCATCATTGTCCAACTTATAGCACAATATCTATATCGACAAACGTGCATAGTAAAAGTTTCTCTTTTAAAAAAAATATATAGTAAACTATCAGCTCATACTTTTGGTTTCTTGGCATTTTGATTCCATTTTTTGCTATTTATTCTCTTAGATCAGGTTTGATGAGGAGTGCTAGAATGTATACAGTTCGTTTTACATGCTTTGCTTAATTATATTGAACTTTAAATATTCGTGTAGCCTAAAGTTCTTACTATGAATGCTCTTGTATGTTGATCTCCGGTTCAATTAAAGTTTTTCTCTGTCGTATCAGTGGGTTTTGATTGGACCTACAATTCCTCATGCTACGAAAGAGAGAGAATCATTTAGTTTGAAGCATCTTCTTTTCTTTGATTTATGATTGGTTGTCTGCAGGCGGCCTTTGTACCACAGACTGATGGTGTTGATGACACAAGCTATTTTGTATCCCGGTATGGTCTAAGTGGAGTGCAAGATGATGAAGATTGTAATGATTCTTCTTCTGACACCTCTGAGTTCTCCTCAAACTTTGGACCTGAGGTAAGCTATGTTCTCCATGTAATCATTCACTTGTCCAAGTATACTCAATTCTCATTGTATCAACATCTTGTGTCGTTTCATAATCAACTTTGGAAGCTATTCTTCCCATTTACATAAAACGGATGGAGTTAATATGGTAATTGGAGGGACCGAGATGGATAAAACTTGATCACAAATAGCTGGTTACGTGCCGTATTGGAGAGGACCTACCAGCATATGGCCATTCAGCATATGATGCATGGCCTACTCAAGTAATCAGTACATAGCATATTGCCATTCAGCATATGCTGCATAGCCTACTCAAGTATTTAGCATATGCATACCAGAACCATGCACATGAACTTGTTGCGATGATAAACTTTAAGAAGGATACCATGTCTACATTACATGAATGTCTTTATTGATATTTCCTTTTGCAGAATATTGATGAATGTGGTGATCTCGCTCAGTTTGATCCTTCTCCTCTTGATCTATCCTTGATGAATTTTTCTTTCAAGGTATGTAATGATGTTTACTTTATATAGTTGTGATTACTCAACCACAATCATATTGTTAGATTTAATCGGAGTATCAACAAATTCTTGTGGAGCCCAAAGAAAAAAAATGAAATTTAGCAAATGGAATCAGTTTACTAGGCTAACTTCCATGCCAAAATGAGTAGTTTAACTCATCACTACCTTGCAAGGGCGTTGCGAATTGTATTTGATGTTTTAGCTTAAAGCTTTTTCGGAAGTATTTAAAAAACCTTTGCATAGTGCAGTAAATAAGTAAACAAATAAAGTAGAGAAAAGATCCGAACTATATCTGACTTTTGATTTATGATTGGAACAAGAACAGAAAATCTGTTGAAATTTCTTAACCACGTGTTCTAATTGCAGAATTTGTCTCAGTTGGCATCCATCAACCATGATATGCTCTTACAAAGTGGTTTCGATTCGTCAAGATGCTCATCTCCATGTAAGGGTCCAAGTGAATAAGCTCATCTTCTTTTAGTTTCATCAAAATCCCAAACAAATGGAACTAGATAGAAGGTATTGCAAAGGTGGATGTACCCTGCCATTCACGCGGACATCCGTTAGGTCTCTCTTGTACAGAGAAACGGATGATGCTTGCTATACCTGTGTGACATTCTACCCCAATGTTCTCGCCAAGAAGTTTTATAGCTTAGCGGTGCCGGTGAGAATTTTCGACAAAATAATCCTGTCATATCCTTTCCTTCCCTTGGGACTTGCTCGCGCACTCCTTGCTGCTTTCATGTGCTTGATATCATCTGGTTAACCAATTATAGAGATCTCTGGCTAGTAGTTGTTTAATCCATCCTTGAGAGTGAGAAGAGTAGTTGTCGGAATTCACATTGCCCTTTACGGCTTGGAATTCCTATTGTATATAATAATTCTTGGGGATTCTATTATCATTATTCTCTCTCCTTTTTCAATGCAATAGAAAAATGTTTCAAAAATATCCTCTCGCATGGTCGAGAAACTGAAGACAATGGTCATAACGCAGGTTACGTTTTCCAGAACTTGTTAAAATATGTTAAATTAGAACACTGCCATGGATGATTTCGAAAGTTGCTTAGACTAGAATTACCCAACAGAGTGCAGACAAAAAAGTAGCGATATTTCATATCCTCGTAATAATCAAGAAGTGAAGGTAAAATGGGGAAATGGCACAAAATAACCAGTTATGATTGGAATAGAATACAATGCCTACAAGTATCCTATGAACAAGAGAAATGTAACTAAATTAACATTTATATCCATAATAAACCATTGAACTTGGAGGAGAGGTATGTCATGTACAATATAAAACTACCTTAGATGCAAAAGAGTTCCAAACGAAGTTTTAAAACTGGTGAAAGTATAGTAACGCAAGTACAGTAAATGGTATGAGGAAGGAGTGCCGCAGCTTTGTACTCGATTCTTCACAATTCGCCACAAAACGAACAAACTAGACAGGAATAGGGAGGCCTTTCTTCGCCATGCTATCAAGAACATCATTTAGAGCTTGACAAAGGCCCATGATCTGCAAAGATTAGCATCGTTGTCAGCACTAATATCATGTCAATAAAACCTTGAAAACAAGAAAGACAGTGTTTGGTATGACGAAAGTCATTATTCATGAAAAATGTTTTTCGGTGTTTATTGGTGACTGAAAAAAGTTCAACACATATATAAAAAGTTGATCATTTTATCAACAAATCAAAGAGTGTTTTGATGAATATTTTTAGAACTAAAGACTAATAATGTGACTAAGACCCTGTGGTTCTTAACCCACTTCATTGACCACACGACCACACGCTTGAGTGCTAGTTTTTCCTTTCTCCTTTCTAGGGTTTAAACGAAAAAAGGTAGATTTCCAAGCATGTTAGAAACTAAATCACCTGTTGATCCCATTGTTGCAGTTCTTCAGTGTCATCCTCGAAATGTATGACGCCTTCAACCTGTCAAGAAAATCAACTTAAAGCAGAGCATGTAGAGAAGAGAAGATGAAGGACGTTCGAGAATGTACATATGGCATACATGGACACTCTGTAACTAAAGTTAGCCAGTGACAAGTCATCATCCAATATCATTTCCTCATCTTTTTAAGGACAAAGATAGAAATGTGTAGATGACATTATTAATTGAGAAATTTACCTGATCAATAGATCCCCGCATTCTATCTTCGAAAATCATTCTTGAAGCAATTTTCTCAGCCTGCATGAAAAAAATTGTTAGAACAGAATTAGTTACAGATGGAAATAAAGCCGCACAGTTGTCAATTGATCCCAGTACACAAAACAGCCATGGCAAGCAATAACAGAGTGATGGAAACATTTTGACATGTAGGATCGAGTTAGTTACATGGTGTTTAAATTGCTTGTCAGCAAGAACAACAGCAAATGATCTTAGTACATAAAAATGGCAATCAATAAGCGAGGATGGGAGATGCATGTCCAAATACTGTGAAGCAGAATCTTTTCTCAGAAACAGATTTCCTTTTTTATTTATAAGGTATCTCAAAAACAGATTTCTCCTAGAAGACCTCAAAGGTTGAGCAGCATAGGCTCAGAATCAACTACAAAAATGCATTCAAAATAATATCATCCAATATCTTTACTGTTTAAACTTGACTTGTCGATTTACCCAGAAACAATGGCATAAGTAGGATGATGGAGAGATGCTTTTTGCAGCATAGCATGAGAAAACAATTTATCTGTTTCTTCATTTGATACTTGCTTTAAGGATATGTCGCCTAATAAATGGTCCAGAGGGGACTACGAATGACTGCAAATATATTAACCGAGCCACCGACAGCCCTAAAACCTCCAATTCTCATATAATTCCTACAACAGTCGCAACCACTCAGAGCGCACCTACAGTTATAAAATATAGCCAGAGAGTACAACAACTGCTATGCATCAACCTGAGCTAGTGGGTTGACAACAAAACCCAAAAAATTAGCTCAAGAACAGAAAAAATTAAGAAAAATAGCTTAGCAACATCATTAGGTACCTTTTGAGGGGGAATGCCCAATAAAGTGCCCAACTCATCAAAACTGTCACAGATCAACAAGGGGATTAGATTAGATAATAGCAAAGGATGAGCTATGAAAAATCTAAATCACAAACAAGGAGAAGATAAACTTCCTTTCTACCTTATATTTGTATAAAGTTTGCTAGCACTCAAGAGATTATGCTCAATCATAGCACGATCCAAAACTGTGAAGTTATCAGGTAAAAGTGCTTGCTGTAGGGAACACAAAAAATAAGATAAGAGAATATCAGATAATGTATTTTGACATTTTGAAAAGCACAATACTGAAAAAAGGGGGGACCTGATGTGGTTTCAACTCTTCTGCAAAAGCATCAATTTCAGGTTTTCTCAAGATTCTCTCTAGATAGACCTGAATATTCCAAATCAAACATAACTTAATATTTTTGAAAGTAGTACCTAGGTTTAAAGAAAATCTGACACAGCACTATATGCACATAAATACACACTCAAATGCAGAAGAGATAATAGCACACGAGTAACTCAATATAAGAAAAGAGAGTGGAGACTGATCTATGCAGATTGTATGAAGCAGCAAGTGAAGTACCTTCTGCAAGATTGGGTAGATTTTTAATTTGGAGCAACGCTCATCCTGTATCCAAAATAAAGGAAAAAAGAAAAATTGTTAAGAGCAAAAACTGCACAAATAGCACAGAGGAGGGGATCAATGTATCTTTTAGGCAGTCATTTGAGACCCATAAAAAAATCCAAATATGACGACACGGAGGCAGATCGAGACTAGAAGTTGTCCAAGAAAACTAATTAACCTCAAATTTTCTAAGGTTATGGTGACAGTAAAATTTTAGCAGATATTAGACAACAAAATGACATGTCCTCCAAATATAAATATATAATCACCTATTTGTGGTTAGTGGTTACCATTTACTTGGTGCTACACATCTGCCCTTTCCCGTGAGTGGTCTCACATTCTTGGCAAACGAGAGCAAATATCAAATCATTAAATTAGAAGTTCATACAATTATTACAAACAGTGTTACTAAAAGTGAAAAGCGCAAGAAAGATGCAAAACCCTGGGGGCTTAAGGAAGAAGGCAAAGCGTACTCTTCTTCCACGATTTCCAGAATGGAATATAGCAGCTTACAACAACATACCAGTGTCATCCCACAAGTGGCGTCAGGGGAGGGTAAGTGTACGCAGATCTTACCTAGTTACCCCTTACCTCGTAAGGATTGAAAGGATTATAGCTTATAAAATCATAATTACAAATAACATTACTAACTTCAATAATTCAAGATACTACCATGATAATATTAATCCCAATAACTCAAATAAATAAATATCATTAAAATCATTAATTCAACAACCCCACAGTAGTAACTTCCACAACAACCTGTCCATTAGTAGCACTCTTTGACAATAACAATCAAAACATTTAAAGCTCGAAGTCATTGCATCCTTACTTTGTACAGTGTGGCAAGTACACGAGATCGTTGAGGACCTGCTGCAGCCAAAATTGTGCACGTCACAGCAGCTGCCAGAGCTTGCTCTAATGCAGCTTCATCAATTTCTCTGTAGCGTAAAAAAACAGTTAAGCTTCACGCTATGCTCAATTACATAATGGAGGCATAGTACCAATGACAAAGATCACAGACATCAGGATGTGTGTGACATTATTCAAGCAAAAAGCTAAACCTTTGATCTCGAAACATAAGCATATTCTTATCCTTTTCCTAGCTGTGGACCTTATCTGTTTCGCTTGGAAAGCAGATTATATTGACAACGAATTATTGAACCCAAGAAGTGCCCATATACACAAAGAACAAGAGTTAAAGTGTCCGCTGCCTTTTTCCTCGGAGCTTGTAAATATATATATATATGCACAATCACTAGCAAGACAATTTTAAATAATCAAAACCGTTGAGAGAAGTATTATTTGAACATGGTAGTATATTCTGGAAAACCTACTCGTCACCAATTTGTCGCTTCTCAATCTGAGAAATGTCATAGTAACGCAAGGCAGCTTCCAAGAATTTTCTCTTCAAATCCAAAATCCTAGCATAGCAAACCTGAAATAATCGTTCAGGAAATAGTTGGCATATTAGCCAGTGATGGTGACATAGTCAAAAATTAAAAATGCCCTAGATCATATGATAACAACCTTGTACTGCAAATTCAACACTTCATTCTTAATGTTGTTAACTTTAAAGGAAGCTTTATTTATAAAAGCTTCTGCATTAACTGCATCATCATCCTGCCAAACAAGGAATTGGACACTGTTAGAAACTTGAATGCCAAAGAGAACCAAAATAATGGAAGTAAACTGAACTTTTTCAGATCAATGCATTTAAACAGCAGACAATAGCAGGGTGCATAGGAGCAGTAAAAACTGAACTTTTTCAGATCAATGCATTTCAACAGCAGACAATAGCAGGGTGCATAGAAGCAGTACAGGAACCAAATCTACAACATTAATTTTCCTTTTGACAGTAAGCAGAACAATGCAATTGAAAGGACACCAAGATACTTTAGGATGTACATAGCACGCTAGTTAACAAGTCACATTAACGCCATAAAAGGTTGACTCGTCAAGAAGAAAGGAAATATCGGTACAACTTGCAGAATAAATGCCACAAAGAAAGGAGCTCACATACGACATATTCATTTGTTACCTTTTTCTTTAAGAAAAAGTCAGTACAAACTCATTTGTTTCCTACTAATCAAAAAAAAAACTCGTCTTTGCTCTTCTGGAATCCATGTCATTTCTCCATAGCCATCAAGCAAAAGAAACAATTTTGGACAATAGTGAACAGGATAAAAGTTTTTTCTCCATTTTGAAACCTCCAAATCCCAGACAGCTTCCCGGAGAAATCTCACATTGAAGACTAGGCTAAATATGAAATATTTTAATAATTTTGAAACTACCAAATTGTATAACTAATTCAAATAAAAACAACCAAAGCTAGAAAGATCTTGTATCCCAGACTTGCATATATATTAATTTCCCCCTCATTCTCCGCCTAAATAACGTTGAAATAAGTATTTAACAATTCAGAACTAGATTAGATTGCTAACTGGGGAACACCAATTCTGTCGGCGAGGTAAACATTCTTCTTATAGCTCTTGCTTAACTCCTTTTGTGGCCTCTTTCTTTTTCCCATTATGATTCTTCAAAGATGCTAGCATTTACTATCTCATTTTTTTCCAAGACCACCATCAGTATTAATTGACAACCTCCTGACAAAGGTTTCTACAAACTCAACATTGATGGATCCTCATTAGGAAACCCAAGCCCAGGGGGAATCGGCAGGGTGGTGTGATTAGAAACATGAATGGTGATTGGAGGGAATACCTAACACCACAAATACTCTATCTGAATTGCTAGCCCTTATGCAGGAATTTAAGGTTATTGAGAGCAGAACAGGGTTGCGGACCTCCTCGCGAAGGAAGGAGCTAGGAGAAACTTCTTTTTCTAGAATCGTGGTGTCCGGGTCAACTTGCACACACGTCGACTAATTTCACAGGGTACCTACTGCCTCCCACTAGCATAGGTACCGGGTAACTTCAAACTTTTGGTAATTCCTCCGGTGTTTGAAGCAGTTTGGGCAGACATTCTAGGAACTACTTTTGATTGGTAGAGGAAATTGATGATAAAAGTTATACATATTTATATAATATAGAAAGAAGAAAAGATAGAGAGAGATTTTTTCCTTTAT
Source organism: Solanum dulcamara (assembly GCF_947179165.1). NCBI lineage: Eukaryota > Viridiplantae > Streptophyta > Magnoliopsida > Solanales > Solanaceae > Solanum > Solanum dulcamara. The sequence goes on from NC_077245.1 coordinate 2,860,506, forward strand.
CTTATGTGCTATCTCATGTAGTAATTATCTTTTTTAGTTGAGAGAGATGGCGGAGTGGACTAAAGCCTATTCATGGAGATACCATAACTATTTCAAAAATGGAAAGTTCAACACAATTGGGGTTATTTTTTTAATTGGAAGTAATTACTAATTCATGATCTGGCATGTATAGAATGAAAACTTAATTTCGATTCTACGAGAATTTTTATGAAAGCCTTTCAAGCACACGTTTGTATAGTATCCCAGTAGTCAATACTCTTGCACTACAACGAAGCCCTATAGTTCAAACCAGCAAGTAATTAATTGCTTTCTTATATATATTACTGTCCAGTTTACCAAAATAAATAAATTGATAAGTCCCTCTAGCACAGATATTATTGGGATTGATTTCACCTCTTCCTCTTTAGCGCATATCAATTGTCACGCAAGTTGAAAGGTGCACCACCAAACCAAACAAGGATCGTTAACTTGGAGATGTTTACTTGGCATCAGAAGAAAAGAAAGAAAAGAAAAAGGGAAATCCAACCTCCAGATAGAGACGAGCAATTTGGACACATTTTGAAATTTTGAATGTATCATCAACAAATCTGCAGAACAAGTGGCAGTGCAAATATAGAGATTTCAGGTTTCAAAGAGAAGGTAAGGGACACAACAGGCAAGCAGAGATAAGTAAAAGTATAACGCAGACCTCATTGCAGAGTCTAAATCGATGCCACTAAGCATCTGGGCTGCTTTTGACCATTGTTGTTCAGACTCGTATAATTCTGCAAGTTTTTCCCGAATGATCAACACCTGAAAAGATGAGATTTTGTTTTTAAAATGAGCATTAGAAACATAAAAGATCAAAAGAACCCGTATGTGGAGGATCTCTAGATGACATCAGATACTATGCTGAGTTCAAATGTTGACCTTCCTCTGTACCATTTTCTCAAAACTAAAATACTCGAGACACATCAAATGTTAAGATGACTATGATTTCAGGAAAAAAAACTCTTAATCACAAGATAAACAAATAATTCAGTGACTTTGGTGCTAGCCACTCTCACAAAATTCAGTTCTTAAAATCACTTCCATCAAAACGGAATCAAGGGTGTCGATATGCAATAGTTCCAATCAACACATCAACTCAAAATACACACTTTATAATAAACAACTCCATGGTCCCAATGTTGGGTATGGCCCATATATTGAGTTCCTGGTACTACACTCAAATTCTTTTTTAGCCTATTATTTTAATTGGTTGTAATAAAAATTAAGATGCCAAATTTAATGGTCAATTAGAAAGAGGTTCTTTCTAAAAGACAATTATTTAGAGATTGCCCATCCCATTATGAATTTAGGAACATGATTTCAGTCAACAAAAACTGGCCTTCTCTGTAGGTGGTAGAGATGTTGTCATGCTGATTCAATAGTTCTCTTTCTACATACCATGTTCCTCACTGTAAATTTTCTTGATAGAGCATTCTTGTAGTTTTCTTATGAAGTTCTAAGAAATGAAATCACAAACATCCAAATGTTACACCCTTACAAATACATATGCACCACCTGATGCAACAGATAAAGCAAAATAAAACAATTTAAACTGACACTAGTAGAACAGAGTCATTCTGAAACACCAAAATTTAGAGCTATATAAGGCATTAATATAAGTCCAATTATCGTGCAGTACAGGCTGCAAAAGAGCTGTCGAGAATCTGATAACAAACAAAATAGAAGCATTAAGGCATACCTGTTCTTCAAAGGACACCACACGAGGCTGTATCTGGTTGAGAGTATAGTGTGCTACTTCCTTTTGAACATCGGGCTCCAATCTATCGAATCCCTGTGCAAATATATACAATAGCTGTCTTGATACCACCAAAGGCACATCATCCGATAACACTGCATAATGTACAAAATATCAATCAAACAACAGCAGCTCAACCCCAAGCCAGTTAGAATCTGACGATGTAAATTGTCTGCGCCTATTATTTCAGCTAGAAATATACAACATAAAATATAAAACAAATAGCAAAATTATTATGAGATAGTAACTACACTGCATAATCATACACAATCTCAATCAAACAGTGCCTCAATCCCAAAACAGTTAGAATCTGACTATATAAATCTTCAGTATCTATTTCAGCTGAAAAATATACAACATGAACATAAAAATAACAGCAAAATTATGATGAGATAGTAACTGCACTGCATAATCGTACACAATCTCAATCAAACAACGGCTCAATCTCAAACCACATAGAATCTGACTATATAAATCTTCTATATCAATTTCAGCCGAGAAACATACAACATGAACATGAAATTAACAGCAAAATTATGACGAGACAGCGAGAGAAAGTTACTGTGATCGATGAATTGTTTGGCATGTTGAATGTCGCTTGATGCGAGAACGGTGGAGAGAATGTGCTTGTACTGTTCAATTTTCTGGCGTTGGTCGCTGATCGCAGAGGCACTAGCGAACGCACTCTCCATTGTGATTTAGGGTTTATCTCTGAGCAAATCTTCTCGAATACGTAATTGGGAGGTTTCTCGTCGAGTTCTTTTTCGAAGCGTTAATGGAGCTTAGGAATCAATTTTTGGTCTATAAATAGGGATTTGAAATCTGTTGCTCGCTTTGGTCTATAATCTGTTGCTCGCTTTGGTATATGGGCTCGAACACAACTTCGAACATGGAATATGAATAATTCTTTTTTAAAAAAAGTGGATTATAATAAAATTCTAATCTCTCTTTTTCAATTTATGTGCGGCTTAGAGTGGTTCAAAATCACATCATAACCGATAAGCAATGATAGAATCAAAATTTTTATTAAGTGAATTCAAAATCTGAAAAGTAAAAGATTTAATATCTACTCTTTATATATAAAATTATTTTAATTATGTATAGATAGTATAATTTTTCGTCGAAGGAGATTTGACTGAACTCTCTAAACTCAATATGGCTCTGACACTACCAATAAGACAATTGTAAAATTAGGTTATTGATATTACGTTATTGAATTAACGGTTGATAAATAATTAATATCTTATAATTAACGATTTGTCAATACGGAGGCGATTACTCAATTTTCTTATTGAGTAAACCGTTAATATGTTAAGAATTATCGTACTTATATTTATATTGTAATTATAGAGAGTACATATCATTAACCCTAAAGCATCATTTAGTGTTGAAATAATAAGTTGTTGTACATGTGAATATTTGTTAAATAAATCTGTATGTCCATTAGGGATGGCAATGGAATAGGACGGATACGGGGAGGGTTTAGAGCTAGGCGGGGTGGGGTGGGTGGGTTTAGAGTTATGCGGGGTGGAGCGAATGCGGAAAGATTGAAGTAATTATTATCAAAATTAATGTGGAGCGGGGCGGGTTGCAGGTTTAAGGTATTAAATAGGAACCTAAAGAAAATTAAATCTTTGTAATTAATAAAAATCAAAGATATAAACTTTTTGTATTAAACTTTGACTTTAATTTTAACTTCTTCTTTAAAAAAAATTAAGTAGACAAATGTTAGTTAGAGTTAATTAGTGATTAAAAAATAATTGTTGAAATGTTAACTAAAAATAATTAATTGGTTGTTGAAATGTTAATTAGCAAAAAAAAATATGAATTTATTTGTATATTAAACTCAATTAAAAAGGGAAAAAACATAAAAAGGTGGGGTGGGGCGGGTTGAAAATGAAAAAAAATTGTTATAAGGGGCAGGGGGGCGATTTTAAAAAATTGTGGGTTGAGCTCAACTCGCCCCGCACCCACCCCATCCCGCTCCGCCTCATTGCCATCCCTAATGTCCATGTCTATCAAAATTTAAGCTTTCATGTATTTCTTATTGTGATTTATAATTACAAAATTATATGTTAATGTAGAGCTAAAAAACAATTGTTCGTTGGAGATTAATATGTTGGTGAGTGAAAGTGAAAGAAGGAACATGAAATAATTGAGCATGTACACCAATCGATAATTATTAATCTGATACCGATTAACTGATATCTCATTATTGATTAGTGGATTAGTACATTTAAAGGTTGATAGTAGTCGTTCTAGTGCCACCGTTTGAGTTACTACAAAGTTTTTTAAAAAATAAATAAATAAATTTATGGTCTCTATGGATCATTTTAGCAAGAGTAAAAGTAATTTTTCAATTTTAATTATAGAAATATGACATCTTTTTTATTCAACTAAAAAGAAAAAATATTAAATAAATTACAACAAAAAGAATAACATTTTAGTAGGCACCTTAACATGATGTTTGTTTTCATTGTCAAAAAAAATGTTATTATATCCAATGTTATACATGTGAAAATTCAAAATTGTTCTCTAAATATTTTTTTAGTTTAAACTGGAAAGAATTTATTATGTTATGGTATTGGGGCTTATATGTATAACTTACATAAATCTCATAGTGTAAGGAACAAATTACATCATATCGTTATTATTTTTCAATTTTCAAAAATCCCTTCAAATTTGCCATATTCGGATACATAGAGGCCATCCAGATATATTGATTGTGATACATTAGACAATTTGGATGTTACATTTATAAAGGAAATTAAATATAAAATTAAATGTTGATTCCATAAATCACGCAAAACAAATTGATATCAATCTCCCCCAAAACTTTAGGAACTACAAATAATTCAAATTTCAATTTTTTTTCTCTAGAATCTATCCCAAATCGTAACAATTTTTCTTCTTCATCTTCATTTTCATACATTTTTTTTTCAGTTTTATTAAATTCTCTTCTTCCAATCTATCCCAAAAGAAGGGGACATAGAATTTATGTTGGGAGATTTAAAACATACAGGGAGGCTTCACAATTTTTGGTGTTGCGAGAATATTTCGGTCGAAGAGGTTAACAGTGTTGTGCGTAAAATGCGCTGGGGAAAAGCGATCGGACCTGACGAGATTCCTGAGAAATTTTGGAAAAGCGCAAGCTCGGTAGATTTATAGTGGCTGACTAAGTTATTTAATGTCATCTTTAAGACAGCAACGATACCCGAAGAATGGAGGTCGAGCTAATGATCCTTCTATACAAAAACAAGGGGGATATCCAGAGCTGCAACAACTATAGAGGTATCGTGCTTCTAAGCCATACTATGAAAGTGTGGGAAAGAGTGGTGGAGATGATGGTTAGGAGAGGCGTGTCTATTTCAGAGAACCAGTTCGGATTTTTGCCGGGACGCTCAACTATAGAAGCCAACCATCTTATGAAGAGACTGGTGGAGCAGTATAGGGAGAGTAAGAGGGGCTTGCATATGGTATTCATCGATAGAAAAGGCTTACGATAAAGTTCCACGAGAGATAATATAGAGATGTTTGGAGGCTAAAGGTGTACCTATGGAATACATTAGGGTGATCAAGGACATGTTTGAGGGTGCCAAAACAAGGGTAGGGACAGTAGGAGGGGACTCAAATCACTTTCCAGTTGTGATGGGGTTGCATCAAGGATCAGTCCTTAGTCCATTTTTATTTGCCTAAGTGATGGATGGATTGACGCGACAAATTCAAAGTGAGGTGCCATGGTGTATATTTTTTGCGGACGACATAGTCCCGATCGATGAGACTCGTAGCGAAGTTAATGCTAAGATAAAAAATTGAAGACATACTGTTACATTCCGTACTTTTGCATTTTGGATTATTCGTAAGCTAACGATTATAAATTCAAGAACTTTTAATTTTGAATTTTAAAAGGACATAATTTGTTATAGATGCCAAGTTATATGAATAATTTATGTGTAGTAAAATACATCTCAAGAAGGACCCTTAAGCCAAATCAAAATAGAAGCCATCAAATATGTTTTTTCTTAAAATCACATTTCGGGTAAGCTGACTTCGGGAGGCCATAACCTCTTTATAATTTGAGAATTTGGGAAAACTCTCAAAATGAAAGTTGTATATAATTGAAATATATTTCCAACCATAGGTCGTGGGACGAAATGTGATATCGGAGTAATAAGATATAGACGTTTTAAGTCTGACACGCCAAACTAAATAGTGAATTCGGCCCAACCAATTCTAATTCGGGTCAGGCCCAATACCCATGAAATTAATCTAATTTTTATCTCTTCTTTCATACTTTAGACTAAGAAAATATCCAGAAAAATTTCCAGAGAGAGAGGGGAAGTTCTTGAGAGAAAAACCAAATCCGACCAAAATTCGAGTCCCGAAATCCGAAACTCATGAAGAGAAAATTGTTGTACGTCGCGTTGGCTTCAATTTGAGCTAGATATCAGCCAATAAGGAGAAGATTTTATGTGGTTGCTGCAAATTTAAGGTAATATTAAAGTCTCCTTTTCATTGTTAACAAGTTTAGTTAGAGTTTTAACGGATTAGAACGGAGAAAATAGCGTTATAAACTAGTTGGTGATTTGTTGAGATTTATGGGTTGAAGAGTTGTTTTAGGTAGCTTAAATGGATGGAATTAGCTTAGTGATGATGTATAATAATGGTTGATATTGTTTTGATGTTGTTGATGAGTTGTTGTTCTTGAATTTGGGGGGAAAAGGTGTATGAAGATTGTGAATGTTCAAACCCGTTTTTGGAATTGAGTAGCTGGTAGTAATTCTAGAATATCTCATTGTGTATACCTTCGATTTTAGATATTAAACGTGTTTTGGAAAGCTAATACACGTAACTACAACTCTTATGTTTATGTCTTAGTATATATCTGCTGTTATTATGTCGAAAACTGAGGATGAATCATAAGACAAATTCTGTCCAGATTCTGGATTGAAAAATCCTTCATGTATAGCTGTTCGTATTTTGATGATATCTCTTTGTAGAAAATGATTTTTGAGTTGATTTCTTTTGCATTGGAAACTTAAGACAGAGATCTAAATGTTTCATGAAGGTCATAAAGTCCAGTTTTGCCGTTTTTATTTTCAAAATTTAGATACAACGTGAGGTACTTGACTTTCCGAATTTACTGCTTTGGTAACATGAGTCGGGTGGAAATATTCTAGGCTTATTGTCAATAATAAATCTTATTTTGTGTCAATATTTTGGATTGTTGATGTTGATTGATGATTATATGACTGGTTTGAAAGTGGGAAAAGTGAGCGGTATAGGGAAGGTGCTGTCCAATTTTTTTTTGAAATAACCTACTAACGATAGACTACGTTTTATTCTTGTCCGTAGCTTAACCATAGTGCTTAATGTTTTAATATAGGTTGAGACAATATTGGACAACATATACGTATAAACGCTAAAGGTATGTAAAGTTAACATTTTCTTCTTTTGGCATGATCCATATGAAACGAACGAATGACGTATGCTTAAATTCCAAAGAAACTCTTATTCGTAGATATACTCGGATGGCTACCGTTCTTGATTTTCAAAATTTATATTGTTATGTCTTGACTCATGTGTATGATTTCAGCCATCCTAGTTGGTATAACTCATGTTGTGGTATAATTCATATTTTAGTATAATCCATAATTGGTGTGATTCATAATGACTATTGTCTTGGTTTTCAAATAATGGACTGTTTTGCTTATTCTATTAAGTCTCCGATAATGATCAAATTTCACAAGGTTGCTAATGATACCTTATTTGTGCATATTGTTATGGTATTATTCACCGAGTCCTACGATAGGCCGAGTATGTTATCATGTATGGATTCCACTACATTATTCACCGAGTTCCTTACTAGAGGGTCGGGTACGTGATATGATAATATGATATTATGATGATATGACGATATGATTATGGCACCGAGTCCCATAATGGACCGGGTACGGTATCAGTGTACACTACTCTATTCACTGAGTCCTTTGCTAGAGGACCGGGTATGGTATATATATACATATGACGATATATTGATATAATTGTGACACCGAGTCCCATAACGGGCCAGGTACGATATATGATGATGATATGCATGTCTTCATTTTATAAGACACAGGTACAGTGATTTATTGATTATGATACTTGACTCCTGAATCTTTATTTCAGATGTGATCTCCTTTACGATATTTTATGCTTTATATACTCGGCACATATTTCATACTGACCCCCTTCTTCGGGGGGCTGCGTTTCGTGCCCGCAGGTACAGATACTCATTTTGGAGAGTCGCCACCTTAGGATTCTACTCAACGGGTTGAAGTGCTCCATTGTCTCGGAGCCTAAACTTTTGATACTAATCCTTATAATGTATATATTTGTGTATTTAGGAGTACGGCGGGGCCCTGTCCCGTCATATGCTATTGTTAATCCTCTTAGTGGTCTGTAGACACATGAGTGGGTTGTATATAGATATTGTCCGGTGTACTAGTATGGCTTATGTTTGTGGACGTTTACATTCGGAGTGAAAGCCTTATCGGCTTACATATTCTGTTATCTTATTTTTGACAATTAAGACTCCCCAAGAAATAGCTGATTTTGGTATATATATAAGTGACCGTTTGAGACGACGTGCTACCCATATAAATTCTATATCGTGTTTAATTATCGATTGACAATAGATAATATGTGTGTATATGAGTGTCCAATTCGGACACTATTCACGGCCCACGGGGCTAGGTCGTGACACATACCTTGGAGTCTAAAGGGTTTAAGTTGAGTAGGACCAAGACAGAGTACTTGGAGTGCAAGTTTAGTGAGTCACCTCAGGAGGTTGGCACGGAAGTTAGGCTTAGTGACCAGGCTATCCAAAAGAAAAGTAGTTTCAAGTACCTTGGGTCTATCATGCAAGGCAACGGAGAGATTGACGATAATGTCACACATCATATTGGTGTAGGGTGGATGAAATAGAGGCTCGCTTTCGGTGTGCTATGTGACAAGAAGGTGCCACCACAACTTAATGGCAAGTTCTACAAAGTAGTGGTTAGATCGGCTATGTTATATGGGGTGGAGTGTTGTCCAGTTAAGGTCTCTCACGTTCAAAAGATGAAAGTTGTCGAGATGAGAATGTTGAGATAGATATGTGGGCATACCAGGAGCGAAAAGATTAGAAATGAGGCTATTCGGGATAAGGTAGGAGTGACCTTGGTGGAAGAGAAGATGCGGGAAATACGACTGAGATGGTTTGGGCATGTGAAGAAGAGAGACACAGATGCCTCAATGCGGAGGTGTGAGAGGTTGGCCATGGATGGTTTCAGAAAAGGTAGTGGGAGGCCGAAGAAATATTGGAGAGAAGTGATTAGACAAGACATGACGCAGTTACAGCTTATCAAGGACATGACCTTAGATAGGAGGGTGTGTAGGATCCATATTAGAGTAAAAAGCTAGTACATAGTCTCGTTATTTTTTCGTATTAGTAAGCGCATTAGCGCACTATAATTTCTTGTGCCCTGACTTCTGTTATTATCCTTCTTTTACTTTCTGTACTTTAATTACTTTATTTTATCTGTGTCATTTTCTTTATTTATTTTCTCATATCGCTTTGAACTTCTTAGCCTTATCTGACCTTTTTATGCTTCTTTTGAGCCGAGGGTCTCTCGAAAATAGTCATCCTACCCTGGTAGTCGTAAGATCTGCGTATACTTTACCCTTTCCAGACCCCATGTTGTGGGATTTCACTGGATTGTTGTTTTTGTTGTTATACTTTATATCCTGCATTAACGAAACTTGTACTTAAATTTACAACAGTTATGCATCAAGTACAGAACCATTCAAATGATATATATAATTTTATGATTCACAGACCTAGGGTTATTTATCAAGAATAACCCTAAGTTTAGGAATGATATTAGATGAACGTATCTGGTATTCAATTACAAAACCATACACATGATATATAGAATTTTATGATTCACGAACATAGGATTATGTATCAGAAATAACCTTAGGTTTGTAAATGATTCTAGATGAATGTATCTGTTACAAACTTTTACTTATATTTGAAAAAGTTATGTATCAAGTATAGAACCATACAAATGATACATATAATTTTATGATTAATAGACATAGGGTTATGTATTAATCCTATGTTTGTAAATGATACTAGTTGAATGTATCTGGTACCAACTTGTACTTGATTTTGCAACATTTATTATCTAATACAGAATCATGTACATGATACATAGAATTTCATGATTGATAGACTTACGATTATGTATCAAAAATAACCCTAAGTTTGTGAATGATACCAGTTGAATGTATCTTGTACCAAATTTTACTTAAATTTGAAGAAGTATGTATCTAGTACAAAATCATACACATGATACATGAAAATTTAAGATTAAAAAAATTAGGCTTATGAATCAACAATAATAGGTAAACACGATACATTAAATTATAAGTTGTAGTGTATCATGATGCTCTAAAGTACATATTATACATGATTTAAGAAGTAAAAAAACACTAGATACATTAGAAATCAAAATTTTTGGTAAAAAAATATTTTTTCATAAAATTACAGATCCAATTTTTCTACCCCTTTTTATGTTTTTTTTCCACATTAAGTTTAGAAGAAGAAGATACATGCTTCTTCGACTTTTTCTTATCAACATTCAGATTCGCCATTGCTAATTGATGTAATTGATCGTGCACTTGTTTGGATATGCTTTCAGTCCAACCATTATCATCGGAATCATAAACATGATCAATGTTGGCTACGTTTAACTCGATATCCCAATGTTAAAAAAAGGATCAACATTCATATGTACCAGGACTTTGAACATGTAAAAACAAAAAAAAATATGAACTGTAAGTTGAAGAAAATGAAAAACTACCTATTGAGGAGTTTGATATAGATTGTCTGGAGAGAGAACTAATTTGAATTTCAAACTTGTAATTAACTTATAAGATTTTAAGAGTGAAAATAGAAAGAAATTGGAGGAGTGAAAAAAAGAAAGAGAAAAACGTGGGTTTGGAGGAGAGAGAAGCAATGTATCTGATGGAATTGAGTTTTGAATTAATAGGAAAGATTTTTGAAGTATTTTAAAATGATAAGGAATAACAGAAAATATGATAAATAAAGATGTGTAGATAGGTAATTATATATATATATATATATATATATATATATCACTCTTATAATGGAGGAGGATAGCCTTAGAAACAGCATCTGGCAGAAATGCAAGGTAAGGTTGCGTACAATAGATCCTTATGGTCGGGCCCTTCCCCAAATCATGCGCATAGCGAAAGCTTTAGTGCACCGGACTGCCCTTTTATAATGGAGGAGGCGTGATTCCAATCTACATATTTATTAAAAATTATTATTATATAGAAGAGGATATAAAACTTAGTTTGAATGACATTGCACATATTGGTTATAATCAACAACTTATATAGTTGTACACAAAATACATCAAGTTGATCAAGAATGATATTTTAATTCTAGTAATTTTTACAACGTCATAAAATATTGTTATATTAAAATCTGCAATTACCAAAGGAACATAATAGAATTTAATTATCACTGATAACAAATTCATTCCTTTTTTGCTTGAATATGAAATGAAGGATATCGTCAAGCTCTAATTGCATTGATGTTGTGAACTTAACAAAAAAAAAATATCTGATTAAAGATAAAATCGTTTTGAATTATTCATCCAACAAAAATATAATAAATTTGACATTATCATATACTTGATCTTTTTCTAAGTTTGCTCGATAACATGTCATAATATTCAGGATGAATTTTTTACTCATTTGATTAGATTTAGAATAATCAAAAAATTGAAATTTCACAATGACATTATATAGACTAGAGTTGCGACATACCAAGATACCTTTAAACATGACCTTAGCTTCAATCGAATTATTAATACAATTGACATAACAATCAACAAAAACAGTGATGAAATTTCAATTATGATCTCTAACATATTATCACCATCTAAAGATTTTGAATTGTATTTAGTGTGACGCAAGCATCACGTGTATCTTAACTCAACTTAATCGAGTTTAAATCATACAACTGCTTGAAAATGAGTAACATAACTCAAGCGCTCAACTTTCCTGTAAGTATCATGACACGTAGTTGGAAAATGAATATATAAAAAAGTACATTTAATATACGTATTAGTGAGTTTGAAAACTTCCTATATAATTAACCAAAAGGTTATTTTCCTATTTCAAACCTAACAAAATACGTATTCTTTCAAATTTCCTAACATATAAAGAAACTTTATTGTGATCTCCTCCCTATATAGTCAACACAACAATTACAACTAGAAGAAAGATTGACTTCAAATCTCTTTACAACAATATCAATGGCTAATTATGTTCATTAATATCCTCATCAAAGAAACATTCTTAAAATTTGTGATTTAAAACAAATTTTAGATATTTGTGTGGATATATAAATAATTTTTAAAGTTAAAATTATTTTAATTATGAAAATGTGGTATTTTGAACCGAGGGTTATACTTTTGACTTTATCCAAGGTTGGACCAAAGTAGAAATTCCGGGTCAATTTCCCTTAAAGAAGGCCCAGATCGAAATAGTAGCCGGGCCGGGTTGCGTATCCACGTCTCACACTTCACCCTTGCAACTTTTGCATATATTCCATCTCTACCCTTCCTTGTAGTTCTATCAGCTGCATAAACCTCAATACAACGAAGAGCATCATCAACTACTCTCATTTCATCTCTGTATAATCACAAAGCACGATCATCACCTGGAAACTGGAATTCGCTAGCGGAATTTATCTCCAGCTTCACAACGATAGTGATGGAGAACTCTGGTTAGTTTATCACCGTCCACAAAATAATCTTAAGATCTCTCGAATTTCAAGCCATTTCCGATTCAATTTCGTGCGATTTACTCCATTTGATGAAGTTGAAATTTGTTTCTAGTTCCTAGTTGATTATATACGTTTTTTTTACTTTTGGCTTTTGGAAATGTTTTTTTGAGTATTGTGTTAATCATGTTAAAATGGTAGGAGCTTTAGATGTTGAACTAAGGAAGTTTAGGATTTTGTGAGAACTTTGTAGTTTCGCATTGTTTTGGAGATTTTACCTGTTGGTATAAGCAGCGGGCGAGCATTTTGGTTTAGGATGTATGTGTATGTGTGTGTGTGTACTGGATCCGCCTCTAGTACGATTCCACTGTTACCACCTAAAATGATGGTAATCAGGGTAGCATCTACTGAGCAAACAGCTCTACTATCAGTTGTTGTTTGGAATTAGCTAATAGCATATAGTATGTAGTGATCCTAGTTTTATACCTGTTTCCTATCTATTTTTCGACAAGTTAGAAATCACATTTTACATCTCAGTACTGATGACATTGAGCCTAAACTTTTGGACAAAATTTTATATATAGCAAACCGCGCAATACATGTATCAGGAAATAACAATCACAGGTAAGATATAATTTCCAGGGACTTGTACACTGGATTGTTGACATGGGAATGCTCTGAGGCTGTGAATAGGGGCCAAATGAGGTTGAGAGATTGATTTCATGGAAAAATATTGCATGTTCTGTCTATTAAACGCCATAAAAAGAAAAAAAAGATTTTACATGATAGTGGAAACTGGAAACTAACATTTACGGGGGCATAGGAAAGCTATTACCTTATAGCAGGCTTTGTTATGGCCATGTCTATATCAGTGATTTGGTTTTAAAATAACATTGTCCCTCTCATAATACCAAAGAGCAGCTTACGATAATGCTTGCCATAACTCTACTGTGGGAGTATGATCGATGGAGTTACATGCATGGCTATGGAGGTTTCCGATAGAATATTCTTTCAAGAAGGCATACGATGACCCATGTGATACAACATAACACTTGTACATGATAATTTGCTATAATATGCTAAGTGCTTCTTAATTTCCAGGTTGTGTTGATTTTTGCTGGAAAAAAGAATCCTTGGTTACTGTCCAATTTACCGTCCTGGTTTCATAAGTGGGTGGATATTGAGTCAGAAAGGGGTTTAAAACTGCAAGTCAACTTTTCAATTGAATGTGACCTATAATTATGGACTGATTACTTCTGTGATGCAGTAATTGAATTCTATTCCTGTCCTACACCGGTGTTCCATTTTGCTGTGTCTGTTGCATCTAGATCATATAGCTCTTTTGCCAACAGTTACGTATCAGTACTAACTCCGTGTTTGCTATGCAAATTGGTGGGAAGGGACTTTTCATGCAGTAAGTAATAGAGAGAAATATATTCAGTGGAAGTTTTTCAACATTCCCAAGCTCTCAACTCTTCTCATGGAGACTTTTCTGTGAAAAAATTGTCTTGTCTGTTATTGATATGTTTGCAAAATGGTTATTAAATCTGACTTGACCATTTGAGTTACTGGCAAGTAAAACTGGAGTAGCCTTGATGCATGGACCCCTTTTTACTGTATCTCTAATCTAGTGAACCTTACATTTCCACAGAACCTAGATGGGCCCCTTTCTTGACTAATGGCATCATGCATACAGAACATAGTATTGAGTTTTCAAGTTGATGTTTTAATTGAAGCATGTATGACATCAACGGCTTTTCTTTGTTTTACATTTTTTTTCATTTACATAAGCAATTTTCACTTCTTTTTTTGGTGTGGGTGGGTGGGGTTACGTTTCCAAGTGCAATTTTTTTACATAGTTATGGAGTAATGGTTCTGATTACATTTTCTTTTGTTTGAACTTGGATATTTCTGCAGGGGACCACCAGGAGACGGTTGTTCCACCAGTTGAAGGTGTTGCTGGTGGTGGGACAGCTTATGGATGGAGTGATACTGGAGTTAATGATCCCAAACCATTAAGGGGTGCAATTGATCCTATGAAAGTTTCATCTTTGGAGTTATTGAATGTGTGGTGCATGCCAAACAGTGCTAATGTCGGACCGCAAGATATGCCTCGTGAATTAGAACCTGTACGTGTATAATGTATCTGGCACTGCATAAGCTGCTGCTGATATATCTGTGATACTTACATTTTGTGACCATTTAAAGACATTAAACATTCCCTTTGATTGAGAAACAATGAGTCCTCATCATGGATGTTGGCACTGTCAAAAATGTTTATTATAATTATCTTTTGGGAAGGGGAGCCTTGGTGCAACAATACGGGTTGTTTCCGTGTACCCATAAGGTCATGGCTTGACGCCATGGATACAATCTTTTGCAGGAATGTAAAATAAGGTTGCGTACAATAAACCCATTGTGATCTGGTCCTTCTCTAGACCCGCACATAGTGGGAGCTTAGTGCACCGGGCTGACCTTTTAATTGTCTTTTGTCCTTTCAGCTCATTATTAGTGGATGTTATAGTTGAAGCTAAATGTTTTCCTACATTTCATACTGATTATTCCACTTTTGTTCTTTGTTCGTTACTCACTCTTAACACTTCCCTAGGATGAATTGCTCTTATATTTAAGGGAAAGTAGGGATTTTCTTTTTGTTTTCTCTCTCTCTCTTGTGGGGGTAATAGGAAAACCACTAAAGTTTCTTATATGCTTATGCATTTGTTGCTTAAAGTATTAAACTTCATTATCAAAAGGCGAGAAGTTTGAAATTCTGTTGTCGTTCTGGTTGCAAGAGTTTCTTGGTATGTGACTCGTAGTTTATTTGGTAGATATCACTATTAGCAGCAAGAAATGAAAGAGAAAGCATTCAGATTGCTATACGCCCAAAAGTTTCTTGGGGTGGATATGGGATTGCTGGAACTGTGCAGGTCCAGTGTACTGATCTCTGCTCACCCTGTGGTGCTAGGTTTGTCACTAACTATGTTCTTAGCTTCCTTCGCACCTATCTAGGATATGATGGAAGTTATTGATTCTTTTTTTTTGGTGAAGCTACTGATGATATCGGTTGGTTGCAGATTGGTAGTTGGTCAGTCGCTGACACTGCGCAGGGTAGTACCCGTTTTGGGAGTTCCTGATGCACTTGTTCCACTCGATATGCCTGTCTGCCAACTGAACCTCTTTCCTGGGTATAGACATGATACTCCCATTCATATCATTTATGTTGATTAGAGTCAAGTCTGAAGTCATGACTTATTATGACATGATTTGCAGAGAAACTACAGCAATTTGGGTATCAATAGACGTCCCGAGTGAACAGACACCAGGGCAATATGAGGGAGAAATCATCATTTCTGCCTCCAAAGCTGAAGCAGAGTGATTGTCTATCCCCTCTACTTCAGTTAAATATTTGTATATCAGTAATGGAATATCCGACTCCCAACAATATTGTCCTGATGATTTTTTTTCTTGGGGATAATGAGGACTGTTTCATGTTAGTTCATTAAATATTTGTCAACCTTTTCTGTTTGAAACAGACATATGAGCCAATCCCTGAGCAAAGTGGAGAAGCATCAATTATACAGAGAACTGAGAGACTGTCTTGATGCTGTGGAGCCCTTAGAGGGAAAACCATTGGACGAAGTGGTTGGTCTCTTTGAAATTACATGCCAAATATGAGTTTTTAATTTCCTCAAGTTGGATTTGCAAAGCCGCTGCTCATAACGAGCTTTTGTTGTTTTAGGTAGAAAGGGTCAAATCTGCAACTTCATCTTTAAGAAGAGTTCTTCTATCCCCATCATTTTCTGATTTCTTTTCAGATAATGGGCCCATAGATATGATGGAAGAAGATGCTATTTCTAGCCTTTCAATCCGTTTGAAAATAAGTTTGACAGTCTGGGACTTTGTTCTTCCAGCTACTCCTTCTGTCCCTGCTGTGATTGGTGTATCCTTTTTGTACACTGGGTTAGAAATTATATCAAGCCACTTAACTGGTCACAGATTGCTATCAATTGAATACACGTGATTGTGATTTTCGATTTGTCAGGTTTATTGCCAATTAATTCATGATCTATTGCATCCTGTGAACAGTTGATTTGACTGTTTCCTTTCTCTAATTGACGAGCTTCTTCTTTGGAATGTCCTCCATATCTGTTGACTGATGTATTCTTATGAGTCTATTCACGTGTTGCTTCAATCTTGTTTAGTAGTAGTTTTATTTTTGCTTTTCTCTTTCATTCATTCATGTAACTAGAATATCATCGCAGTTTCCTGGAGAAACCAAATGTTCTGAAATTCTCTCCCTTTTCTCTCTCTTACTTACTGGTGACTTGCTGGTTGTATTCTCTGTGATAAAGCAACTGGATTTTCGAATTAGGATGGAGTTCTTTAATTTAGTCTAGATATCTGATACTGTTATTGAAGATCGATTTGGGGTTGAACACGGAAGCAATGAATGGCTTGAGCTGTTAGATCAGCATTTCAAATGGCTACTTCAGTATCGAATTAGTCCATACTTCTGCAGGTGGGGCAACGGCATGAGAGTTTTGACATACACCTCGCCATGGCCAGGTAGTATATGATGCTTATTGCATAGTATACTTGTACTTGCAAAACTCACTTACTTTTAGATCTACTTGAAGTCTAAGTAGATAAATTTGTAAAGGAGTGCATTCTCAAAAAAATTAAAATTGTAAAGGAACTGAACTGGAGCACATTGCAGCTCCAGTTCTACTCTCCTACTGGCTTTTACCTCAAGTGTATCTACAAGAAACTAAAATTTCTTTCTCAAATGTTGTTATAGCCGACCATCCAAAATCAGATGAGTATTTCTCTGACCCTCGTCTTGCAGCATATGCTGTACCTAATGGTCCGGTAGTCCCCTGGTACGTTGGACAATTCTTTTGCCGAAAGTTCTAGGATGTATGTTGTTTACAGGTTGATCAGTTTTCTTTTGCCTCTTAATTTGGCATTAGCGGCGATACTGCAAAGGACTACTTACGAAGGCAGGTAGAGATACTAAGAACGAAAAACCATTGGAGGAAAGCATACTTCTATCTGTGGGATGAGGTAAGCGAGCAGATTAAATTGCTAGTTTTTTTAGCATATATGACAACCTCGTATTGTTCTAGCGACACTTGCAGTTCAGAGTCACGTTTTCTCCTGTTTGTAACTGGACTTGGTCTTTGCTCTTTTCTTCTGATTTTGTAGATGAGAAACATCATAGGTTTCCTGATATATGTTGTTTGTCGTTACAACAACAACACCAAAAAGGCAACAACTATGCCTCGTAACAAACTTTGGGGTCATACAGATATACACATATACATAATGTGTATATAAATATCCTATTTTCTGCTTTAATGCCGAATCCTTTTGTTCATACAAGAAAGGGGAAACCATACTCTATATGTACAGACTATAGTGCTTAAACTGTCTTTTGCAAAAGGTAAGGCACCCATGGGCCGGAATAAACCTTTTTCTTGCACCCAATGTGACTCGACACTTCCCCAGAGCCCATGAGTAGTGGGAGCTTAGTGCACCAGGCTAACCTTTCTTTCCCTATTCAAACATTAGCACTGTATATTGTTTTATCCCTTCATTTTTACCTCCTTGAATTTAATTATACTTTTCACCCACTTATCCTGCTTCACAAGAGGAGAGAGTTGATGGTAACTACCTGTCTTTATGTTTCTATGTTCTAAATTTGTTTTGCTTGCATTTGTTCAGCCACTTAACAGTGAGCAATATAATGCCATACGCAGCATGGCCAGTGAGATTCATGCCTATGCACCTGATGCTCGTATTCTGACAACTTATTATTGTGGTGAGCATCAGATTTCTCTTCATTACATGTATTTATTACAATGAGATGTTGTGCCTGGTAGCTATATGTCTATTTACATGTCTTTTGGTCGCCCTTTCGAGATCAAAGAAATCTATCTTACTAAATAGAATTGTGCTATATGATAAACTGCTGATTGAAGAAAGCCAAATATGCGTGGACAGATTGAAGATTATTATCTATTTCCATGTCTTTTGTCGCCCTTTGGAGAAAGCCAAATATGCGTGGACAGACTGAATTGTGTGGAGTTGAAACAAAAAGCATATTTTGGCTGCCAAACCACTCTTGATCATATGATAAACTGCTGATTGAAGAGTATTATCTGTTACATTATAGTGATGGAACTCCTCTTCTTGAGGACACTTTTTTAAAATAGTAGCGGAAGAACAGTAGAAGTTCTTCATCTTAGTGATCAGTGAGTCTCGTGGGAGCCTGTGTTTATGGTCAGTTCTTGCAGAAATTTTGTATGTAACACACTTTTTCCAAGAGCATGGCATGATTCTTACTCTTTGTCTGAAATGTTTTTTAAGATGGGTATTGCTTTGGCTGATATAATTCAGGATGCCAATGCTTTCTTGGAATATGTTCAACTGTTGTGCTAATGTAACTGGTGTGTGCTATTTGTTGAGACAAGTTTTAAGGAGAAAATATTAGATGTATCCCAGTTATGCATAGTTTTACAATTCTATTAGGCACATTTATCCTCTACACTTTTATTTGGAACGCTTAATTGATAAAATGCCCTTGATGATTTGGAAACTGTGAGGGTTACCATGCCTTGAAGTAATTGACAGCAACTTTCTGGCAATTCTGACTGCTTTATCTGAAATTCTAAGGTAATAGTTTGAGTAATGTCGCACAGAAGCATCAAATGAAGCTTCAGTTGAGACAATCTCACATGATTTTTGATCTTTGTGATTGACAAACTAGATATTTATTTGGCTCTCTTTGGCCTAGATCTGTCTGATTGGAATATTCTTTGGTAATTGTTATTCGCATGGGGAAGACTATCTACAAATGGATACTGTTCTTATTTTACAGGACCAAGTGATGCACCTCTTGCTTCAAATAACTTTGAGGCTTTTCTGAAAGTTCCGGAGTTCCTACGTCCTCATACTCAGATATATTGCACAAGGTAGTGATTTAGTATTTTAAGAAATCCTTTGTTTTATTTCCAACATACAACTATGAGAATGACTGAGGAACTATTACATTAAAAAATGAATGTTGTGATTAGTTTTTACCTACCTTATAAAAAAATGAATGTTGTAATTAGTAAAAAGAAAAATGAAAAGTTTATTTTGTTAGTATTGTAGCTCAGATGGATGGAATACAGACACTGCCTTTTGTGAGAACTCGCGGAATAACATTGGATACTTATTCAGTTTGGATGAGATAATCTGGAAGTCACACTATCTGAGCTAAGTTCAGTGATTTGAAATAGTTGAATTTGCGATCATTGGATTTGGTATAGTGAAAGCATCACTTCCTCAGGGATTAGCTTAATTGGAAAAGATTGAGGGACTTGTGTCTTAGGTAACAAGTTCGAGCCCTGGACCAAGTGAACTAAGTTTGGTATAGAAGTGGAGAAGGGTAGGGAAATCTGCCCCATTATCCCTGAGTTTTGGTTGACAAGTTCATGTATAGTGAAAGCATCATAGTTTATTACTGCATCTCTTAAATTTTAGAGACCTGCTGATGTATTTCTTTCCATTTATTATATCCATTAGTCCCAAGCAAGCACTACATATGGTATGAGTCATATATAAACCTCATTGTAATGAGCAACTGTTCAACAGAAAAATAAAAGTTGAAATAGATGAACAATCAATCTATTCGAATGACTTCTTTGTTGGATGCCAAATGATTAGATATTCTTGGAACCTGAAAAAGTTGAACAACTAAGGGTGTGTTTGGTATGAAAATGCAATCTCATAAAATTTACACATAATATTAAAAAGCTTCACCGTATTACTTACTTGGTTTGAGGTGACAACGAGCAAACAAAATGAAATTAGAACAGGCAAGCCGAAGGTAAACTGTTACATACATGATAAGTTTGTTTCATCCAATGGTCGGCATATTCCTGATGTCCATTTACATAAGATGCTCAATGAGCAGAATTTAACATAAATTCATTATTAGTGCTAACTGATAATTGAAGGGCAACAAAGAGTTTGCATCGTAGGAACTACAAAGCCATAAGATACTATGAGTTCTTTGTAGTAATTATTCTTTTTAGCAATTATTTAGCATTTAATAGGATTTCATCAAATCACGTGCCCATTACTATTGTTTAAAACTTGAAATTACCTGTAACTCATCCGAAAATGTGTTAAAGTTTTGCACGTTGGAACAATAACAACATACCCATTGGAATCCCACAAGTGGGGTGTGGGGAGGGTAGTGCGTACGAAACCTTACCCCCTACCTTGTGAATTTATAGAGACTATTTCGGAAATACCCTTAGCTCAAGTAATGCATATCAAAAACAAGTATGGAAAGGATATGCAGCAGTGGAGAGGCCATGCTGAAAATATATGGGAAGACAAACAGTAACAACAACCATAATACTATAATTGAAGCAAAGGAAACAAGAAATAATAATAAAATCAAAAAACAAGATAGTAGGAGAGTAATAGTACCAATACTTATAATGGAAACTGGGAAACTAGACAATGCTCAACCACTTACTAACCTTCTACCCTAATCCTCGATCTCCATATCCTTTTATCTAGGGTCATGTTCTCGGCAAGTTGCAGATGTATCATGTTTTGCGTAATCACTTCTCCTCAATACTTCTTCAGTCTAACTCTACTTCTCTTCATAGCCACCATAGCCAACCTCTCGCACCTTCTCACTGGAACATCTACGCCTCTCCTCTTCACGTGTCCGAATCACTTCAGTATTGCCTCCCACATCGTGTCTACCATGGAGACACTCCATATCCTTGCTCCAAATCTTATAATTCATCCGGAAATGTGTAAAGTTTTGCACATTGGAGACCTTGTAAAATGATAGAAAACGTTCTTTCCATGTAACAATTTATTATTTATTATAGGTAATTAGCATTTAATATGATTTAAGTAAATAAGACCTAAGTTGCTCGGACTTGGGTGTGGGTGCTGATACGGGGGTGGATCTAGAGGTCAGATCCTTCATGATATAAATTTTAAGTTTCGGGGGTATGGATCCACATGCGAATATGAGTGGGGAATCGGCTAAAAATAATTCAAATAGCTAAAAATAGAGTTATGTCTAAATTTTTAGACACTCTGGAAAACTTACAACATATTCCAAGGAAAAAATATTGATCAAAAGGAGAATCCCGGAAGGAGATATAAGGAAAAGGACTAACATAGAAATTTCTATATACAAGGTATTCCATTTTCTTCAATTTCACCCTAGCTTTTGTTTTGATTACAAAAATCATTGCAACTACCTGAATTTCTCCGTCGATTTTGGTCAAAGTACTCAAAATTGGTTCACCATATCCAGTATGGATCTCACACCCACACCCACGTTGTGTCGACACGGTTGCGGCACTGAAAGTGAAGAGTCCGAGCAACTTAGAATAAGATACCCTCTTTTAATATTCATTCATTTTTATACTAATTAAACCAAGAAGTTGTGGGTTTTTTGTTTATGTAAACGTGTAGTTTTTCTTTTTTTGGATGAGGAGTAATTTAGTCGATCAACTTTTGAAGGGTATATCCATAAACCAACTTTAAACTATGGGGCTTCCCACTTTTAGAATATTATATAGATTTTTGTTTTGGACAAAAATCTTGATTTCCTTTTCTGTAGCTAGTTCTTTTTCTCTCATGCTCTTTAGTTGTTCTATTTTACTTTATAGATGTTTATATGAATTCTAAACCAGTTGATGTTAAATGAGATTACTTTTAAACAATGCAACAGAGTACTCATACTTCATGAGAATCATTGAGTGGGATATTAAGCCAGCTTTACATGTTTATCCTGATTCACATTGGGAGGTTGGAGGCAAGCCTCAAAAGAATCCGATTTACGAGCTATTATATACTACTTCCTTTATCTATAAAGAATGAAGAAGTTTGGACTATGAGAGTCAAACCATCTAATTTGATGAGAATTCAGATGTCGATTTAATTGTTTTTAAATGACATTTACATATTTAAGAATTACATAAAAGTATCATGAATCAACTTTCTATATTAAAAGTATTTACAATTGTTTGAATAAATCCCCAATAGACTAGTTATGCTACTTCTCTTTCCTTTTCTGTTTTGTGATTACCACTTGTTGAATCTTGAGAGCTGGTCTGAATTCTCTTCCTTATTGATAAGTTACTACAGAAATCTTCGTAGTTTGAGAAGATACACTTACTAGGCTTTTTAACTTATTTCCTTTTCTATTCAGTGAATGGGTTATTGGTAACAGAGAGGACCTGGCGAAGGATATTATCGCAGAGATACAAACAGAAAATGGTGAGGTAATAAAAAAATATAAACATTGTTTTTCGATGAATTATCGTTTGTGAACAGTGGATTCTCTTAAATCATTGTTAGACTCATTAAATGAGGAAAGGAAAAAGTTGCAGAGAAGTGTCATACAGATTAATTTACTTTTTGATCCACGGTTCCTTGTTGATATCACATTCTTGTTTTTTTTTATTCCTTTCTTTTTTTCCTGTAATGCAATAAGGTAGTTATTGCCTGTAGACACTTTTTTTTTTATTACTGTGGCGTCACTTAGTGTTTTTTGTCTCCGCTGAGTTTGGAACCTGAGACCTGAGGGTTCTCAACCACTTCATTGACTACTAGGCCACATCCTTGGGTGCTTATTGCCCGGAGAAACTGCTGACAATTAACTCTATTTTGAGGACTAGAGCTTAGCATCAGATATTCTAGGACCTCAATGGTTTTAACACATGATTCCATATGCTAAATATGTGATTCTATTTGAGTTACAAGATCAGATTGCACCCATTCATCATGGATTCCTTCACTAGTGGAGAAGAGCACTCTATCTTAGGTCTCACGTCGTTTTTGGATAAAGATCTATTTCTGTTTAAAGAATGTATGCTTGATCTTTTTAGTGAAAAAAATGTATGCTCGGACGGGAAGAAGGAAAAAAAGAAGTTAAGGAAACTATGCAATTTGTGGTCCCTGTCAAGTTCTACTGATCTGTCCGTATAGATGTAGTTGATAATTGCTAGTTTATATGACATATTGATTCAATAAGCACATTAGAGTGACGTGAGATAGTTTTAGCATTTTACTTTTTCTCTTCCAATGAAAATCGGCATCATATTTTGAGAAGCTATTCTGAAGCTTTATAGCTAATGAGTGTTCCTTAAGTTTAGTACTTTGTTAATGTGATTGAGAGTCTCTCAGCCTAGAGCCATTATGTGCTCTGAAAAGTTGGCACTATTTGAACGTGTCCATAATTTTTGAGCCTCCTACAGGAATGTGGATCTTCAGGTTTAGTTTTACAAAATGCAGGAATGAGATTACTTCAATTCAAGAACTCCTCTATGTTGCTCCTTGGACTAATCTTAAAAACATTATGGCTATTTAAATTCCTTTATAGCTTTTTTCTTATTTCTGTACATAAACTATGAATGAATTTAATTTCTTAAGAGCTATTCTTTTTGTATACATCACTTGTTGGCACGGTTCTTGTTATGTTCTTTGCAGGAGTGGTGGACATATGTATGCTTGGGACCAGGTGATCCTCATCCCAACTGGCACTTAGGGATGAGGGGCACTCAACATCGTGCTGTGATGTGGCGTGTGTGGAAGGAAGGTGGAACAGGTTTCTTATATTGGGGTGCCAACTGCTATGAGAAGGCAACAGTTCCTAGTGCTGAGGTTAGTGCATCCCTCTACGTGACACGAAACTGAGAGATAAATTATGTCGTACAGGTTGATGGTGGTGAAATATTGAATATTTTTCTCTTCATGCCTGACACAAGTATTATTTGTCTGCAGATTAAGTTCAGGCGTGGCCTTCCTCCAGGTGATGGAGTCTTATTCTACCCTGGTCAGGTGTTCTCATCATCTCAGCAACCTGTTGCTTCACTGAGACTAGAGAGGCTCTTGAGTGGCTTGCAGGTACTCTTTATATTGACTTATTTCCTCTTTTGGTAGTATTTTTGCACTTCTGCAATTTGTGATTTCTTGCGAACCATGTAGAGAGGCATCAACCTTGCAGTCCTCGATCTTTTAGGAATGGAAGGTGCAATGTTGTCTGTTTTACACAGAACAAAAAACTTGATGCACGTCTGCGAAAACAAAAAAACATGTTTGAGCGAGATCCTTTTGATGTCTTAACCGCAAGATCCTTGGTTTCAATTTAATTTGTTGTCTCTTATCACTTTCTGTTTTCAGAAATTTGAAAACCTCTATTTCCTTCACTCGTTCTGTTTATATGAATCGTTTACCGATATTTGTTCTGTTTGGATTACACTTCTTCAGTTATAATGCTTTTCTTTTTTTCTTTAAATGAGATACGTCCTTGTAAATAGAACTTCCACTTCTTAGTGTTCTCTCCCGAATAAAGTAATAATTAGAAGAAAGAAAGATGTCTAATCTATCTATATATCATTTTCTTCTTTGTACTCTCTTATTGTGTGATCACTTTCTCTTCTCTTTTCTGTATTCACTCCTCTTTTTTCATGACCGATTTTCTTAGGATATTGAGTACCTCAAGCTGTATGCTTCAAGATATGGTAGGGATGAAAGCCTCAATCTTTTGGAGAAGACAGGAATGTATCTAGGGCCTGAGCGCTACACTTCGGAACACACACCAATAGATGTAATGAGGGGTGAGGTTTACAGGACATGCCGATCCTAGATTTGAAGCTTGAGTTTGATGACACACCCATCTGTATTAGTGTTCAGCATCTCAAGCATATCGGTTTGTATGATGTATATTGATATATTTGAGAAACACTACAAGGTATACATCTCAATCATCTTCACTAGGCCAAAACAGAGTATGTTTTAGTCCGTTTACTTAGATCTGTACATATTATCATGTTCAAGTAATAGTAGTAAATGCATGGTATCGCTGTAACGTGGTTTTGTATTTTGAAGATGGATTATGGCTGACTCATTTCAGTATAACTGAAAAATATCGTATCATAGGTTAGATTAAAATTTGAACCTATCTTTATTACTTTTAGGGACTCCATGACAAAAATTTCACTGGGTATCCTATTTAGACACTACTACTTAGCTTGTACCCCCATTTATGGTTTTTTTTTTTCATGTCTACCCCCTTCGTAACAACTTTAGATATGTAGTGTCCAAAGTTATTTTGGAGTTACAAAATGCTTGAAGTTTCGTATGGCTGAACTTCAGTTATATGTGTATGAACTTTAGCCATATGATTTGTCAAGTCTAACAAGAGATACCATATACGGCTATCATACTATTTTGTTATAGTTATTATTATGTTACTATCTGCTATTTTTTGACGGCTTTGGACTTTTTTTTCTTTGAGTCGAAGGTCTATCGAAAATAGTTTCTCTACCTTTGAGGTAAGGGTAAGGTCTGCAGACTTTCACACTCTACTCTCCTTAGATCATACTTTGTAGGATTACATTGAATATGTTATTATTGTAGTTATAACTTCATAAACTACATGTTTGATGTTATTTCGAAGTGGATAGATTTGTATACTTTCATGTAGTGCCGGTATGACTTAAACGGTGATTCCAAAATTGTGCACTTCGGCCCCCCGTGACCAAGGATGATGTTATAATATTTCTACATCTGTTCCTGACCGTGGGGTGGAAAAGAGGGAATTTTATGTACAAAACAAATGAGTAGAGGCATTGACCAGTGCGACGGATGTGACCCCACGAACAATAAGCAATAGGATAGATTATATACCTATCTCAATCATAATAGCAGGATTGGCTTTAGCACTTGCTTTTATATGATAAAGTTTTTGAAAGAAAGGTGGTGGGGAGAAATTATTGCTATCAAGATTCATTCAAGCTAGACTTTTTGTAGCAAAACCTAGTGATACTGGAATCACAAAAGCAAAGTAAAAAATAAAAATAAAGAGGAAAAGGCAATCAAAAGTTTATCAAAATGGAGATGATTGGCTAGGTAGCCTCTCAGTGATTGTCCATCTTTTGACATTGTGCTCTTTTTGTTCCCGTTTACAGCTGTAATGTGTGTGTGCTAGCTACGTTTGTCCATAGAGCTGCTCGATTTTTCATTTCGAAAATCAAATTTATCCATATATAGAAGCTCAATCTTTGCTCTATTGTTTATTGCAAGACACTTACTAATTAAATATCAAATCACATTAGTTAATTAAGTGATATTTTGAGGTAAAAGTATACATATATGAATAAAGTGGTCAATGAAATGGGGGAGAACCATGAATTTGAAGTTCAAATTTCAACGGAAGCAAAAACACTACGTAGCAATTTTCATAGATTTTTATACTTCAATTTTGTTTTGCATCGGAAAGTACTTGATTTAGATGAATCTGGAACTTGTAATTTGCCTATGTCTAAACATGATGGACAGAGTTATTTAGTATATATGTTGGTGAGAGGTAACTGGTGTGAGATAATTTGCCTAGGTCTAAACATGATGGACAGAGTTATTTAGTATGAGAGGTAACTGACACATCTTGAAACTAACTATTAAAGTGCATACAAGCTAGTTCGGACCAAAGTTGTTCCATTATTGTGAACAGGATTTTCTTTAGTAACCATTAGTCCATTACACCAAATTTTTATTCTTCTGGAGTGATGTCTTATCTCTGAACACTTTGTGACAATAATCGTCAGTAAAATCTAATAATTGTATCTCAACAGTGTAAGTACTGTTAGGAAATCGAAGAACAGAAAAATGGATTTTTCATTAATTGCACTAATACCACATCTGTAGCAGCAACTGCGAAGGTTTACTACTTTCGATTCCACTCATTATAACGGTAATGCGATATTTAATATTCATTTTGTTTAAGATCATAAAATTCGTAAGTCTTTTTATTTTTTTAATTCCATCTCGAGTCAAAAAGTAGATAAATAGATGAACCGAAGGGAATATCATTTATTATAGAGGTGATGTGAGCAGATTGAATCAAATTTGATTGGGCTAACACATGTGATGTAATAAGTGTAGTCTGATTTAACCGTTCAAAATAGGTTAGTTCAACATGTGTCAAATAACGAATCATACTCCAACTTGCTCTACATGACTCAACCAACGAACCTCTCATCCTTTTTATATTTTCTTTTTGAAAATAAGTTAAAGCTAATGTAATTTTCTGGATTACTAGCTTAAGTTCTTCCAAACTTACTTCATATTTAGTCTCCAAATTTGATTTGTATGTTTAGGTTGCATTTTGACATGTTGAGTTATACTATATTGACCCAACAGTACATAATAAGTGCACGATCTACTTAACATATTCTATTCTTTACTTTTTCGTATAATAGCTTGATATGCTATTTAAATTAAGTCACCAAACGGATCATAATCCTATCTATGAGCTTAGATGAATTGTATAAGTTAGAAAAAGGATTAATTTTACCACTTTTACTATAGTAAAATAAATATTCAAGGAATTATTAAAAAAACATTTGGATTTAGTGGCAATGAGGGAATGTTTTTTTGGGTGATCAAAATGTTGGTGGCAGGACAATGTGAAAATGAGTACTATTTTCAGTTTTAACCCTTAAAAAAGGTACTTTCCTTTAGTAGTGGTACTATCTACTCCATCAATTTCACATAATTATGAGTTGACGCTTAACCATTGTTTATCATTAGAGAGAGAAAAAGAATATGTTTTGTGTTACCAAACAATTGTTATATTTACGGATTTAGAATTTAAAATTTATAAATATTTATAATAATTTTAAATAAATAACAATAATAATAATAATTGGATTTGCAATCAAAATTTTCTATTTGTAGAATAGTAAATTTTTTAATTATATACTCACTTATTTTTTATTTAATTGTCTAATTTTAATTTGATATAAAATTTAACAAAATATATTTTAATTTATCATCTTAAATTAATTATATGTGGAATATATCAAAAGGTTATTTAATCTTATGATTATTATAAACATGTCATGTGAAAAGTTAAAATTAAAGATTTGTCAAAAGAAAAGAGATATTCTTTTTTCAACAAACTAAAAAATTAAGACAAAAATTGAAACAAAAAAAATATAGATATAAGCAAAAGCTATTAAATTTTTGTAAACTCATAAATTGTACTCGAGATCCACCAATGAAATTTATTGAAAGGAAATAATCTTTTGTGACCGAAGAAAATGACCATTTATATATTATTCAGTGATAACTTATGTTATATTTTTATCGGTTAAACGTGAAAATCATCATATGATTAGAAGAACATTGCACATCCATTTGGCACACGCAAAAAATGATCATGTGCTTCTTTTATGGTTTTATATATTACATATATATCTCACATAGTATGAAACTCTTTGGGGGGGGGGAGGGGAGGTGGAAAATGGTACTAATATTATTATATTAAATTATTTTATGCGAGTTTATAATAAGGAAACTATGATATCATAGTTATTTAATTAAGCACGTATTGACAAATGAAGAGGAAACGAGTTTAGTTTATTGTGATTGAAAATTTGATAAATAACATAAGAGAATTTATCCCGAACATATATTCATTGAAAAATAGATTTAATTATCAACGATTCGGGCCGGTCAATTCATCAAGAAAAAACAAATTATAATCTCCTCTACTATAATATTGATCTTTCCTAACAAGAACAATTTATAATCCTAACTAGTAATACCAATTTTCTTTAACTAGTTCAATTGATATCAAGAACTGCAGAGAGGGTTAGGACGAAAAATATTTTTTACGAAAAATTTACTAGTTTCTAAAAGTCAATAAAGTAATAATTAAACATATAATACTATTTGCTTAGACCTATTATCCATATTCATAATATAGGACCCCTTGCATATACTCCTCCACATTGATGTGACGGAATGAACTTCTTTATTTTAATTTCTTTTTAGTTCATAAAAATGATTTTTATTTTTATTTCGTTTTAATTGTCTTATTTGATTAGGCACTTCAATTTGAAAAAAAATAATTAAAATTTACCCCTATGACGTTATCCGGATATGTGGATTATTTAGGACTTATTTTTTTAGAAAGTATTTAATAAATAGAATAATAACTCATTTATTCGAGACAATTTTTTTAATTAATTTATTAACTTATTTAATAAATGATCTAATAACTTACTTTAATAGATGGGCAAATATATATTTTTTCTCATGTTTTTTTTTCAATAAATGGACTAATAAATTTAATTGAAAAAAAATATGTCCCAAAAATCACATTTAAGGTGGAACATGAGGATTTAACATCATAGGGATAAATATAATTTTTTTTAGAGTGTGAGAATAAATATGACTTTAAAGTTACAAAAAAAGGACAAATATATTGAGGACGTAAGAATTTGACGTCGTAGAGATAAATATGATCATTTTTAGAGTACAAGAATAAATATGAAGATAAAATTAAATGAAAAGAACAAACAAAAACAAAAACAACATAGCTAGTGAAATCCACAAATGGGGTCTGGGGGTGGGATGTACGCAGATCTTAGCACTACCTCATAGAGATAGAGATGTTGTTTTTGAAAGACCCTCGGCTCAAAAGTCACAGCTCCAAGTAAAAGGGGAAAACAATATATATAGTATAATGGCAAAACAAATGAAAAGCGATGCAAAATTTACAAGACAAGAACAATAACGATAGCAAAGCAATGTGATAATCAAAGACAATAACAACACGACTATAATGGCACGCCTAGACCTACGACCAATCCTAAACCGACACAAGACAAGCCACTATTCCATCTCCACTAGTCTTCTACCATAATTCGCGACCTTCACTCCTTTATATCTAAGGTCATATCCTCGGTGATATAGAGTAACGTCATATCTTGTCTAATTATCTTTTCTCAATATTTTTTTGGTCTACCCCTCCCCCTCCCCATAACCCCCAAATCCAACCGCTCGCACCTCCTAACTTGGCATCTACACCACTCCTCTGCACGTGCCCAAACCATCCCAGTCTAGCTTCTCTCATCTGTCTTCCATAAAGGCCACTCCCACCTTCTCCCGAATAACCTCATTCCTAATCTTATCACTCCTAGTGTGTCCACACATCCATCTCATCATCTCCATCTCCGCAACATGCATCTTCTGAATATGAGAATTTTTTACTAGTCAACACTTCACTCTATATAGCAATGCCGGTCTAACCACCATTCTGTAGAATTTACCTTTAAATTTAGGTGGTACCTTCTTATTACACAAAACTCCAGAGACAAGCCTCCATTTCATTAATGTCGTCCCAATGCGATGCGTGACATCATTGTGGAGTCCCATTACTCTAAATGATGAATTCAAGATATTTAAAATTTTCTGTCTTGAAAATAAGTTGAGTGGCAAACCTCACTTTCATGCCCTCTTTCATCTATCACAACAATAAAAAAAAAAACAAATATGTTCAGAAAACATAACTAAAGACAAATATGAATTATTTATAAATATATGAGGATGAATATAACTCGACTTTTCAGTCCCCAGAATAGGAGGTGGGGGATTAATAAATAATACAAGAGAAGAGACAGTCTATTGGGTACAGTTTTGATCAGCGATGTGTCAACATAATAGGACCCACATTTCTCGTATATTTACTGAAACTGCCACAACATTTACTAAAAATAGGTACACTCAATCGTCCTTGGTCTAACACTATCTCTGCAACCATTATTTCTTCCTTTGACTGTTCATTTGACTTGGCCAGGCCAGTATCAAAATACAATAAAATCTCATTAAATTAATATTAATAAATTAATAATTTTTTTAAAATAATGTTTTTCCTTTATTCTGATTTGGATCAATAAAAAAAATCACTCATTTTAATAAAATAAATATAATCTATTTTAGAAGATTCCTTTATAAATATATGGTACATTAATATTATAAATTAATAATTCTATAAAAGTACAAACATATCTAAAACAATTTAGTGAAATATGATTCTATTATATTTTGTTAAAATTTAAATCTAGTTGAAACTCATTTTTAACTTTTCTTATTGCATTCAATTTTTTTTGATGTTATCTGTTCGAATTGCATCATAAAATTGTGAAAAATTCTAAATGCGATAAGTGATTCCTTACACGTAACTGGTTCTAAAGGTATTATATCATCTTCAACATTATTTTTCTAATAGTATCCACAATTACTTATAAGCTCTGAATCTTTAAATATGTATCATTTTCATCTGGATAATCCAATAAGTTATTGACGTCCATTATATTGCGGTAATCGAGATCATTAATTATAACCTCAAATTCATGAATGATGTTTTCACAAGTGGATTCGTTAAAAACATAACATTTTTTTCTCATGGATTTCAATTTCATCTCCATGTCTTGTATATCAAAATTAACCTTCTTTGAATCTCAAAACACTCTTTAAATTAATAAATATTAATTTATTAATTAAGTAATACTTCTACAAAATAATAATATTTCATAATCCCATTTATATTAATTTAGTGAGATTTTACTGTAATCTTATTTTTTATTATTTTTGTTAGAACAAAGAAAAATCGTATTTATTAAAACTTGAACAATAGAAAACTCTAGTAGTATTATTTTACTTCACCTTTTCATTGAATAAATTATTGCGTAATTTGATTGATTAATTCGTGTATATTATTTTATGAATTTTAGATTTAAATTAACTTTTAAAAATTAGATTAAAAAAAAGGAAGATTGTCTAAGGAACACTATCATCTTCAACGTGGGATTTTATTCATTATCCTTTATAAGTCAGACTTTGTTCGATATTAAATGCGTGAACGATTTATTTGAGGACTTAATATTATGGATCTAATTTTAATATCATAATAAATAATACAGATTTAAAGCTTAATTTAACTTTAAATTATAATTTTTTTAAAAAATTATCCAAAATTATATAAAGACGGTCCAAATAACCCATCCACCTTCGATGCAGATTCATCCATCACGGACCTTTACTAATGTTATAACTTATAGGTATAACTACTATCTTACAAACACAAAAACTAACTTATAGGTATAACTACTATCTTACAAACACAAAAACTAAGTAATTTTGTATCTTTATTTATTAAAAATTGAACAGATAAAAACAGTATTAATATTTTGCCCACCAATGAAATTTAAACATATGATCAAATAATTTTTAACTCAATTTATTGACTACTAAGCTACATTCTTAAATGTCTACGTAAAACCAACTCCAATTATAAAAAATAAAAAAAATCTAAATAAATTGACAATTAACATTTTATTTTCTTGGCCTCCACACTAAAACCGACAACCGAATGTGGATTTGTCCTTAAGTCCACCGTCCTTATCCATTTCACGGTGGCCGTCGCTCTAGTGGCATTCCTGTAATTAATCCTAAAACCATGCCCTACTCAGCCTCTGTCAGCTTGCTTACGTTGGTAAAAGCTCATACTGTAATACATTTCATTTTTTGGATCAACTACTAATTAATTCATGCAAATCCATTCCTACCTATTTTTTTTAATTTTTTTTTAAGTTTCTCACAAATGAGTGTAATCTGTGAAGTCCTGATTAAATTCAAATCACACACTCTATTTTTTGTATCATCGAATGAAAGTTCTAATTCGGCTATTGAGAGGACTCCTATTGTCTTTCTTACCGGAAGGATCGAAACCACATTCGTAGGCCGATAATTTTTCTGGATAGGTCATTGGTATCTTTAAAAAGGATGAAACTAAGGATATTACGTAGCTATCACGCACCAAGGGTGCCAGCTTTCGTAAAATTCTTTGCAGGTCTTATTTGGGATGACACTCTCAATATATTTAAAAATTTGAGACCTTTAATTAAGATTGAAACAATTTCATTCCTACCCAATTAAGATCAGTTTGAACACGATTTCAAATAATAAATTGATTTGAAGGTAGAATTTTACTTGAATATGTAATTGAAAGTTTAAGTTGTATTTTTCTTATTAAACATGAGAATTTAATAATTTGAGAAAAATATATAAAAAATATTTATTTATTATATAATTTTGTCTAATGAATTAGTTATGGTTCATTAATAAAGAACTATAATATTTTAATGCGTTCAATTAATAAATCATTCATTTCTGTTTTATAAATAAATATTTCGATGGCGTGTTATTACAAACTTCTCATAACACATAATTTTTCAAAAAATTATTGATCCAATTAATTAATGATAGTAATAACTAATTATATATTTTTTTTAAAAAAAAAATCACGTGGTATGAACAATCTGCTCATGTCAATCATGAGTTTTTTTTTATTTTATTTTTACAAAATTTAAAATTATGAGCCTTTTCTTTATAAAATATAAATTTATAAGTCAAGTTTTATATTTTAAAAAAATAAAATTACAATTTATACCCTGATTTTTATTTTTTTTAAGATTTTAAGATTTGAAATCACAATTTCATAAATATATACTAATTTAATTCAACACTATGAAATCATGCTCCAAATTCTATGACCAAAACACATACTAAATTTTAGAAATTCTCCCTATATAGACCCGACTTCTTCGTAGGCGTATTTGTGTGGTTGATACTAGGATTGGACATGTTATGTAAGGTATTTGAAACTTTTGTTTGGTATTAGGTTTTCAAAAAATATTATACTATTATTATATAAAAAAATAGTTTGATATGAATTGGTATTTCTATGTTCGATTTTGATATTTTATGGCATGATAAATTAATAATTATAATTTATTTAATTTTGACATACATATATTCATATAATAGAAAAAATTATGACTTTAATATTTTTAAAAAAATATCTTAATTATATCATACTAACACATTACACATATACAAATTTATATTCAAAAGAAAATTCAGTTAACTTTCATTTTTTGATCAATTACACAAAAAATATTTCAACTGAGATATAGTAGTTAAAATTCCAACGTCTAAATATTTTGGTTTAATATTAATGTTAAGTTGTATATTTGCTAGAGCCATAATGATATCTATGAATTATTTATCAACTATTTCTTCCGTTTCATTTTAGTGTTATGTACATTAAAATATATTTATTTTGAAATAATTGTCAATTTAAACAATCAAGAAAGAATTAATTGTTTTTTTTCAACTTTGTACTTATTATTAATTATTCTAGAATTAAGAGACACATATATAAATAAAAATTAAATAATTAATACTAAGAAATATATTAGTCAAACTACACTTCCAATGATTTTTTTCTTAAAAATTATGTTAAATCTTATCATGATAATTAAAATAAGATGGAGAAAGTATGTACTTCGGTGTTTTAAATTTTTATTTATAATTATTAAATATCATACTGAATATCAAACAAAATTTAAAATGTATGTCATATACAAAATTTTACAACAATATCGTACGAATACAATTTCATAAATGAGATTAAAAAAGATGTCTATGTGTGCCGTCTAATCTTTATATTGTAAGAATGAATAAATTATTTTTGATAGATCTCGACTCAAGTAATACATAATAAAATAAAGTATGAAATTTGAAGTCCGATCTCCTTTAATTCAAATGAGAGGCCTTCACATCTCGCACAACAATATTTTTTGCTCCAATTTGACGAATCACATCTCACACAATAACATTCTTTGTTTGTGCGTTGCTTATAATTTCTGCTCAATCTTTCAATGTTTGAAAAAAATAAAATACTAATGACAATATTGATAAAAAAAAATTAATCAACATTAGGCTATTTATTAATCTTTATACATCTCTTTTTAAAAAATGTTCGAATTATTTTAACTCTCTTCCTTCATTATATTCATCAAAAATACCGCTTTCACCTTATTTTAAATATATTCATTCATAATCACATCTTTTTCTTATATATTCTTATTTTCGTTACTTTTATTTTTTGAACATGTAATTTTTTTTTCTATCAAATGTTTAGAGTTCGTGGAAATTTGATTAAATTTGAATTACACATTACAAGGCCTATTCGAAAGTAACAGTCCTAATAATAAAAAAATTATTCTTAAAATTCAAACTCAAGATCTCTGATTAATGATGAAACAGTTTCACATGTAATTTTTACTTTATCAACACTCCATCTCATACATACACTAATCAGGGAAACCGATTAATCCCAGTTCCTCCGACAGGTGTCTCACAATGAACCAGATTACGCCACGTGGACCATTTGATTTATTGCACCAGCTTATTAGATCACTCGTATCCTTGGGAAAGAAGCAGCTGAAACTAACCATCTTCCCTTCGTTTTTTAACCATGGTTAACACTTTTTTAACTCTATACAATGGTTAGTCACCCTCGCCGCGCTAAAAATAAATAAAAAAGGCAAAGGACCTGATTTACCTTCCATTTAAAAACTACATCATATATATTCTTTCGTTATTGAAATGACACGTATATATTTTTATCATTACAAATTATTTTTTATTAAATTAAAATATATTCTTTATTAATCTATATATAATATTTTTCACAAATAAATTATTTAAAAAAAAATATATATATACCCATATATCCTTTTCTTCCATGAAAAAATTATTTTTAAAATTATTTTTTAAAGTTTTTTATTAAAAAAATAATACATATAGAGGTATATTTCATCTTTCTCACACATAATTTTTTTTGATTCAACGGCTAATTTAAATTTATTATTAAGATGGTCAAATTTTTTTTCTCACTACTTTTATTATAAAATTTATTATACATGCCCCAATTTTTTTTATAGACACAAAAACTAAATTACAATATAACATCAAAAAAATAGTTTTAAATTAAAATATAGCTATAAAATAGTTTTAATTATTTTAATTTTTTTTCTCTTTTTTCCATTCACACTATTTTTATTTCTCTTATATTTACATCAAATAATAAAAAATAAAAATAAAATAAGATTTAGAAACTCAAATAATAATAATTAAAGAAGCCAAAAAAATTTATGTGTGAAAAAGATTATATATATCTCTAAAATTTGCTATTTTTTTTTTACATGTATGGGTATATAAATTTTTATTTTTTTATTTATTTTTACTTTCTCAAAAAGATATATATCCATAAATGATTTTTTTAAAAATTAAAAATAAAAAATTTAATTTTTTCTTTTTATTAAACAACAATAATAACAATCTAGTGAAATCTCACAACGTGCCATTTTACTTTCCTTTTCTTAAAATGAAAGGCATATATATAAGTTATTTTTAATTTATAATAATGATATATATATATATTATTTTAATAATGATAAAAATATATTTAAATTAATTTTTAAATATAAAATATATCATCTCCAAATCATAAAATTAAAGGATAAATCAGGCCTTTGCACATAAAAACAAATCTACAAACAATTGAAAATGATTTCACACTTTACATATCTCTATTATGACAGCTTTCAAAAAATAGTCTCTTCTTTTTCACTCTCTGAGTGTTCTAAAAAGCAAACCGCCGTCATGTATGAACATTAAAGCTCTTGTTCCCATTTTTTCTCCTCTTTAAGAAAAAATAATTTCCTTCTTTAGGGAACACAACAATTCCCAAAAATAGTGTTGAATTTTTCCTAGCTTTGGGAATCGTTTATTAAATTTTCTGGTGTGAAGAGTACTTTCAAATCCATTTTTACAAGTAAAAGCTAAGAGGAGCTGAAGTGGAGAAAACAAAGTATTAGCTGAAAAACATATGTGAAAAATTTCGAGTTTTATTAGCTAAATATGGCAGAGATTGAAAAATTAGCTGGTGGTTCATTTGAAGAAACAATTACACAGCAAAATTTTCCAGTAAAGAGGAAAAGGAATCTTCCTGGAAATCCTGGTAAAGTTAATCTTACAATTTTTATGATTTTTTTTTTCTGATTTCTGTTTTGCTGAAGGTGAAAATGGTGTGTATATTTGTAGATCCAGAAGCAGAAGTGATAGCTCTATCACCAAAAACTCTAATGGCAACAAACCGATTTGTGTGTGAGATTTGTAACAAAGGTTTTCAAAGAGATCAAAATTTACAGCTCCATCGGAGAGGACACAACTTACCATGGAAACTCCGGCAACGAACGAGTAATGAGGTGAAAAAACGTGTTTACGTTTGTCCAGAATCGACATGCGTTCATCATGATCCATCTAGAGCTTTGGGCGATTTGACAGGAATTAAGAAGCATTTCTGCAGAAAACATGGTGAGAAAAAGTTTAAATGTGAACGTTGCACCAAAAAATACGCTGTTCATTCTGATTGGAAAGCACATATGAAAACTTGTGGTACTAAAGAGTATCGTTGTGATTGTGGAACTTTATTTTCCAGGTACTAATCAAGCTCTCCAGTATTTCAATAATAAATAGTTTTATAGTTCGATTGTGAACTAATTTTTTATTATTTTTTTGGATGGTGAAGGAGAGATAGCTTTATAACGCATAGAGCATTTTGTGATGCATTGGCTCAGGAAAGTGCAAGATCTTATCCACCATTAATGGAGAATACAAATGCTGAAGGAGATTTGAAGGTTGATCAAACTATTAACAAAACGGCGTCGTCTTCATCTAGTCCACCACCACAACCTTTAACTCCATCAACTGGCGTTCTTTCTCCAGTTGTGTCACTTCAAAGTTCAGGTAAAAAATATTTTAAAATAAAATAAAACTAATCCTATGTCCTTTTGGGGTACCTTAAATCAAACGCAGAGTAAAGTGTATCAAATTTTATTTCGAAATTATTATTCTTATCCAATCTATCAAATAGCGTGCTTTGGGATATTGCACATGCATAATAAGCAATTTGTCAACATCGTAGAAGCCAGTGAGTATGTCTATGAAAACGCTTCTCTCGTTTGAATGGAAATTTGGATTCTTGAGGGTGTGGGTTTTTTCATGTGATGTTCTTTTTTTATATAAAAAATTAAATCTTGTTTTGGATTTGTCCATTAGTGTCCTTGTTTTTTTTTCCTGAAGCTTCGTCTTCTTGTGTGATTTTCACCATTAATTTATTACTATTCATTTAATGTAGTTTTGACCACGGGGAAAGATGAATAATAAAATGGGGTAATTAATTTTAAAAAAAATAATGTTAGTACGTGCTCAAATATCGAAAAAGGATTTTAAAAGAGATTTCATGATTGCTTCTGCTTTTTAATGTGAAAGGTCTCTGGTTAAAGTGGGATGCATATTGGATGGGGATTCAGAAGTTACAAAAGTTTATTCCATTTTTGAAAAAGATTGCATCTTTTTCTTGATTGAATTGAATTGAAATATAAATAGAACTCCCCTTTTTCTCTCTTTTTTGGTGACAGAATTGCCTGCAGAAAATCAAAATCAAGGTGGAGTACAATTACAACAAGCACAAGGTACACCACCACCTGTTTCTACTACCCCTGCCACTGCTACTGCTAGTGGTCCTAGCAGTAGCAAGGTGTTTGCTAGTGTATTTCCATCATCGTCGTCAGCTCAGCATGCCCACTCGTCTTACTCGGATATTCTACGTGCTATTGAGACTGAGCAAATGACGAATGTAGAGCCAATGTCGCTCTCATTGTCGTCTTCTCTTTACTTGTCTAATAATGGGCCAACTTTATTCCAAGAACACACTGCCCACGGCCAGCATTATGGTTCAACAACAATGCAACCAGCATTATCTGCAACTGCATTACTTCAAAAAGCCGCCCAAATGGGGTCTACAACTTCAAACAACTCGTTTCTCCGTGGTCTCGGATTGGCAATGTCGTCGAGTACCTCTGCACCGGATGAGAATTCACTCGTCAGGAGGACTAACGCTCTCGGCCATGTGAAGCTGGAGAGCAATATTAATGCAGAGGTACCCGGGCTTGGGATACAACTTCCTTCTAATGCTCATTCAGGATTTACTGACTTGATGATGGGTCCATCCGTATCTCATCAGACGTCTATGATGTTCGGAAGCAAGCCTCCGACCCTTGATTTTCTTGGTTTAGGAAATGGTGCAAGTGGAACTCCATCGAACGGATTTTCAGCGTTTTTAAGCTCAATGGAAAGTGGATTTGGTGTTGTGGCTGAGGCTTGGGATGACCCTTCTGATAGAAAACCTGCTATGCTCTAGCTGGAGTTGAGTTGCATTTAGTGTCAAGGGAGCTCATCACGAC
Organism: Solanum dulcamara; assembly: GCF_947179165.1. Taxonomy (NCBI): domain Eukaryota; kingdom Viridiplantae; phylum Streptophyta; class Magnoliopsida; order Solanales; family Solanaceae; genus Solanum; species Solanum dulcamara. The sequence continues at coordinate 2,900,176 of NC_077245.1, forward strand.
CTGTATCTCACATCTCGGCACAGTGGAGCTCTATTTACCTCCCTCTCAAAGTTTTTGAGTTGGGAGTTAGTTTTTTGTTTGATATTATACATATCTAGATAGTTGATAGGCATAGATAAGTTATGCTTGTAATCTTGATATTGCACCCTTTCTGGTCTCAACCAAACTTCATCTTGAGATTTTATTTTATTTTGGAGTCATATTAGGAGGACATGCAGTTAATTAGGAGAATATGGTAGATGGATCTAGTAGCTATTAGCTAGGTTTCTAATTATTTTGTTGTAATTATTATGTGAGAGAATAACTAAGTCCTGAATGTGGATATTTCACTTGGGAAAATACTTAATTTTCCACCTACTTTCTTTGTCCATTATTTTTGTCTTTTGAATATCATATTTTCATCTCCAAAGCATCAAGCAAAGTCTAGTGTGGATTGATGATGTTGTGAACATTCATACAAGGACAAAATTCGATGCAAATATTGTGAGCTCCTTTTTTTTTTTTGTGTGTGGCAATACATACACAGGGTACGTTAGTACTCCATTGATTATTTAATTTGTCAACGAATTTGTTATTTATTGTTTGATTTGATGCAGAGTTAAAAGATTTTTTTGAAATTAATAATCTGAACAAATTTCAACATTTGTAACTATAATATATTTTATTAAATGTAAATGAGGGAAATTTTATAAGTTTTTTCAATTATCGAGGATGACATTGTTTATGTCTGACTTGAAAATAATGGTGCTATATTAATTGACAAAAAGAAAAAGGTAAAATTTTTAGTTTTTGATTGTTAGGAAGTACTTTGTTTAGGGAAAGCTATTTTTCATCTTTTTTTAGTGTAAGTTGTAACTAACATATTACATGCATGAAAAAAATATTTTCCATATTATCATTATCCAGAAAGCAAAATTCAACTTGGATATCGTTTGATTGCTGGTCAGAGACTAGGTCATTTATGTATCAAAGCTAGCATAACATTATATATTATTTGATTATAAAAATGAGAAAACATAATCTCACATAAAATCTAACATATATTTGATTGTTTTTGCCTCTTTTCCAAATAAAATATAATAATATCACTACAATTTTTGATTCATGTTTTCTACTTATACTATTAGAAAATCAATATATCATTTTATACGAGTAAAATATGAAAATACTAAACATAAATCTAGTCTCATATTATTAAGGAGTTAATTTCTAGTCGGACACACAAAGTCATTCAATTAACGATAATCATCTCAACAACCTACTCAACTTTATTTTATAACCAAAAAAATCACTCAATTATTGTCATTTCACTTATCAAGTCAATCAACTAATACAAATGATAATTTATGATAGATATTACTAACGTGGAATGACTTCTGTTAATTGCATGACTTGTGTATATTATAAAACATAAATGAGTGACTTTGTAAAATAAAAATTATTAATTTAATGATCGTATGAGAAATTATCTCTATATTAATACTTATATAATTTTAACCAACAACCAAACGATCTACTTGAGCACATGTCTTCTTCCTACAAGGTCCATCCAGACAGCCAAGGGGGGTAGATATTGGAGAATCAGAAAAATGGAAGTGGGGGGATTAGGCAACAGACATTGCCATTTATAATGAAAGTACCATAACATTTCTAAACAGAGACGATCATGCCGGTCGGTCAGTAGGGGTCTCCCCCCACCCCCCACTCCCACCCCACCCCACCCCACCCAACTTAAATTTAATTTAATATCTTTTGTAGACTACTGTAGTAGTTGACTTTTAGGCCACGTTGGAAACTAACGAAAAATGGCAGATTCATAATTTATTTCAACAGGTTTTTTGAAATAAAAAAGGATAAAAAATGTCTTTACATTATGTGGAATTGAACAAAAATATTCTTAGTTAATTGTTTGGTCCAAAAATATTATTATCATCAATAATTTAATTAAAAAAATACTTAAATAGCTAATTGTGCATTTCTCTATTTTAAATTGCATTAGGAGGGAATGACATTGAATGATGCACCCTCTTGACTGTACCCACCTGCAGTGACATCGATTGTTCAGTGACATTGATGAAGAACAATGACTAATTAGTGGCATTCCAGCTAATACACAACTTCAAATGTTTTTGCACATTTACACATTTACACATTTATTTCAATTAAAATATATGCACAATTAAGTATACACGACTTAAATATCTCATTACATATTCAGAGTACATTTATAAGTGGATTCGTGAAGAATAAGATATAAGTATGATCTTAATTTTTATCTTTTTGATAATCCCTCAGCTCCAAAGAAATGTTATCAAAACATAATTGACAAGAAAATATGACAATCAAAATAATAAGAGACGACACAAATGCGACAATAGGTAGTGATGCAAATAAAAAAATATGAAACAACACAATCACAAAATTAAAAATGAGAAGAGAAATGGAAGAGGTTGTGTCTTCTAAGAGCACGTTGCTAATTTTTAAGTCATTTTTAGCTCATGAGAGTATTTAAAAAATTTAAAATAAGTTAAAATTGACTTAGAGTTTGTTTGAATTGGCTTAAAAAATGATCAATACTACTTTTAAGTCAGTTTTTGACTTCTGAAAGTATTTGAAAAATATAAAAATAACTTAAAATAAGTTAAAAACCAAAAGTAGGCCTCCCCTACTTTTTATTTTTTGACTTAAAATCATTTACGTTTGAATTTTTATTTTTGAAAACTACTACCTCCGTCCCATATTAGATGGGCACGTACAACTTTACACGGGTGATTAAGAAATCATTAATATATTGGAAGATTTTACCATTTGCCCTTTGTTTATATCAATGTAATATACATAGAGTATGTAAATAGCTAGTATTGAGAATTATTTACATTCAAAAGGGTATATTAATTGTAGGGATACAATAAAAAAAAAAATTAATTTTATCTTGATTTAGTAAGTGATCAAGTAATATGGAACAAATATTTTTCGTAAGATGTCAATCTAATATGAGATGGAGGTAGTACTTTTTTTTAAGTCAATCCAAAAAGACTCTTAAAATAAGTTAAAAATCAAATTCTTTTTTATTTTTTAAGTTATAAGTTATTTAAGTTTGACGTTTTACTTTTTAACTTAAAAACTACTTTTTTCTATCAATTCAAATGGGCTCTAATTCTCCCACATATAATACGATAATACTTGACTATCTAATAACTTTTTACCCTAAAATCAATCTCCAATCCTTCTTATTCTAGATCATATGCATGTCATCATAAGCTAAAGTTGTATCAAATTCCATGTGATCACTTTTCTAATTTTCTCTAATCTTCCTCTGCCTCTTCTAGGTCATATTATAAAGGTTTAAGCCATAGACGATCACTCAAAATTGTCCACATATTTTACTTAGACATCTGAATTTAGATTTGTACCTATTGAACAACTCTATCTCTTCAAATTTGAATCATTTGAATATTTTTTTGACAATCAACAAAAAATGTAAAGTGAGTGAAATACACTCGCGGTGACATGACATTTTTACAAATTAAATAATGACATGTGTTATTTGGGTCCAAAAAATTTTTTCAAAATGTATTATAGAATAAAAGAAAAAGAAAATTATTTTTTAAGTTAAAAAAATCCGAAACTCGCCCACCCCCTCAGACACTTCCCCTGCAATCGGAGCACACATCTCCTTTTTTTTTTCTTTCTTCTTTATACACACCAATCCTCCAACAAAGAGAAACAAAATCCAACTGAAAGTTCATATATTCCCACAAATGTACATCAATTTAACATCAAACATTACATTAATAATAAAAAGACAAATTTTGAACTACAAATTAACATGGTGAAACTGACACTTACAATAATGGCAACGGCGATTGCAATAATGGTGAAAACATCCATGTACAAATTAATATGGGCAGAAATAATGGTGGTAAGAAAGATGGTAATGAGAATAATAATAATGGGAAAAATTAAAATCAAGGCAAAGATCTGCTTAAAAGGAGTGACAAAAATGGCGAAGGACAGACAAATGACAGTGATTAGTGGCGGAGGTAGAAATTCTATCGAGGGAATTCAAAAAAATAATAATTAATCACACTAATAATATTCATAAATAAACGGATCGGATCAAATATACCTGTTTTGCAAGAAGTATGGGGTATTTCTACAAGTTATTCAATTGCTTTTGAATTATCTTTAGCTTTTAAAAATAAAAGTGCAAATGGAGAGAAAGCATGAATTTTACATTAAAAAGACTTAAAATAAACACCAATTCAAAATAAAAACACTTTTCCTCCAAAAAAAAATAAATTTGACATAAAATGGCTTCAAAACATCCTAAATAGTAGAAATTATCATATTTTGATATGTATTACAAAACATAATGATAGTTACACCACCTTAAAGGGGGATTAAGAAACGAAATATGCGAATAAGTCTTATCAAAACATAGTTTTACAATTGAAATGCAACTACATACATTATTACAATTGTATTCTACGAGGTTTCATATCTTGAAATGTCTTGATAATAGCATCACTAGAAATACTATCAAATACATCTTTTTCTAAATAAGGCACCAAATAACCCCTAAAAAAAATCATCACTTATTCGACTCCGCAAGTCATTCTTAATAAATTTCATTGCCGAAAAAGATCTTTCAACAGAGGCAGTGGCAACTGGTAGAATTAGAGCAAGTTTCACTAAGAGGAATACCAAAGGATAATTGGAATGTTTCTTTGTCTGAACTAATCTTTTGGAAATATCACAAAGCCCATGTAGATTGGAGAAGCTTTCATCAACATCACGAACATCAACATTGTAACTTGCAAGTTGATTCTCAAGAGTAGTCCTATTAGATTCATCAAAGTCATCTAGATATAACTTCGCCGTTCTCATTACTTTTTTAATGTTAAAACTTGAAAATGAGTTAATTGAATTTAAGCAAACAATTCCATGGAGCAAATCGGTAGTCACCTCATCAAAACGATCATTAAGTTTTTGTAGTTGCCAATCAATAATATTGCAAAATACTTCAACACGATAATAATACAAGATTGTATAGTTAGCAAGTTTTCGTCGTGATCGTAAAGAGCTAACATGTCGCTCCTCAAAGTTAGGTATCAAAACATCATGTTTGGTACAAAATGTAGATACCTTAGCAATAAGAGAGTCTCATTCATCATTCCTTAAAACTTGCAACCTTATCTTTGCTGTTTCAACAAATAGCATGGCATTTGCAATATTTTTCTCCTTTTTTTGTATGCATTTATTAAACTCATTTGTGATTGCTAAGACATCTCTCACCAAATGCAACATGAACGCAACCTCATATGTTCCATAAGCTTCAAGATGTCCCATTGCCTTAGCTCTTTCATTCAATTTTTGTGCATCAAAAACAAGTGATTCAAGAACATCAAGAATAGAGCCAAACATAATAATAAACTTATTAAAGAATTTATAATTAGATCCCCAACGAGTGTCACAATCTCTTGAAAGACCAAGTTGTTGATTCAAGCCCCTACCGGTTGTAAGTTCACTCATATCTAATGCCTCTTTAATTATTTCTTTTGAGAAACTCATAATTTATCCATACACTTAAAAAAAGATCTCAATGCATTTAAAATATTTGAGACCAATACTACTAATTTTTCCACTTTAACACACTTTTTAGAGACTCCAACAAGAGTTAGTTGAAGTTATTGAGCAAAACAATAAATGGAATGAGCCAATCTACTTTCTTGCCTAATCAATATTTTAAGGTCATTGATCTCACCTTGTATATTGCTTGTCCCATCATAATATTGTCCACGCACACTTGATGGACTCAAAGAATGTTGAGCAAGTAAATTAACAATTGCCTCCTTTAGAGATAAAGCATTAGTATCTTGAACATGAATAATGTCCATAAGTCGCTCCATCACAGATCCCTTTCTATCAATATATCGAAATACAATAGTCATTTGCTCCTTGTACGACACATCAAAGGATTAATCAACTAGTAATGCAAAGTAATCACTATTTAATTTCTCAAGAATAGCTTTAACGGTCTCTATCTTACAAGCACTCACAATATCTTTTTGAATAATTTTAGAAGCCATTTGATCATTTTGAGGAGCATGTTCTAGTACATAATCATAAATTTTATCACTTTTTTTTTGCAAACCATGAGAGAATTTCAAGAAAGTTACCCCTATTAAGTGATGAATTAGATTCATCATGACCTCGATATGCAAATCACGGAATTATGAGAAGTCTTACTACATCAATCGAAGCAATTAAAAGGATGCAATATCCATACTTAAGTTGATTAGATTGCCTCTCAATTACAAATTGAATAGATTGTCGTTATCGTAATAAATCTTGACATTTCTTTGTTGACTGATTATGTATACTAGTCGGTAGACCAATATGTTTATCAAGATTACTCTTTTTATTCTAACTCGTAAACCCAATACTTGAAGATACTTCACCTACTCCTTGATGAATGTTATGGTCGTTAAATAGATAACAATACAAACAATAGACTGAATCTTTACTAACACTATACTCCAACCAATCATGATATACATCATCAAATCATTCATGATTAAAACAATACATTAATCTAGAAATATTTCTTTGAGGATAGTTATGCACCGCTAGACAAGGTTGACAAGGACCATTCAAAAGGTATGCTCTTCTAATAAGATCACGATGATTTGGATGATAGTTCAATAGTGAGATTCTTTCATCAGGATCAAATTTTCAAGGACCCAAATCAAATTCTTGAGAAGAATGTAATGATACTTCTAAATGATTAACATTTTTTTCTTGTTTAGATTAACTATAACTATGAGAAGCTAAACTTGATTTCGAAACTTTAGTGAAATACTTCTTCACTGAATATTGAGACTGAAGTATAAAGGGCACATAAATAAATACCAAAGCTAAAACCAAAGTCCAAAGCTATATAGAGTTCTGAAAATTAAAAAAAATAAAATAGAAGAAGAACTAAAAACTTACAGAGGTGGCCACGAATGGCCCAATGAGCGAGCAACGGACAACGGTAGCAGTAATGACCAGCAGGTAGAAGCCAAAGACAACTGGTAAGGGCAGCGAACAACAGCAAGCCAAGGAATAACAGGGCCAACGAGTAGCTAATTGGAAGAGAAAAGAGCGGAGGAGAGAAAATATATCTGCCTAAAACTAAGCCTACAAAAGTGTGGCCAGCTGGATTCAAACTCGTGAACTAGCAGTGTTAAGCGAAATATTGAACCCCTTTACCACTGAGCTAAGTCCTTTGCCTTATCTTCAGGGAGTTCAATATTAAATATATACACGTAAATAAAATAATTTATCTTATATATATGGTGTAATTTTTTAACAAAGGGAGTTCATATGAACCCCTTGTACCCAACGTAGATCTGCCCCTGACGGTGATGGCCAAAACAAGAACAATTGTGACGGTGGCGGTGCTAGCAATTTTAACAACAATGAGGCCAAAAAACAATGGTGATAGAGAAGGCTAAGTGTTTGGAGGAAAAAAAGAAAAAGAAGAAATGTGTGTGGTGGCAACGGCGAACGGGTGGTTATGATGGAGGAAGTTATGACATAAAGGCAAGAAAGAAGAAAGTAAAAAAAAATCTCAAAAATGACTAATAAATATCTCTCACACGCTCAGTTAACATGTATCACAAACAATGTGCCATGTAAATAAAAAATATTCAAATGATTCAAATTCGGAAGGGTAAAAGTGTTCAACAGGTACACATTTAAATTTAAGTGTTTAAATAAATCATGCGGACAACTTTAAAGGGCCGCAGATGACTTAAGCATATTATAGACAACCTCTCATATTTCCTTAATAGTACATTGACACACTCTATTCTCATGCCCAAATTATCTCGATTTCACATCATCTTATTTGCTATAAGATTACTAATCATATTTGTATTAATATGCTCACACATTAATCTTAATATCTTCATGTATATGCACACTTAAGTATCTTATTCAATATAATTAAGAGAACAGTTTAAATTCTTAGAAAAATAAATAAATTTGGCAACCTCTAGGAGAATTGGCAAATGGATTAGTAGATAATTAGACAGAAATATGCTTAAATCATTGTTGGACAGGTTTACTAATTATGCCTTTTTGTTTGATCTCTTCTGCCGGCCACCTTTTTAAATTAGTTTAGTTTATTTTCATCCATTATTTCTGCATTTCTTCAATGACGATTCCCCAAATCGCAATTTTAAGCTCCACCTCCTCCTCCGCCGTGAAACTCCGCTTCTATCTCATTTTCCGGCTACCGGAAATCTGAGATTCTTCTACGATGTATCTCGCAGTTCTTACGATTTCGCTATTTCTAATCCTTTTGAAGTTCATATACTCAGTGATTTACATTCCATGGAAGTTCGAAAATCACTTCAGGAAGCAAGGAATTAGAGGTCCCGGTTACCGTTTGATCTACGGAAACACAGAGGAAATCAAACGGCAGATCGGTGAAGCTGAATCGATATCAATTCCGTTCAACCACAACGTGCTGCATCGAATTGCTCCTCACTATTACAACTGGTCGGCCAATTACGGGAAGACGTTTCTGTGGTGGTTCGGGTCGAAGCCCCGGTTGGCTATTTCTGACCCGGTTATGATTAAAGGGCTTTTCATGAATAAAGCAGTGGATAAAGTTGACTTTAATCCACAAACTAAGCAGCTGTTTGGACAAGGGATTGTTGGTTTGCGAGGTGAACAATGGGCTTTACACAGGAGGATTGCAAACCAGGCTTTCAATATGGAGATTGTTAAGGTGATCCATTTCTCTGACTAAAGCCCATTATTTTTTTTTGTCTTAAAAAAATGGAATAGGTCAACAAAGTTTATATATATATATATATATATATAGGGGCGGACCCACGTGGTATTCAGGGGTTTATCCGAACCCCCTTCGTTAAAAAATTATACTGTATATATAAGATAATTTTTTTAATTTATGAGTATATATTTAACATTGAATTCCCTGATCATAAGCCAAGAGACTAGCTCAGTGGCAAAGGGGTTCAATATTTTGCCTTAGCTTGTCTCAGCTCGCGGATTCGAATCCGAATCCGAATAAACACATTTTTTTTCTTCTAATTTTAGGTAATAAGATGCTGATCCCCTTCATAAAATTCTTGATTCCGCCATTGTATATATATATATATATATTTATATTTTAAGATTACATTAAATATATTATTGATGTAATAAACTTTTATAAATACTTTCAAACTTACTTTATCAATTTAATTTTATAGATATAATGATAAAAATAGTCAGTAGATTCAAGGATAATCCTTTAAAGCCGTATTTAGTCTTCCTCAAATTTTTAACAATTTATCTTTTTAGAAAAAGGACCATAAATACAAAGAAAATTCCATTGAATTTAATCATGACCACGATTTTTTTTTTGAATTTTCTCTAATTTTTTAATAGTTACTTTCATATCTAATCGACCTCTTTGATACATATATTGATAAAAATTAAAAATATCAATTTAAAGTATTAAACTGTTGAGTGTTTAACAAACTATAATCAATCAAGGAATTTAAATGTTAATAGTTCGATTATTTAAACTTTTATTTTATTGGTGGGAGTTCTATTTCTTATTAAAAAATACTCTTCCATTTCATCTGACTCATTTTTATTTTTAAAAACTACATTAACCCTCCGCCAAATATAAGTAACCATTTTTATAATTTTGTTTCCTAAAGAGGTCATTTGAAAGTTCTTTATTTTGAGCAACTTAATCTTAGAGAAAACAGAGCAGCCATGCTCTCTCATTCATGGAGAAAACCTCTATGTTACAGAGGTATTTTCTTCCCTTTAATCCAATTGTTTGCTTTATCGAATGGCCATGTAGCTATATTTCATTCTTGCGCTGCTATTCCCTCGAAATATCCTTCGTTTAGAAAAAAACCATCGGTTTCTAGAAAGCGTAAAGTTGTTTTCTTTAGGGAATTTAGAGACGTGAATAGTTTAAGCGATGCTGTTTGTGTTTTTCATCAAATGGTCCGAAAAAAACCAGTTCCTTCTGTTGTAGAGTTCGCAAAATTGTTAAGGGTGATGATTAATATGAAAGAATATTCTGTTGTTGTTTCTTCTTTTGGAGAGATGAGGAAGCTAGGGATTCCCTTTGATGATTATATCTTGACTATTGTGATTAATTCTTTTTGCTTGCTGGGTTGGGCTGAAAATGGGTTTTCGGTTTTGTGTATTTTTTTAAAGAGTGGTGTTCAGTTTAATGTGGTTACTTTCAGTACTCTTATAAGGGGACTTTGTGAACAAAATAAGATTCAGGATGCTATGTGGTTGTTTCGGAAGCTGGTGAAAGAGAAAATTTGTAAGATGGATGAAGTTATGTTTGGTACTGTCATGAATGGGCTTTGTAAACAAGGGCATACTCAAACAGCTCTTAGTTTGTTGAGGACAATGGAGCTAGGGGATCCCAAACCTAACACAATTGTGTATAGTATTGTTGTAGATGCACTTTGCAAAGACCAAATGGTAGGTGCTGCTTTCAATCTTTTCAATGAAATGAAGCGAAAAGGGATTACTCCGAATGTACTTACGTATAGTTCACTGGTTGATGGTTTGTGTAAGTTTGATCAGTGGGAAAAAGTTAGGCTGCTTTTGGATGAGATGATGTATCTTAATATTTTCCCGAACGTGCACACATTTAGCATGTTGGTCGATGCATTTTGCAAAAAAGGGATGGTTGAAGATGCTGTGGAAGTGTTAAAGATAATGATCCAAAAAGGTGAATATCCAGATGTGGTTACCTATAACGCTATAATGGAAGGGTATTGTTTGCGTGGTGAAACAGATGTAGCAAGGAGAGTTTTAGACTCTATGATTGATACTGGTGTCAAGACTGACATCTTTAGTTACAATATATTAGTCAATGGATATTGCAAGCAAAAGAAATTAGATGAGGCCATGCATTTATATTGTGAAATCTCGCAAAAGGGGTTGAAACCTGACATTGTTACATATTCTACTATCTTGCAAGGCCTATTTGAAGTTGGTAGAGTTGAGTGTTCAGAAAATTTCTTTACTGAGATGCAAAATGCAGGCCATAGTCCTGACATTTACACTTGTGGCATCATGCTTCATGGTTATTTTAAAAATGGACATGTAGAAAAAGCAATGTCCCTTTTTCATAGGTGGGAAAAACAAAAAGAAGATACTTATATTTTGATCTACAATATAGGCAATGATGGATTTTTTAAAATTCAAAAGCTTGATAAAGCACGTTCTATTTTTGATAAGCTTTATTCCGTAGGGTTGCATCCTGATGTTATAAGATACAATGTAACAGTAAATGGACTTCGTATTGAAGGTTTAGTAGATGAGGCCAAAGAGTTGCTAAGAAAAATGGAGGACAATGGGTATTTGCCGGACAATGCCACTTCCAATCTTATTGCGCATGGAATTCTCAAGAGTAATAAAACTAATGAAGCAATGTCTCTTTTGAAGGAAATAGTTGGGAGAGGTTTCCCAGCTGATAAAGCCACAATGTCATTGCTAATAGAACTACTTTTGTTAATAGGGGAAGGTCCTTTTTTGCTTAATATGATACCAGAATTTCATCTAAGAAATGAGAAATGAAGCTCTTTTTCCTCTCACTATTGAACTACTTGAGAGCTCGACTACAATTGGGAAAACCAAATGATGATAGCTCTCAAAGTTTTCTTAGCTTCCAATTTATGGTTTATGGAGGTATGTGACTTCTTAAAATTCATGTCAGGGGAATCTCTTTATCTAGAAAGTTTATCTTCCTATATATATATTTTTGAATATAGTAATAGATGCAAGTCCTATTAAACATAACTCAATTCCTCGGTAAGGTCATTCAGGAAGTCCCTCCGAGGGCGACTCCCATACAATTCTTGCGAGACCTAAAGACATCATTTCCCATTCTTATTGCGATCCAGAGATTTTCAGTAACCATATTAAGCAATACCATTATAGAACGTGGTCCCATATTCAATAGTCTATAAAAGTATTTTGTGTGCATTCATTTCATTGTGATGTCCACTTACAGTCACATTTCATGATTTCTGTTAAAATCGGTTGCATTTGGAGTCCTAAATGATAGTCTTTTCCTTCGAGAAAGATACAAGTATATGTCAGTGACTCAGTGTTCTTTGATTTCAGATGTCTCCTTGAAAATCTTTCATACAATCCACCACTTTTTTGAATCAGTATGCCATCTTTTTCTTAAAAAAGTACCATAAGCATGGGTGGAGCTACAGTTTCATTTACGGATTTGATAGGACCTAATAGCTTTAGCCTAAATGCTGGATTGTGTTTAAAAAAATCCACTTAATATGTATAAATAATTTATCCAGTTGCCATAATCTCAAAATTCTAGCTCCCCCTCTAACCATAAGATTCTATGTGTATTTTAGGCATGTTATATAAGTTTAGCTAAAATGTCAGAAGTCTTATTCTTTTTCTCTTAGATTGTGTATTCGGTCAAACTTTACCATTTAAAAAGTAGTTGTAAAAAGCAAAACTTCTAAAGTAACTATAAAACGTATAAGTTTGTTGTCCGAGCACTGAGTCCTTCAACAATAGGGTAGCTTTATCTCTCAATTACCTATTATGTGCTTTCCTTGATGACATCTCAATTTGTATTTAGTTGTCTACTTTTTTTTTTTTATAGTTGTCTACTTGTCTTACATGACATTTGTGTATTGCTCACTCCGTGACATTACCTTTCTGCCATCTGTTCATCATTGGGCATACTAATTTTACTTTGTATTGATTTCAAATTTGTAAAACTATAACTTGATCTTCTCACTGTACTATAAAGTAGAAACTATACCTATACGTATAAGTCAAAACCTTTGTTCTTTTACTAAAGTTTTGATGAATTGCAGGCTTGGGTACCGGATATTGTGACTAGTGTTATTAAGGCATTGAAGAAATGGCAAAAAGAAAATGAAGAGAAGGATGAATTTGAAATAGATGTCTTCAATGAAATGAATGATCTTTCAGCTGAGGTTATATCTAGAACAGCTTTTGGAAGTGGCTTTGAAGAGGGGAAGCACATATTTGTGTTGCAAGAGCAACAAATATCTCTTACTTTGCAGGCAATACGAAGCGTCTACCTTCCTGGATTTAGGTTAGTGCTCATATAAGCTTTGCTATTGAACTAATTTGGCAATCATGAAATGAGTATTTAAGCATGAATGCTTTTGCTCTTTTTTAGTTCTTCAGGGATTCTATTCATCAATTTAATGGATACGAAATCTCTAAATAAATTAACAGGTATTTGCCCACGAAAAATAACATGATGAGGCGGAGACTAGAGAAAGAAACTCGAGAGTCAGTAAGGGCGCTGATTGAGAGAAGTAGTAAAGGGAGAGAAAATTCTAAAAGTCTTCTTAGTTTGCTAATCTCTGCTAGTGAAGAAGAAAGTGGATTTGGGATGGAAGAAGTCATAAATGAATGCAAGACATTTTACTTTGCTGGGAAGGAAACTACTTCTGTCTTGTTAACTTGGGCACTTCTTCTTCTAGCATTGCATCAAGAGTGGCAAGATAAAGCTCGAGAGGAAGTTTTCCGTGTTTGTAAGGGTAACAACCTTCCAAGTGCAGAGAATCTGAACGATTTCAAGCTTGTAAGTTCAATTCTCTTATCTATTTGTTATGTTTCTCAACACGTTAATTGAGGTTTGGCAACTCACTCTTTATATAGTCTTGGCAACTCAACTCATGAGCTAGCTTTTGAGGTTTACTTAGGTTAAGGTTAATTTCTATTCTTATCTAACATTTTTTATGCATTTATGCTTTTACTGAGCCGAGGGTCTCCAGGAAACAGCCGTCCTACCTTGGTAGGAGTAAGGTCTGCGTACATTCTACCCTCCCCAGACCCCATGTTGTGGGATTTCACTGGGTTGTTGTTGTTGTTGTTGTATGGTATCAAAGTCGCACTCATCCCTATTATTGATTTATCAAACGTTTGGCCCCATGTTATGTTGTCTATGCTCTGAGTGTCCAATCTTAAGCATGCTGTGTGTGTTGAGTGCCCCAACATTAGTTGCAGGAATAAATGTTCTTTTGATAATTCTCACCTCATGAGTTAACATTTAGGATTGTATGTCTATTTCACTTTTTTAAGTGGTACTTTCTAACATTGGCGACGGATTGCAAATTTTACTTATGTTTTCTCTCAAATTTTCTTTGTTTAAATAGGTGACAATGATACTCAATGAGACACTCAGACTCTACCCACCGGTAGTCACATTGACAAGAGGAACTTCTAAGGATATCAAGTTGGGAGATCTTGAAATTCCTGCAAATACTCAATTTTACGTGTCAGTAGCTGCTGTGCACCATAACACTGAGATATGGGGAAAAGATGCACTGGAATTCAACCCTCAGAGATTTGCCGAGTCTCGTAAGCATTTGGCTTCATTTTTCCCTTTTGCATTAGGTCCAAGAGTCTGTGTTGGGCAAAACTTAGCCATGGTTGAAGCCAAAATCATCCTGTCAATGATAGTTAAGAATTTCTCTCTTGCATTGTCACCTTCATATGTTCATGCTCCAACTATGCGCCTTACTTTACAGCCCCAGTATGGTGCTCCTATCCTTTTTAGGAAGATTTAAGTAAAAATGTACAACTCTTCACTGTGTGATCGGTTTGTTCATCGATGATATATATACATTGTCTAAGCTTCAATTCCAAACGAGTTGATCGATTATATGAATCATTCATTCCACTCAAGAATATCAATATTGTTTTTACATATTCATGTGTTTCTTACAAGTAAATCAAAACACAAGTTATCCAAGTGAATGTCAAATAAGTTATATGAAAATTAATACATGGATAACTTATTTCTTATCCATCTACCAGATGACTCCTAAAAATGCTCTTCAATATAGTTTTTGCATTGTCTCCGTTAGGGGTGCTCATGGTTCGGTTTGGATCGATTATTGGTTAAAATCAAAACCAAACCAATTTAAATCGATTTTCAAATTTCTAAAACCAAACCAAAAAAATAACCGTCGATTTGGTTCAATTTTTTTGGTTTTTTCGGTTTGAAAATAATAAATTTACTGAAGTCATTCGCATCCCGATAGATACAAACACCTAGTACATGACAATCCACAGAAAAGCTATTGTGGATTCAATTAAGCAATACTAAAGTTTTTATTACACGAAAAAGTGATTTAGTTAAGCAATACGAAAGTAATAATACACCAAAGATCAAAAGATCAAATTTCGATAGCAAAAAAATAACCCCAAGCTCAACAATTGAGGAATCACATGGGGGAGGGGTACTAGAAACTTATATATCAAAAATTAAGTATTGAGCTTGAGAAAATGAAAAAGTTGAAGACTTAAGTTAATTAAAATTTAATAAAATATTTATATTTTATTTATGAATAATATATAAATAATTATGAAATTTATATATATAATGTCTTAGTTCAGTTTGGTTATTTTTGTTGTTTATTTGTAGTAATACCAAAATCAAACCAAATAGTATCGGTTTTCAAAATTTAAAATCAAACCAAATCAAATATCGATTTTTTTTAATCGGTTTGGTTTGGATTGCGGTTAGATTTGATATTTTAACCATAACCATAAACAACCTAGTCTCTGTTTGTCTGCCTATCACGGAATCTATTCCTGATTGAACCGCCTAAACTTTATTACTCTCCTAAGTATAACAAATATGGTGAGCTCATGACACTATGGTTTGGCTTGAATCAGTAGCTGCTCGGAAAAAGACTAGTTCGGTGTAGTAAGTTTTTCGCATTCACGCAAGGTGAGGGACATTAATCAGTAGTTGTTCAAACTGGAAAATTAGGACTACCAAACATAAAATTAGTTTGAAATACCAAACATAAAACCCCCATCCATGTGAGCATGATTCAGAACTAGGTATTGATTTATTCATTACTTTACCAAACTTTACGTGAATTTTTTTTCCCCACGATTATCAAAGAACATGGAAGACATAACTACGCAACAATGATTAGAAGGATTACTGGGATTTGTTTTAGAAGAGAAATACTTTTATTTAGAAGAGATGTCTTTTTGATCACCGGCTAAGTTAAGATGTCCATCTATAGTTAGATACGAATATGAAAGATTATTTACGTATGTGGCCTAAAAATATATATATTAGTAGTATATAAATTGAATTCAAATCCTTACTTCAACTTGATCTAAACTCGACTTAGTTGTCTAAATACATTCTTAGTTAATTTGATATTCGATAAATCAAGAGGATATTTTATTTGAACATTATTATTTAATTTATACTCAATTCTTATAAATTATTTAACACGTACACAATTTTTGGCAAATATCACATACAAAACAAGATCCATCTTCCAATAGAAAAAATGGGTAGTCCAATGCACTAAAACTTCCCTTATGCGTAGGATTCAGAGAAGGGTTCGACCACAAGGACCTATTGTACGCAGTCTTACATTACATTTCTGCAAAAGACTAATTCTTGAACTCATGACCTTCTGGTCATATGACAACAACTTTATTAAATACTCCATTGCTCTTCCTATGGAAAGTAAATTTTAATTAAGTTAGCATTGTTGAAAAGCTTGAAAGTATTGGCAAATCAATATTGTTATAGAATGTGTTTTATTTTAATAAATTGATGATTAAAACAAGCATATCCTCGCGAAAAAAATGGTATATACATACAACAACAACCCAGTGAAATTTCATAACTTGGGGTCTGGGGAGGGTAAAGTGTATGCAGACCTTACTCCTATCAAGGTAGGATGACTGTTTCTAAAAGACCCTCGGATCAATAAAAGCATAAAAAGAAGTCAGATAAGGCTAAGAATTTCAAAGCATTATGGGAAAGCAAATAACGAAAGCGACACACATAAAATAAAGTAATTAAAGTACAGAAAGTAATAGATAGTAATAGATAATAACAGAAAACAGAGCATAAGAAACTATAGCGCGCTAATGTGCCTACTAATAAGGAAGAATAACGAGACTATGTACTAGCCTTCTACCTTAATGTGGATCCTCCACACTCTCCTATCTAAGGTCATGTCCTCGGTAAGCTGTAACTGCATCATGTCCTGTCTAATCACCTCTCCCTAATATTTTTTCAGCCTACCCCTACCTCTTCTGAAATCATCCATGGCCAACCTCTCACACCTCTGCACTGGGGCATTTATGTCTCTCCTCTTCACATTCTCAAACCATCTCAGTCGCATTTTCCGCATCTTGTCTTCCACCGAGGCCACTCCTACCTTGTCCCAAATAGCCTCATTTCTAAGCCTATCGCTCCTGATATGCCTACACATCCATCTCAACATTCTCATCTCACCAACTTTCATCTTTTGAACGTGAGAGACCTTAACTGGCCAACACTCCGCCCCATGTAACATAGCCGATCTAACCACCACTTTATGGAACTTGCCCTTAAGTTGTGGTGGCACCTTCTTGTCACATAGCACACCGGAAGCGAGCCTCCATTTCATCTATCCTGCCCCAATACGATGTGTGACATAATCTTCAATCTCCCCGCTGCCTTGCATGATAGACCCAAGGTACTTGAAACTGCTTTTCTTTTGAATGGCCTGGTCACTAAGCCTAACTTCCGCGCCAACCTCCTGAGGTGTCTCACTGAACTTGCACTCCAAGTACTCTGTCTTGGTCCTACTCAGCTTAAACCTTTTAGACTCCAAGGTATGTCTCCAATCCTCCAGCTTAGCGTTAACTCCGCTACGAGTCTCATCGATCAGGACTATGTCATCCGCGAAAAGCATACACCATGACACCTCATCTTAAATTTGTCGCGTCAATCCATCCATCACCAAGGCAAATAAAAACGGACTAAGAGCTGATCCTTGATGCAACCACATCACAACTGGAAATTGTTCTGACTCCCCTCCTACTGTCCTTACCCTGATTTTGGTACCCTCATACATGTCCTTGATCACCCTAATGTATGCCACAGGTACACCTTTAGCCTCCAAACATCTACATAGTATTTATCGTAAGTCTTTTCTAGGTCGATGGTATCATATGCAAGTTCCTCTTCCTCTCCCTATACTGCTCCACCAGTCTCCACCACTCTTTCCCGCACTTTCTACCAAACGAGCAGGCATGATTTGCGAAGGCGGTACCCTTTCCTAGTAATCCCATATAATGGGGACGAATCACGCAATTATCGTCGGTTTCAATTTATCCATTAATGGATAAAATACTAACGTAAGATCTCCATTTTTGTACTAATATTAAAATGACCAAAATACCCCTACACATACAACAACTGAGTGGGTATCAAATAGCAGATTCCAGGAATGTGCGAGCACTAAAATCGTCACATTAACATTTCCTTTTAAAAAAAATACTTGCTTTTTTCTTGCCATATTATTCTCATATTTAATGGTTATCATTAATGACACCACAAGTAAAAGGATTCTCAATTTTCAAATTGTTTAGAAAAAGTCAGAAGTTTCTAGTGGGTGGTTTTGTTGGTGAATGGAAGATTTTAGAGTTAAAAGTTTGAGCTAACTCAACAGCCCAACTTATTTGGAGAGTATTGTGGCTCCTACTGAACAACCTCAAGAATTTGTGGAAGCCAATACCAGAATATTAAAGGGTTATATTTGGAATTTGGATTGAAAAGGTGCAATCTTGAAAACCCTTTTATTGTTTTCTTTTGTTTTGGGTGTCTCTGTTATAGAAGGCTTGTTATAAAGATTTAAACTGTTTGGGATTTGAAGTTTCATACTTTATTCAATTAGTGTCTAAATAGAATTTTTGTAGTCAAATTCAAATAGAAATACATTTTCTATTTTTCTGAATGTTTTTAATTAAAGGGTTATATTTGGATTTTGTGTGTTATTTTGATTCTTGATAAGCTCGAGTCCCTTGAAAAGGTGCAATCTTGAAACCCCTTTATTGTTTTCTTTTGTTTTGGGTGTTTGTCTTAGAAGACTAATTCAAAGTTCGAGTAAGAATCATAAATTGTTTAGAATTTGAAATTTGCTACGTTAATCAATTAGTGTCTAAATAGAATTTGTGATCAGATTACTATAGGAATTGATATTTCTAGTTTTCTAGTCGAACTAGGGATGTTGCTAGTTATTTTTGTGTAACGGAAAATTGTTGAGATCATTAGGAGATTGATGAGATTCTGAATAAAATTGTTTTTCCATCAGTCTGTTTAGAGCTTTGATCTGAGGTTTCATATTCTCTGCTTTGATCTTTTTAAAGTATTGTGTTTGAATTTGAATTTTAATGGAGGTGAAAACCTATTGATGACAAGCTTAGGCATTTATTGTATTTTCCCACTTTTCTGGGTTCTAGTCTTCTAGCCAAATAACTTAATAATGTACTAATTTTTCTTTTGGGTGCGAATAATGTACAAGTTTCTTCTTGAGCTTTTTGTTTAAAATTAGTTTTTTAGTAACTACGGTCTTGAGCCAAAGGTTTTTCGGAAACAACCTCTCTACCTCTACGAGGTAAGGTCTGCATTCACTCGCCAGCATGGATTTCACTAGGTATGTTTTTGTTGGTCTTGAGCCAGTATGGTTCACAAGCATGGTTTTTTGGTAAAACATACCCATTAAGGCCGAGATAGATGTGCTCATACCGAGTGTTTATTAGAGAATTCTTGAGTTTTTGCTTATTTAGTTGGTACTGTAAGCAACAATTGTTTGACATGAAATATAGCATATTTAACAATGTCCTACCTATATCCTCTATTATATTTTTATGATTTTTTTCCTCCTAATATTGGTTACCCCATTCAGCAGGTGTCCGTGTTGTTTTCAAGTGAAGACTAAATTGATGCGTATTAACAGATGTTCTGGGAGTACTGATACTTCCTGTGTTCTGTGGTACTGTGGTACTGGCTGTGTTTCTCTTATAAACGAGTGCAAGCAAATTTGTTGTAGTTGATAAACCAATATGCCTAGTAATTATCTTTTTAGAGTAGGTGGTGCATTGAGTCAGGGAATCCGGAAATCCATTTCTGGGCAAGAAAGGGGGCTCCAATTGGTGGAGATTTTTTCTGAAGAGCGGTTGTTGTTTGGGAAGTCCTTCTGTTCTGTGCCATCTGCAAGATTGTCTGACCTGCATGTGTTTGTAAGGTCTGGTGCTTTAGCAGCTGCACGAGCAAATTTGAATATAGTTAATCAAAGAAACAATCTTTCTGTGGTCGGTGCTATTCCTCAAACATTTTCCATACCATCTGTGTCGGGGCCTGCATTTCAGGTCTGTGGCTATCACATTGATCGCCTGTTAGCTGTGCCTACTCAAGTTTCTATAGAGACTGACTTTCACAAAGCACCTATGGCCATTTGTTGTTCAAGAACTTCTGTTGGCTGTTACTCGAGTAAAGTGACTTCTGGGCATCTCAAACGTTGCTTTTCAGTAAATAGTCCTATTAATTGTCAAAAAGCTAGCATGAGTTTGAGAAATAACAATCAGCCCAATAACTTTTTGGTTTATGGATATTTTGCATACAATGTTGCAAAAAGCAAGGGCAACTCAAATCTTTATGAAGGACTTGGGTTCAAGGGTTTTCACAGTTCTTCAGATGCATGTATCTCTGCTGGCGCTGCTCCTGATGTGTGCTTTGATAACTCTCTGCGTGAGGTACACCGTGCAAGTTCAGCAAATTCTTCTGAACAGTATGTTTCTCAACTTTGCTGTAGTTATTCATTTAAGACAAGTTTCTGTAGGTTCTTATCAAGAGAAAAAAAGTCAAGTTTGCGTAACAGTAGCTATCTTATATGTATGTACATGTTGTGTACTAGCCTATGATCAGTGTTTTGAAAGACGAGCGCCATATCGCCTTTGGCGAGAGGCGAGGCAAGGTGAGGCCTTGTTGCCTATTCCCTGTGAGGTGAAGCGAGATCAAAATGGCGAAAAAGGCGTGGCGACGCGGCGACAAAGTTTCGCCTTTTTTTTAGAAAAAAAGAACTGATTTAATAACTAAAAGGCAATATTAGGGTTTATTTGGTGTTTTGGCAAACCTGCGACTCTCTTCTCTCCTTCGCGACGAGCCGACGGCTCTCTTCTCTGCTTCGCGCGACTCTTCTTTAGTTCTTTTTTCCTTTCATCTTCAGTTCGAGTCTTTTTCTTGTTAATTTCTCACATATACAAGCTAAAACTACAGCCAAGAGGGTGGAAGTTGTGTGTTTACAGTCACTCTCCTCCGTAATCCCCTTCCCTCACCTGAGCCAGAGGTCCCCGCAGGAGCCATCATGTTACAATCCCCAATGAAGAATTTTAGGGACAATGTAATGGCCAAGGCTAGTCAGCAGGCACCAGATTAGAGGTATCCTCTTCTATCCTCAAGGAAAACCTCTTACATTGGGTACGGGCTTGCTTTGATGATGGGTAGGCTTGTTGTGCTTTGGCCCTTCAGTTCTTCTTTTTTTCTTCTTCTCTTCTTCTTCTTCTTCTTCTTATTCTGTTCTTCTTCTTCTTCTTATCTTCTTCTTCTTCCATATGCAGTCAGCACTCAGCACAGCAGTGTGCAATGTGCTCTGTTTTTTTATGCTCTGTTTTTGTATTTCTGGAGCTACTGAGTACTGACTGCAATCTGCCTATATTTAAAAATTATATATTTATTTCTGCCCTACTCAATTTTAGAGTTCTAGTATTGTTTGTCAATTGTCTTATGAATTATTGAGTCATTTAAGTTCTAGACTTTTAGTATCTGCTATTAGTTTTTGAATTGAAATATTTGCTAATATATGTTATTGCTATTGAGATTTTGAATATTTATATATGCAATTAAATATTTTAAGTTTTTGATATTTATTGGCACCTCAATTTAAAAGTGGTAGACCCTTGTCACCTTTTGTCGCCGTCCAAAATATGTTATTGCTATTATTTATTTTTTTGATGAAATAACATTAAAAGCATCAAGGAGATAAGCAAAAGCTGTTAGCTCCTTCATAATCTTCAAACTGATACTAAAGTGCTAACAAAGTTAAAAAAAAATGTTCAGTGCTAAATACAGGTGCTAAATGAATCCAGCTGAACAGCATAAGTAAACATCTAGCTTTAAGAGAGTGGTCTATATTGTCGTGCTGACTAGTTAATAGTGTACTAGTCTCTTCTCTTGTCCTCATGGACCCCCAAACTATCCCGTAACCGATTAGTTCCTTAATTTTGAGAAAACTGTGTGATTGTTAGCATATCTGAAGGGAACACTCCTTTTCTATTGTTCTCACATACCCCAAAACTATGAATGCAAAATACACTGGAAAGGGAAAAAGGTTAAATGCAATATCGTTTACAAACTTATGTGAAAAGAAATTCATCAAGGTTTAAAGTTGAAGCAATCCAAAAGGTACATAGGCTACAAGAGGGGTATTTCTCTTTGGGGCTTAAAGTTTCGGAGAAACCTTCAGGCTGGCAGGTAAAGGAAATCAAATCCTGGTAGAAGTGATTTATAGATGAAATACATATTTTGAGAACTAGGACTAGGGAAGGTAAAAGGTGGAGAGCAGTGGACTGTTTTATGTAAGGTCCTTTTACAACGACTTTTACTTTGGAAGGATCAGGCTTCCAGCACTTATTAGTACGGATACTCAGGGAGCTGCTAATTGGTGCTTTATCCTTCTTTTGCATTGCCAGCTAGTTGCGTGCTTGTGATGTAAGTTTGAAATATTCGGGACACAATGAAAATGCTAAACACTGCTAACTATTCAGCTAGACCTATAGAAGATGGAGAAAAAGACCCAGTGAGGGGGTTGCCCATTTGGTGCACCCATGAGGTTCCGATCTTCATAGAAGTTCAGGTGTTTTTCCGATCACACCTTTTTCTAGGTTCTCTTCTTTTTGGTCTACCACTTTTATACAGGAGTTTTCCCCAACATTAATGAAATCATTTTGCCTTAAAAAGAAAATAAGTAGAGTTGACATTTTGATTCTATATAATCTGTTTCAATTGGCAAGTCATTACCGAGTTCAAGTGAGGTTAAAGGTTTCATTTTGCAGTTTTTCAAATTGATATTTTTTTAAACTCGACACTTGATAGATACTAGAATTCTGCACATCTCGTTGCCTTTGGTGTTCTATGTAGAACCAATTTATATGTTGCACCATGGAACTCTCACTAAATGAAACCATGCTTCTATATTGAGGTGTCGCTTCCTTTGGAGTTCTAATAATTTCTACTAGTAATTGAGTAGATGTAACTTACTACTACTCGTTTTAGTTTCATCTTTACTCTTAATTTAAAGCCTGGTGTTTTTCTTTTCTCAATCACATTTTATCTTTTGACACATTTCAGGAATATCCATATTGACAGAAGCCTGAAGCTTAATTCAGGATCATGTTACCTGCCTCACCCTGATAAAGAAGAAAAAGGTGGAGAGGATGCTCATTTTATTTGCATTGATGAACAAGCAATTGGCATAGCTGATGGTGTTGGTGGATGGGCTGATGTCGGTGTTGATGCTGGAGAATACTCTCGAGAACTGATGTCAAACTCAGTAATGGCAATTCGTGAGGAACCAAAAGGTTCAGTAGATCCAGCTAGGGTACTGGAGAAAGCTTATACACGCACAAGAGCCAAAGGGTCCTCAACTGCCTGCATTATTGCCCTTACAGATCAGGTATATATGTAATTCTGTATCTACCATTCTTGGCCTTGGATGCATTAGGAGAGAAAGGATTTCCCTATTTAATATTTAGTACTTGTGCTTCAGCACCAGACTGTTATTAAGAGAATGATTGTGGGGTGGAGTTATCTAGTATTTGTTAGGGGAACATGGTGGGTTTCTGAAATAGAAGGAAGAAAAAGTTTAGAAAGGAAAGATAATGGGTCCATCATAACTTTTTGAGCTATGTACATGTGATGAAACCTTCCTTTCAAGGAAAGTGGATACTACTTTCTGCCGGCCCAAAGATGAAAGTAACACTGCCTTTTTGGGACCAAAGAGTAGCTTGATGAAGTTGAGATATAGGCCTAAACACTTTTTAGTTGGTTCAGTTAGATGCTGAGATGTCCTAATGAAGTTTCTTTTAGACAAAAGACCTTTGGACCGCTTAGCCATTGTTTACAAACCAGAACCAGGTGTGGAGAAGTAGTTTTGTGATTAAAATGGGAAAGAAATTAAGAAGTTTATATCTTTGTGTATGTTAAATTTATCATTTTTCCTCTCTTTCAGGGTCTCCATGCCATTAACTTAGGAGATAGCGGATTTATGGTAGTTAGAAATGGTAGTACTGTTGTCAGATCCCACGTGCAGCAGCATGATTTCAATTTTACATATCAGCTGGAGAGTGGTAGTGCCGGTGATTCACCAAGCTCTGGGGAGGTCAGTTTATAAGTGGTGGTCTTTTATCTTATATAGCACTTGGTATAGAGGTTCTTGCTGTTTCAAAGTGTCCGAGTAGATATTGAGAAGCCTATATTAAGTTGTTTTTGCCATTATAAGCTGGCTGGAGAATTTTGATCTATTACCAATTCCAATCTATCAAATAACATTTTCAAGAAATGCGAGACATCTAAATCATACAATTTAAGAAACTTTTTCAGTGAGAAGGAAAGAAAAAATCGTTAACTGGGGATTGGATTATGATAAATAGTGATCATCAAATGTTGTTGAAAAAAACTGTTTTGTATATGAATCTTTTTTTCATCATTCATTTTCCTCATTACACCTTATCAAAAACGAAATTATTCATTTTCTTCATTTAGCCGAATTTCGAGAGGTGTTTTCACACGCTGGAACATTTTCTTTCTTTTTAATCAACTTATGTTGTACCCTTCTCGCTCTCTCCCTTGTTTTTTGGATGAACTAACAGGCTCTTAGATGACCTAACTTTTGGATGATCTGACTAACATTATTTTTGCAATTTGAATAATTTAAGATCACAGTCCAACACCCACTGCTGGCCTCTGACCTAATACTGTTATGTATTTATACCTCGAGTTGAATATTCTTTCAACTATAAATGTGGTGTTGGTATTGTTCTTGTTTTGTAGAATTTGCATGATATGATTTGTTTATATACTGTTTCTCTCTCTTGTTTGGGACTGATACTTTTGAGGTGGGGGTCGTTCGGAAACAGCCTCTCTATCTCCATGAGGTAGTGGTAAGGTCTGTATTCACTCTACCCTCCCCAGACCCCACTTGTGGGACTTCGCTGGGTATGTTGTTGTTGTTGTAAATGTGGTGTGCTGACCATCGCTCTAATTTTGCTCTCTCCCAATTGAGTCGATCTGTAGTATAATTCTCTGCTAAACTGAATGGTTGGCTTCTGGTGCAGGTGTTTAAAATAACCGTTGCTGCAGGAGATGTCATCATTGCTGGAACTGATGGGTTGTTTGACAATTTGTATAGCAGCGATATAACTGCAGTAGTGGTGCATGCTACGAGAGCTAACTTACCACCTCAGGTTGCAGCTCAGAAGATAGCTGCATTGGCTCGGCAAAGAGCACTGGACAAAAACAGGCAAACCCCTTTCTCCACTGCAGCCCAAGAAGCTGGCTTCCGTTACTATGGTGGGAAGTTGGACGATGTAACAGTGGTTGTGTCTTACATAACCAGTGACAAAAATGTACGAGGAGACTATACCTTTACCAACTGATATGTCAACTCTTTATGTTCATTATTTGCTTGCATTGTTTTTCCTGCCAGAAACACGACTAGCAGTCTTATCTATTTTCTATAGCACTCGATGTTGATTGCAATCCTGGTAAGAATTTGTTGATCTAAAAAAGAGAAGAATGCTTGCTAGTGCATACTGCATAGTATCTGTGCAGAAGAATGAAAATAACTCTGTCTAGTGTTTTTGTCAAGCTACCTGTGAGTATTGGTTTCAACCGATAGATGGCATAGATTCTTAGCCACTGTACTTGTTTTAATTGTTCTGTGATAGGAAAAGCTCACTTTCTGATTTCCTTCTGAATCCGCTCGCACAATGAACAGCTACTGAACTGAATTCCAAAATGTTAGAAGCTGTTCTTTTGCCATATGTTATTTGTGTGCAGCTTTCTAAAATTTCAAACAGGATGGAACCTGATGCTTTTACTTTCTGTTGTATGCAGGAAACTCCAACAGCTTGAAGATTTAGTTAAAGAGGTTTTATACGTATATCGACTAACAGGTTCGTCTTTGTGAAATTCAAATTGCTTTACTTGGCGGTCAGTTTTGATGCTTCATGCGGGATAAGTTCAGACCTAGCCATTTAAGTGCTCTTCCACTTGTATATATCCCTATACCCCATTCCTCATCCTATGCAAAACCCTATAAGCCCTCTCTGCCCCTCTTAAGGAGAAGAAAGCTGTACAATACATATTGGATTTCTGCCGTAAGTTACGTATGCCTTAATAGCAATTCCAAAATGTAACAAAATATTACCAGAAAAGTCCAAACTTTTAAATGACTCTATTTTAGATAGAGTGTTTGTACAATACATATTGGATTTAAGTTATATTCCTCCGTTCCATTTTTCAAATTGTTTCTTATTATACCTTAATATTAAATAAGTATGCACAACATTTAAGAGGAAAAATCAGTCTACCCTTATTAAATAGGGATATTTTAGTAAATTATACTTTGTATCTCTTTTTTTTATGGACGTGAAAAGAACTAAAGCGATAGTTAAAATGGGACAAGAGAGAATAATATACATACATATTTACTGAATTGTCCTTATTATGTGTGCTTTGAAAATTTAAGTTTGACCTTTAGTATTTCATGCAGTTGCCTAATGTTAAATTTATTGGAAAAAAATTATTAAATATCTCTTAATTAGTTAAAATGAATTTAGTACGAAAGAAGACCTCTTTATGTGAAGTTCAACTATCAAAAAGTCATAATTAGAAGGCTGTCAAACTCTAAAAGCAGCCAGTACTAAAGACAGCTGGCAATTATATGGTTTGTCAAAGAACCTTTTCAAGGCAGATATCTATAGTCGATAAGATATTGATGCTTACTCAATAAGTTAGATAATACGAATTGTACAACTTTCTTTAATAAATTAATATAATTAGTCAAAACAGTAAAATTATAGTGTGGTAGGTCATAAATTCAATTAGTGAAATCACCCACTTATGTTAAGATTAGTTGGTTGCATTACACTTTTTGAGTGTGACTTTTCTAAAATCCTACGTAAAAGCGATGATAGCTATCTTCATAAAAGATTAGACTTCAAGGTAAAAGCAGCACATCTGGTTGAATTAATATATCTTGATAAAAGATTTGTCAAATAAGTTATATAATTGATTCAAGTTGGACTTACTAACAGGGCTAATTTCTAGCTCTTCCTAATTTTAGATGGGACCATTATCGAAAATAGGAAAAAGCTCAAATATGTTATTGAATTTTGAGAAAAGGCTTATTGATGCTATCCATTAAAAATTTGGCTCATTTATGTCATTATCGTTTGAGAAAAAGTTCATCTATGCCATTATTTTTTAACTCCGATTTTGCAAAAATGCTCAAACAACTTTTAGCACTTTTTTATTGGAATTTTGAATCAAATATGCTCTTTTTGCTTCTTTTTCTTCGAGAACACATGGAGAACATCAAGAACTCCAAATTTTCAACTTGTTTAATTTTTCACGAAATCATCTCAAATTTCAATAATAGCATCCCTCCGAGCTAGATATCAAAATTCAATATCTTTAGAGCACGAATTCAATCTAACCTAACCCAACAAGACACACTTAAAATTTCTTCAAAGTTTTAAAATTTTAGCCTTCTTTAATGCTGAAATTTTCGCCACAATTCCAAATTACTTGAAATTTTAAACATAGACTCAAAAAGTACTATGTTAAAGTTCACTATGTCTATGTTCAAAATTTCAAGTAATTTAGAGTTGTGGAAAAATTCTATCATAATTAAAGGTTTGAAACTTTGAAAAATTTTAAATGTGTCTTGTTGGGTTAAGTTGAATTCGAGCTTAAAAGATATTGAGTTATCTAGCTCGGAGGGATGCTACTATTGAAATTTGAGGTGATTTTGTGAAAAAGTTGGAAATTTAGAGTTTTTGGTATTGTGTTCTTGAAGATGGAGAGGCAAAAAATTGTACATTTGATTCAAAACTCCAATAGAAAAGTGTTAAAAGTTGTTTGAGTTGGTTTTGCAAAATTGGAGTTAAAAAATAATGTTATAGATGAGCCAAATTTTTAACGGATGGCATAAATAATCTCTCTCTCAAAATTCGATGGCATACTTCAGCCTTTTTCCTTAAAAATAATATAGCTAGTTATAGTTTCAAGATTTATATAGCAACATACTCCGTGTAGTTCCATGAATGGAAACTTCCAAATTTATATGGTGAAAAAAATTACTAAATTATAATATTTGATTGAAAAAAATATATATATATATTTGAAATTTTAAGTGAAATATCTGATTTAAGACAAATATTTTAGATTTGGTTGCCAAATTAAATACGACCTAAATGGAAACAACCACCTAAATGTACTTCCTATTGAATAAGGAAATCAATTAAAACATTCAAAATCCCTCACTCAATACTCAAATTTAGCTAATCATTTAATAATTTTTCATTACAATTACGTAATTAGAGAGTAAATGAAATTAGGTGGAGCACATTTGCGAACACTCCAAAATAAGCAGAATAGTCAAATATTTTTGGATTTATTCCTCAATATGCTATCGTCTTTTGATAGAAAATATTTTATTTTTAAATTAAAACCCTTCGGCATGAATTTGAATTAATCAATATCGAATCGTGAAAAAATTATTGAGTTATACAAATATCCTTATTCTAGATTATATTTTTAAAATTTACCCCTATTTTAAAAGATTGTGCAAACATAGCTCTTGTAATCTATATATAAATATAAAGCTAAAAATGATCAAGGTGATGTTGCATGCCTAATTCGCCAGCATTGATATTTGTCTTTTTTCTCAGATTTTGAATTTTTTCCACATTTTTTGTACTAAAATCTTTCAAAAAAAATTAATATCTCTTTGTTATTATTATTCGACTTTATTACCTTTCTTAATATATCTCTCCTATTAAATATATATGTTTAAGTCTTCCTTCCTAATGGAAGAGTGCTCTTAACGGTCAACGTGAATTATGTTACATCATGAGGTAATTAGTGTACGTACATCATAACAAATAATTTTATTTATCTTCTTCTTCTTTTTAAATTTTTTATTTTAAAAAATCATCTCCATAACTTACCCCTTTTCATTTTCCTAACGTCTATCTTTAATTAGTATTAGTAATTAGTAATATCTATAATTCACATTAAATTATTTTAAATGTACCGCTTCATTTTCTTTCTTCCACCTCTTCCCTATTAACTAATACAAATACATCACCTAGCTTATGCCTAAATTTTATATAAGTAATGTATTTAGTAACGTTACTCTGCTCAGCTTCATTTTTCAAATTTCTTGTTTCTTTATGATAGGAAGGTAGAGTTTAAGAATATAATTAATGTACAATTAGTGATGGAAAACGTTCATTTCCACTCAAGTTACAGAATGGATTCTTAGCATTTTAATAATGTTTTGATCAGCTTTCTCTCAAGGCAAGTGATTCCAGTTTTCTCTACTTCGAAGATGATTACTTTTGTAATTTTCTAACAAATAGTTTAAACAATATATGTGCATATTTTTATTTGATTTTTTTCCCGAATTTAGTTGGAATAAATTCAAGTATTGGAAGGCTATAGGCAACAACAAGGCGTTAAATCATGGATTCATCAATCAATGGTCTTGTAGTTGCAAAATACTGAATTACTTATCATATATTGAATTATCATTACCATAATTTGAGTTTGTCTAACTAGGAACATTTGCAAAGAGCTTATACGCAAGTATTTTCTCTTTTTGAAATTTTGATGAAACTGAATTTTACATATTAAGTTCATGTCACGTTAGGAAGATATATTATTATTTAATCAAATTAATCGGTACGACGATATTCATTTCTTATATTCCACCCTTTTATTTGATTTATTTTTTTGAATCTCAAAAGTAGATGTCATTTAATCGACAAAAAAAATGAAGAGCAAATCTCAATTTAATATTTTTGGAGTTACTCATTTTAACTCATAGTTTTAGTTTAAATTGAAATCTATCACTAGGTCACATGAGATATTGATTTGATTAGCTCTTGAAGTTCTGGTGACTTGGCACATGCGATCAATAATTAGTAAGGGCATAGTGAGCCAATTTGCACTTTAGACTTTAATTTGCTAACAAAAGCGAAATGAGGAGATTCAATTTTACGTAATGGATGTGTTGTAACTATTTAAGTGCTTCATGGTACAATTTTTTTTTTAATTAAATAGTGCTTCATGGTACAATTAAACTCTCTTCATGTATATTTTTAATGAATTAGTCTAAGAGTTGTTTCGGCTTTTAGTTTAATTTTTTTATTTAAAAAAAATTATAAGTTTTGAAAAATAAATATAGGTTGAAATGAAAAAAGAATTAAAGAAAATTTTAGATTTTAAAATATACTTTGTGATTATTTATATATTTGGGTTATCGAAAAAAATTGAGATTTTTGATGACCGCACAAGGCGCGAACAAGTTCACTGCTTACTAAATAATTCTAAAGCCCCATTCACCCTTGATACTTCAGTAAATCTTTTAAAATAAAAGGTGCTACTTTAGCCATAGTTATAACTATATTAGCCCCACTAATATCTATTAATAAAGTAAAATTCAAATTAAAAAAATATCAATAACGATGACTTTCTATGTTTTATGGATTCAATCAGCTAAATTTTATCAAAATTCTCAATCAGTATCAACAAGATAATGTCATCGCTTAGTTTTAATGTCTTTTAGTTTTTTTAAATTACAATATCAAAAAAGGATATTGCAGATCCTAAAAATAAATACGATCTCTTTTAAAACAAAAAAACCACTGAAAACATACAGAACTATAACATATTTAACGTTGTCTCATAAAAATTTTAATTTGCTTAAAAATTATTTTAGACCGTGATCTAAAATGTACATAAATTACCTGAGAAACAAAAAAGAGAATCCTTTCCTATATAATTATCCAAATAAAAACAAAAATTTCCGTAAAAACAAAAGGAATATTAGTCAACTGTTCAATTCATATAGATAATCTGGTCCGCGAAACATCAGATAGAACCCAAATTTCTATAAAATATTCTAACCACAACGGTGCCACTAACCACTGAATCCCCTTCCGACGACTCTCACTTCTTACATACAAATACTTTGATGTATTTTCCATAATAATAATCAAAGATCACCAAGATCCAAACTTTTTTGCATCTTGGGCTTAAATCTTAAACACCCATTTCTACATTTTCATTTTTTGTTGTTGTTTAATGTTTGTGTAATCTTTACTTCATGTTATAGAAAAAAGAAAGACAAAAAAAGGGGATATTTTGTCTTGAAAGATGGCGGGTCGTAGGGAAAAGTATGGTCAATCTATAAGAGGATCTCGAATTGCTGGAGCAATTGCAATCGGAGTTTTCTTGGGATGTGTGTTTGCTTTCTTGTATCCTAATGGATTTTTCTCTCCCGATCCACGCTCTCAAAGTCGCCCTCTTTCTAAATCTAATCTTCAGGTGAGTCTTTCAGGTAATTTGGCTTACTTGTGTATCTATTCTTCTTGATATAGGAGATGGGGTTGTGATAGAATTGTGTTTCTTACTTGTATTGACCTCTGAATTTAAGGCAGTTACTAGACTCAGAGCAAAATTAGGGGTAAGCTTTGTGTACGTTCTACTTTCCCCAGACTCCACTTGTGTAATTACATTGTATGTTGTTGTTGTTGGTAAGGTCTGTGTACATGCTACCCCTATGAGACTCCACTTGTGGGATTATATTGGGTGTATTGTTGTACTAGACTAAGTAAGAGCATCTAAGTAAGAACAAATGTAGCTTTAGGTCTGTGTACATTCTACCGGACCCCGCTTGTGGGATTACAATGAGTATGTTGTTGTAGTACTAGACTAAGTAAGAACAAATGTAGGGTAAGGTCTATGTTCATCCTACCCTCTGTGGACTCCGCTTGTGGGATTACAGTGGGTGTGTTGTTGTTGTTGTTCGTGTTATTGTTGTATTGGAGCAAGTAAGACTGTAAGAGGTTAGGTGAGTTTTGT
Organism: Solanum dulcamara; assembly: GCF_947179165.1. NCBI lineage: Eukaryota > Viridiplantae > Streptophyta > Magnoliopsida > Solanales > Solanaceae > Solanum > Solanum dulcamara. Next base: position 2,932,265 of record NC_077245.1, read on the forward strand.
TTTTTCTTGAGGTTAATTAATGTAGTTGTTTCTTAGAGTTGTAAATTTGTTACTTTGTCTTTTGTTAGATGGCATGTGTATATCCCATTTATATATAAAAGGACAAACATTGATTATGGTTGTCGTTTTTATGTTGGGACTTGATATAACGTGTGGATGTTGCTTGATCAGTGTTGAATTGTTTTTATAGCTCCTTAATTTAGAGTTTCGATTTGATTTCTAGGTTGACTCATCCAATTGTGAATCCACGGAGGGGGTAAACATGATGAAATCTGAAAATAGGAAGTTGGCTGAGAAGAATGCAGAGTTGCAAAAGCAGGTGAGAGAGCTAAATCAAAAGCTTCAGGTGGCTCAGCAGGGAAATGGTCGTACACAGGAGCGACTGGTGGTGTCGAGTCAACCTCAAAAAGCTGGACCTTTTGGAACCGTCAAAAGTTTGAGAACTAACCCTCCTGTTGTGCCTGATGAATCGGTGAACCCAAGATTAGCAAAGCTTTTGGCAGAGATTGCAGTTGGCAAAGAGGTCATAGTTGCACTTGCCAATTCAAATGTGAAATCCATGTTGGAGGTTTGGTTCAACAGTATTCAAAAAGTGGGTATTCCCAATTATCTGGTTGTGGCGTTGGATGACGCTATAGTGGATTTCTGCAAGGAAAATGATGTTCCAGTTTATAAAAGAGACCCTGATGAGAATGTTGATTTTATTGGAAAAAGTGGAGGCAACCATGCTGTCTCAGGGTTAAAGTTTCGAATTTTGAGGGAGTTTTTGCAGCTTGGTTATGGTGTCCTCCTTTCTGATGTTGATATTGTGTATTTGCAAAATCCTTTTGATCATTTATACCGGGATTCAGATGTCGAATCAATGTCAGATGGTCACAATAATATGACAGCTTATGGTTATAATGATGTTTTTGATGAACCTTCAATGGGTTGGGCTCGATATGCACATACAATGAGGATATGGGTTTATAATTCTGGTTTCTTTTATATTCGACCAACAATTCCTTCAATCGAGCTCTTAGATCGAGTTGCTGATCGGCTTACTAAGCAGCCAAATTCCTGGGACCAGGCAGTTTTCAATGAAGAGCTGGCTTTTCCATCACATCCTGGGTACGTTGGCCTTTATGCTTCCAGGAGAACAATGGATATCTATCTGTTCATGAATAGCAAGGTCCTATTCAAGACTGTAAGAAAAGATGCTAATCTGAAGAAGTTGAAACCAGTCATAGTTCATGTAAACTATCACCCGGACAAGTTTCCTAGAATGAAAGCAGTTGTTGAGTACTATGTCAACGGCAAGCAAGATGCTCTGGATGCATTCCCAGATGGTTCAGTATAGTAGCAGCCTGCTAAAATGGACCTTTGATTGAGATCTAGGCCAGTGATATTCTCTGTCTTGCTTTTTGTCTTTTCATACAGGTAGGCTCAGTTGATTACCCCTTTTGGATCAATGTGTAATACCAACCTCTTTTTTTGAGTACTCGATGTGTAATACCAACTTCTTATCAACTACATTCAGAACTTGTATCTTTTTCACCACAGTAGTAGTTTTATTCGAAAATTTTGCTGGATTGGTTCCTTTCATATTTAGTGGCTTGCTAATATGTAGCTTTTATATGATGTGCTTTGGTTCATCTTGTCTCTTGAGTGGCTACTGAAGCACAACAGGATTCTAGTAGCAAGGGCATTAAAGTAAAGGCTTTGTTTGCAAAAAGAAATGATCACCCTACAAGCCTATTTGTAGATCAAATGACCATTAGATGGATTAGTTACCTTCCTCATTTGAAACCGTATAGCTATTATTTGAAATTGTTCTTTTTATGATGCTTGTAGACATGTTAGATGACTATTATTTAGTTTAGGTATTGAGGCATCTTGACTTCTTTTAGCACTAGAGTTTGTGATGCAGCTTCAACCCTGTTGTGGTATCCTTTGACAAACTGGTATTGTCCCTTGCTGTTTGGCATGAAACTTCATGGATTTGTTTGAGCAATAGTTACAAATTACTTGGCCGATGTTTGTAAAGGTTATTTCCCGATTTGGTACTTCAATGTAGAACTTATATATGCATGTATTACCATTAAAAGCATGGTTTTAAATGGTCAAACATGTTTGGTACTCCGTGTTTTAGTGCAATTGACCAGACAGCCAAACGTTGTTCTATTGTCCACATTTCAATTATTATTTCATAAGGATATATATATATATATATATATATATATATATATATAACGAAAGCTTTTAATGAAGTGTGGTTTAGGGTGTCGTTCCTGAGTAAGTTTAGTGTTTGGTACTTTAATGCTTTTTGGTGTTGTTAATATTGCATATTATGTATTACTATTATTTATGCCACTCACATCATGATATTGCTAATCGATGGCCATGTCTATATTATGCCCAAAATTCCCATACGGACCTTAGTCACACAGCGAAAAAAGGCCAAGTGGAAGGGGGGCAGTCAGCTGGCTGCTTCTTTGCCATGTGCTTTGCTTCACTTTATTTTATAGAAGAAAGAGACCAAATGGGAGTGAAAGGCAAGGGCAAATTATAGAAAGGATAGACCCTCGCAAACTACTACTACTACTAGAAATTGGTGAGACCATTAGTGAAGGATGACTAGGATATTTCTTCTTTGTGAAGACTATTTTAGTTAGTTTGTTTTGACCTTTAAGTTACTTGACCATAACTGGCTATAATCAAATATGAACAAAGTGTATAGTAATTTCTCATTTCCCCATTCATATATGTTTATGAAGGGACAAAATGCATTCATTTTCACTTGAATAGATTTTCCAACTAATTCAAGATAATGTCTTAACATATGCATCTTAGTTTGGTAGATTGACATTTTTCTGGACAGAGAAATATGCAGTATTGAGATTTGAGAGCATCGTTTCATTACAATACTAGAAAAAAGGAGACGCCCAATACAGATGTCAATATGAGGCCTGTTTTCCGAATATGTAATACATGTTTCTAAGTTAACATTAGAAGAAAAATAGTTAAGATGCAATTCTTAACTTTATAACTTAGTTGCTGTAACAGAATGTCTTGGAGTGAAATAAGACTGGATAAAGCAGAATGGATACTGTAGTAGTTCATTCATATAGCTAATCTGAGATTGATATATACTCGGGTGATTCAACAGTAGTCTCTTCATATGGAATTTTAGGAGTGGAGCTGCCACTGGCATCATCACTACTATTGCCATCTATTTCGTCCTCGGTTTCACTCTCAGTCCTATCTTTGTCCATGACCTTGTCATCAACAGTATCAACATCGCCGTCTTTTTTATCCTCAAGGGGTTTAAAAATCACCTGAAGACGAGATCCATCTTGGAGCCCGTATTCAGTGAGGGTTTTTTGATCGTCATTCATCATGAGATGATCATCACCTATGTCGAGTAGCAGGATGAGCCGATCAGCTGGAACATTTTCTTGATTGTGTATTGCTATCTTCAAATCTAGTACAGTTGCATTGTCGCCTACTTGGATGTGAAACATTATCCCCATCATAATCTCGACTACCACCTGCATTTTTTCTCTTGTTTGTGTTGATTGCTTCTTTTTTGTGTGTGTTGAGTGCTTGTTCTGAGGCAGATTTTCATGGATTATAAAGAAGGTTTTCACAAGAACTGCATTCTTGACAGTCTTACTATTTGCATTGTCTGAAAAATAGCATACTTGTGAGAACTCAACTCATGCAGGTTAAAGCAGGAGCATTTCATCTTCTTCATGTTTTCACTGTTGGATTGGTCACTATAGTTATATAACTGTGCATGAATATTGACCAGAAACCATATCACAAATATCAAATGAGGTTATGGCAGACAGTCATTTTGTTGCAGTTGGCTGCAAAATGACTACCGTGAATGAATTTATGCAGTGGAAACTTAGATCAAAATGTGATTTCAACACGTAATTGGGAAAATGTTGATATTAGGAGTCCAAAAACTCTGGGAAATCCAGCCGCTAATGTCACCAGCCACACGTCAAGTGTCTTAGCAATTGTCATTACAGTCAAAAAAAACACAATTTAATCTTGGTATTTGGGTTCCATATATCTTGCTTTGTCCACATTTTTAATGGATGGTGGTTAAACTTTTCAATTGCCATCAGTAGCTCAGATAACATAGTGTTACAAAAACAAACTTTAATCAAAAACAAATTAAGCTGATGAATCAATGGTGCACTATCGCGACAGAAGTTACTATATGTACCAAAACATCTCGTGCAGTTCAAAGGCCACAACAATGGGTTGACAATGTCTGTTACAAATTGACTCGAAACTCTACAGTGATGAAGTATGTGAGCCGCAGCCTGTTGGACACTTGGAAGACATATTCAACCTGTAAAGATAGTTTCTTCCAGACAGAGATAGACATCCACCTCCATTTCACTGCAAATCACCTGCTGACATATCACCAGAAAGTATATGATCTGACACAGGATGACACTTTTCCAAGCCTAGTTAGGCTACAACTTCACTCCACTAAAGCATATAGGAGTATCAGCTCAGAACAGAACAGTTTTCTTGAAGAACAGTTGCTGTGAGACGATCAACTAAAAAATGATTTCGCTCTTAAAAAGATTATATATATTTAACTAGAAATGCTGAAAGATGCAGAATCTATGCAATGGGAACTATATTGCCTGAGCAATAGTGTGTTCCTGACCATGAAGAGTAAAAATTATGTCCTGAGAACATCACACTTTCTGCTGCCTTTTCTCTTCATTCTGCATCATTGTCCTCCATTTTGATTTTCCCTATTTGGATCTTGAAGTACCCAGAGACAGATTTAAGTAGCTAGTCAACCAAAATATAATGCTCCATGGATGAGAATTGCTCAAGTATCATATGAATAAATCTCCTGTGAATATCAACAAGATATTGTTGTCTTCATGAAATATTTTGGTGCTAGAGACAATTTTGAGTGCAACATAACCCCACCCAATCTTCAGTCTATATCCATTAAAGTTTTAGGGTTGCCTGAATAACAAAAGTAAGTCCGGCACCCAATTTAGACCCACCTTCTCGTTGTTGGTTAAACTGCACTAATAGGAGCAGGAAAAGATCCCATCATTCCTTTCATAGAGACGGGGCTGATAGACCTTCAAGTTTCATCATGCAATAGTACTTGGAATGAGCAATAACTCCAGCCTTAGTACACAGATCAACAACAGCAGGAGCATGCCCATAATAGTCCCGTCCGTCATCCAGAAGTAATGGAGGATCCTGGGGTCGGCGGTACCATACTGTTTTTGGAGGAACCAAATGATCCACTTCTGCCTTCTTCCAATAGTGACTTCCTCGCCAACTTTCAAACTTAAATATGCCACAAAGACGAGCCTTATGTCCAGAAGGTCCTATATGAACTTCTGAGCAATGTTCACAGACCTTTGCTGGATAAACTAACAATAGCCTCTGAACTCCAGATCTAAGTGCTTCCCATGCCTTCAAGGTTTCTCTTCCCAACAACATCAAATCATCATCAGACAAAGAGTCAACTTGAAAAGGAACACTTGAGGGCAAACTACTTCCACATACAATTTCTTCACTTGGAACTGCCCCTGCCTGCAAGCACAGTTCCACAACTGCTGGAATGCGATCATAATCAAATCTTTCTTGGTGATTGATTACATTCTGAAACATAGTTCGCAAATGAAACGCCTCTACTGGGACTAGAATATCATTCAAGCTACCTCTAATCCACTCATGAGCCTGGTTCTTACCACGCCGACGGTAACCATGACAAGTTCGTATCAGATGACCATTCTCACCAATATATACTTCTGGACAGTATCTGCAACAAAATAACCCTTTTGGAGGTTAGAAAAAAGTCTCTGCCAGGTACCGCCTCTCTTTCAGTACCATTGAAAGAAGAAAATAGTGTGCCAAATACAATTGTATCTGGTGATGGGTTCTTATAACTAGAAGTTGCACCTAAAGATGCCAAAAGGAGCCAAGTCCAATAAAAGCATTTACACAATAGATGATCCAACTGCTAAATAAATTCTAATTCTTGAAGTTATTAGAGCAATATTCAACAATGCCTCAATTTCCAAAGATAATATTGTCAATTTCCAAAGCTAATATTCTTTTTTTGCTTTTATAATTCTTGCCATCTTGTTGTCTTGCATTTACTCCGCTCTCTTTGTGCTGTCTTGCACTTACTCTTGTACTTATTTAAAGGCTGAAATGCCCCCTCTCCAAATACTCTTCCAGTGATGATGGTAGCCCGTAACCCCAACTTGTATTCCTTTCTTGTAAGCACTGTTTACTGTGAAGTTACCATCCTTGCTATTTGGATTAATATTTTTTGACAATAAGTTACTGTTGTCATGACTCATGACTCATGTATTTGTAATAATTATTTTAAATAGTCTAGTTATGTTTTTTCCCTATTATGTAGGCCCGTAAGGACCCAAGGCATCTCCAAAACCCAACCCATTAAAAGCCCTGTAATCTTGCAATCAGTTATATATTGACCAAAAATATTTATTTTTTTGAGAATAAAATATATTTTGACAAAAAATAAGAGCAGAAAATGCTGCTATTAAGGCTAATAAATATATAGTTAATTCTTTTGACCAAACTTAACAGCAGATATAATTCTTAATCTTTTTGAGATACTAATAATAATTTTTTCAACAGATTCTTCATTAATGTGTATGTTGCTACCTCTTCAGATTGTATAAATACATGTATAACATAAAGCTTTTATCATAGAGAAAAAAATACGCATACACTTGCTTCAAAACTTGTGATGGCAAAGGCTACATTGACTTTCCTTGTTTCGTTTTGCTTAGTTTTATGTAATTTCAGCCAAATGGTGAAATCTTTAGAGGTTGAAAAACAGAATCATTTGTATGATAAATCGGAATGTGCAACTGGTGAAGACTGTGTGGCCTATTGTAGAGATCATTTTCATTATGAAAGTTGTGGATGTGATGTCAGGAAACATTGTTGTTGCATTGCTTCCCTACCACCACCTAATGTTTATGTATAATAATTCACTTTGAATGATTCTTATTTATGATAAAGAAAGAATGCTTACATAAGCTCTGCTAATGAGTTTTTACTTCTTCACTGTATTTCTTATTATATATATAGTATGGATGTTTTCAATCAAAAAACACCTCTCAATTGTATTATAAATATTAATTATAATAACAATTATGAGTATATCTAAACCCCCAAGAGAAATTGTTAGACGGATATATATTATTTATACATGTTCCCACTATGGAATTCTCAGATAAACCCCAATTTGAGTATCTCTTTTGTTGTATTAAGCTCTTAATCACACAATAACACATAAAAGAAAATTACCATAGATCTAAATTCAATAAAGATAACAACTTTAACACCAATCTCTGCCCAAAACTTGTTAATTTTTTTATCAAAAAAAAATTAAATAAGAGGAAGAGGGGACGAAATTACTTGCATGCCCAAGTTGGGAAACGTTGCATTAAGGCGGAAACGCCATGGTAGAGGATTGTTCGAGCCTTAAAGACGTCTTCAGCAACAGGAATCATGGAATTTACTGGATAATCTTTCGCCCGATTCTCAATCCTTTTCAGAATCATTGGCCTTAGCTTCCTAAAATCTACTTTTGGTTTCGAACAGTAGAATCGGTAGTACTCCATCGTTACTTTGTAAATCATCTTCGTTTGCTGCCAGAGCTGGTGATTTCTCAAAGCCATCGCAGCTCCGAGCTCGACATCGGAGAGAACAAGAAGAAGGGACTTACTGACATACCTTAGCTTATGTGGGCTTGTATGAGTAAAGAGGCCCAACCGTGGATAGTGGGTCAATGAATTATGTGAGAGTCCAGTGGGAGAAATTGAATATTACCCACCTTTTGGATCTTCACATATATACCAGAGCAAATTTACTGTTTATTTTCTTTGGAAAAATTACTTATTTACATAAATAATTTAAACAATCTTAATAAAATAGAAAATATTTTATTTTTTAAATATTTTCGAATTGAAGCGTTAATATATTCATTGATTTTAAAGTTAATGAGAAAAAATGGTCAATAATAACTCCATCAATGATATTTTGAAGATATTTTATGATTTGAAGCAATGTAGTAAATTTTTGTGTCTTATGCCATTACGATTATTGTATCTAACTTTAAAGTCTATGATTATATTAGCATGTGCTTATCCTTATTCAATTCAAAATTACTGAGAAATAAAATATTTCTTATTTTATCAAGACTTTTTAAATTGTTATCTAGATGAAAATTAACGATAGATTACTATGATCTTATATGTATGAAAATTAATGATATGTTACCATACTTTTATTAGAAAAAGAGTGTGTTTTAAAAATGAAAGAAAGAATATGTTTATCACAACAAAAGAAATAATATGTTTATCAGGAATTTTTTTTTTACTCAAGTAATATTAGAGATATTTTTGGACAAGTATTAACGACATATGCGTTTTAGACCGAAATATTGATAGCAAAAATATTTTAAAGACAAACTATAACAAATAATATTTCTATTTAATTTCATATTATTTTCACCATTTTTCTTCTTTTAGAAAGAGCAGGTACACTATAGACTTTGCTTTGCTGAAAGACATTTCAGAATTTGAAAGTACTTTATTTTTTTTTGTATTAAAAAAAGGCAGAAGGGTAAAAAATACCCCTCAATTTTTATTTAATAGCTATTTTTATCTTTCGTTATGCTATGTGGTCAATTATATCCCCGTCGTCTACAAATTTGTCATCCTACGCTCCAAACTAATGATTTCCCCAATTTCAACTCAAATTACCCATTTAAAATCGATCCTTTTTTTAATCTGATTGACACATAGTATAGCATAGGATAAATACATACGTGTAGTTGGGTCGTCTTTCCTTTTCTAGTTTACATAATATAAAAAAAAAAACTACATAATTAGACGTACTTCACTACCATATATATTATTATTACATATACCTTCAAAATATTACGTATTTTATCACTAACTAAGAGTTTCCTACCATATATTGCTACCAAATACACTAAAATAGAGAGAGACAAGCGAGACAAGGAGGAAGGCGAACGAGATTCATTATGTATCCCAGATATTTGCGAATCACACTAGATACATGTATCTGTATGTATCTTATGTGATTCACATGTATCTGGTATACCAGATAGATAGGAGAGTGACGAGTGAGATGAGCAAGAATTGTTATTTACCCCAGATACATGCGAATTTATTTGGATATAATGTATAACAAATTATACCTAATTTTGACAAATCTGATAAGATACATAATATTATAAACTGGAGTATATTTCAACAATCAACTCCTAAATTACTGAGATTTAGGTAAGTTTCCCTACAAAAAAATTAGTATCATTATATTTAATTTCATCGTTTTCCCGCATAATTAGTACCCCAATATTACATGACACATGTGAAATAAAAATATAAAAAATGATGTATGTTGATTAAAATATTAAAAAAAAATACTTTGATAGATTATATACATATTTATTTTAAAACCACACCACTATAGATTATATACATATTTATTTTAAAATCAGAACATTCAATAAGATGTAGAAGAGTAAAAAGTCATCAAAAAGATGTAGAAGAGTACAAAACGCTCTTAAGTTATGCAAAATAAAAATATTCTTCATTAATAGTGTGGTTTAAAAAATCTCTATTATTACCTTTAGAATAAAAAATGCTCATTTTCTCATAAACCTATTATTATTTTTTAAAACAATACGTTGATTCAAAGTAATAATAAGACTATTTTTGAATTTTCTTTTCTTCTTTTTTCCTTTTTTCAATTTTTTGGGGCTCTTTCTTGTGCCTTTTATATTTCACCCTTTGATAGTGGGCATGTACTAATGAAAAAATAATTTAGTTTTTAACGAAATTGTGGTTAATACATAACATCTTGTATTGATACATAAACTTTCATCTTATATTTGAGTTTGATACATTGATAACTGATACATAACCATTCGATAAATTTATGGTTGATATGTTGAAGATTGTTGTATTAGCTTCAAAGAATAAATGAATCAGATCAAAATACTACCTGATACATTACATAATCTACTTCATGAAACAGAACATAATATGATACATTAGAGTAGCAGATACATATCGAACTTATGTAAAGATATTAATGATAATATTTTTTAACCAAAGTATTGACAATAAAGAAATTTTTATACTCAACTATTAACTGATGATATAATTACTCAACTTCACATAATTTTAAAATATTTTGATCTTTGTCCCTTTTTTTTTTTTTTAAAAAAAAAAACAGGTACACTATAGCATTGTCTTTGCTAAAAACATTTCATTATTCGAAAATGCTTTATTTTTCTTATTATTAAAATTACAATACTATAGTATTTCCTTTTCCATTTTTGCTACACTATATAGTATATGGGGTTGTTTGCTAATAGAATTTCAGTATTTGTAATTGCTAGGCTTTACAACAAGAATTGCCTTAGAAGCAAATCCAAATTCCCCTTTACTTCTGTATCAAGTGTTCGTATCACAATCCGGATCTTGTCCTTACGGAGCTCTCCGTCTTCTCCCTCCTCTTCGATTTCTGTATAACAAAAGCAATTCACATTTGCATGTGAATCGATTTTCATCAGATCCACTGCTACATATCTATTGTTTCATCAGGTATGCTCAATTTCCTGCGTCTTTTAGTTTTTTGTTTTTATTACATTTTTTTCTGGAGATTTTTTTGAATTTTTGGGTGATTCAAGAGTTTTGTTTATTCATTTGGTGTTTGGATCTAATGTGTTTATATAATGCCCGGTAGTGGCGGAGTGTAATTGTCCGTTGAAGGTTATACCTGGCTCCGTCCCTGAATTGCCTGGATGAAGGAGGATTAATTGATTAGATGTAAATTTCCAGCATTTTTTGCTGCTAGTAATTAATTGAACTGTTGTTTACTGATCAAATAAAAAGAAGAGGAGGGTGAGTACCGTAGGTTGATGACAGCTAGAATAACTCAGCCATATAATGTAAGTAATAAGGAAGACGCAGACTGTAGAGGATTCGTATTGTTGATTCCAACTAGCGACATAGTTAGTTGATTAAAAGACCTTTTTTTTTGAAATCTTAGCTCTGTTTTGAGTATTTTAGTACTTGGGGGTGGTCAATCTGAATTTTGCAACATACATTATTGTCCATAAAGTTTTGCTTTTTCTGAAGATTAAATGATCATTTGGAGGTGTACTAGATTTTATTTGAAAATACATCTTTCTCTGGGCGGATCCTAGTTGGAGCCACTCGGTGTCTGTGAACCCATGCTTCTGGCTCTAGATGTGTAGGCTTACTAGACATTTTTTCAGTACAGGATTATACATTATATAGTGCACCCATGTTTGGAAATGGTTTCGGAACAACTGCCAGTATAAATATGTATCCTGATTGCATATTTTAGTAAGCATACATTGCCATCCAAATGGTTTATTTGTTCACTACCAGTATAAATATGTAATTATGTATCAATTGATTTGTTATTTAGTAAGCATATGTTGCCGGTATATCCTTCTTTTCTTCTTTCATCAGTCAAGGTGTGCATAAGCGGGCCAGGATACCACGATTATTTAAAAAATTCTTTCTTTTCTTCTTTCATTTTCCCAAGTTCGCTATTTCCACTTGAAAAGGGCACACATACATATTGATAATATATTGATTCAGAAGATCTTTACATTATCAGTATACTTTTACTTTCCACGATAGGCTAGTAATATAATCTTTGTTACTAATCAAATGCTTGTCATAGAAAATCACCTCTAATTAATTTCTAACCAATCTAATAGGCTAAATATCATTTACACCTTTTTTAATATGTAAAAACTGAACTCATTTGTGACAAAAATACCAGTACTTCCTGATATGTCTTGTCCAACTCCCAAGCCCCATCACTAATGTCTTTCTTCCTTTCTTTTTTGTTTTACAAAGTCATTTATTCATTTCCTTTTTTTTTTAACGAAATAACTCTTTTCGTATAGAATGTGACTCCTCCTCTTCTACTGCTGAATTTGTTGCTTCAATTCTCTTAGTACAGTTACTAAACCAATTAAATATGACTTGATATTCAGATTACCCAATAAGAGTTCTCTATTTAAATGACTTTGACTTTGGATATGTAGTCAAGAAGAAGGTATACTTTGGAGAGGTGTTCTACTTGCAAAAAGAATAAACTCTAGGTGCACCAGGAGAGTCTCAATCCCTAAACGGCAAACGCTATAGTCTATGGTAAAATAAGTTTGTGCCAGAATCCGTGCAAACTCTTTTTTATAACTAGGAGATGGTCAATGTATAAGATCATGGTAAAGACAACTGGCGTGGATGTAGACCTCAGAAGGAGAGTGACCAGTATCTTCAATTTAGGTTTAAATCCAAAAGCCTCAATTTGTTCAACGAGGGCTGATAACAGTTGGAGGCTTGGAGCACTAAACTCAGGTGAAAGGTCGAGGATTAGGAGACAGACATTTCGCTGCATTTGATGTGTATATTGTGTAAGAGAGCATCACGACTAGAAGCAAATGATTCATTGAGATGGTCCTTTAACGAAAAAGGATACTCAGCTAATCTGGGCACAAACTACAAAGTACTGGCATAATTTGAACACTGCGAGAGATGTAACCCACTAAACTGGGAATGGGATGAGCATCATTATTCTTCTGCATTTGGTGAAAGCATAGTTGGTTTTTTTGGTGTTAGATATTCAATATGGCCCTAGCAGGACTTAGAAAATTCTTCTTTCTATTTTTATAAGGAGACAGAAAATTCTCTTTACATGCATTTACTTTCACTTCTTGGGGTTTGGTCATTCTGGCAAAAGCCTTCGTGCTTCTACTTTACTTGGAGAAGTGCTTAATGGACATTGACTTTCAGAAGTCGATTTTTTTTTGGTGGGTGGGTGGGAGTGGGGATAGGTTTCAAGTCCAGTCAATATGATCTGGTGAATTTTCTTCACAAATTGATGAGTTTTACCTTTTGATCCCTTGCAACTGTCCTCTTTCACCCCTTCCTTTTTGGAATGTTATTAATATTTTCTGGTTGTCTTTATGCGTCTTCCTATTTTCGTGCTTATAGTGCTATATTTATTGTAATTGCAGGTTGCAAGGTGATCCCAGTTGCTTAAATTATCGTACTCATTTTCTCTGCTTCCATTCATCTATGTTTGGGAGTCTTGTGGATGCTCCTGCCAACAGTCCACATCTACGAAGGTCTGGAAGTCGAGCGGTTGTTTCTGATATTGGTAAGAAAAGTTGTCCCTTTGATGTGCTATGTGATGCTTGCTCTCCGTTTTGTTCAGGTGTTATGTCAAATAGACTGTTTATAGTTGTAATCTGCTAGGTACGGTTGATCTTGGAGGGAGTCCTGTAGAAGCCCTATTGCATAGTATAGAGGTCAATGAAATGAAGGGTGTGACCACACCTTTGAGCACCGCAGCCATAATGCCATCACCTGTTCTTTTATGGAGATTTAAGGTATGATCTTTTATGACTTTCAGTATATGAACATTTGATCTTTATGGTATGTTTGTGATTTTAAGATCAGGATCAGGCCTAAGTTATCAAGATCTGTAATATGGTTTGAAACTGATCTAAAACTATTTTTTTTTTTTTTTTTTTGAGAATGGTCACTTTTATTCATCAGCATAACAACTATATAGTTAGCAATATTTACAAGCTCGATCCCTTGCTCATGTTACGAGGCTTCCAAAATTGTAGAATGGATTCAGCAATCCTCTACAAAAGATTCTTTGCACCAAAAATGCAAATTATAAATACAATTCATTTTAACTACTTAACTAGAACTAGTCATATTTTCATAACATCTATTGTTCCTTTCCTTTCATATGGCCCACCAAATGCAAGCTGGGATAATATTCCACCACTTCTTCTGTTTTGCCATTCTTCCGTCATAATTCCAGCTTTTCAAGAGGTCACTAGGGTTTCCTGGCATTGTCCAATATTTTCTTAGCTAAAGTCAGAAAGAGGTCACTAGTGATCTAAAGCTAGTTTTATGGTTCATGTTTGATATTTGTTTGTCATAGTTTGAAGTTAGGATTCAATTTTTTCCTGGTTCGAAAAGTCTATATGTCTGGATTTGCAAATTTTTAACATGAATAAGACAAAAGTTTGACGAATTATTCTCCATGCTGGAGCTGATGAAAAAGAAAAATGCAATAGCAATATATTTGTAGCACAAATTTGTACACAAATTATTATAATTGCAATACAACATAACGAAAAATAATAACCTAGAAAACATCCTATTAACATGCTATTTTCCACAAAATTGATGGTATTAAGTTTGCTTCATCAATAGTACTCTCTCTGGCCTATCTTATGCAACACCACTTGATCACACCATTAAGATATCAACTTGACTTGTGTATAATATGGTAGAAATTAATTAAGTACTAGTTAAGCTTATATTGTAGAGGAAATGCTGCATCAATGTTCAATCCAATTAGTTAGATGAATTTGAATTTTAAATCTTGTGTGTTATTTGAAGAATGGTGTCAAACATTGACAAGGATAAAAAATGATTTCACATGTTTGAATTCTGTTTCAGCCTGGTAGTTAAATGGAAAAAGGTAGAGTGGTAGGCCTGTTATTCACCGAGTTATGGAACCTTGCTCTAGCTAGCCCTCGGGGATTTCTTGGTTATAAAAAAATTGGGATAGAAATACAAAAAAAGTAATAATAATTCATAAAAGTACGAAAAAAAGAGAATGAGTGAAAACTAGGAAGCAAAATGATGCAAGGGAATATATCAGGGAGAAAGAGAGAGAGTCATCTTCTACTATATTGTTGTCTGGCCACGAGACTATGGTGGGATATGTTCAATTGGTTTGGTATGTTTTGGGTGATGCCAAGGACTGTGAAGCACCTGTTGTTTTGCCAGAAAGCTGGAAGAAGCAGGAGAAAGAACAGCGCATGGAATGTTGTTCCTCTAGCTATGATGTGGATCATATGGAGAGAGAAATATGAGGGCTTTTGAAGGGGTAGAAATGAGTTTTGGCCAGTTGAGGAGTAATCTTCGATCCCTCATTTATTTTTGGTGCACCCTTGTAGTTCCATGATGTATAGAGGATTGGGTGTCTTTTGCAGAGAACCATATCTTTTTGGAGGTTCTTTACTTTTTGGTATACTTCTTGTATATGGCCAACTTTGGCCTTTTGATTTTATGAAATGAAATTGTTTACCAGAGAGAGAGAGAGAGAGAGAGAGTATGTACTTCTCTAGCCAAAAGCTAATCAGGACAAGCCCAATCTACATTTGAGACATTTTATAACCAACTTTGAACGGTGTATACAGTAGGATCTCACCGTCGCCAAAGTATGGCTTTTCATAGAAAAACTCAAACCAGTCTGGACTTTGGAGTGCCTCTCCAACACTACTTGGATGATGCTTTAGTCTTTGCTTTCTCCATAAGTTCCTGCGTCTGATAGCATTTTGTTTCTTTAGAAGGACGATAGATTAGGATTTTGGACAAAGCAGTGAATTATAGAACCATTGCCCACCTGAAGCTGTTCTGTTTCTAGAAATTAGCTATTACTTTATCTAGAATTTAGCAGCTTACTTGGACATAGTAATGGGGCTCATCAGTATTATCTCATTGGAGACAGTATCTTAGGAATGTTGCCCATGAAAAATGATTATGTGATTTTCATGTAGGTCGCTCCAAGAGTGGTAAGTTGACTAATAATATATATACGTCCTTAAAAAATGTTGGTTTGCTTCCCTTTGTTATTTCTTCAACTTTAATCATCCATGGGGCCTCTTTTCCTGCTTTTCTGTTTGTTGATGTTGTTGCTATTTTCTTTGATTTGTTTTCTTATTCTTCTCTGAAGAAAATGAAATGTTCTCTTATGGGTCTATGTATGTTATTGTGTTCAGGTACTTTTGTTCCTCATTTGGGGTGTCAGTTGTTGCAAGGTTAGTATGACCAACTTTTTCGGTTAAGTACTTGGTTCACATATTTGTATCATCTTTAATGAGTATTTTCTCTTAATTTGCAGATCAGCTGGGATTCAGTCATGAGAATGAGCGTAAACCTCCGCGATCTATTCTTATATGAGGCTTTTCTTTATTACAATCCTCTTCTCCTTGTGGTTAGTGAAGATCATTATAATACTAGGTTATGCAATAGTCCTTTCTGCAACATTTCCTCTGATTTGCATTTATTTGGTTTTGGTGCTGCAGACCATGATGGTTTGGTTTTGGGGCATAAACCTATGGGTTTTTGCGCAGGCTAATGTCAACTATGCTAAAATTTTTGACCTTGATCAGAATCATCTCACTCACAGAGAGATTTGGAAGGTAAGTTACACTTGTCATGAGCCTATATAGTTCGCAAGTTGATGCATCATGCATCTAACCAACTCATATTTCGCTTAAATGCTTTAGTGCTGATGCATTTGTTGCAAGAATATGCTCATTAAACTTTCTAGGGAAACGTCATTTACCCGCTAAAAGTGCAATATGTGAATTTACACTACATTCTTAAGCATGGTTAACTATTATTTGGGTTTACTTTTGTCTCGATAGCTAACTGTGGAACTTTGAGCATTAAGGCTTGGCAATATAAGCCTGTTTCTCAGTGAAGATTGTACAGCCTTTTCGAAAATATTGCAGTAAGATTTGAATATCAGATCAGATGTCATGTATTAAATAAAGCTGCCTGTTTTTATGTGATGCATCATGTCACTTACATTGATAAGCCATGGTATGTGAAGTCTAAACGATTGCCTCATTCCAATCAGATTGAAGGAAAGAAATAGAAGGAGAAACTAATCTCTATTGCATGACATTTGCTTCCTTAGTTCTCCTTGAACTGGCTGTTAGATTTTTGTTTTCCTTGTACAAACAGAATTAAATTAAAAGTCTCTTGATAATGCAGTGCGCTACTTGGATGACGATGATTGTGCCGACAAGCATGACAGCCTATCTGTATCTCTACTCACATGGAGAAGTTTCGTTAGCTGCATCTCAACCAGTGTAATAGATGCTTCCTTCCCATTTGATTGTTAACGGTCTTTTGTTTATCCAATTTAAGTCATATTCAATCTGAACTATTGTCGTTGTTCCTGGAAAAGCTTCTGATCAAATTCTTAAAAGGGAAGAGGAGCATTTTTGGTTCATAATAATTGCCCAACTTCTTTTCGGGCTTGGAAGAGTTCAAATCAAGTTCTTCAGCTTGCCCATACTGTCATACAAAAATGCTCAAGTCTTGCAGTTGCATTGAATCAGAAGTATTATCTTGTTAAGGATTCAAAACTTCTAATTCTCCTCTTAACCAGCAAATTTGACATCAGAAATTTTGTATTTCTACACTTCTATTTTGAAAGCTGTGCCAAATGCTTCTGATTTTTAGGGGCAACTATTGTAGCAAAGTCTTACTGATCTTTAGTGTAATCACTCCATTTAATTGGCAGGTGCTGCAAAAATCCAGTAAATGTGATACTTTGTTTCTACTATTGTAATGAATCTTATGTCATTGCAGGTGCTCTTATATGCTGCTTTTGCCATGGCTCTGATTTTTCCATTTGATATTTTCTATTTGTCATCTCGCTACTTCTTTTTAAGGACTGTTTGGCGGATTGTTTTCCCATTCCAGGTATGTTTCTGTTAATCTAATACATTGAGAAATAGTTCTGACTTTTAGCCATAAAAATTCCCCGGTTGATCTCTCAATTTAAAAATCATTATGATACGAAGCTCTATATATTTTTCCTGAAAAACTTTGTAATTGACTTATCCTATATTGTATGGCACTTTCTTTCAATTGAAACCATTAATATCAGCATGGGTGATTATTTCATTATGTCAAATTTCCAGGTAACTTTGACTGGCATTTTAGTTAGAATTTTGAAGTATTTGAGTACTTTAGCAATAGTTGATATGGCAGAACTAGTTATCTTTTAAATAGAGTTTCATTGTCTTCAAACGCCAATCATTCCATATAGATCTGGTTGGATTTGGCGGAAAGATATATTCCTTCTCCCCTAAAGTGGATTCTTGTTTGACTTTTCGAAGTATATATACTGCCTCAGAGCATTTCCATGTTAGTTTTGCAGTATCATGAAGCACCTTTAGAGGATTAACCATTTACATTCAAAATTCTAACCATCATGTGGATCATGCTTACAAAGATTCCTGAAATTAATGTCAAAAATGAAATATGTCATGCTAATTTTGATAGAGGGGTTCCATATTATTATTTGTCTGATGTCATGAATTGTTTCTTTTTGGTGTGGATGCAGGCAATATCATTTGCTGACTTCTTTCTGGCTGATATATTCACTTCTATGTCCAAGGTATGCATCCTCTTCTTCTCGGCCCCAAAAGAAAAGAGGACCCATAACTCATTAGTTTGTGTGTATATTTTTGTATAATGTGACATAGCTTAGTTCATATTTTCAACAAACAATTTTTGTCACAAGTAGGATTTGTACCTTTTTTTTGGTTTTCTAGTACACATTTCTTTTCGATACAATCTAGTGTGTCACATCTATTTTTTTGTGATGAAGTATGTGACATCTATTTCTTAGGATTAGTTCATTACTAGCTTGGTGGAAAACTATATTTGGAAAATCGTAAACGTTTCCTCATCTTTCTTGTTCAT
This sequence comes from Solanum dulcamara, assembly GCF_947179165.1. Taxonomy (NCBI): domain Eukaryota; kingdom Viridiplantae; phylum Streptophyta; class Magnoliopsida; order Solanales; family Solanaceae; genus Solanum; species Solanum dulcamara. The sequence continues at coordinate 2,950,912 of NC_077245.1, forward strand.
ACTTTAGTATTTGATATTGTTATTTAGCTTTATTTCATGATTATTTACCTACTGGAGCACTATAGGACCATATTCCAAGCTGCATAAACTTCTGACTTCAGATTTATCATCATATTAATGCATTGGTTAGGTTGTACCATCATTGTTGTGGATGGGCAAAATTGTTAGTTGATATCTCATGAAATATCTTGACGGCTTTGCTTAAAGAAGATGTTACTGCCATAGCAGGTCAATTTCATGTCACGAAAACAAAGAACTGATCTAACTTTAGGTTCTGCTAGTTTGGGTTCAATTTGTTGACTCTTGAGTGAACCACAATAAGTCCAAAATAAAGCAAGAACCTAAGAAGTTTTCTCATCTCAATGCTCTGAGACTTGGTCCTTTAACTCTTTCAAAAGCTGCCAACTTCTCTAACTTTCTGTCATCTTCGTTCATCCTCTTGTTTTCTGAGATCAAAGTGATTCTTTATTATCTACCCATATCATTAACGTGGTTGATATACTGATCTGAAATTCTTCCCTAAAGCAATTGATCTTCCTGGAACATCCTTGTTCTGTGTATTGTCAATTGAGCCAGAAGAAAAGCATTAGACTAAGTTACCCTGTTACAACCTGATTTGACATTCCATACCCAGAGTGCTTGCTCTCAGATTTAGTTTGTCCTTTAGACGGTGAACTATAAACTCTTACGAGTTGTCTGCTTCACTTTGGGCATGAACCAAAACTGAGTCCAGTCAAATCAATCTCATATATACTTGTCTTGAATAGGTTAGACAAGTGAAAGATTATCTATTCCATTATACAGCCTAGTATTTTTTTTGTGGAAGCTTTCATATTTGGTGATCAAAGCCTTGTAGATGTACAAACTTTCACCTGTTTGTGTCTTACCTATTGTTGTAGCTTCTCATAGAGAGTGTTGTGGCATAACTTCTGTCACCTGGTGTGCAATGCCCAATATTTTCATCCTTTTTGTGCAGGTATTTTCAGATTTGGAGCGTTCCGTTTGTAGAATGGTTCATCGACAGGTTAGTTCCTCTCTGTCCTATGCTTTTGATGAGAAGAATGACAACTGACATGACATTGCTAGATTTTTCTTTTTTGTGATAATACAAATTGCATTTAGTGGTATCAACAAGAGAGGGTTGGTCTAGTGGAAGAGACCCTCCACCTCACATGAAGTTTGTTATCCAAGTCACTGAGGGGGAAACACCACTATTGGTTCGTGGGGAGTTGGAATCTACAATTTGGACACGAAAAAACAATGTTGCATTTATTTGAATCACTGTCTTTCCAGGCTCCAGCTATGATGTATAATTAGCTTCATCCCCTGCTGTAAAATTGTGTCCACCCATCACTTGTCCATTCATTTAAAAGTTATGATCAGTGCACTAATATTTCCACAAAACAAATTCAGCTTCAGATCAGTATCTGTGCAGTGTTATAGTCTGAAGTTGAAGAAATTTTTAATGGACTAGGTGACCAACTGTCTTCTCTTATGGTTCACTCAAGTCAAGAAATGATTGGTTCTTTTAGGGTTCATAATAATCTAGCAGAATAGTCGGATTGACATATATGCAATACTGATCCTTCCATTCTGTTCCTCAGTCAAATTAGTGGAACTTGCTCAGTCTGTTGATTTAGCTGCAAAATTATAATTATGATAATTACTATTTTTTTATTAAGGTAAAGTTGTATTCCTCAGCAATGAGGGAATGCTGGCAACCACCAAAAAGATTTATATCAGTGACCAAAGAAGAACCAAATCAACGAAGCTATTTCTAAAATATAAAGAAGAACTAAAGTCTAAAATCTGTCTGTGATTTACATCAGTGATAATTACTATTATTATTTTGAAAGTAAAAGGTATAGACTTTGCTGCATTATCCGCCCTTTGAAAGGATTTCTATAATTGAAAAAGAGAGTTGTTTCCCTACGTTTGAAAAAGTAGTAGGACCGTGTTTTCTACTAATAATTTTCAGTTTATATATGTCTATATTTACATATAAGAGTAGGTGATCAGGATCTGCGATTTTTGCTGCCTCTGTAATAGAGAATCTTTTAGAATTTGGCAAATTTGAAGAATTTTTTGTGAATGCTTGCTCTATTACCTGAAAGATAACCAATGGCATAAGCAGGTTGCTACCATTGCATGGTTTGAAGCCGATTCTGTTTGTGGAAGTCATGCTGTTGCAATTCCCATCGTTCTTGTATTGCCTTATCTTTTTCGTCTGTTTCAATGTCTTCGGCAATATAAGGATACTAGAGAGAGGACTACCCTGTTGAATGGTAAATTCTTGTCTTTTGCCTTTTTGTTGGTAAGGAAGAGTGAGTAGCTTTGTTGGTAAATGCCAGTCTGCATTTTCTTCTAAAGATTTTTTTTTGACGCTTTACTTTGAAAGGAGCAATTTCTCTCTGAATAAATAGCGCATACTAGTTGCTGCTTTTAACAATGATTAAAACTCGAAGAGCTGATGAAGGGAAGTGGGGAGAGAGATCACTAGCCTTCATTTAACTGTGGAACTAAGAATACCTGGTTGGCTTTGAGGCTCATTTGGTGGGCTGAAATTTTCTGGAAACTGGTTGACCTTGAACATATAGTAGTAAGTTTTAGTGCTGATTTGAAGATTAAAGCCTGAAGACTTAACAAGTCTGTGCTGATTCATTGTGAATAGCAATTACTGGGAGAATGGAGTAAAAGAGGATGATGAATAATTTAATGCTTTACTTATCCTGCTCTTTGTAATCTTGGTTTCTTTCTATGCTTACATCTTTTGCTCCCTAAAAGAAAAACGTCTCTGAAGTATCCTGGAGTGTCTCACATAATTTACAGTGTTACTCCATTTCATTGTTGACCCTACGAAAAGTAGTAATGTTCCAAGTTCTTCATTTGTTAAGGGTGATCTTATACATAAGCTCTCTCTCTTCAACTTGCTTTTACTTTTTCAGGTTTCAGCTTAACATTGGGTCAATACTTAATAGTGCTAATTGTCATTAACATTTCATTTCAGCGTTGAAATATTCGACTGCAGTACCTGTGATATTTCTCTCAGCTCTTAAGTATCACGTCTTCCCTGACAGCTGGGTTAATATTTATCGTCCTTTATGGCTTCTGTCCGGTGTGGTGAACTCACTCTACTCATTCTATTGGGATCTGACAAGAGATTGGGACTTGAGGTCAGTGACATCTTTTTCATGCTAATTCTTCGGAGCTTTAGCTAATTTTTTGGACTGCATGCAGGCACCAATGCTTTAGTTGTTTTGCACCCAGTTATTGCTCATCCGACTCACGCTTTGATTTGGTTATCTATATTTTTCTTTGATTTTGCTGCCTTCCAATTGTTTCAACTGATATGCTGTGTATTTAGCATCCCAAATGTTGACATTGTTAAAATGACAAAATTCTTCCTCCCACTACTATAACAAAATCAACAACATACTCCACAAGTGGGGTCTGTGGAGGTTAAGATGTATGCAGACCTTACTCCTACTTTTGTGGGGTACTAATATAACAGAGTACGACCGTTTATTGATGTGACATCCTTTCAATCAAACTTCTCTACCTTTCCACATTTTAAATTACATGTTTATTACTTCGTGGGCAACAAATTAGCTTGTTACTCTTAAGCTTCACAAAGTACTGCATAGAGATTGGATATTGAGTTCACATGTTTGTGGTTTTACCTATTTTGCATAGAATCTTCTGGAAATGGATTTGTAGACTCCACTCTTCTACTCTATCACTGTCTCCTAATACATTTATTCTATCTCTCTTGATGCCTCATTCCATCTATTTCTTAATCTATCTCTCTTGATGCCTCCTTCCATTTATTTCCGTAATTCTAGACAAAATATTGTATAAACCCTTCTTGAAATCTATGTTTTTTTCCATTGAATTCCTAAAGTTGTTAAAGGAGCATATACGTTTCACAAACTCTGACAATAAAATAAGGGGTGAAGGCTCATCAATTTCAAGAGTTGTGAACACTTCACACAAAAAATTGAAGCAAAGATGACAAAGGTACTTGCGAAAAAAGTTGACAGAGATACTAGAATAAAAGATTATAAGACAATGAAAATGTAGTCCAAGGGGATGCCTACAACTACAAAAAGTCGTATCAGATCTGTATTTTGGTTCTTCATTGAATCATCATTTAGGCATAAACTCCACTTGAAATGAAAATGGTGAGGGATTGGTGAGACAAAGAAGTTATAGGAGATGGGCCCCAAGGGCTTTGTTCAGTGGTAAGAGCCCAGTGCAATATGTGGTTTAGGCGCATGTCACGTGGTCGAGCCTTGCCACGAACAAAAAACCTGGTATTAAAGTGGAGAAGGATAAAGGGGTAGGCTCATTGTTTGCTGAGTTACAAGACTTGGCCAGTTTACCCTGGGTGATTTCCTCGGTTACAAGGAGGCTATAAGAGATAGAGATAGGGGTTAAATGAGGAAGGGTGAGTCACAGTAATGATTAAAATGATGACTTGGAGGGGATGTGTAAAAAGTGGATTGCAGGAATCAATTCCCATGTTTTTTACTTTAATCACACATTTATAATGGTCTGCCACAATACCACTTCCCTTGTCCACTTCTTAATGTGCAGGAATGTCTTTTATTAGATGAGTCTTTCTGATATTGTTTTCATGTTACTTGAGTTAACTCAAATGTACTTCTTCTTTCTGCTAGTTGCTTCACTCGGATTTTCAAGTTCAGCAGACCAAATGCATTATCATACTTGTTGTATGGGCGGAAATGGGTAAGCCTATGCCTTTTGCTTATCACTACTGCTTCCATAATTTAGTAAGTTCATTCTACTGGCTGGTGAATTTGCCAGTTTCTTGTGTAATACAATTTATAGACATTGACATTTGTTTTCTAGATTAAAGTTGGAGGGAAAATTCGATGATTCTATTGGTGGTTCCTTTATTTTCATAAATCTGATTGAAGCTGGAATTGATGTTGGATTTTCTTGATAATTTTGACAAACATTATAATACGCTCCATAGATGAAGATTTTGATAGCCTCTATAAGTTGGCATATCTGATAAAATATCTTATCGTAAAGTATTGAGGGTGTAGTTCTCTGACTTTTGGGAATTTGCAGGTCTACTTTTGGGTAATTGGAACCAACCTCATCCTGCGATGTACATGGACATACAAGCTTTCTTCCCATCTCCGGCACAATTATCTCACTGTGTTCGCAATAGCCGCGCTTGAGATCTTCCGTCGTTTCCAGTGGGCTTTCTTCCGTGTAGAGAATGAGTGGAATAAAATGAACTCTAAACCAAATATTCAACTCTCCACGATTGACAAGCCAAATGATGAACAAAAATTACTCGACCCAAATGGTTACAGTGTATAGACTATGGAACATTACAGATCCTACCAACTTCATCGCTGGTTGACTGAACAACCTTCTCCAAACCAGGCAGAAAGGTTCAATGGGATCCCATTTTACCTCTTTTGCATATAACAATTTCTTGTCAATAGTATAGTATGATATTGAAGGTCAAGAGACATTTAGATAATTTACAAGATTCAACCGGCATTCATTTTTGGAAGACTAATCCCTTAGTTTTTTTTTAGGCCTTTTAATCATTTTCTTTGCAAGATACTTATGCCAATTTTTGAGTTAACATCCCTGGAGATGTTCCGAACTTTATGGGGTCTCTAGATGATTACATTTTCGTATCAGCAAATCATGCTGGAACTTATAATTCTTTGGCATATTGATGATCCCAATTTAATGAAAAGGACGGAACATCTGAGTTTTTGACAGTGTGGGACTGATGGGAATATTCGTTAGTTGCTTTTGTACTTTCAGTTTTTCCTAAACATTATAGTTCACTCCTGTTGTGTCACGTGCTGGTAGTGGTAGGGTTTTACTGTCTGTACTTCTTATGTTGTTATACATTATTGGTTACTTTATAAATATAGCATTTGTCCCTACTTTTATTCCAGCATTTGAAAAAAAAGAAGCTACATAGCAAAATGTTTGCAGATCGATTGAATGCTAGAGAATTGAAGCGCCGTAAGATAAACCATCTGCATGATCCTAGCAGAGATTAAAAGTATTGCTCCCTTCGTTTCAATTTAAGTATCTTAGTTTGATTAGCTACATAGTTTAAAAAGAAAAGAAGGATTATTGAATTTCGTGGTCTCAAACTAAAAATGTATAGTGCACCAAAATGTTGACCTAAACATATTAGGTAGCATCTTGGAATTAAAGAGTTATCTAATTTAGAAAGTGACATTTTTTTTGAAACAAAGTAAAAAAGACGGTAAGATATTTAAATTGAAATGGAGCCTTTGGTGAGTAGTTATCCGGTACATTTTTTGTGAGTAGTTATCCGGTACATGGTGAGACATAATAGATACTTGATAAAATAGTCAAGCGTCGAAAAATAAATGTTGGATGAAAGTAATTAGGATTGTTTCGTAAATGCAACAAAGGCACTTACACTCCCATCACATGTTCAATAAGTGTTCCTAAAAATCTATCACACACTCAAATTGAAAAAACCAAGAACATTTAAAAAAATTGTCTCACCAAACATTAGTGCAAAACTGCAAATTTAGCAAAGGAAAAAATAGAATTGTCATTTGCCAGTGAGACAATTATTCTTTCTTTCCTTTTGTCTTTTCTTGACAATATTTTCTTCTTCTCTTATCCACTATTCACAGCCACAACATTATCTCACCAACTTATCCTGTGTGGCTTCAATTTCCCACTAAACTTGTAGCATTGGCTATGTTGTCTATTCACATAATGTCCTAACCCCACTTTATCTGTCTTCTGTTTTGTTCATAAAAAAGTTCCATCCACATAATTTTCATAGTTTTGCATTTAACAAAAAATACATACTATCATTTTCGTGAAAAATCATAAAATTCAAAACCAAAGTACACTTCGAACATGCATTAATGGCTTCCACCATATGTTCTTCAATGAAATTGGAGTTTCAACAAATTCCCGCCAATTTTTGTATTTGAATTTGGGATAGCTGTCTGGATTCATTGTTTACTTTTTTCTAGCCGATATACATAGATTATGCACCAATTATACATCTGGCGGCTATCATTAGTTTAAGCGGGGTTTTTTCTATGGAGAGAATTTCACAAAAGGAACATGTTTTAGTTGATTATGGTCCACAAAGATCATTTGAGGGTTCACCAAGTGACATGGACATGGATTTTAACGATGTTTTCGGAGGTCCACCGAGGCGATTTTCAGTACAAGAAGCGAGAACAAGGCACAGTTTCAATGATTCAGTAGAATCTGAAGAGGATTCAGCAGGTGTATCGCGAAATTCGTGGAATGGATTCAATGAAAAGCCAGTTTTTGGGGAAGAAAATGCTAACAGGAGGCGAAATCAAGGCGGTGATTTCTATGATGATATATTTAAAGTTGATGAATCTTGTAGCTCAAATCCTGGTTCCAGAGTTTTAAGCCCTGTTCGACCTTTGTCACCAAAAATTGAAGCTTTTGGTACTTCACTCCCAGCTCAATTCAGGTACTTTATGTACCTCTTTTCTTTTATATAGAAGTATTTAAGTTATATACAATGTCAGTGTACAGAGTTTTTACGCTATTAGTGTTGTTATTTTGAGTCCCACAATGGTGGGACGAGAAAAATATGGTCTCTTTATATGATTTTGACAATTCTCATTTCATGAGCTACCTTTTGGAATTCATTTCGGCCCAAAGTTTTTTTTTTAATCATGATATCAAAGTCAAGTTATCTCAATTTATTGTTTACCTGATGTTGGCCCCCCATCTTATAGTCGTCTATGCTCTAGATGTTTAGTCTTGGGCATGATGGTGGGGAAGGGGGGATGGGGTGTCAAATCAGTGAGATGAAGAAGAATTGGTTCATGTCATGAGTTAGCTTTTGGAATCGACTTAGACCCAAAGTTCATTTTATTTACCTGTTATTACGATATCTTTTAGATTATATCATGTTTGCTATGAAAAGTTACCTGTTATTGTAGGTCAACTTAACCTAAATAGTGTAAAACATCTAATACATGTCTGTGCATAAAAATTGAACTCTACATGAATTGTGTTCAGTCAGGTGTGCAGGCCAATAAATCTTCTTTTTTTTTGTGGGGTTGGTGGTGGGTTGGTGGGGGTGGGGGTGGGGGTGGGGGGAATATGTAGTAATTTTTATATTTGATCCATTTCGAGTCTCAGCAAAGAAGGAAAAAAGGGTTGAATTTTTTTATAGTAGAGCACTTGGCCCTTTACACTGTTAAAAAAAGGAAAGAATGTCAACATGTATTTGATATTGAATCAATAAAAATAATATGCACTCCTTTAGCTGTCCATTTTTGGGCACCATGCTAATACCGAACAATGGTATATTGCCGATTTGTTCTGTTTCGCATTGTTTTGTTGATGCTATTGTTTTTTTCTCTGGATGCTCTGAACTGTTTCTCTTATTAGTTGACGGGTCTGCTTTACTGTCATATTTACCTTTTCATAACTGCTTTGATTTGCTGCTCTTGAGCCTAGGATCTTTCGGGAACAACCTCTCTACTTCCGTGAGGTAGGGATAAGGTCTACGTAGACTCTACTCTTCCCAAACCCCTTTTATGGGACTACACTGAGTATGTTATTGTTGGTATATGCCGATTGTACGTCTATTGGAATTGTTTTGAACTATATCTCTTGCAGGAAGTAAATGATTTCAGTTTGGGTGAACTTTACGTGACAATATGAACTGATCTACTGTCTCTAGATGATAAAGAAACCGATTAATTCTAGTTCTACCTTCAATAGTAGTAGTAGTCGGATTTTCTAAGAAGCAATAGTGCAATTGTCATATTTTTGCTTCATAGATTGATTGTAATGTTTGTTTCCCGTCCAGCCTTCCTGCCAAGTCGACGAAAGCTACAGATCTTCCCACATTTGCTTTGGGAAGTCATAGTCCACACAAGAAGCGAGAAAAAGAGATGAAAAATGATGCTCCTGTATTTTATCGACAAAGTCCATTATCACGTGAAGGTACTGTTATTGGTGATGATTTAAGATACATGTCTGAATCCGATGAGCTAGATATAGGAGGTAATTTGAAGAAGAGCGGAGAAAGCAAGGAGGATTCGAGTAGTGAATATCAATTTCATTTCTCCATATACAAGTGGGCAGGCAAAGGAGTTCCCATGCTTGTGTCACTGAAGGGAGGGAATCATTTCGAGTCTAAGGGGAAGATTAAATTTGAAAGATGTTCTACCTCCAATGGAAGGATGGAGAAAGAAAACATGGATATCAGCTCGACATTAGGAGGAAACGCCAATTTCTCCAGGGATGAGAATTTTCACTCCTCCAGTACGAGAAGTAAGAAAACGGAGAGCAGTGACAAGGCAAATGGTATTGTTGGGGAAACTCTCGGCGTTTCAAAGACAAAATCCATTCAAAGTGTTAAAGATAACGCTGGAGTTGACGACACTATCTTAAAAACTGAAAGAGAAGTAGAAGAACCTCAATTCAGACAGAAGACAGGTTTAGGTGACGGAATCCAGATGGAAATTCCAAGGAACTCGGAAGAAACCAAACCTCTTCGTGCATTTTTAGTTAGTGATGCCGAGGAAAAAGGTACTTTCTAATTTGTAACCTGGAAACTACAGACACTTTGTACTTGCTTTACACAAAAAATGTTTCTTATTGCTTTGCAGGCGATGTTAAGATGACACAAGAAACAGAAAGGAAGAGCAACACGGTCAAAGCTACGCAAGCAGCAAAAACAAATGTTAAAGTCAAGGAAAATGTGAAGAAAATTGATGATGAGGCTGATAAAAAGTTGAAGAAAGGTGATGTTGAAGTCAGTGACAACATGCAAAAAAGAGACTCACAAGCTAAGAGAAAAGGGAAGAGAGGTCTTGACAAAAAATCTGTAGTAGATACAGGAGTAAACAGAAGTAGTCCGCCAAGTTCTCCAATAAGATCAGCCGAGCATTCTACTAAAGCTGGAATTAAGGGAAAGGTTCAAGAATTTGTAAAGATGTTCAACCACGAGGTTCATTCAACGCCCCAAGAAGGCGAAAGTCGAAGTAAAAGCTTTAAATGGAAAGCTAGCAGCAATATTGGAGTTGAAAGTGAAAAGAGTTATAGCATGCCAAAAGCAAATGAGAAAGTTCAGTTGCCCAAGTTTAACAAGACGCAAGATGCAACCCCTAATGTACCAAACTTCTCCTTAGTATTCCTATTATTTCTAAGATCTTCCTTTCTTGGATTAGACTTCCATTTTGAGGTCCCAACCAGGCACGGGGACGGTAGGTTCATCATTGCCCCATTGGTAGTGATCGGTAAAATTTCTGATTCCCTGTCTTGCTTTTTGCAGGTAGACCAAAATCTTAACAAGCAGGAGAAAACAACTAAATATTCCAAAACGAAAACACCGACTCCTCAGACTAAAGATTATTCAGATCAAAAGGCTTCTCCATCAACTAATGGTAAGTTATAGTATTTATTTTGTCGAAACAAGAATCATGACCCACTGAATGATGAACTTTGTTTCAGTTTCTTTACTTATCTTATACCTGATTCTACCTTGGTTGAGAAATGAGAAGTTTTCCAATCCTATTTTCTTCTGAAAACATATATTACTTAAGGGAAAAGTTGGGAACTCATCTCAGGTCAACTATAAGCTGCTACGTCTTCATTATTGTTTTCAATTTAGTTAAATTAGTTTTTTTTCTTTCGATTTCAATAGTTCATTTCCACAGTACCCCTGCACATGTTACAGAATCTTTGGTACTGGCAGTATCACCGCTTGCATTTCTATGCCTTAGAGCAATTCCACACTTCTATGCTTATTGCAGAATCAAAACCGGATGATCGAAAACCCTCAGTTGGAAGCATGGATGATCTCTTTGGCGGAAATTATGTGGTATGATATCTTCTCTAAGTTTCTTTAATTAACTGATTGTGAGAATTTATGTATACACATTGCAACTTTATGCCGTAACTGAATAATAATAATAATAATGCAAGGATTAAAAGAGGGAAAAAGATATTAGAGAAAACAGAAGAATCCAATTTTAGAGTCACCTTGTTACCAGTTTGATGCCTTAGTAGGTCAGGTCATATGACTTCAGATCGTTGCAACTCAAGTTTTCGATGATCAAACAGGATAACATATTTGTGGAACGCTCATTGTAAATTTGAGTTACTGATGAGATAGTTAACCTTTTCATAGGTGGAAGAATTATTTGAAGATCAGGGCACAGCTTCACAAACTAATGGAAAATCTGAGGACAACCAAGTATCTTATTTCTTTTTTTCTCAGCATCTCTGTTGAATTCAAGCATCCGTAACATGGTTGTAACCGTTTTCTATGAACTTATAGGCTTCAGATGCTAAAATTAAGCAATGGTCACAAGGGAGGAAAGGAAATATTCGCTCATTGCTCTCAACACTACAATTAGTAAGAGTGTTTCCTCTTTTACTCAATTCTAGCACCTTATGTTGAAGATTCAGTCGATGATGATAATTTCAAGTTCTACAAAATTTGTTTCTATTGTTACATTTGTGGAAAGGAACAGGATTTTTTTAAGGCCAGGATGGCTAATTCCTAAAGCACAATCATTTTAAAACAGGTTTTATGGCCCGAGAGCGGATGGAAGTCTGTGGCCTTAATGGATTTAATGGAAGGAAATCAAGTGAAGAGAGCATATCAGAGAGCGTTACTCTACATACATCCAGATAAGCTACAACAAAAGGGTGCTGCTGATCACCAGAAATACATTGCAGCAAAAGTTTTTGATATTTTGCAGGTACCTTATAATTTTGTCGAGTAGTACATATAAGTTTTTTCCAAAGCCAAAGGTCCTAGCATCTGCACTAAATATGAGAAAACAAATCATTAACTAGAGTGCCTATTAGATCTCTTATCTCCGTACTTCATAGTTCGAACAATCAACTAATGCTCAATCCCAAACACGTTGAGGTTGGCAACTGTACTTCATAGTGCTTCAATTTAACCCATGAAGAGGGGTTGTCGGTGAGGCTTAAATTCAATTTATGGTAAAAATATAGGATCCACTGGTTACTGGTTTGAGAAGCCAAGTATTACAACATTATTATCATGTGAACGTAACTGCAACATTTCCTCTTGTGACATTTCTGTGTAGCATACGAACCCTACACGAAACAATTTTGCAAATGAAGTTTGCAGAAAATCATGCAAGTTTAAACATTCAAGTCAATGCTTGTTCTATACTTTATAATTCTACTCCTCCTCCCTCCATTTCAATTTTTTGTCCGGTTTTGACTTGAATCGGAGTTTTAAGAAAGTAAATAAAACTTTTGAATCTTCTGATCTTAAATTAAAGATAGGTAGAATGTAAAAAAATGTCCTTTAATCTTGTGGTCTTAAACATGTTACGTGGAAAGTGACATGTTTTTTGAAACAAACTTAAAAGGAAAGCAAGACAAACAAATTGAAACGAAGGAAGTAGTACTTTGGCCATGCTACAAAATTGCCCCATGTTTCATGAGAGAAAATCCTTTTTCTTATATTGTTGAATCATAAAAGTGCTATGTTTGATGCAGGAAGCTTGGGATCATTTCAACTCACTTGGTCCTATGTAACACTCACATATGCAATGTGGTATCCCAGGAGGCTCGGACACGAAAAAACTCTGTTCATCTGTGTACATACCAGGCAAATATGTCATACATACCAAAATCTGTTTTTTCTATACTTAAAAATAGAAGACGAGACTTTAATTGTTCATATATTCTTTTTTCTACAGCAGAGTTATGAGTTAGTGGTAGTTGTTACAACTGATAGCAGGCAGCAGGTATCTAGCTTTATTATACAGTACTGTCCTTCTGTATAGATCGTCGTGGCATGAACTTTGTCATTAGATTCCTAGCCTCCTATTGATATTTCAGTTCAAGCTTAGTTTTTCTTTATTGAGAGTTATAATTGTGAACCGGACCACTTTTATACTGTCTCGTGAAACACCTGCTTATCCTGTGACAGTTACAAGAATGGCGGGGAAGTTAACAGTACCCGACAACATTCAGGGATGGATGTAGACCTATCGGGCAGGGATAATCATTCCGGTCCTGGTACCACCACACACACACACATAAAAAAAATCACTTGCTTGTGATTGTAGCCATTGCCTGAAAAGGGGATGGGTGGATGTAATTTCGAAATCTACTCCTGAAGTCATGTCTTTCAGTACTGGGATTACTTTCGAATTGCTCTTTGCCCTAAGCCCTCCTTTCGACTTAATTAGAAAGATGTCAACGGGAACTGCAAATTTAGTTGGATTATAAAGCATTTTCTGAAACATCAACACAACTCTTGAATCGTTATAGGGGCAAAGTTGCGTACACACCACCCTTTCTAGCCTTCACTTGTGGAACTGCACCGAGTATGTTAATGTTGTTATATACATTGACAGTGTAAAAGTTTTTCACACGATCAGATCAGTTGAAAGATACCTATAAATAAACTTCGACAAAACTGGATCAATAAAAAGTTGGTGTTTGTCTACTTGATATACCAGATTTTAATGATGGTTTTAAAACAAGAGACACAAGCAGCTGTACTTGTTCATGAAAAAGCTGTCAATCTTGTAAAATGTGCATGACGAAATTGACTTGCATTATTGTAGTAGGAGCAAGAACTAGTACTTGCAATAAACTAATCCTTAATGGTACATAAATATTTAAGTTTCCAAAGATCCATGCCCTTTTGTAATTGGTTGCAATACTGGTCCCCTACCTCCACCTCCACCCCCACTCCAAAAAAATAAAATAATGTTTAGAGTGAAATATTGAAAAATCAAGATTTGGGACCCCTTGTTGTGACCTATATGGAATAAGCCTAAATAACTAGTATTAGAAAATTCAAATCCTTAAAAAATCAACTTCATAGTTGCCTCCCACTAATGTGATAGGGTATCATATTCTAAAGTCATAAAGTCTATGTTGTATAAGTGACTCAATGAACATAGGTTCTACTTTCCAGAGGTAAATAGTGACAAATTTACAATTTAAAGATCATAACTTCTTAAAACATATATTAAATATATATATATATATATATAATTAGATGGCAAAGAATTGAGGTCTGCTGAATCGACAATCATGATCTAATACTCAAATAATTTGAAGGATAATTACAATCTAATATCTTTGGATGATCTAGTTAATAAAATATATATAAAGTATATAAATTGGTATATTTTATATTAAATATGCATATAATAAACATACATATACACAATATATATACATTATAGTTTAACTAGTTGATCGAACGGTATATAATTGGTAACTATCCAATAATTTGTCTATACGTCCTTCACTTATCCAATTGGTTTTTGTCCTCCAATTGACTCAAAAAGTATAAAGTCAACTTGTTAATAATAGGGAATTCAAACCAAACACTATTTATCTACATTTTTTTTTTGGAGAAACTGAAAATATGAGTTACGTGTACAATTTGGAACTCATTCAGCTTACACATCTTGTTTTCTTGAATACTTTGAACAGAAAGCAGCAACACAAGTGTAGAATTTATTTATTTTTGTTGGTAAAAATCAATTTGTGAGAAAAATGTTGTAAATTTCTAAAATTGACCTGATGTGATGGAATGAGTAACCTTGTCACTGTCTTTACAATTTGCTATCTAAAATTTGTGACTCAAACAGTTTAGATTTAGAATTGTACTATACTATTATTCTTGCAACTTGCATAATAGCTTTTTTTTAATATAAAAAAAAAGTGAATAATGCTTCTAAGCTCAATATATATACTGGGGTCGTTTGATTTGCATACAAGTTATACTGGGATAAGTTATGATGAAATTAGTTTTTATTGCTTATTTGATTGGTCATATTCAAAATTATATTTATTACATAATTTTTAAGAATAAGCTGTTTGTTTACAAAAATATCCTCCACCTTATTTAATTTTTTTGTACATTTTCTTTGTAAGCTTTAGTTATTTATTCCTAAAAATAAAATTTCCATCTTATTTAACTTAAATATTTTTATTTATGCATTTTCATGATTATGTCACGTGTTTTTAAAATTAAACTTTCATCTTATTTAACTTAAAATTAAACTTTCATCTTATTTAGCTTTAAATAAAATTTCATCTTATTTAACTTAAAAATAAAACTTTCCTCTTATTTAGCTTAAAAATAAAACTTTCATTTTAAGTTTATTAAAGTAAAATAAATTTTATTATTAAAATTATCTATATTTTAATTGATATATAAAATATAATTTTTAAGTTAGTAATAAACTTTTTAATTAAAAATATGCAATTTAATAGTAGAGTGAACATTTTAAGAGAAATTAAAATATAAATAAACATAAGAATTTGACAAATAAATTTAACTTATAATATATTCATAAATTTATAAAATATAATTTTTTAATAAAAAACATATTATCATAAAAACAACGATTAATTAAAGTTATGAATGTTATTATATATGTATTTAAAAATTATGTTAATATACATGAATGTAAAAGTAATGTATAAAAGAGAGTTTAAGGGGATATTTTTGTTATTTTACATTTTTATCCTAGGATAAATTATCCTGAGATTATTATTTCATTTTCAGGGAGGAATAACTTATCCCAGTACTAATTGTTAATTCTGAGAGAAGTTATTCCAGTCTTTGCAACCAAACAAAGAATTAAAGATCACTTAAAAATTATCCCAAAATTAACTCCTCTTATCTATCACACCAAACGACCCCTAAAGATTGTTGGTGGTATGAATAAAACTCCTTCATCAGTAATAAAAATTTTGAGTTCGAATTCTAAATATAGAAAAAAACTAGTGGCAAGGAAGCTATTTTAGATTAATATGACATAAATTCAAATACGAGTATCAGTCAAGTGGGGAAAACAAAAGAAAAATAATGTAAGTAGGGACTGGTTGGTAGAAGAGTCCAAATGGGCCTGGTGTCTATGCCCAACCTGCCTTCTTCTAAGGATACACATACGAGATGGCACGTTGCTGAGCTATTATATTATTTATATCTTAGGGCTTAGGCAATTAGGATTTAGGACCATATTGTATACGTTCAACTGACCTGTTACTTTACCGGTTTACCCTTTTTTTTAATAGTAATTCAATTAATTTAGATTTGGATCGAAAATTTTTATTTTAAAGATAAAATATTTAAGGCGATTTTATATGTAGAATTTGAATTCAAAGTTTTTGGTTCGAGTCCTGAATAGAGATGGCTTTATATATTAGTTTAATCTTAAAAACGCATAACATCGGATGAGATTTTTTTAAATTTTGCCATGTGAGTGACACGTGGTAGTCCAAAGTATTAATCATTGCATTTAGAATTTAATGGTTAATTAAACAAATGTTTTTTAAGTCCATCATAAAGTATTAGATTGTCACTTTAAGTCTACAAAATTTTAGATGATGGTTTAGTATTTTTTTCATACGATTTTTAATTTTGTTCAATTTTTTTTTTATATCATGATCTAAATTTTTCATAACTTACAAAATAAAAGCATTTACTAAGTAACTATCCAAAAAAAATAATAAAAAAATTGGAATTTTTAACAAATTAATTTAGAAACAACTAATGTTTTATCCGTGGATATATAAGGGCATATTTGAGCTAATATTGTAAAACCACTTCGTATAACTATAGTGACAAATTTGAATCTTTACCGTATGAAATTAAAACTTGTTTGAAGGATGAAATTATTTTCTTTCTCCTTTTTTGTAGAATAAATTATGGTGACTTTTCTTTTTCTTTGCAAAAAATTTCCACATGTTTTCTCATTAAATTTTTGGTCAAATTAGCTTGTCATTTACTCTATTGTAACTTTTCTTTTCTGATTTTAACTTTATTCCAAGAGCTTTAAAAACACAGAGTAAAGGAATAAAAATAGAAACCATGACTTTTGAGCTTTTAAAGACCACAGAAAAGAGGATAATAGTATTTTTGGTCCTTTACTTATTGATAATTTTTTATTTCGATTATAATTTAATTTCTATTAATTATATATAGGAAATATATCATATTGGGTCATGAAAATTGGGTTGAGTTTCAAATCATGTAACATTTGTGTAGATCTAATTTTCTTTTTATAATGGGATTAAAGCATATTATGTTGTTGGATAATCAGCGAAGACATATTTCACCGACCTGAATCAATGTGAATCAAGCCTATACCCTAGACTGATTCTAGACTAGAGCGATGAAAAAAATGAATGATCGTAAATCATAATATAGTATAAAAAGGTCCTTAGAGAAAGAAAATCTAGCCTATCTTCAAGTATATTATCATCAAATATAAAATAATAACACATATGTAATTAATGGTGAAACAATTATTTATTAATTTAGAAAATTTATGAATGTTCACAAGTTAAGGGATTAAAACTGAACTTTTCAAGTTATTGAAAGGTAAATATAGTCAATCAGATATTACAAGAACTAAATTCAAAATTTATTAATAATTAAAGGACTAAAAATGCTATTACCCCCAATAAAAATTTAAGAAAGAGAGAGTGTATGTCTCTGTATTTTCTCTCTTTTGTCAGTTTCTTGTTAGCTTCTGAACTTTAGGGTCCCTTCAAATTCCTCTCTGTTTTCCAGTTCTTTTACATATCTATTAACCAAAGCAGAATTTACCTTATTCTGAAAATCTGAGCTTTTTGCACTGTAAATCTTTTCAGAAAAACATGATTGTGTGTCAATTACTCATGGAGAGACACAACTAGGGATGCTCTGTTTGTTTTTTCACCATTTGCATTATAGTTGTGTGTGTGTATGCTCAAGAAAAGCTTAAAGGTGGAGTTTTTGGTATCTCTTCTAATGGAAAATTGTAAGTCTTTCATCCAAAATTTTCATCTTCCTCTTTTTTTTTGGGTACAAATGTTTCTAATATAGGGGTGGATGCAGCTTTTGGATATCGGTTTATCTGAATTCAGTACTTTCGGCATGTTTGTTAAAATTATAATAAGTAGTAGATATGAACCCATAACTTTTAAAAGTGTAATGGGTCAATGCTGAAATTCTTAAAGATTGAATCTTTATAGAGTTTAAATCCTGGATCACCATATGAGTTTCTTGATGTTTATTCAAATGCTGTGGCTTTTGAATTTTATTGTTGTGCAAAGTTTGGATTTTTCTTAATCTTTTGTGGTTGAGTTGTGTCCACATTTTAGTTTTTCTTTTTGTGAACCTGCTCTTTCTTGTTCAAGAATTGGTTGAATCTTTTTGTTTACTACAAAAGTTTCAATCTTGCTGTAAGATCTGATATAATACTGGGTTTTTTACAAGTTGAAGCTGTGATTCTCTCATAATTTCTGCTTTTTTCTTCCAAGTTCCAGTTTCATTTTCTTAAATTTGCACCTTTTGTGGGTTTCCTACATGAATTTTGTCGGCCTTTTCTTTAGAAAGCAGCATTTCAGAACTGGGATTTGTATGAAATATTTGGAGGAATAAAGTTTACTGTTAATGTCTAAATCTAATAATAAGTAGTCGCATAGACAGAACTTTCACCAAGGAGGTTCAGAATAGATTCTCCGTTGTGTCAAGGTGGTTCAATATTCAATATATACACATAAATATTAGATTGACCTTACATATACAACGTACTTTTCCAAAGGGTTTGGATGATCCCCTTCGGCCACCCTGGCTCCGCCCCTAATGATAAATAGCTCTTGTTTTATTTAAAGGAATAGTGAACTGTTTGTTTCTTTGCTATGTGGTGATTACTTGTCCAAAAAGGGCAGAAGTTTAATTTATTTTAATTTATGTTATTTTGGGAATATTTATAATTTGTGGGATCTGCTTACTTCATAGCTTTTTCATTTGACTTTTGAACTCCCAATCCCTTCTTCTCTCTGCATTCCAAATGTGGGAGTTATTAATCATATTAATATCTTCAATAATTATGTAAAAAAACAATTTGGTCAAACTACTTTCCGAGTTCCATTTTAGAACAGTCATTGTTTTCCTTTCCCTATTTTGACCTTTGTTGCTTGGACTCTCCTAAAATGTTTTGCTTCCGTATCGGATCCTCCGCAAACGCACTACTTTTGGAGTAGCCGACATGCACCCACACACCGTCGATTTTTTTGAAAAGTCCAAGCAACATAGATTTTTGACCTAGTTTTGGACTAGAAAATCATCAGAATGAGGATTAGGAACTTATCTAAGTATACAGTTGAAACCAGTACGTTATCAAAGATGAAGAAGTGTCAACTCCATTTAATGCTTTTCAACTTAGGTAGAATTTGTCATTATATAGTTAAAGATAATAATTAATGTGTCTTTTTCTTTTGTTTTGTTTGAGGGAGGCTAGTTATGGTTAATAGTTAATGAATAGTCTGTCTGATTTATGCTTGTACAAACAGACAATTAGATTGTCTATATCTGTACGGGGTCGTTCGGTTGCTGGTTAGAGTTACTCAGGATTAGTTATACAGGGTTTAATTTAACGTTTAAGTAATCATGTATTATTAATCCATGTATTAGTTATTCTATCTTCTATCCCGTTGGAAAAGTATCATATATACACCATATTTGGTTTGCTAATTTTGTACAAAGCAACTAAAAAGCTACCAAACATGATACTGTATTAGTTATGCTAGTTTTAATACATGAATAACTCCCTTCCTAATCAACAACCAAACGCCCCCGTTGTGTATTAGCAAATATCCATTAAATGAGCTAATTAAAATTGAACTTCCAATTCTGCTTTTGAATGAAAGTAGATGTAAGAAAGAGCTGCAATAATGGATGCAGACTAATGAGGATTACATACTAGAGTTAGTTGTTTCCTACTAATGCCACAAAGTTGACTTTCTTGGAAATGAAAGAGATGGAAATATTCTTTTTTTTTCTTTAACTTCCATCTCTCCTCTCTCTCCCAACTGAAGATTCCTTCTCAATAATCTTTTATGGCAATTTCCTCACAACTGTTGAATTTTCACTTACCTTTGTTTGTTTAAATACTCATTTGTTAATTGAACAAATCAAGCTTTGAGAAGTCATAGTAGGGCCTTGTCGCAACGGCAGGTGATTAAAATGGAAGGTGGCAACAGCTATATTGTATATTATCCTCAAAGGATCAAGCTGACTAGCTAACATGACTAGTAAAAGCAGGCTGTTGGCTAAATATTTTCCAACGTAATACACAAAGAGAGTCCGGAATTGTGTGATATCTCTGTTTTAAGTAATTAAAAGTGCATGGACAAAGGTTTGTAATGTGCTACGTCAAATGCAATGGTTGTAATGTTCTGATGTGAAGTTGGATGGAGAACAGTTGCTACGGAGGATTAGGTAATAAATTATAATGCACATATTTCATGGCATGCCAATAAAAAAAAGTTGGTTTTTGGATGGGCGACATGTAGTCAGATAGAGCAAGCATATTGTAGTTTCGTTACCAGCATGTTGTTCTGCCCTCTGGTTTCGTATATAATGCATTAGATCTCTCAGAAGACAGCTTCCAGGTTAACAAACAGTGTGCGCCATGTTATATGTGGTCAATTATGTAACATTACATTTTTCCCTCTATTTCTTTTTATAGAAACCCTGTGATTTTGTTTAGCAAAGCAGTTTAAGTAAGGAAATTTCTTGAAAGCACAAGGCATTGTTTTCTCCAAATGGGTTGGTCTTGTTTTTGTACTGACGTACTGACACACATGAAAACAACTAGTTTTGTACTTATCATTATCATATGGTTACTAGTTCAAATTTGAGAAATTTGTGACAGACTTTTATATAATCCAAAGTTCTGTATGTCAACTCAATTTATGGAGGTGACAAAACTAGAATGATATGTTCTTTTAGATGGAAAAACATGCCCTAGTGATTTACCCTTTTGCTCTGCCGTTCTCATATTTAACTGATATCATTGGTTGATACATAGAAACATTGGCATGATTGAACTTCACCTGGTGCAAGTTTCTATTAAATCGTTGGAATTGTATTGTGAGAAAACAGCTATGATTATTGATCTTGGTGCAAGATTCTTTCATTGGTACATGACTAATTTTCTCCTTGCATTTTTTCTTTTCTTGTTCTGAAGACTGACTTCTTAAACTTTAGTATGAAGCCTTATGCATTTCCGTTAATGCAGATGTACAAGACGCCAGTGGGCTTTGAGTGAATCTCATTTTGCATAGTAAAAGGAAAATGTCATTAAAATCAAAGAAAGGATGGAAATCAGTCATGCCCCTCCGTTTGAAGTCCAAATCATCAGCACATTTTTGTTTGCTCCCCAAAACGAAGTCGGATCGTTTTGCTCCTGGTGAGACACCAGTTTGTCTCAATGTGTATGACTTGACACCGATGAACAACTATTTCTACTGGGCTGGTTTTGGCATCTTCCATTCTGGTGTGGAAGGTAAGAGAGATTATTTAAGTGTGCACCTAGGGAAATTATCCTTTCCTTGTAAATATATGGTTCTATATGAATTTTTCCCCTATTTTAAACCTCGATTTTACTAATTGATTAATGAGAGAATTGCATATACAAGATGATATGTACCACATTATCATATGTTTGTCAGTCATATGTTTCATTTAGCTATAATGAGATTAAAAATGTTTGTGATGTGTAAATTCAGGATCTGAAACTTGCCTCTAGGGTATATTCATGTAACGAAAACAACAACATACCATTATAATCCCACAAGTGGGGTCTGGGGAGGGTAGTGTGTACACAACCTTACCCCTACCTTATGAAGGTGAAGAGGTTGTTTCCTATAGACCCTTCGCTTAAGTAAAGCAGATTCAAGAAGACAAGTGAGTAAAACAAATATAGTAATGTTGAAGCCATGCAAAAGTAATAAAAAAGAGAACAAATAGCAACAATAAAATGTACGATAACTGAAGCAAAGGAAACAACATGTAACAATAAAATCAAAGAATGAGACGGTAGGAGAGTAATAATAACAATATTGATAGGGGAACTAGACAATACTTGACTACCTACTAACCTTTTATCATAATCCTCGACCTTCATATCTTCCTATCTAGGGTCGTGTCCTCGGTAGGTTGCAAGTGTGTCATGTACTGTTTAGGGTATATTCATGTAGTATACCCTAGAACTGCAAAGCTGCTTACTCAGTTTGAATCTTTATATGATTGGTATATATATGAGCATGCGTTGTTACTTATTGTTTTCATGTCTAATAAATATTTGGTTTGCATCACAGTTTGTTAGAAGATTTCTATTTTTGACGTGTTACAGCATTTGACACCTCTCAGTTCATCTTTGAATGCTTCCTGAAGAAGATAATTATGCAGTTTTGGTGCTATAGATAGCCAATAGACTAATCACCTCTTTTCATATAGAATGTTTACTTGGTACCTGGCTACCTGCAATCTGTTTCTCATTGAAAAACGGCAGTTTCTGCAAGTGCTTTGAATCGATTGCAATGAAACCTCAAGGTTCTCCTAATATTCCACTAGCATGTGAGGCTTGAGATGAAAATGATTTGTGCTACTGCTAAGAAAAGACACGACTCTAACTCAAATCTTGGATGCATCAGCAATTTTCTTCTATGCCTCATATTTTTGAACTAAAACTAATGTAACATTTACTTCACAGTTCATGGTGTAGAATACGCATTTGGAGCTCATGATTACCCAACCAGTGGTGTCTTTGAAGTTGAACCGCGACAATGTCCTGGATTTAAGTTTAGGAAGTCAATATTTGTTGGGACTACAAAGCTGGATCCAAATCAGGTTAGAGAGTTTATTGAACATCAAGCTGCTGCCTACAATGGTGACTCGTATCACTTGATCGTGAAGAACTGCAACCATTTTTGCAAGGATATATGCCACAAGCTGACCGGGAAAAAGATTCCAAAATGGGTAAACAGGCTTGCAAAATTAGGTAACCTTTGCCATTCCACCACTCTTTATTTTGCTGTGTCTACAGCTAATATTACCCAGAATGTGCTCTGGCTTTTAATTATCATCAATTTATGTGGTTCATGGAGAAATAAATCCTATCTTTTATTTCTTTCTATGCTTCACAACAAAAATCCGTTTTCCCTCCATCTTGGCACTCAAGTCCTTATGTGCAGTATTAATTACATATGAAAAGATTCCATTTTCCATCGGTTCAGTTATAGTACACAAATTTGGTGGCTTCTCTTGCTCTATATGATACTATTGCATATGTCCGGCAAGTAATTAATCTCGAATTTCCATTTTAGAGATATAACTCTTCATTTTTAGAACGCGACTTTCTGAAATAGAACATTTACATCTCTTTAAGTATATCTTTGTCCATAATTTGGTTTTCCTTCCACAGAGAGTATAGCTAAAAGCACAGTACAATTTTCTTTCGATAAGTTTGTTAACAGTATCTGTGAGATTTATATGTCACTGGACCTAATCGGACCTTGGGAAAAGTTGTCTTGTATACTTGCGCAATCTCAAGCACATTATCTGCTTTATGATGATGCTACTTGAGATGATATTCATAAATAAAAATGATAACTTCATATTGCCATTTAACCATTGTGGATGAGTCTCACCTCCTGAGTCCTGAATGTACAGGATATATGCTCCTTTTTGATGTCCTATTTGAAAAGATAAAACAAAGATTGAGTGTTCATATTTTCTAGAAAAGCTTATGAACTTCTACTCCTATTCCATTTCATGTCGCATATTTCCCTTTTTAGTCTGTTCCCAAGATGTGATCTATCTTTCTCCTTGGCTGTATTGAAACTTTTGTTTATTAGTGAGGAGCAAATGATCAAAGCTAAAAGCTTTAGGCATCTAAGAATGACACATTTCTATCGAGAACTCGTTACCCTTAATGGCATGCTCTTAGAGCCATAAAAGTGTCATAGCTGACCATAAGTTCCAAAAGTACTTTTGGTATGTGACAGAAGTCATTATTTCTATCTTAAACTTTGTGCCCTAATAAGCACCGCGGTATAAATTAAAATGGAAGGAGTATTTGCATGATATGCTGCTTCTTTTTTTGTCTGCATAGGTTCAGCATTCAACTGCATGTTACCTGAGGCTTTGAAAGTTGCTGCTGTCGAAGACGAACCAAATGGCCCAGAATACGTTAGTGAGAAGAGAAGGCTGAGAAGTGCTTTCAGTTGTTTTTCTTCGATTTCAACGAGACAACAGAAGTTATCTACGTCTTCGTTATTTCTACAGTCACCCCTTAAAGGTTGCTTACCTTCTTTGGAGTTGAGAAAGTCTATCAATCGCTCTTCAAAGGAAAGGTAAAACATAACGTACTCTCTTGTGATCACATTTTCCTTTGAAGAAAAATATTGTGAAAGCTGCCCCATGGTATTTTCAGAAAACTATAAAATGATGAGATTAACATTCTTTAAGAAGGTATACTATTTGTAATGTGGCATTGCAGTGTGTACAATTTGCGTTCCTTGTTTGGTAACATGTATTTTGAGTAAATTTCTGCCTTCTCCATCGATTGATCACACGGGTATGCATCCATATAAAAGAACAATCCACTTTTCACGCCGTTCTTGTAAGAGATGCAACATGTTGAAAAATGAACAATTCCTCTGAGCAATATATCTGTCAATTAAGTCTAGTGATATGCTGGGATGATATTCCTTGTCTCTGCAAACGTGAAAATGTCCAGATACACGAAGTTGTGCCGTTTTCCAGTTTAATAGTTTAGCGTTATCTTTATAAATGTATTGCCAAAAAGAAAGTTTTGACCATCTATAGCAGAGAGATAAATTTCACTTGGCAACCATACAAGTAAAACATACATTATCACGTTATATTTTCTAGTTTCTTTGGTGAATTGTGACACCATAAACAGCTTGTTACTTTGCAGCACTTACCCACATAAGCTCACTTTTGTATCGTAAGACATAAGTTATATTTTCTAGTTTCTTTGGTGAAATGTGACACCATAAACAGCTTGTTACTTTTGCACTCCTTACCCACGTAAGCTCACTTTTGCATCGTAAGACACAAGTTTGAAAAACGTAATAAATATTTGATACTAAAAATTACTTGGCTAAATTTACAGAACACGATGATAACATCAATGGCACCTGTCCTCATGACAATCTTCAAGAGCATACAGAAAACATCAATGGCATCTGGCCATCTGCACAACACCCCCCGCCCCACTTCACAACCGCCTCTCCCTCCAGTGACAATCTTCTGCAGCATATAAGGCATACAGAAAAGAGAGACAAAACGAAAAATGAACACTTCATGATGCGAGGACTGATCAAAATTTGAGGTAGTTTTGATGCCTCCAACATACTTGATTTCTGATCGTTGAATACATTTAGCAAAAAACAAAAATGAACAAGAACCTTTAGAACTCCTGATAACCAAGAAGCAGGTGAAAAGGCAACTTTTATGTCTAGCTCAGGAGCAATCGTCAGGGAAAATTAGAAATTAGTTGAAGTCTATTCACATACCGGAAGAGAGGGAAGACATTAACCTAATCTTGGGAGTTACATTCAACCCAGCCAGCAGCACTAGCTGCTACGCTGAATTCACCTTTTTGGGTCTGTCAAAACAGAAGGTAAATGAATAGGAAACAGAGATATTTGAGCATGTAACCACTGGCTGTGGCCAAAGAATGTTGTCCATAGGTCCATTTTCATTGATATAGACACAAAGAATGCTTCATCTGGATAAGTTATCTTCATATAACTTTTGCAAATAATAGAATCACAGAATGAATATACAGATGGCGAACCCGAATTACTGTTGACAAAACAAACCTGCAGGAACACCAAAGAGATGCTTCAGATAAACAAATGTCCAAAGATGCTTATTAAAACATTGCCTACTTGTCATGTAACACATGATATACAACACATACAACCTCTCAAACTTGAACAACAAATGTCCACTCAGGATATCAACAAAGACAGATGCTTTTTGATACCATGAAGATACAGAAGTATAATAGAACATCCAAGTTTTCTTATTTTAGAAAATAGAGAGGACAACCGCACTGTCATTATATTCAGAAACAACACAACTAGTATCGCACTTGGACTAGATATCTTTTCAGTGCCCAGGCGATGAAATTATCAATCGTCTTTCTGATGGAAAACAGTAGGCATGCTATTATTACCATTGAGAGCAGCATGATATACTCGCTTCTCTGCCAAACCAATATCTGAGAGTAATAAATTACCCTGCAAGACCAGAGGAATGAGATCATCAATCCGCACACAAGTAACAGAGGATTGAAATTACCCTGTAATAACTTCACTTATTTACTTTACATGCCTAGGGAGACCACAAGGGGAGGTGAAAAGAATACAACTTTCTAGAGATAAGCATATGTTGTTTGCAGTGCAGAGATCATGATACTAAACTCTCACTTTCAAGGAATACAAACATAAGTGCATAGAAATAATGGGAGACTCTCCAAATTGTGAAGGACTCCTATTTTCTAAACGGCATTTCTAAAGAAAATTTCAACATAAGCTCAATAGGGGACATAGGTTGACATCTCCAGATTGCAGAGATATATATCCAGCTTCTACAAAACCACATCTTATGAGCAGGAAGCATTGAATGAAATTTCATTCTTACAGAATGGTTCAATGAACTATGAAGTATGTTCCTCTAATTGTAGTGGGGGAGAAGGGCATAAAACTAGCAAATCATATTTCTAACAGGTCTCCAAATTTACTTTATGTTCTTACTCTTCGATTATGAAGATTGAGCTGTCATTAAGGTAAAATTGCATGCAAAACATACCTCATGAGCCATCAACCTCCGAACATTCTCAGCATAAAGTCTAGGGTCATCCTTTTCTTGCTGAGAAGGGTAGTAAACAGGTAACCAGGTTGCCTCCACATAATTTACAAATTGACAGAGAAGGAGAATCACATGCCGAGCCTGCAAAAGAAATTGCATTTTCATCCTAGGAATAAGAACCAGTCTCATAAATTCATGACTTTATTTAACAGTATAAAACTGATGACTATGAACAATTATTATAAATGTAACTAATTGACCATATAATTAGATGCATATCCTAACAAGAACTTTTGTGCAATCAGCGGTATATTCATATATCAGAACAAATATTCAGGTATTGGATACTGAATTTTCTTTGCTGTAACAACTAACTTGGTGCCACAAAGTTCATCTAAAAAATCTATCATTTGTCTATTTTGTGGTCAAGAAACCAAGATCCTGACAAAGTAATACAATTTTATAATCGGCATCTGTATTCTGTTACACAAACTGTCAGAAAAGGAAAAATTACACTGCAGCATTAATTTGCACAAAAGCAGGACAACAATTAGTACATGGCTGAATGCAAGAAAATGATACTTCTGAAAACCAAAACTAGCAACATAACATGCTTTAAGATGAACAAAAAAGACAATCATGGTATTTTGAGGGAGCATGAATATAGCCTGTATCTGTAAGAGAGCACAGTATTATGAAACTGAATCATTCACTGAAGATGGAGTACTACCATGTGGGAGTGTCCCTAATATGACAAAGCAAGTTCCAAATCACCAAATACTTACCCCAGATATAGAGTCCCAAGCAGGACTTAATCTCTGGTACGGATATCTTAATATCACAGGCTGCACTGGAGCTCCTGAGAGAAATGCGCCACTCTTGAATGGAAGGAGAAAATCACCATTTGTGGTTGTGCCCTCTACAAGGAAAAAGAAAACAGATCAACACTGTAGAAAACCATCAGAAGTCGATTTTAGCAAGAGAATCTAAGAAATGAATTAAAATCTCTATCTTAGAAGGTCATCAAACTAGCTTTTAACCACTTCTTGTCTTATTTTGCTGTTTGGTAAATACCAAAAGTGTCTTTAAGCCAAGTGCTTTTAAGCTAAAACAAACCAAAATATATAAATATAAGCACCTCCAACTTATGGCTCTTCAGTATAGAAGCTCTTTAAGTTTGACCAAGTGTTTTACTTTATTATTCCTTACACTTTTTACAACCCCAATATATCCTTCAGCTTCTCTTTCCAATATACACTGAATCATAATGCTATAAATGCTGATTCATTTCATTCTTTGAAGCAAAAAAGACTCTCCAAAATCAAGTTTTTGACAGAAATCTTGAAATGCTGGACGTCAATTACGAATCAAGTCTATCCAGGTAGATATATTCTAAGTGTATTAAAGAAGTCCCATATTACAACTAATACCCAAGGTTTAGATATATTAGAAGAATAAAGAATGATTGAATTCATTAAATAAGTCTAATAGATTCTTGATCTATCAACTCAATGAACAACTTTACATCATTCAAATTAGTAGAAGCTTTTACCAAAAAAATTAGTTGAAGACTATCATCGTCCATGAGGAAAGGATTAAAGTCCGATGAAGTACAAACAGCTAGAATTTTTATAGGTATACTCATAACATTAAATAAATGCCATAGATGTGATATCTCTCTCTATCTACCTCTCTTCCACTGTGCAAAAGAACACCATATCTGCCATAACTCATCTATGAACTGATCAGTGTTAAGCAGAAAATTATTGGTAGAAGAAATGTGCGGTAAAATGTGAGACACAAGTCAGTTGGTTGGTGCACTAAAGCAACATTGACCTGGAAAAAGCAGCATGATTGGTGCAGATTTGTTCTGGTGAGCTTCACGAATCCTTTCATTTACAACACCTGCAATTGTATAAGTTTAATACTAAAGATGTTGCAAAAATTAAAGCTGCATTCCATATGAAAAGGTTGAGAGGGTAAAGGGCAAGGGGAAAGCTGGAAAGAGGTCAAAAATATATGATCAAAGAATATCCTACTGTACATTCCAATACAAGTAAGAGCAAAGGTTATATTTTTGCCTGATTCAGCTTGCTTGCTACCACTATAGAAAAGACACTGAAGATAAAATCCTTACTGCTTTTAGTCACCTACATATAGAGCCTAACACTAAGGTAAGAAGAACCCATTTTCTTTCTTTTTTGATTACCTTCCTCGTGTACGTATAAGACCGAATCCATTCGATTTAAATACCACTACGAAGAGGGTTCTACTACATCTCTGAAAGAGTCATGGTGCAGAAGATTTTACCTTGAGGTTTCCGGACACGCCAAGTCTATAAAGCAACAAATGTTTCCATGACTCCAAAACCATTTTTGTAAAAGAAATTCAACCGTTTTGATTGGAAAAGATTCCCTCTATCCCATTTAACCTAACATCTATTCACTAAGCCTGAAGTTTAAGATGTTAATTTAACTTGTATACTATATAAGGAGTGATGGAATTAAGCCAATGGTTTAGATCTAGTTCACAGAGGAATTAACTAAATGGTTTAATAGGTAGTTTAATGAAATAAACATCAGTTAAACTGTAAAAGTCACCAATTTGAATTCTCAAAAACAAGTAAATATTAATTCATTAATAATACATTTTCAAACATCTAGAAATACAAAAATGTCATACATATAATAGAAGGTGTAAAAAAGTTATCCTTCCCCTATCTCGGAAGACATGAAGGTTGCGAAAGCTTGTTCGATGTAAAGCAAAACTAAATTATGATTCGAAAGTTCTGCATTCATTGTGTGACTTAGACAAATCAATAATGCAGAGTTCTAGACAAGATTACTTTCTTTCATTCCTCAAACAAACGAGCTATATTATTGTACCAAATCTAGTGCAATATCTTCATTACCTGAGACACCTTTAAAATCAGGTGATTTAGATTCCCGCTGGACATAGACACAGCCAAGGCACTTGCTGTTTAAAAAAAATTAAAAAAATCAACAATCACTATCAATTGTATGGAGTTTGAGCTGATCCATCAACTCTTGCAGACCAAGCATATGTATGTCATGTGAGCATATGTGAAAAGTTCATTATATCAGACTCACGTATTGTTCGAGAGGGAAATTAAATAAAAATTATACTTAGATGTAATATGATAAATTGTGTATAAAAGTATTCCAAATCAAGTAGATGTATCTATGTACGTTGAATGTTATGAATAAGAAATTCTTAGATGTAAGACATTTGACTTCACGCAGTCCCTCCATATCTTCTTTAATATTTCTCTCCTTCTTTCAACAATTTTGATATTAGCAGATAAATGAATATGTAATAACCACTAATAAATTATTACCCAAAAAAAACCACTAATAAATAAATACTACAACTAACCTGATCAGACCAACCAGAGGAAGCTTAGCCACTGATCTCTTCAGCAATAAAAACAAAAAGAAGCAAGGTCAGGAGATTAAGTAAAGTGTGCCCAAAGAAGTGGCTCCATCGAACAAAAAATAGTTGTCTCAATCACATTTTACCAATATGGTAAAAGAAGTCACAGACCTTAGCAACAAAGCTAGGAAATGAGGAAGACATATGATACAAGATATCCAGGTACGAAATGTGGTTTGACACAATCGCCCCTGGTCTTTCAAGTTCTTCAGCCTGCTGTTTTGATCCATGCTGACAAAGAGAAAAAGATGTATCACATCACATGTCAAAGCAAGTGAAAACCAGGAATATTAGTTAAACGACCAATTAAGAAGAAAATTGGTTCACAAAAACACAGATCAAATGAACCAACAACATACCCAGTGTAATCCCATAATTGGGATTTGGGGAGGGTAGGATGTACACGGACTTTAACCTTACCCTTTGTGGGGTAGAGACGCTGACCCTCGGGTCGATCGACAATCAGATCAAATGAACCAAGCTTCCATATAATCATCTATAGGCACGTGTGTATAAGTATAAGATTAGGTTATAACACTGTTTTATCATGAACCAGAATCAGGTACTTAATCATGTAAAATTGCTAGAAGCTCCTTCTTTAATCGGTTCAACTGTTGTTGGTTAAAAGAAAAACTAAGAAGAATGTATGTTCACAAATCTACAGATCAGATGAACCAAGCTTATCTACTAATCATCCATATATTCGTATGAATAAGCAGAAAATAAGGGTACAGTGCAGCATTACTTTATGAACCAGTAAAGGCACTTAATCATGTAAAATTGCTAGGTACTCCTTTAACTGGCTCAACTATTTTACTCCGACAAAAAGTAACAGTCAGATCATCCAATGACCAATTGCTAGTTCACCTTTTTTTCTACTGTCTATTTAATTGCATCCAATTGCATATTGGTAATATAGAGGTGCCCTAGTAATTCCTCTGCAGCACTTACCCAACGGCCAACACTATGCAGCCTCCTCCCTCCCCTCAACACACACATCCATCCCAAATATCCGGGCGACCAAAATAAATACCAAAACTTTTAGTTTTGTTCAAAAATAAATAAATAAAAAACAAGCAGTTTCACCATATGCATGCCCAACTTAAGGGACATGCCTCAAAATTGAATTAGAACAATCAACATTCAATAACTACGTCTACAACAGTACATACCAACCTTAAACTAGTGGGGTCGCCTTTATGGATGTAACATCCATTCCATTTGGAAATCCTGCACCACCCCTTTTTTTGGTCAACACTCACTAGAAGAAGAAAAACCAGCACTCAAGCAGTAGTAATAATTGAAAAAAAGTAGTACTCGTTGTGTTTCTATTTGGTCGTCTTACTTTCCTTTCTAATACTATGTATCTTTCCTTTCTTTTGTAACTCTTTAAATTCTAATTTTTCGTGCAGGTTTAAGACCACGGGATTAAAGAATATTTTGGTACATTCTAAGTATATTTACAAATGTTTCTCTATTTTCTTAAATATTGTACAAAGTCAAAAACGGACAAACAAATTGAAATGGAATGAGTACCAAGTAAGCTCCTGGCCTTCCCTCATCCAAGTCAAGAAGATAAATGATTAAATAAACATAAAGGCAAGACAAACTACTTCGAACATTACGCCTAAAGGCTAAACATCAAAATTTAAAATACCTCATTATTTGAGCTGCCATTGCGATCAATAGGCTGATAGGTTTCATGTATCCAATAGAATCCAAAAACGAAAAGCATAACTCTTGAAAGAAACATCCCACTCTGCATCATGACAGTCCTTCTCCAACCACCCGTATGTGCATAATCCTCCTGCTCTTCCTCACGATTCGGAGCCGAAAACGCTGTACAAATCTTACAAATCAAATAATACACCACCAAAACAGTCGTTGCCCCAATAACTCTCATCGGAACCAACGTCACTAATGCAATACCCAAAAGCACCTTTTCTGTCCACGGAAGTTCGCCCCTACCCATTATCCCGTACACATCATGCCTCACGTATGGCGCGTACTTCTTCTCTAATTCGTCCATACTCGGGCTAGATGACTGCGATTGAACTGCGAGTTGAGGGTTAGTCGGGTCGGGTTTCAAAAGCGGCTGATCATCTTTGGTGAATCCTTCATCAATGGATTCGGATTGTGATGGTCGGGTTGTTTCGGGTTTTGGTAATTTCTGGAGTTCGGACTCCATTTTATCGGAAACCCGGTGATTGATTCTCAACGAGGTGCTTTATCTTCTTCTTCTTCTTCTCTATTGGATAACCATTGTTGTTAAGTTTTTTTTTTTTGCAGAAAAAGGATTATTGTTAGTAGATCTGGGTAACTCTAAAAAAAAATTCTGTAAAGGAAAAAAAAAAAAGGAAATCGAATTAAGTATTAAAAGTTTAAATTAATAGCACTTTCTCGTCACTTCTTTTGCTGTAACAATAATTATGTCCCATAACTTTATCTTATTGTGTTTACGTCCCTCTTTCTTTCTTGTTGTGATGTTCCTTTCTTCTTTTTCTCCTATGACTAGGATGCACTCTATTATATTATAGCTTTCCTCCGTTTATTTTAATTTTTTAATTTTGACTTCTTTAAGTCTTTTAGAAAATAATAATTAATATAAATATCTTAATATGATACTCATATTAATTGATTTTACTGGCTCAACACATGTACAACAAAGGTAAAAAAAAGACAAGACTCAAAAGTGAGTACAAAAACACGTGTACTCAGTAGCATATTAGCGAATAGCGACTGACCCTAACATTAAGTGATGGTGAGGATCTTGAACAATTGATTCTTCATCCTTCATCACACCTTATTTTTATCATATACAAATATTTTTAGGATAATATATTTTACTTACATATCAAACGCAAAAAAATAAGTAAAAATAAGTAAAAAATCATATTATCCTAAAAATTTATCTTTCAAGTAATCGTTTTTCTTCATACCGAACACGCCCTTAATCTTAATTCATTATTGTACCTATTTCTCCGGCCTACTCTTCTCAAAGGGGCAAAAAAAATAATCAATTTTATGTCTTTCAATTTATTACAAATATAGGTAGATACATATTGGTTCAACTCATGTATTATGTCCTCATGTACTCCTTCTAAAGAAAATATAATTTTTCGTTATATTTATTTAAAATTATTTTGATTATAGTGTATTTATCATGAAAATTATTTGTTAATCTTTTTTTTCAAAAAAATAGCTTACACTAATAATAAAACAAGGGAGCGGGGCATAGTTATACTTTTTAGAGTTTAATCTGAATATTAAACATTAAAAATGGTTGAAACAAGTGAAATTATATAGAAAGGAAGATGATTGTTATATAGTAGAGCAAAAGACATCAAAGTAATTGACCGAACACAATTGAACTATACAAGAAATAATAGGGTGATATATGGATGGCCAATGAAATAAAGGACTGGATAGTGGATACCAAAAGATTTTCATAGTTAATATATCTTTCGTTATAAAAGTTGCTCACATATATCTCAGGCGTTCTAAAAATGACTCACATATACCCTTATCATTATAAAAATGGTTTATATATACCATTTTATCTAACAAAAGTAAAATTATTAATTTAAAATAGTTTTTTTGATTTTAATTTTAAAAAAATTCATGTAGAGGTATATATAATTCTTTTCACGTAAGTTTTTTTTATTATTATTATTTGAGTTTTTTATTCTAAATTATTTTTTTTCTTTCATTCTTTAAGAAGTAAAAATTAAAGGGAAAACGTGTGAATGAAAAAGAGAAAAAAAGTAAGGAAAAAATTGTGAACTAATTTTTTCGGATATATTATAATTTCTTTTTTGTATCTGCAAAAAAAATATTGGGGCATATATGATAAGTTTTATATGATAAAACTGTTAGTGAAAAAAATATTGTTGTTGTTATTGTTGTTGTTGTTGTTATATGATAAGTTTTACAAGAAAGTTAGTGAAAAAATAAATTTGACAATCAAAATAATAAATTCAAATTAGCTGTTGAATCAAAGAAGTAAAAAAAAACCTTTGAGAAGGATCAAATATACCCCTACATGAATGCTTTTTAATAATAAATAAATAAATTTAAAATTAATTTTTTATTTTCGTTAGAGAAAAATGGTATATGTGAGTTATTTATTTAATAATAGGGGTATATATAAGTCACGTTTAAATAATATATCAACTCTAAATGACAAAGTTGAAGGGTATATCAGACCCTTTTTACTTATAACTTTCATCAAAAAAATACAACAATAACAACAACCCAGTGAAATCCCACAACGTGGGTCTGGAGAGGGTAAATTGTACACAGACCTTACTCTTACCAAGGTAGGACGACTGTTTCTGAGAGACCCTCAACTCAATAGAAGCATAAAAAGAAGTTAGATAAGGCTAAAAAGTTCAAAGCGATATGGGAAAGCAAATAACAAAAACGACACAGATAAAATAGAGTAATCAAAGTACAGAAAGTAATAGATAATAACAGAAATCAGAGCACAAGAAATTATAGTGCGCTAATGCGTCTACTAATACAGAAGAATGACGAGACTATGTACTAGTCTTCTACCCTAATATGGATCTTCCACACCCTCCTATCTAAGGTCAAGTCCTCGGTAAGCTGTAACTGCATTATGTCCTGTCTAATCACCTCTCCCCAATATTTCTTCGGCCTACCTCTTCCTCTTCTGAAATCATCCATGGCCAACCTCTCACACCTCCGCACTGGAGAATCTGTGTCTCTCCTCTTTACATGCCCAAATCATCTCAGTCGCATTTTCCGCATCATGTCTTCATCTAAAAATATAATTGATAGAAATTTTTCGTTTCAATGTAATCTATTTTCATAGCCAGTGGTTGGTCGCTGTTTGGTGCACAAATTAGCCTATTTTTAATTTTTTAAAATAGCGAAACAATCCATTATATTAGACTCATGTCGAAGAATCGAATAAGAAAAAGCTGAATCGAATGAATTAGGACCAATTGAGTCGAAACAGAGTAATTTCGATTCGGTATGCACTAATGAAGAATCGATCAAAAATCAAAGAACTGCTAAAGAAAACGAATATTCACTCTTATAAAACAGGCACATAACTTGTTAAAGTTCTTTTCGCCTTAATATTTGACCCATTTACTTTGCTAATTAATAGAGATTTTTATAAATAGGTAAGTTGTAATCTCTCTCCACAAGTTCTATAGGTGGAATCCTAATAAAACTTGCCAAATTATAAGAAGTTCGATGGGTTTAACCGTTTAAGAGCAATGTGTTTTTCAATTCATTGTAGTGGTAAAAGTAATTCAATTATACTACTAGGGATTGTTTGTTATGGAATGAAATAGACAACATTATTTCATAAAGGGATATTATATAAGATTAGTAATCTCATCCATCGAAGAAATATGAGAATAAATTAATAAGAAGTTACATTTTATTTATGATTTCTGAAGAGACTACATAAATAAACCAGTAGTAAATTCTTCTTTCAACAAAGCAATCACTGAGATTTCCAAAACTGAACAATACTACAAAGCGACTCATAAGACGAGCCTCCACTGTTGAGTGCAATTTTCGCACTTTCCTTTAGCTCTTTGCCT
The DNA here is from genome assembly GCF_947179165.1 of Solanum dulcamara. Taxonomy (NCBI): domain Eukaryota; kingdom Viridiplantae; phylum Streptophyta; class Magnoliopsida; order Solanales; family Solanaceae; genus Solanum; species Solanum dulcamara. The sequence continues at coordinate 2,986,654 of NC_077245.1, forward strand.
CTCCTTCTCATGGCTTTTCCTTTTTCTCCTTCCATTACAATTCTCACATTTTTTTCAATTTCATTCCGATTAACAAGCTCTTCTCCGGGAACTTTCGAGAACTTTAAAGCCACGCCAACCTCCTCCGCTAAGAAGGTGGCGTTCATCCTCTGCTCTGCGTAAAGTGGCCATGCAATCATAGGCACACCATGAATTATGCTTTCTAAAGTGGAATTCCATCCACAATGAGAAAGAAATGCTCCAGTTGATAGGTGATTGAGAATTGCTGTTTGTGGGGCCCATGATGGGACCAGTAAACCTCTCCCTTTCGTTTTCTGAATGAATTCTTCAGGCAAGTACAATAATGGGTCATTTTCATCGCTGCCCACGTTGAAAAATGATGCTGCAGTTGCATCGCTTGGTTTGCGCGCCACCAAAATGAACCTTTATTGAAAGTACAAATATTGTTAAAAATATAATGTAATATTCCGTGCCCAAAAATGCTTTATCAAAGCCGGTCTAAATCAGTAAAAGTACTATTGATTCTTGTAGCACTATTGAAATTTTAAGATTTAAGCAAGTTTATTTTTTACTATAATTTTTTATATTTTCTTAATATTTTTAATTGTCAATTATTTTATATATATATATATATATATAAATTTTAATTCAAAAAAATTAAAATTTACTGTCAAATTAAAACTATTTGACTCTAAAAAATCAAATTGTATCAAATAAATTAGAACATAATAAGTCTAAACTTTATAAATATGACATAGAAATCTAAATGGGGGCGTGGCCAAATGGTAAGGCAACTAATTTTGACCATGCATCCAACTAATTTGATAAATGATACTCCATTGTTTCAATAAATATATATGAATCACATTCTTTTTTAATTAGTCTCAAAAAAATACATTTCTATATTTAATAATAATTTTACTTTAAAATATTTAATTTATCCTTAAAATGATTTATAGTCGTAAAAATATCTATCATTTATTTTTTATCATAAATTTTAAAATATGTGACAAATCAAGCTATATATCATATAAAATGGAAGAGAGGACTACCACCTTTGTTGACTCATTTCGAGACCCCAAGCTAACTCAGTAAGTTGTTCAATTGTCAAAGTGCCACCACTCCCAAAGACCACAAAAAGAACAGAATGAGGCGGCTGATCATCCAGCCATGCCAAAATCTCTGCATCCTTTTTTGTAACAACTTCATCTTGTTTGATTAATGGCCCAATGGCATGAACAGGAGGAAGAGTTATTTTTTGGAAAAATGAATTTTCTCTAAGAGCTTTAAGGGATACAGGTTCAAGATCATCCCAACTGTTGACAAATATTCCCGCTGCTAATGGCAACCTGCTCACGTTAAGCAAATACCATTTGTACTCGTCGTTTTTCCTGTCTTTTACCTGTAAAACGATTCAAAATTTAAACTAGATGAGTTCAACGTAATACTATGGGTCAATCCAAACTCGATACGTATACAGAGGCGGAGTCAGCACTTAACATATAAGCTTCAAATTTTGAATCCGCTTTCAAATTTTGAATCCGCTTTCGTAGACAAGTTTACCTGATCAAGGATATCGTGAGGGCGTATTGGGTTACATCCCGGAGTTTGAATAGGTTCCGGCAGATCAACGAATTCTCCTTCAACTTCCCTATCAAGCGTCGGTAGGTACAAAGAGAACGCCATTAAAATGGTAGAAGCAGTGAAAAAAGAGTAAACAGGAATCGAAAGCTTTTGGCAAATCTCAAAAGCATCAGTACAGAACAAATCGATAATTAAAGCTTTAGGACGTTTTTCCATTAGAAGTGAAGGGAGATGTTTCAGTGATTCGCGGACCATGATAGCCAATCGCGTGACTACTCTCATATCGTCGGTGAAAAACGAAGCGATATTTTCCACCGGCGGGATTTCGACGGCGGTGAAATCGGAGGGGAGATTCTCCGATCGGAAAAGTTCGTTTTGAGCGGCGGAAGCTCCGGTGGTAATGACGAAGAAGCTGACGTGGAAGCCGTGATGGATGACTAGGCGTTTGGCGAATTCGAAGAGTGGAGTAATGTGTCCCATGCCTGGACTCGGGAGGAAGGCGACGTGCGGCTTCTCGATTGTTTCCGGTATAGTCATGATGACCATCAACAAATGGAATTTACTCGAACACGGAAAAAATGATTTATCACAATTTATATATATATATATATATATATATATATATGCAGAAATAAGATAGATAATCGGCGGTGGCATGTAAATTTGGAACTGATATACGTGCTTTATATAGGAAAAAAATTATAACTTACAGTACTTTTTGTATAATTTTTAAATATTTAATTTTTTTATTTTATAATATTAAGCTAAAATAATATAATTTAAATTTAAAAATTAGTTAAATTAACTTTTAAAAATGGCAATATGACGATTAAAATAGAACTAAGGGAGTATTCCTTATCTTATCAATTTACGTGACATTATTACATACGACACAATTCACAAAATTTTAAAAGAAAAAAATCGTAGTCCAAAACACTTTTGACTAAGTATATAGTTATGAATCGTTTTGTTAAGATTAAAGATAAAAGAGAAATAAACTTTTATTTTAATTTATCATTTTTGCATATCAAGAAAAAATAATTATATTTTTTGACATTAATTACTTAATTTTAAATAGACTATATATTAATTAATATATATTTTGTAATAAAATATTTATATTAATTATTATTTAAACATGTAAAATTCAGGTACACGTGTTCAAATACTAGTTCCGTGTCCAAACAAAATACTATGTTTTGAGTTAGGGTGGACAAGCACTTTATAGATGAAAACCATCCAAGTTAATGTTTTTAGTAAATTTTATTAGTGAGTGCCGTCCCAAAAAAATTATTTTATTATGCATTAATATAAAGTTGAATAAAAAAAGATCACGAGAAAATATTTTCGAAACAGACCAACCATGAGATATTTATATCAAACATTTCATAAGAAAAGAACAACATTACATTGCGTCTCAATGCCACAAATCATGTCATTCATATCAAACCATGAGATAATTGCAAATTGCAACTCACAATTCTGATCAAAATTTAAAGCTTAAAAATATTTTTTTTATATATTTAATAATAATTTTTAATTAATTAAAATTACTTGATTCAATGGAATCGATAAGTCATATTCTTGCTCCTCCACTAAGATCAGCTGACAACTCAAGTGTTTACCAGTTCAAATCAAATTCAGGTACACGTGTTCAAATATTATAGCTTTTTGATATGGACTATATAACTATTTTTTTAATTTGTTTATTTTATTTGGATTTGACGTAAAATTTTAAAAAAACAAATAAAAATTAAATTTTATTTCTTAAATTAAAGATATGTTAGATATATTAAAATGTCATTTATTTTGTGATTTTCAATATGTTTATCAAAAGTTAGAATTAAGAAGTTGTTAAAAAAAAGACATTTTTCTTTAAATCGGACTAAAAAGGAAAAAATAACCAACAAATTCAAATGGAGGCAAAACTAATCTTTTTTCTTCAAATACTTAATAGGAATAGTTGCAACAATAGTTAAGTGTAACAAACTATTTACAAAGAGATATTCAATGGATAAATTTACTGATAACTTTATTCTTTCCAATTAACTTATTGATCTCAACTTCTAACTTTATTCTTTCCAATGTCATCAATCAATGCAAGTCCCTTTTTAATTTCTTTTTTGTCTTTTAATACTGTTAATTACGGAAAATAAACCCAAATGAAATTCTATAATCAACAACATTAAGCCGTACTAATACATCAAGCAGTATAACATCTAATTGGTGGTTCACAACAAGCCTTTCACTTTGAGAATATTTTCCTTTACTGTAGTGCGATTTAAATGAGTATCAGAATATTTCCCTTTATTATAGTTCTATTCAATCAATTATGACAAATTATTATTTTATTTTATTTCTCACAATGAGACTGAGATGGTTCAGATATGTAAAGAGGAGATGTACGGATGTCTCAATGCAAATGTTTAAGAGGTTGGCTATGAATAATTTCCAAAAAAAATATAGAGGTAAATCGAAGAAGTATTGAGAAAATTTGATTAGATAAGATATGGCATAATTTTAACTTACCAAAAACATGACTTTACATAAGAGGATATGGAAGACACAAATTAGGATAAAATGTTAATAGGCAACACTGCATTATCTTGTCGTCCATTCATATTAGCAGTCAAAGTATTGCTCACGCAGTTTCTTGTACCTCAATTATAATATTGCTTTGTTGTAGTTTATATTCTATTACTTTTTATTGTTTTGTTATTATCTATTATTACTTATACTTTCCTTACTTTTTTTTGAGATTGTTTTGAACTGTTTTTTCCTGTATCGAAAGCCAATGAAAATAACTTTTCTACATCTAAAATAAAAATAAAATCTAGATATATTTTATTGTCTCCGAATACCACGAAACTAAACGAGTTATGTTGTCGTACTTTATTTTTGATGTTACAATATTAAATTTTCTATTGGAAGTTACCTTCTGAATTTATCCTCACATTGGTAGGGTGTCATCACGTTCGTAGGCGCAAAAAAACACCAGTCCTATCATATCATCACATCGGTAGCCGCAAAAAAATTAATAAAATCTTATTCTTTACCACTAACATGTAGATGCTATGCTCTAATAAAAACGTTAAGAAAAATCCACTGAAATATTCCCTGTACAGTCGAGCCCAACGAAATATGGACATATTCTCACTTGAGCACCCCGGAGATTTACAAGAATAGTATTGAAGATGGGTGGTGATGAACATTTTGACCCCGTTTGTCTCATGGACAACACTTCAAGATTGATGATTTTTGCTTTTTGACCTTGAAGGTTTGTCCATAAGGCAATCAACGGTCAAATTTTTAAGACCGCCCATTTCAAAGTCATTGGGTGTAATTTCCTGTGTGCATTCATGCCCTGTTCCGTGAAGAACAACTTCTTCTTGCAGATTTAAAGAACCTAACTTGTGATTATGAGATTAGGGTGTTGTAATGTTGTTAAAGTGGGTCAGAGTCCCACAATGGTTGGGAAAGAAACTGATGATGTGTTTATGTGGACTTAGACAATCCTCCCTTAGACGTAAGTGTTAGTATATCTTTACATGATATCAGAGTCAAGTTCATCCTTATTTGAGCTCCTAATCCACACTCAGTTGGACCTAAACGTGAAGGGATGTGTTAGAATGGGTTAAAGTCCCGCATTGGTTGGGGAATGAGTTAGACCCATGTGTCATATTTTTGTAAGTATTAATAGCAACAACTACAACAACATAAAGCAAACTTTTCAGATTGAAATAGGCTCAAGTATCATATCTTTACAAGTGTTAATAACAACAATAGTAACAACAACAACATAATTAGAATAATTTTTATAATGGTGTATGGACGAACTCGTGACACTCGACTAATCCATATAGTACCTGCTAAAAAGCTAACATCTTCTTGTGCTGAATACAACTCTGCAACTAGGGTCTCTAACTTGCTAACCATTTGCTCGAGAAGATCCTTCTGCAAACTTGTTACCGAACAACACAAACCAGAAAGGATATTCCTTATTCTACAGCTAAGCTAATAAATAAGTAAATCAAATCTGACCAAAATCTTTGACAATATGCCCTAAATAGAGAGAAGTAAGAGGTTATCTGTAAAGTGTCTACACACATTCTGCAGATCAAGTAATGAACTTGAGGCATTCCCTATATTACAAACTCAAGCAATATGTTTTCCTCTATTCTGTCACTTTCAATGTTATAACAGTGCAGACTGTGGCGTTAATAGCATATTGATCTTAGATCACATCACATTTCTAAAATACAAGAACTGAAACGTGTTTATTTGTTAACCATGCAATCTGAGTGTGAATATCAATATCATTAGAAAGTTCAGTGTTGTTTTATGAACAGAGGAAAAACAATATACACAAAATTGGTATAAATCAAGCCTCAATTTGCTCTTTCAATGATTGACAACCGTAGCATGCTGCAAATTCCATATTGACATTCTTATTAAGTTAGTTGATACTCTGTATTTAGCTAAACAAAATGCAATTTGAGATTTAACCAGAATCCGGCGAGGAGGGGGCAATCAGGCTCCCCTAAGAGGCTTAATCATCAAATATCAGAAACAACGAAATGTTGGATTGAAAGATTCTACCTATTCTTGATATGATATTTATATGCTTGCAAAGTCAAAAGAAAACATAAATTCTTGATAAGATAGTTATATGCTTGCATGTCACAAAAATAGGTCAGAAACAAGAAGCATCTCAAATTTGTTAGTGGATGCAATTGGAAATAAAAGATATATTTTTTTTCAATTAGTAAAATACAAGGGAGATGCTAAAGGATGCTTTCAGGATAGGAGTTATAAGCCTTTCCACAAAAATAAACAAGCACTTCCCATCAATCAAAACTAGTTAGGGGTATATATGACTCCTCTATAGCCATTCTGCTTCATCAAGCCTGTTTAATTCCATTACTTGATAATTTATCTTCTAGGACTTTTTTTATAGGTGCCAGCCAATTGTTGTTCTTCTCTTCTTTCTTGTAGCTTCTTTTATTTTAGTTTTAGTTTTTTGTTTTGATTTCTTGGGCTAAGCTTGCTTTTAGGATACAACTGAAATCTTTTAGTCAAGTAAGGATACAGCTGAAATTAGGCAGTCCAAAAAAAAGGTTCAGAACCAAATCAGAATAACTAATCTTAAAAGAGAAAAAAAAAATCTAGCACCAAAAGAGAACTTCATATGTCAAGAAAGTAAGGACAGCTCAAGTAGTAGCAAATGCTCTCATTTAAGCCTGCAAATATTTTAAATTCATCGACAACTTCGATTCCCACAGCTCAAAATTCTCCAAGAACTGAGATGAAAAAAGAGTGGCATTACTCAGCTGGGAAAAAAGAAAGATTACACCAACACCAACAACATACCCACTGTAATCCCACAAAGTGGGTCTTGGAAGGGTAGAGTGTATGCAAACCTTACCCTTACACTTAACTCAAAGGTAGACAAGTTGTTTCCGATAGACCCTCGACTCAAGAAAAAACAGTCCAAAGCAGTCCAGCAAAAAATATAGATTGTGCTATAGTAACAACAGCTATAAGCAATCTTGCCAAACCAGGAATAAGAAGTAGCTACTAGCTGAAATTGAAAAAAAACTTACAGAACTATCAAAAGCCAGATGCTTTCATAATCCATTAATTAAAATTGTCACGAAGTAACTTTCTTTGAGAGAAATCTTCTATCTGCAATCAAGATAACATAACATCTATTGTATACCTCCTCCCAATTCCCTTTTTATTTTGGGGAGAACGAATTACAGTACTTTTAAAAAAACGAATCTTTATCGCTAACTGATCCTACGACAACATAAACTTCCACTTGATTAAGCACACATCGTACCTCCAATCCAGCTATGGATGATCAGCAAGAGATCCAATTCTTATGTGTGCTAATAAGAGCTGACAACAACCCTGCTGATGACAACAATAATGGTGCAGAAAGAAGCCCTTTACCGTCACTAATATCAGCTAAAGCCATTAACCCATCAGCAAAATCTTGAATTACTGATAACCTCTTCAACAACTTTTTCAGTCTCAATTTCCTCAATTTCTCCTCTTCCTCAACATACCCAATCCCCCTGATCATCGATAGCTCGAGAGTCGAAAGCAAACACTGCTCATCTTCACTAATTTGCCTTAATTCCTTAACCTTCAAACTCACACTTCCAATATACCCAATAAACTCACACCACGCACTAATCTTCTGTAAACTATTCAAATTCTTCTTATCAATCAACCCCGCTTTCCCTAACCAAACAAATTGCTCAACAAAATAGTACAATCCCTCACCTCCATAAGCTAAAATCGAGAGAATTAAATCTTCTTTTGAACTAACATTAGCCGAACGGAGTGCGTTTACGTCCTGCACGAATTTCCCGAGACGAAACGCTTTCCGGCTAACACCAACGCTGGACTCGAAAGATTTGAGACGGAGAGATAACGGCAGAGATTCAGGAATAACAGAGGATGCGAGGATGATCTTGGATGCGTAACGGGAGATTTTGAGCAACTTATCAACGCCGTCACGTTTGGCGAGGTAAGCTTCGAGATGGATTAGGAAATCTCTGTTTTTAGGGTTAGGGTTAGGGATTTGTGGTTTGGATGATGAAGATGAGACGGTTGAAGTTTTGGGTTCCATGGAAGTCGGAATCGGAGAGGACGACGACGATGTTGGGATGAATGAATTGCGGAAAAGTTCGCCGGGAAAGTGTTAAACGGATCATCAACAGTGGCCCATAATCATATGATTCATATCGTTGCTCATTATTACGTCAGGGTGCTGACTGCTGATTTTCTTCTTGATTTCCGTGCCAATTATCAGTACCTGCGAAATGATACAATAATAATTAATTTACCATTATTATTTGAGATAGTCTCCCCAATTTGGAAATTTGCCAATAAAACCTTAATAAATGCATATGTTTGGAATTGAAAAAAAATATTTATTTATTAAAATTATTAGGTCATCATAAATATTTATCAGTATATGCCATAAGAAAAAAAAATTGAATTAACAATTTCAAAAGTTTAAATCTAGGAAACTAAAAAGTATAGTATTTGCTTATTTATTATTTAAATCTAGGAAAACTAAACGAATTTAATAAAGTTTAATGTTTCTAATCGTATTCATGTATATAGAATATGAAGAGATTTTATGTATATGAAGATATCCAAGAAGTTGGTGAATTAGATGAAGGTATCCAAGAATTAAATGATATTATCTCTAATTTAGCCTACAGAAATATGATGGATATTAAACATCTTTTGAACTATCCTAACGAGAATGATACAGTTATAGAATCACCTACAGAGGAAGATATTATTCAATCTGTAATGAATAATGATGATGAGAATGATCCTGAATTAGATGATAATAGCATTGTCCCACATGTATCGTCAAAAGAGACATTTCAAGCAATGACTACGTTGTCAAACTATTTGGTGCAATACGAACAAAATATTTCAAAAATTGTGTTTGCTCTTCTAAAAGTTAAGGATGAGATTAATTTTGATTTTGGTGGAAAGAAAAAATAATCATTTATAAAATCATATTTTTAAAAAAAATAGTTATTGGTCTAGTATTATTGATTGATTAAATATATATAAATTCTTGATGTATTCTACTAATTATTACTTTATATTTTTTCTGGTCCTTTAATATTTTATTTTTAATTATTATCTAATGCATTTAACAAGAATATTATTTTAATATAACTGGCCCAAGTCGGGATCGGAGAAAAATATTCATTTAGTGAGATTATTACTTTATCGAGGTTTTACTGTATATCACTTATGTTTTTTAGGACCATAATATCATTCAATTATTTATATTTTTCTCAAAATATATTTTTGAAATGCCATGTCATATTATTGTATTTTTTCTAATAATTTTCTTTAATAATATAATTAAAACTTATTTAATATTTCTATAATCATTTTTTTTAGCATTTACTCCATTTTTGAATTTATAAAAGTTAATCAAAATTAAGAAATATTTATTATTTATCGGTCGATATTTTTCAAAAAAAATTATAAAAAATTATAATTCGTATTGAAATTGAACTATAGATTTCATTATATAAGAATTCTAATATGTAGTATTTATTTAGAAGAGTCCTATTTTTATATATTCTTCCAACTGTATCAATATCTCTAACTTAAAAATAAAGATAATTTTTTTTGAATTAATATAAAATTTGAATTTAAAATAAAACAAAAAAGAAAATAGCTGAATTTTAATCAATATACTTGTCCTTATGAACTTTTATAATTTTCGTGCATTGCACGGGTACAAAATGCATAGATTAATCATGCATTTAAATTTGTATGCCCGTGTTTGTATTTTATAGTAATTTATTTATTACTCTCTCCATTTTAATTTATTTGTCCTATTTTAATTTGGCACCAATTTAAGAAAATAAAAAAATGAATGTTGTAATTTTAAATCAAACAAATGTCAAATATACTAAAATATTTTTTAATTTTGTGTTTTAAACATATCACGTGAAAAGTTGAGATTAAAAAATTGCTACAAAGAAAAAAAAAGATATTTTTTAAATGAACTAATTTTTTTAGGACAAATAAGTTGAAACAACTAAAGTATTTGATTTTGTCTAAGGTAAAATAATCAAAAATAATTTGCCTTGATACTAGTTCAGCGGAATACATTGTAAAACTAAATGTGCAACTTATCATAATTCATAGCTATATATATACAAATATTATTTTGATATCATAACAAAAATGTTATGTACTAATAATATTAATTTAATATACTCAAATAAATAAGATAATATTTTTTTAATTAGTTTTTAAAATTATTGAAAAATAAATAATAAATATTAACTAATTTTAATTTAAAATTTGATAATCCTTTATAAAATTCAAGAATGGGATAAATGCTTAAAGAAGTTGCTTATAGAGACATTAAATAAACTTTTATTGTATTGTTAAAAATAATAATGTGACATGTCATCCCATTAGGAAAGAGGAGTATATTTTGAAGAAAATAGAAATAGTTGAGTGATATTGTGACCCTAAAAAAAATACAAGTGATATTATAGAGCAATCTTTCAAACATGGGTGACTATCTAAGGAATTTACTCTATTTATTTTGTTTTCCTAAGACATTTGTTAAAAACTTACAAGGAACATTAATTTAACCATATGGACAAAATATAGTAAACTTTACCTAAATTCCATAGTGAAAAAGCTCAATTACAACTTATCTCTCATTTTTCTTAAATTATATGATTTTCCTATTTTTTTCCAGATTACTGATATATTACTGGTTCTTCTGATACATCACGTTTTGGGTGAAGTATAATTAATGTTGTTGAGTTATTTATGGATAGTAACGTAATTTAAGTTAGGATTCCTTGTTTCAATCAATTAGTTTGCTAAATAAGGGAAATAATCCATATAAATGATAACAGTTATGAGGGACATGAAAAACTCAAAAAATAGATCATAACATCGAACAAAAACTTCAATCTAAAATTCAAATTTTATCAACCGAATCGAGATGAATATCCCGATACAAAGTCACAAAGGCTTGACAGGGGAGAGGAGAGTAGAAGAAGTAGAGAGTTGTTGGAGAAAATGGTGGAAAAGAATGAGAATATGTTGAGAAAGATGAATGAACTGTGCCAAAAAAATAAAATACAAACACGAATGCTGAATTCACTAGCTCAGAGGGTGGATCAATTAGAGAAAACTTTCCTATGTGATAGGCTGAAGACTAAGAAGAAGAAGAAGAGGCATCCTGCTTGATTTTTCCTTGTTTCAATTTTTTGGGGCTCTTTTTGTGCCTTTTATATTTCACCCTGTGATAGTGGGCATGTACTGATGAAAAAACAATTTAGTTTTCAATCGAATTGTGGTTGATACATAACATCTTGTATTGATATAGGTTGTAGATGTATCAGAAGCAATAAAACTTGATACATGAGAATCTAATACATAAACTTTTATCCTATATTTAAGTTTGATACATTGATAACTGATACACGACCATTCGACAGATTTATGGTTGATACATTGAAGATTGTTGTATTAGCTTGAAAGAACAAATGAATCAGATCAAAATATTACCTCATACATTACATAATTTGCTTCATGAAACAGAACATAATATGATACATTAGAGTAGCAGGTACATATCGAACTTATGTATCAAGTATATGACAAATCCAGATACATAGTGATACATAGAAAATAGACTACTATTTTGTCTTTTTTCTCCTTTTTGGAAGCTTTTGGAACCAGAGATTTTGAACTTGAGACTATTAGAACTGGAGATTTCAAACTTGAACAAACATCCTTTCGCAATTTCTTCATAATTGAAGGCCTTATTACGGTGTTTGAATCTATTTTCATCAAAACCACCACTATTAGAAGAATCAGAATCATGAGTGAGAAATTAGAGATATGCTCAATAAAAGCTATGAAAATAGAGAGAGAATGCAGTTGAAAATTAAAATGAGATGATAGATTGTAACCTCTAACTCGTGTGAGTGATTTTAGGCGAGAAATTAGGGATATGCTTAGTAAATTTCTTAAATTTTTCTTGAAAATGGAGAGAGAACGAGAGAAAAGGATTTAGAGGAGAGAGAATGTTTTTTGAGTGATGTATCCGGAAGATGAAGGGAAAAACTAAAAATAAGGGATTTTGGTAATTTTTTTAAAGGGTTGGGACTTTTAGCAAATATAATAATAAAAGGTGTGTAGTTTGGTAATTTTTCCCAAAATATATACTGACTCAGTTTTAAAAAATGTTTGTTTAAAAAGAATGACATCTTTCTTTGTTGGCAAAACTTTAATTTTAACTTTCCACATGACATATTTAAGGCTATAAGATTAAAAAATATTTTTATGCATTTGAAATAACTTTAATTTAAAACCATAAGATTGAAAAATCTTTATTTCTTTAACTTTGTGTCAAGTCAAACTAGATCACTTACCTACGCTAAATATTATGGTGAATGCTGTAATAACATGGCTGAGGTATGAGTCACGTTAAGTGATATGCAATTTTAGATTAAAATTAATAGGGCCAGTGTAAATGTTATTGTTGAATCTTACTCACAGTTGATAATCATATATGATGAATAGCAAAATGAAATCATATTGACTGATAAGGCACATAAAATATCATGAGAAAATTTATGTTCTGTGCATGTTTATTTCTAGAGAATGCAAATATGGTAGCTGATTAGTTAGCTAACTTTGGAGAAAGATCAAATGATTAAATCACCTTTGAAAAAATTGTGTTCTCATTTGTGTATTGGTTGATTGGTTCGTTTTTATTATCTATAGGTTGACGTCTTGCATAACCCTCCATATTAGTGGTCTTTTTGATTAAAACGTAAATATGACTAGATTGATGAGATTCATGGACCTTCTACTAGATTTTTTTATTCGAGTCTTGTTAGAATGATGAAATTTCTAAAAAGGATCATTCCATTTTGATAGATCTTATTTGATGGAGTAACAAATTTGAATTAATTAAAGGGAACCCTTAATTAAATCTAAACTACAAATACCGAACAATTGAGTAGAAAACACATGAACAATAGGGAAGAACATTCGCCTATTTTTAGAGTATTTGTGAAATTACAAATTTTCATTCAACAACTTTTACTTCATGAATTGTTAAATAAGATGAGAAGTTTATTTTATTATCAAACATGTAAAGTTGTTGTTATGTGATTAAAAGGTTACGGATTTTAGCCGTGAAAACAACTTCTTGGAATAATACAAGAGAAAACTAAGCTCATGCCCCATAAAAGCAAAATAATTACAGACAAATATCCTTTTATAATTCATACTTCCAAAGCATGAGATTCAAGATCAAGATACCGTCGCAGTATCAATATATTGACATGGTATCATTGAGGCTGTTTCAGTCCTTAATGATACCACCATAATATATCTATATACTGTTAAGGTATCATTGATATCTATTTCAATCATTCAGCTACATCTCCATGAAATCATCATATACTGACATAGTATCATTAAGGATAGTTTCATACAAATGTTGAATGATACCATCATAATATATATATATATATATATATATATATATATATATATATATATATATATATATACTGTGATGGTATCATAAAGATTTTTCTAAGTCATTCGATATTACATGAATGATACTACCCCAATATATTCGTATATTATCATGATATTGAAAATTCTTAATGAAACACTTTTAAAATCCTTGATGATACCATAACAATATATTGACACCTTATCAATATCATATAGGATTGAACTCTTTTTTAAAGAAATAAAAATAAAATAATTAATAAAAAAATATTAAAATCACAATTTTATTTATTAAACTAATTAGTAAATATATTTTTTGTGATACTCCATCGATATGTTGATACTATATAGGTATCATATAAGACTGAACTTAATCCTCTGTGATATTTTAACGGTACATTGATAGCCCATCAATATTATGTAGGGTAGGTGCTGACGTCAGCACGCGAATTTAAAAATAATTAAAAGGGGTACAATGGTAATTAGTTTGGGCCAAATGGGTACTGAAAGGAATTATTTTGGAGTGGGTATGGAGCGGTAAATAGCTTGTTTAAAGCGTTCATTTTGTATAGTTTTTCTATAATACAATGTAATATAGATCCTTATGATTTGACATTTGGGCCTAAAGATGATCCGAGTCATTTTGAGCGCAGAATTGGAGGCCCATAAGGCTCATTATAGTTTACAGCCAATATTGACTGTACATAGCCGTTGCACCCAAAAATTGGTCCCCTATTTTAAGTGGTGGGCTTTGGATTCTTTCCGTAACGGTAAGGAAATGCTTCTTTTAACAAACACCCACTTTTGAACACCAACTGAATGGGACTCTTCGCCTGAATAAGACAAGAGGACATCACCTGCTTCCTCTTTCAGGCCAATTTACAATTCCAATTATACCCTCATTTTACACTTTTATATTCTTTTCTCTTAATACTAACTCAAATTCTCAAGTTATGTGATGGTATTGGACGATTCGGATACATATTATTCTCTTTAAATTTACTTGTCTACTTTTCTCCTTAGTAGTATTATTTTTATTTAGTAGTTGTGTAGGAGTATCTTTTATTTAGCCATTGTTAGATGTTATTTTTTTTATTGCGTCCATCTTATCGTTTTATCATTGTTTTTTTTTCTTTTAAGCCTATTTTAATTTCTTGTTTGAGTTGTTTTATATCTTGCTAGAATACTATCATATTTTTCTTGTAAATAGGTTTTGTTTTTCTTTCTTTTAATTTTGAGTTTATTGAAAATAACATCTGTATTCCATGAACACGAGAGTAAGATCTATGTACATCTTATCCTTACCAAACTCACTATCGAAGTCACACTAAGTATGTTATGATGTTGTACTTATTCGCAGTACACTGAGTATGTTGTTCATGTTTTAATCTTAACTACTCATTCAGTAATTGATTTCTTACTTTAAATCAATTAAAATGTACTTTTTTTTTATTGTTTATCAAGGAGTACAAAAAAAGGCATTGTAGACAAGTAAAAGTGAACGAAGATAATATTAATAGTGGCAAAATCGAGATATCACTAAACTTTAGTGACATTTCCGTCCGAAGTCCAAAAAGGTAAAAGAGCAACCGACACGTCAACAGTATCACCGAACGTTTAAATCCAAACACTTTCCGTTTTTTGAAACCTCTAAAAAAGAAAAACTCTTCCGGTTTTCAATTCGTTCTCTCTACTTGTCTCTCTTCACACTCCACTCTTCCACCATTTTCACCTTCAATCTCAAGCTTTGAAATCGCACTTTACCAAAATGTCGTCGTCACCGGAGCTCCGGTCACCGGCGAAAACCGGCGGTGATACAAGGAAAATACTCGGGCCGGGAGGGAACCGGGTCAGAGATTCGGAAGAGCAGAAGAGGAAGAAAGAAGGGATGAAGAAGCCTGAGCTCAGGAGTAAGAAAGCAGCAGCTTCACTTACGCCGAATACAATTTTGCCTGTGCGGAGCAATGGGTCAGTTGATAGCTCTTCCTCGTCGGACTCGTCAATTGCGAAAGTTGTGAATTTTTCAAAGAGAAGAGTTGAAAGGAGTATGGGTGTGAAAAACCCTGCTAAAGTTGTTCCTCATGGACTTGAAGTTGAAGCAGCTGAATCATTTTCTCCGATGGTTCCAATTCCGCTCAAACGTTGTGATTGGATAACACCGAACTCGGGTAATTTTTAAAATTTCAACCCCATTTTCTGATATTCCATTTCTCGTTGTATATGTGTGTGAGAGAGGAACACAAAGATGGACGCTTTACGTGTTCTCGAGTTGGAGTTTAATGAATTGTGTCCAAATGCAGCCTCCGAAGCTAAATTACAAGTTTATTACAGAGGCTGAGCTAGAATTTTAAGTTTATGGTTTCTCGATTCTTGAAAGGAATACTTACTTGGTTCTAGATAAATTATTTATGCGTATTAAGTGAACTTTTGAACACAAGCACAAAGTCTGCGCCAAAGCTAGTCTTGTAGCTCTACCCGAGTTTATAATGATTATTACATAGCAGGATAGCTCGAAGTTGAATGAGGGAGGTTTGCTGGTTGGTAATTATTACTAGTGTGTGAATGTAAGATATTGTTGCGTAGGGATAAACAGGAAATTTAGAATAAGGTGAATTATTTAGTATCGTAATAAAATGGACCAGAATATATCAAAATGTTTTAAATTATTTGTATAATGGACTCTGAACTGATTTGGGATTGAGGGGTGATTGCTTGATATTATTTGAAAGGTCAATGGGGGTTGGGGACTAACTTTCGGCAGCTCCATAGTGAATAAAAAGAACTTGATGATCTGATCACTTGAGCAATTTTTGGGACAGTTGAGAACCGTGGTTCATTTCCCCTGTCCTATAGTAGAGGAAGACCCATCCCTAATGTTGGGCTTTCTAATATTTGACCATCCATGTTATATCACTTCATGCTTTAGATGTCTGTACTTGGGTGTGCGAGTAGGTGTTAGAATTCCACATTGGTTAAGGACATGACCTTGGTTAATCCTCACCAATTGGCCTCTCTTTTGCAGTTGACTGTGCTCAATGTCTATTTTCTTTATAGAAGTATTGTGAATTGAGCTAAACTAAAAAGTTTGGACTTCCATAATGTAACACAGGGAGCACAAACTTTTGGAAAATGTATGTTCCATTTCCTGCAAGAAGAAATATAGTGCTGCCTTATTCTGACTCTTGGTAGATAGACATAACGTTGAGAAAATCCATGTTCTGCTTTTTATATTGTGTGTTTAGTGTTTGGTAGATAGGTTGTAGTAGTATTACTATGTTCTTGAGGCTTGTTCATGATGTCATTTTCTAGCTTTGCTGATACTTTTTGGACTCAAGCATTGGCAATTCCTAGGTTATCTACAATGATAATCCTCTAGTTTATTGCATTTGCAAATTTCTCCTACTAACTTTCTGCAGAAAGTTGAAGAGGAGATGCATGGATGCCCCAGTGCGGAGGTATGAGAGAGATTGACTATGGATGGTTTCAGGAGAGGTAAAGGTAGACAGATGAAGTATTAGGAGAGGTGATGAAATAGGACATGACTCAGCTTCAGCTTATAGAGGACATGATCTTAGGTAGGAAGTTATGGAGGACACGGACTAGAGTAGAAGGTTAGTAGGTAGTTGAGTGTTATCTCGCTTATCCTTCCATACTAGAATCGTTGTATCATTCTTGTAGTTCCTTTTTCGTCGATTTCTGTTACTATTTATTGTTTTTTTCAGAACCCACTCGTACTTTTTGCAACAAGAGGCATTAACCACAACATGAGTTCCCGCACTCTTGCTCGCTGATAGTGATGAAGAACAATGTAAAAGCTAAAAATGAAAGAGACCACGGGACCTATTTGAAATCTAATTCCACGGGTGATCCTGGCATTGCTAAGTTGAGATTTGGCAGGACCAAACTTTTATGCTTCTCTCATGCACCTTGAGGTTGGAGGCTAGAATCACCAAGGAAAAGAAGTGTGAAAAGGTGCTATTGACTCCTGGGTAGAGGGGGTGAGTTTGGCATTTTAAAAATATAGAATCAGAAGATCGAGGAAGTTTGGGTATTACATGGCTATGAATCAGAAGGTTTAGTGTTATTTCCCTGATAGAGGTCAATATGCTTCACCTTTAATAGGTACTATGGATTGACATATGTATTGTTCATTTCGGCTACTTATGCTATATGATAATAAAAGTATGTAGCTAGAAGAATTTATTTGGAAATGGTCTCCCATCAAAACATTTCATATCTATTCAAAAGTTCTGAACCGCAGTTTGACTTTGATTGTTTTGGTCAGGCATGTCAGTTTATGTTATTACATCAAATTTCCCTGCATTTCCATTTTCTTGATATAATAGAAGCTGAAGGATTGTTTTCTTCTGTCAATCATCTGTCTTGAGATCTTTTTCTGAATTTTCTTTGTTGTTTAGTCTTAAAAGGATAGCAAAGAATGTATTGTGAAGGGTCAGGGCTTTGTTATCCTTCTTGCTTAACGAGAAACTACATGGGTTGAAATTGTGAAGTAGTAGAAGTGTGCCTATCGATATATTGCAACTTGCGAGCTTGGGACGCTCAACTACAGAAGCCATCCATCTTATGAGGAGACTGGTGGAGCAGTATAGGGAGAGGAAGAGAGACTTGCATATGGTATTCATCGATCTAGAAAAGGCTTACGATAAAGTTCCACGAGAGATACTATGGAGATGTTTGGAGGCTAAAGGTGTACCTGTGGCGTACATTAGGGTGATCAAGGACATGTATGAGGGTGCGAAAACCAGGGTAAGGACAGTAGGAGGGGACTCAGAGCACTTTCCAGTTGTGATGGGGTTGCATCAAGGATCAGCCCTTAGTTCGTTTTTATTTGCCTTGGTGATGGATGGATTGACGCGATAAATTCAAGGTGAGGTGCCATGGTGTATGCTTTTTGCGGACGACATAGTCCTGATTGATGATACTCGTAGTGGAGTTAACGCGAAGCTGGAGGATTGGAGACATACCTTGGAGTCTAAAGGGTTTAAGCTGAGTAGGACCAAGACAGAGTACTTAGAGTGCAAGTCCAGTGAGACACCTCAGGAGGTTGGCGCGAAAGTTAGGCTTGGTGACGAAGCCATCCAAAAGAAAAGTAGTTTCAAGTACCTTGGGTCTATCATGCAAGGCAGCGGGGAGATTGACGATGATGTCACATATCCTATTGGGCCAGGGTGGATGAAATGGAGGCTCGCTTCCGGTGTGTTATGTGACAAGAAGGTGCCACCACAACTTAAGGGCAAGTTCTACAAAGTGGTGGTTAGACCAGCTATGTTATATGGGGCGGAGTGTTGGCCAGTTAAGGTCTCTCACGTTCAAAAGATGAAAGTTGCCTAGATGAGAATGTTGAGATGGATGTGTGGGCATACCAGGAGCGACATGATTAGAAATGAGGCTATTCGGAACAAGGTAGGAGTGACCTCGGTGGAAGACAAGATGCGGGAAATGCGATAGAGATGGTTTGGGCATGTGAAGAGGAGAGACACAGATGCCCCAGTGCGGAGGTGTGAGAGGTTGGCCATGGATGGTTTCAAAAGAGGTAAGGGCAGGCCGAAGAAATATTGGGGAGAGGTGATTAGACATGACATGACGCACTTATAACTTATCGAGGACATGACCTTAGATAGGAGGGTGTGGAGGACCCATATTAGGGTAGAAGACTAGTACATAGTCTCGTTATTCTTCCGTATTAGTAGGCACATTAGCGCACTATAATTTCTTGTGCTCTGATTTCTGTTATTATCTATTACTTTCTGTACTTTGATTACTCTATTTTATCTGTGTCGTTTTCGTTATTTGCTTTCCCATATCGCTTTGAATTTCTTAGCCTTATCTAACCTCTTTTTATGCTTCTATTGAGCTGAAGATCTCTCGAAAACAGTCGTCCTACCTTGGTAAGAGTAAGGTCTATGTACACTTTACCCTCCCCAGACCCATGTTGTGGGATTTCACTGGGTTGTTGTTGTTGAGCTTGGAGATTGAAAGCTCTCGACCTGATGAATTAGGGAATCTAGTAAGACATTAAGAAGTTTTTAGCCACTTAATATTAGTTGTCTTGACCGTAATTAATGCATATAGTAACTGGGATCAATTTCTTCTCTCATTTGTTTTTCATACTATGGATAGATCGTATCTGCAGATATTTTTCGTATAAGACCTTCCACTTCATGATGATTATAGCTGTTGATTGGTATTACTTAGATTCACATTTTCTTTCTGCAAGCAAGCAGTAGAAGCTCAATGGCGATAATTGGTGAATACTTGAAGTTGCCTAACTTTCTAAAATGGAGAATGAGTAAATAAAAACTAAAACAGTCTACTGCAAAACTATTGTATCATGAGCACTAGTTTCGCTGAGATGCTATTGCAGTAATTCTTAAAGAGATAATTTTGTTTGACCAAATTCTGCCCTCCATCAGGTGGAAGGAATAATTAATCTTCATTGACCTAATTCTGTTATTCTTTTTTTGCAGAACCCCTGTATATTTCATTCCATGACGAAGAATGGGGAAACCCAGTTTATGATGACACAAAGCTATATGAACTACTTGCCTTGTCACAAGCATTGGCAGAAATGACGTGGCCTGCAATCCTTAATAAGAGACACATATTCAGGTCCACTATTAAAGATCATCTCTCAGAGCTTCAGGAGTAGAGATCTTATGTCCATAAGTTTGAAATTTCTTATGATTTACATCTTGCAGGAAGTTGTTTGACAACTTTGATCCATCATCTCTTGCAAATGTTAATGAAAAAAGGTTTCGCTCGTTAAGAGAAAGTGGAAATTCATTGTTATCTGAACCAAAAATTCGTGCAATAGTAGAGAATGCAAAGCATTTCCAGAAGGTAAAAAGAACTTCTATCAAGTACCTTTAGACCTGAAGTTGCAAAACTGATCCTAAACTGCTTAGCTTTTCAAATGTAGACAGTTATTTGACTTGCTTCAAATCTTTAATCAAGTGATTATTATTTTTTAGACTTAGAAGGAACAACTAACTCAAATTTTACTATATTGTCCAAAAAACACACCAACAGTAAACCGGTAACTTTAGAGGTGTAAACCTTTTCACTAAAACAGATAGTGAAATATCGTTGTATGAACAAGTCAACTTTTCCTGTGGTGCATAATCACTGATGGCTCTCAATATCTACTGGTCTTGCAGATACAGCAAGAGTTTGGATCCTTTAGCAACTACTGCTGGCGTTTTGTAAATCACAAGCCAATAAAAAGTGGATTTCGCTATGCACATCAAGTACCAGCTAAAACACCAAAATCAGAACTTATGAGCAAGGACCTGATGAAAAGGGGCTTCGTTTACGTAGGACCAACAGTGGTGTATTCATTCATGCAAGTGGCAGGTATATTTAATGATCATCTCATTACATGCTTCAGATACAACGATAATGTCAAAGAGCATTCACAAAGAAAGTTAGTAAAGACTGATACACAAGGCCGGGACCCTGTTGAGAACAACACACATATGAGTAATGACCATTCGAGTTTGACATAGCTGATATCCTCTGTGAATTTGTATCAATAATCTTGACGTACTTTTAACCAACAGGTTTCTAATTTACAAGAGTGTTGCTTTGATTGATAGTCTTTTCAGCTTTGTCTTGTGCGTATTTAGAAACTTCCTAACCTTTGTATTTGTCATGTATGAAGAGATTGAAGGTTGTACTTGTATCTATAAACTATGGTGTCTGCTAATTTCTAATATTTGATGATTCTGGTGGTATGTTTTTCGATTAAAGGTCCAACTTTGCCCTTGTATTAACCTAAAATGCTCAATTTTGCTTTCCGTTACACTTTTAGTCCATTTATATCCTCATTGTTAGCAAATCTATTGTTTTTACCATTGTCATTAACTGAGTTCTAACGCAAATGGGAGGACTTGATGTCTCCATATCTACCCCTCAATTTTTACTATGTTTTAAACTTTTGTGTTAGAGCTCTGTTAAGAACTTTTCCCTTGGGAGGAGGTAATATTAGACTGGAAGTCCAACGGAGGGGCAGAGTTGCTCAATTTTAGATAGTTCAAGGATAAAATTGACCTTTTCTTTGACAAACCTTGCCATCTTTGTTCAGCAATTTACTAATGCTGGACCCTGTTGGCAATGTCTACAGTTTGGTTGCAATAAAATCCAACAGCTTTGCATATATACATATAAAATCCATAATCGGTGTTGTTTAAAACCTGTTTGACATGACAACGTGTTTGAGAATATTGTTTGTCTTGTATCTTGATTTTAGCTAAATAAGGGCAACCATTTTGAGTTTATGAGTTTTGAATTCGGGATACGTTTTTATTTTTCATTTTTATGTTGAAATTGGGGGTAGGGGAGGGGGATTACAAGGTGGGTATTAAATCATGACCAACAAGATGAAAATTCAGATAATCAATCAACTAAACTAGTAAGATTTTTCAATTCAGAATAAGTTATTTACACATTCAGTTAATTTCGTAACACAAATACAAAATTTTGATCGAAGTTACTAAGTTCTGTCAAATCGATAGCTAGACTTCTAACTCCACTCAGTGACAAAAGGGCAAAAATATATAGCAGCAAGCAAGACATGTGACAATAACCGCGTTATGAGAAAAATAATAATGATAAAGTAACTGTTGAGGAACATGTGTAATACAGTAGTACAGAACCCCACATCCAGACATTAAGTCGTGGTCTTGTACATTAAATCAGTTAAACACCATTTGTTTAATCTTTTTTCTTCTTTGTCTGTGCTTGTGTTGATAACAAACGTGTGCATGAACATGCCATGATTATTAATACCTACTACTAGTAGTTTACTAATGGGGCCAAAAGAGTAACAAAAAAATTCAACAATTTTGATTTGATGTGATGGTTAAAGACTTCCAACTTCTTGCCATCCATCTTGCCATAGGCCATCCCTATGAAGTTGTTTCGATTACGTAATCATGCTTGTCTGTTGGAGCGAATTGGATGATTGAACTGAAGAGAAGACTGTCTTTCTTTTGCTTCTCCTCTCTCCTTTTTCCTAATATGAATCCTTGAGTCGTCAAAGTCTTTCTGACTCGATCTGGCCACCATATGAATTAAACTGGTATAGTGAAGGTTTGTAGGTTTGTGTAGCCCTTCCATATCCAATGAGAACAAAAATAAACAAAGACAAGTAGTAATGTTTTGATCTGGACATAAAGCTTCAAAGAGACTAAAGAATAGCACATCCATTGATTTCAAATTGAAGCTAGATGATAAAAGAAGAAATCCAGTTGCACAGTAACAAAGGGTTTTTGGAGAACGGCTAGTCTACAATGACTTTAAAACAATTCTCAACCACAAGGAGATAGAAATCAACAACTATCTACACCTAAATGCTTAAGACAAGACCCAAACTAACTTAAAGGGCCTCCTCAGATTAAAGGAAAAGGAAAAAAATGTTTGTATATAAGGTAAACAGCAACATGCAAGATCTCATCTATGTAACAGAAATTGCAGACGATATACGAACATCCACTGAACTACTTGAGTGATTCATCAGCTAGCAAACTCAGATAATCTCAATCTGTGATCCACGCGACGCAGTTCTTTTAATCAAGAAAATCACATCCGAGCACTCCCACTTCCGAGTGTGAGCTCCAGATCCTCTAAACCAACCTCATGAATCTTTTCTCCTTCCCATGCTGCCTTCACTGATACATTCTCAAAGTCAAACTCAATGCCCTTACCCTTGTCGATGATCATATCATTAGAAGGAATTCTCTGAGCCACAGGTTTAATAAGATTGAAAGTTGGAGAAGTAGGGATCCCATTGGCTGCATACTTTTGAAAGCTCATCCACTGGCCAGAATCAATGGTGGATGTATCAGATTCATCACACTCTGGTATTGTAGCAGGAGTGAATCGCTGACCTCGAGTTGGGCTAGTAGGGGCTGAAGCAGCAAAGAAAGGGATATTTAAAGCAGACATCGACTCTCTGGCCAAAGTTTCAAGATTAAATATCTGCTTAGGAACTCTAGTTGGTGATGAAAGAGGTGGTGTTACAGGGGCACTGTTTGATATTCGTAATGGTGGTAGCGACAAAGGGATGGAATTATGGAGGAATGCAAATGCATGTGACGACATGTTAGCATCACCACGTGATGGACTGGGGAAAGACGAGGATGTTGGACTGGGTTGATAAGATGGAATTGGGCTAGCAAAGTATGAAGATGGGGGACTTGGATTTCTTGAAGAACTTGGCGTAATGTTGGCCGAAGTGCCTCCAATCTCCATTGGAGTTGGCCTGCATCCCTGAAAACAAAAGAAGACATTTTCAATCAAGCTAGTGAACACAAATGATTAAAGGACTCTGTAATTTGAGATAACAACTTCAACAGATTGCAGCTTGGAAGATCGAAAAGTACTTCATAAACTAAGAACACCTCAACCAAATGAATCAAACCCCACCTTAAGACACCAAAACTAAAGGACCCTGCTTATCCATTTCTATATTAAGAACAGTCAATTCTCAAGATAAATTCTTCCTTTTTTTGCTTTCTTGTATTTCAGAAACAACTTCCATCTCAGACAAATTAAACTTAATAGATTCATACCAATTTTCCAGAAATGAGAACACGAACAGATTAGAAGTACATAAAAAAAGAACAATTGAGCAAATCCAGCTTAGAGCTAAGAATTAAAGAGAAACACAAATTCAGAAGCTGCTCATACTCAATTCCCAGATCAGAAACCCATAGAACAGTCAAAAATCAACTGAAAACAGATAAAAAGATAATCTTTGATCCAAATTCAACAAGCCCACTTTCCAAATCTATAGATCTAACCAAAATACAAGCAAAAACCCATCATCCCATTAATTCAAACAAGCAAGAACTAACACAAATACTACAAACCATACATCAATCAATTCACATAAAAGAAGAGAAAAATGTTAGTTACCTTTCTATAAGTAGTGCCATCAGGTTCAACAATCCATCCAGCTTCAACACAAAGAGCCTTAAGAACCTCATTATTATCACAGTGTTTAGGAAGATTATAATTCCCTTGTGCTCTTAATCCACTATAAATCTTAGCTGCTATTGCCCTTCTCCTCCTTTCTCTCCTCCTATTATTCTCCCTTTCCCTCCACGATGGCTTCCTCCTCCCACTACTACCACCACTCCCCATTGCTCCACCACCTTCACCTCCGCCGCCTCCCGCCGCCGCCGGCGACCCTCCACCTTCCCACATCATTTCCCCCCAAAAAATCTTGATTTTCAAGAAAACTTTCCTTTCTCAAAATCAAGAAAATGGGGTTTTTTCTAATAAGAAGAAGGAAAAGGGGGGCTGGTCCCAGGTGGGTGTGTTCAGACAGCAGGTGGGTTTTGCATAGGTAGTAGGGGTGCCACTCTATAAAGCATTTTTTTGGGACTACTCACGAGAAATACGCTCTAAAGTTTATACTACAAGAATCTTAGGAATTTTTTTTCTTCTTCTCTGCTCTCTCTCTGTGTTTTCTTGTTTGTGTGTATACATACATACTGCTTTATATATATAATGATGATGATGATAATGGTGTTTTGTGTGTTTTGTTTTTTAGCAGAGATTATAATAATTGAGTTTGTTACAGTCTTCAGAATTATCATGTGTAAAGTAAGCGTTTTATATTCTATTTTTCAAAATAGCAAAAAAAATATTTGACTACTTTTTTAGATTATATTAATTAATTTATTAGACTATACTACAAAGTTTTGACGGTTATTAAGAGTTAACATAGATTTTTACATATCTAATGAAGTAGGATAATAATTGCTGTGTTACTTCGTTTTACTTGTCATGTTTTTCTAATGAGAGTCAATTTAATTAATTTTTAAAATTAAATTAAATTAAATTATATTAATATTTTAATATTAAATAATACTAACTTTTAAAGTGAGCTGATCCATATTATCAATTTCAAATTCTAATAAATAACATAGCAAATAAGCCATCTCATGATGGATTTATAGCTAAAAAGAGGTTATACAACAACAAGAGCATTTAAAATGAGATTATGTGGGCAGGTTCGATTATTGTATTAATATTTTGATAATGATATGAAATGAGCTTGAATTCATATGAATGATATTAATTTGTTTGGAAAAATGCACAGTAATAATTGCTCAATTTTGATATCATATAATCATTTTAATTTATGTATACACAATTTTACATCGTAAAGATTTGTTTGACAACTGATTATTGCACATATAAATAATACATCAATTCATTCATAACTTATACATACACTAGTTATGTTGATTTTTAATTTACAAACCAAACTTCATTTATTTTTTATTTTTGAAAGAATCGATCGATGTGAAAATGAAAAAAAAACAAAAGAATATGATAAATAGACCTTAGAGACTTAGAATGTTCCACGTAGTAATTTTAAATATATACAAATATTGTTTTACCATTAATTTTTATTTCATGTAATTTTAAATATATAAAGTATAATTTTATCTTTAAATAGTTAATTTGTTTTATGATAAAAAAGATTAAAATAGTGTTGCTCATTAAATGGTCTGAAAATGTAATGAAGATGATGAGGAAAGAATCTGCACTGACAGTGTGGGGATCAGATCAGTTCATTACACAGAGAATCAACAAGAATTACACATTTTGATTTTCGTGCAAATTATGTACTAACAAAGAAAATTTTATTTAAAAGATTACAATTTTTTATTTTTTTTTCTTTTACATAATAATAAATTTTATATTCAATCAAACAATAATATAAAATTCAAAATAAAGAGAGCAATAACAAATTCATACATACCAATACCAATAACAATTACGATGGAGCAGTAAATTTTAGATTCAAATCTTAAATATAAAAATATCTTATTATAGAGCATTTTACTTCCTAATATAAAATTTTCTCATTTGATAAATAAAATCCAAGAAAATATAATGTGTGTTAATCTTACTTCTACCTTTATTTAAAAAAAAAATATTTTCGATAGTTCATTTAATTTCGAAAAACAAAAGAATGTGGGGGACAATTATTTTTGTGTTTACACTTTTATGTAAACTTTATTGCTAGTAAAAAATAATTTTGTAATAGAGATGTCTCCTCGGTTATTGAAACAGTCAACTAGCCAATGGATGCCTGCCACATCAGTAACTGTGGTCCCTACTCCTTTGGCTCAGCTCAATTATTAGCAGATCAAATCAGTCAATCGTTACATTGGACAATCTTTTTTTCATAACTATATTTTTTTTTTCTAAAAGAAAACTAATACTACTAATAAAAAAATTATTAGTATTTCGTGTTTTGATCCTTTGGAACAACTAAATGTTAATTGCCATCTTATTTGGTCATTCGAAATATTTCTTAAGATTCTAGTTAAGTATCAGAAAAAAAGATTTGTCTATTTATACCTTTGTCAGCTATATATACACTAAAAAAATAATGATAATTATATATAAACAATATAATTTTCTATCGAAAAAAAATTGAGATGAACTCCTCAAGCCTACCTGATTCAACCTCCGGTTAAAAGTTAGTCTTGATAGTTCAAACATATAAATCTCAAGTTGATGAATGTTAACCCTACCTTCAAGCATAAATGTCCAAAGTTCAAAATGCACAAGCTATATACCAAATTTTCAACATCAGTCCGAAGGCGGATTCTAGTTGGTACCAAATTCATCTGAACCCAATAACAGAGGCGGATGTAGGGTGTTAGTTCCGAATTCATCTAAACCCAATACTTTCAACATGAAATATAAATTTGTGTAGACATTTATAAAATTAGCAATAATCAATTGAGATGAACCTGCAACTTTAAAAATATATTGAGTTCAACGGTAAAAAACTTATAAGGTTGCATCGCTAAGTCTTAAATTCTGGATCCACCTCTGCCGAGGAAAAACTCAACAAATCTGACCAGACACCCTTTTTCTTTTCTTGAATCATGTCCATCCTGGAAGAAAGTAACAGAACTGAAAAGACACCTTATCATGTTTGAATCTTCCATATGACGTGTGAACATGAATTCAAATTGTGCACAAGTTCATCAAAACATAAGTCTACACCATTGGTCTTACTTATACACGAACTTATCCAGAAAAAAAAAAACAAATTGCAGAGTACACTTATCATACAGAATTTTTTTCTGGTCCGACGTAAATTTAAAGAGATTTGAACCCAATCTGTTGCAGAAAGATCACCAGAAATAATTTCGCATCCAAACTTTACAGACTCTCTATTATTTCAGCCCTGAAGAAGCTACATGCAACGGGTAAAGAACGTTTGCCCGACATAGCCCCCATGCATTGCCCTTCGGACATTGGATTCAAACATCTTCGGGTTGTCTCTTAATACAGCAGCTGCATCGTGATTGAGGGGATCCTCATGATTCGGCTCCTGCAGAATCACAAGTTCTGATTGCTAAATACTTTGGATGAGGGACAGGTGAAATATCTTTATATCAAAATTAAGAAAAATACCGTGAACAGATGATATAAGCCATAGATAATGGTGTTAATGTTGAGCACAGGCTTCCAGTCTTCTCGAAGAATGTTAAGACACACATTTCCTTCCAAGTCAATATTCGGGTGGTAAACCTGCCCAAAAAAAAGAAAAATAAGTCTTACCAGTGGTAATGAAAACTGTCCAAGTCTCAACACATTATAGAAGAAAATAAACAAGTATAACCAGTACCCACCTTTGTCTTGCACTTAACCTTTGGTGCCTCATGGGGATATATTGGAGAAATACTGAAAGAGAAGGTAAATGTGCCACCCCTATATACAGGAACAATGAAAAAATAAGCAATAAATGACATCACCATAGAAAGCTTAGTTAAATTCACCAAAGTTCAAAGAAGAAGAAGAAGAAGAACTAGCAACACAGGAATTATTTTTTAGAAGTAAGAAACTTGAAGAATGGTCTACAAAATTAGTGATAGGTAAGTTGTAACAAATTTACTTACATATAATATCCTTCATCAGGCCGAATGGTGACTTCAAAGTTCATGAGGTCATCTTTTCCATTGGGAAATGATATGCTACATGTTTTGGGTAGATTTAGCTCACTTATATCTACAAGAAAAAAGATACAAAGGTTTACTCATCACAATATAGATGCAAAAAACGACAGGAGCTAGCAGAAAGAACGAGGCAGAGAAACGAAATACATACAAGTTAGAACAAAAAGATACAAGTAGTTAACAAATCCCTTGCTTTAAGTGAATTTTACAAGAAACTCTCCAATTCCTAAAAGGAGTCAGCTAGAGATAAAGGAAACAGAAGCTAAGAAACTATCATGCTGTAGTCTCACATCAAGCAACAGAATCCCCGGCCCCTGCCCCTGCCCCCGCCACTCTATGCTTGAGTGCTCATACGCAATAGTCATAGCGTGCAGAAGACAGCACTAAGATTGAGAATTTGGATATAAAGAAGGTTCTCAGAAATCAATACAGTTGTCTCAAGTATGCACCAGGAGAAACAAATCAATAGAAGAATGACAACAAAGGATATTTGGTCTCTGAAGTAATATATGGGACATTTTTGAACAACCTTGATTGATGCAAGTGAGTGATGATCTGTTTAGTATTAACTATTAAGATGAATCTTACGACTTTGCACTGTGTTTAGTTCAGTGAGTGAGAAGGAAGGAGATACTGTCAATTCACTTGACAATTTTTTTGTGTGTGTGTGAAGATGGTAACATTAATTTTATATATCCACAAGTATACTACAACCAAAAGTATTGCAACTTACCTCTTGTAGTTCAATTCTATTCCTTACAAAAAGTCTAAAACATCAAAAATATTTTCTGTTTGAGCTAATAGTTTTTGCTCACACCAAAAATATTAAGGCATAAATTCATTTTGAAATTCTGTAAGCTGTTTTGCACATCCTCAAAACATCTCTTGTTCCTTTCAGTCCAGACAGGCCACCAAATGCAGGCCGGGACAATCTTCCGTCTCTCCTCCTCGTTACTCACATTACCATCCATATTCCAGCATCTTAAAACATCTGTTATGCTTCCAGGTTTCACCCACCTGATTCCTTTCAGGCTGATGAACATCCTCCACAACTGTTCGGTTCATTTACAATGCAAAAAAAGATAGGTTGATTGCTTCAGCTTGCTCCCCACATAGAAAGCACCTTGGAACTAGTTGATGACCCCTCTTGTTCAGATTTTCATGATTTAAAATTGCTTCGTTAGCAAAAATCTAGATGAAACAGTTAACTTTGTAGAGAATTTTCCATATCATCTTCAAAGGCCAATCTCTTTCTTGCACCACTGCTATATTCAGTTCCTTATATGCAAATTTGACAGAGAAGTTACCCTTGGTATCTTTGATCCACTCCAGCCTGTCTACCCCTTCATTAAGATTGTTGAAACCTGCTACCCCTTCCCATCTCCCAGTCATTCAAATATCTCCTAAGGTGTTAGCTTGAAAATTTCTACAAGATAAACTTTGAGGTGGGCATTTTCCAGATAGCCACTAATTCAGACTCAACAGTCCAGCAGAACAGGGAAGGGAATGAATGGAGCTTAATCCTCTGAAGAAACTTACAAGATTGGGAGATAGAAGAGATGGTCAGACTACTAGCAACACTTCACAACACCAACATCAACAACCTAGCTCCAGACCAATTCAGATGGGGGGACACATATAAGAATGAACTCTCAGTGAAAGTAGCATACAAAATGCTACTATTTGTCAATGTCTGGCGCTTATATTTGTACCAACCCTCCTCTTATTTTTTTTGTTTCTATAACCGTGATGTCCAGGATTGCTTGCGCGCACCTCCACTAATTCCACGGAATACCTGATGCCTCCCATCAACAATAGGTATAAGGTAACTCTATCCATTAAAGCTAGGATAGATGGGAATAAATCACCCAGTGTTTTTGTTTCTGCTGGGATTTGAACCTGAGACTTCATGGTTCTCCACCAACTTCATTAACCACTACGCCACATCGTTGGCTGCATTTGTAGAAACCCACCTCCTACGTTTTTCATGTTTACTCAGGAGATTCTTTATGAATGTGGTAAGAGGGTATAACAGAACGAATTTGATTCTACAAATTCGACAAGTAACAGGGTCAATAATTAAGATTCAGACCTTAAAAACAAATGCATTTAATGTAATGAATCGGGATGATTAAGATTCAGACTTTAAAAACAAATGCACTTAATGGACTGAATTAAGATTCAAACCTCCATTAAGTGCAAGATGCTAAATGGAAATCACTAGCTAACCTAACATATTCAGAACACGTAATATCTCTCCAATAGAGGCAATATAATAAATCAGATCCAAAATGACCAATTTGTCATGCAGAAAGCATTCAATATAAATAACTTGCAAAATGCTAAACAGTTCAAGCATTAATTAACCTAAAAAGTTGAAAAGAGTTGGAAAGAGAAACCACCTTTATGAAGACGCAACTCTCCTGGACTTTGTTTCTTGACTGGTGGCTTTCCATTTGCGTTCTCAGCTTGTTCTCTCTGCTTTTCTTTTACTTTAAACAACTTAATCATGGTTCCTACACAATAAAACATATAACATAATTAGAGCATGAAAGATCATTGAAGTACATGAAACTATTTTCACATCTTTTTTCTTTCCTAACCACATAACAACCTTCAAATACATAAAATTTGCTGAAGTTTTATAAAGATTTCAGCAGCACCTTCTCAATTATGAAAATGAGTCATTTCTTTACGTAAAAGAACAAAAAAGGGTTCATATTATGTATTCTAATTGTCAAGATCACCTATTTATCCCCTGGTGATGGATAAAATCATTTAAACAAACTTTTCCCTAAGATTATCTTATTAATCTAAGCACAGAAGCGACATGTAACCAACTCCATCTAATGGAAAAAAATGTCACACATCAAAAGTAAAATTCATTTCTGTCGAGTTAATTCTTAACAAAAGTAAGACAACAGCTTACCCATAAGCTATGCTAATCGGACTCTTCAAAAATGTCAATAGATGCGTGGCGGATTCTCCAAAAGTATCAATTTTTTGGAGAATCCAACACGATGAAGCTTCCAAAGTGAAGAGTCCACTCAACTTAGCTCATAAGAACACTGACCAACATCAATAATTCTAAACCTAGTCGGTGCAAGCTATGACACAAGTCAAAGACTGAAACATTAGGAGAATCGATAACCAAATAGTCTCCAGAAAGTAAAATTGAAACAAACCCACAAAAAAAATTATATTTTATACAAGAAGAACAAACAGGAAAAACAATCAGCTCAGATCAAACACACCAATAAACACCAGAATTCATTGATTAAATGGCTTGAAACAAAGGGTTTCAACAGATTAAAGCAACTAACAGTAATCTGATCGATTATGCGATCTGGGTATCAATCAAAACACCCAAAAAATCACTGAATCTACAAAAGGGTATACAGCTACAAGTACATACAAAAAACAGTTGAAACAAGAAAAGAAACCTGCTTAGATGAGAAGCCACAAAGAAGAAAAAGGGAACTTTTTCTGATCTCAGGTTAGTGTGAGCCAGCAAAGGGATTCTTTCTTCTCTCTTATCGAATTGATGAGAGAGAATCTGAGAATGAAAGAAACAAAGAAAGAAATACGCTGGACGCCAGTCCAACTTTCTATATTTTCACTCCACAAACCACAAATACTTGTTCTACAATAGTTTATGAATTTAAGGTTCGTTTGGTAGTCGAATAAAATTATGCTAATACGTAAATAGTTTATTTTCTAAATAATTATCGAACGTTATATAATTTATATAAAAATTAATATATAAATAAATTGTTTCTTTACTAGTTATCAAATGACCCATTCAGGACCAATTTAGAAATATAATAAAATCTTTATAAAAAGTATAACTGATTTTGATAGTTGTTTAGTTATTATGATGAAATGATGTTATAGTAAATCTATCGAGAGATTTAATTTTGTAGCTTTTTGTAAATTTATTTTTAATTTAGTGTTACGCGTGAAATTTCATCAAGTATGTTATTGTGGTTGTTGTTGTCTTTTTTATGAGAAATCTTAATTTATATATATAAGATATTTGAAAATGTCATTTTCATTTATTAGATTTTATTAATAATCATAAAAGATCATTTCCACTAACATACCTTATAATATAACATGAAATATCGATTTCATTTTATTTAGTTATTTTAATTATCATATTGATGTTGTAAAAATAAATTATCTATCCATGTAATATATTTATTAGATAATCTTAGTATTATTACATCTAGTAGTATTAATCCATTATTATCCTATCCTTGAAGATGGCCTAGTGATTTAGGCTTGGACATTCATATTGAAAATCTCAAATTTAAAACTTTCAAGTAAAAATTTTATTCGGTGTACACTCAAAGAATAGGAAAATTCTTGTTATAAAAGGAAAAAAAGTATAATCCATTATTATTGGTTCTAGGATAAATTATTGGCCAACTAAATAGCCCCTTATCTTTTTTCATAAATTTATATATAGATGTTTTCTTCTCTTCGAAATCATCCAATTCTGTCATATGTTTTACTTTTTAGTTTATTTATATATTTATCATTAGCAAAATGTCTTGAATTTGTCTTTTATGTTATAAAATAAACTAATTTAATAAAATAAGAAGAAAAGAGAGTAAGAGAAAAGAAAAGGAGTAGAAGGAAAAATCGTGTATATTTTTGTATTTGTGTGTCCTTTTACATTACAAATGATGGCCTTATTTATAGCCAAAAAGATGAATAAAAATAGTGGGCAGTGGGCCCTACTTAAAATAAAAATAATACAAGTGGACAACCACTTGTCCCATTTGTTCTTTAACACTCCTCTTTGGATGTCCACATGTAAAAAAAACTTTACTACAAACAATATACATAGTTATTCTAAACACTCATAGATGTTATGCCTCGTTAAAATCTTATTAGAAAAAAAATCAGTGGAAAAAAGTCTAATGAAGGAAAAAGAGTACACACATCTAGTAATACACCTTGAGTGTTGCCTCATTAAAAATCTTACCAGGAAAACCCAGTGGGACAAAACCTTGGTTAAGGGAAAAAGAGTGCAGCGCGTATTTTACCCCCCCCCCCCTCCCCCGATGAAAACTTCATTTGATATTTTGGAGACAACGCATTTCAACCTTATATCTTAACTTCTCAAAAGTTGATATGGGTAATGCCCTTGTGAATAAATCTGCAAGATTATCACTAGAACGAACTTGTTGTACATTAATATCACAATTCTTCTCGAGATCATGTGTGAAGAATAAATTTGGTTAAATATGTTTCGTTCTATCTCCTTTTATGAAGCCACCTTTCAATTGAGTTATGCACGCAGCATTGTCTTTCAATATAACTATGGGTACTTTGACATCATTTTTCAGGTCGCATTTTTCTTTAATGAACTGCATCATCGATCTCAACCACACACATTCTCTACTTGCTTCATAAATTGTTATTATTTCAGCATGATTTGAAGAAGTAGCAACAATAGACTATTTTGTAGATCGCCATGATATAGCAGTTCCTCCGTGTGTAAATAGATAGCCTGTCTGAGATCGAGCTTTATGTGAGTTTGATAAATAACCTGCATCTGCATAACCAATAAGGTCTGCACAATCTTTATTAGTATAAAACAAACCCATATCAATGGTACCTTTTAGGTATCGCAAAATATGTTTGATACCGTTTTAAATCAGTAAATGCATCTGGCATTTGATTTGCTATGTTCTATTAGTGGATGATCTTCTGGACCTCTTGCTCACATGTGCGGGTACGTGGATCAAAATGAGATAGTGATGAAACCTTCAACCCAATTTCTCTTGCGGGGTCTTTTTTCTCTTCCCCTAATGGCAAAAAATTTATTTCACCAAACTGACAATCTGCAAATCGAGTAGAAATAAGTCTCCTGTCAACGGTTCAAGGTAGCGAATTATGGAGGGTGAGTCAAACCCAACATATATGCCCCAACCTTAGTTGAGGGCCCATCTTTGTACGTTGTGGTGGTGCTACAGCCACGTATACCGCACAACCAAAAAATTATAAATAGGCTATATTTGGCTCATGACCAAATACTAGTTGTGACAGAGAGTATTTATTATAATGTGTCGGTCTGAGACGTACAAGTGCTGCTGCATGTAAGATAGCATGACCCCAAACAGTAATTGGTAATTTTATTTTCATTAGTAGAAGTCTGGCTATCAATTGTAGGCACCTAATAAATGACTCTGCAAGGTCATTTTGAATATGATCATGAGTAACAGAATGTTCAATTTTTATCCCAATTGATAAGCAATAATTATCAAAAGTTTGAGATGTAAATTCTCTAGTATTATCAAGGCGAATAGTCTTAATTGGATAATCTGGGAATTATGCCCTTAATCTTATTATTTGTGCTCACATCTTCGCAAACGCCAGGTTGCAAGATGATAAGAGGCACACATGAGACCATTTAGATGATTCATCTATTAGGACCATAAAATATTTAAACAATCCACTAGGTGGATGAATAGGTCCACATATATCTCTATGTATACGCTCTAAAAAGCTAGGAGATTCGGTGACAACTTTTAGGGTCGATGGTCTGGCAATTAATTTGCCTTGATAACAAGCAATGCATGAAAATTCATCATTCATAAGAATCTTCTGGTTCTTTAACGGATGTCCAGTTGAATTTTCAAGAATTCGTCTCATCATTATTGATCCAGGATGACCTATTCGATCATGCCATAGTACAAATGTATTTAGATCAGTAAACTTTTGGTTTAGGATTATATGTGCTTCAATTGCACTAATTTTTGCATAATATAGGTCAAACGACAAAGTTGGTAATTTTTTCAAAATATATTTCTGGCCTGAGACACTCTTGATTATACTAAAATATTCAGTATTCATTTCATTTAGTGTCTCAACATGATATCCATTTCTGCGGAGATCTTTAAAACTTAACAAGTTTCTTGGGGATTTAAAAAAGAATAGTACATCATCTATAACAATCTTTGTCCCCTTTGACAGAAATATAGTAGCTCTTCCGGAGCCTTCAATCATTTTTGAATAACAAAAATTGTAGTAACATTTGCTTTTCTTCTAAGCAAGTTGGAAAAATATTTCTCATCTTTAAAAATCGCATGAGTTGTTCCACTATTAATTACACGAATATCTTCGTGATTGATTATTGATCCAAATAAAATTTGACGCATATTCATATTTTTCTTCAAAAAGAAATAAAACAAATATTATAATTAAAAATGGCTTATTACACTAATTTTATTTATTTACATGGATTAGAAAAATACAAACATATTATCTAGTACATACAAAAAAAATATTATTTAAATATTAATAGGGTTATCGATATTCCTATTTTCTTCAAGAAAATTGAAGAAATAAGCTACATCCAGATGCATAGGCTCAATATTATTTTCAGAGATAAAGTTTATCTCTGAATTGTTTTCTGCCCTCTTTAAGAATACATGATATAACTGAAACAAAAGTTTTGATGATCGGCAAGTCCGTGACTAGTGCCCCATACCTCCACATCTATGACATGCTTTCTGAATTTTTCTTTGGTAAACTTCTGGCTTTTCACTCTTCTTTTTATACTGTTGATCATTTCTTGGTGCCAGCCGAGCATCATGATTATAATTTCTTCTTCAACCACGACCACGACTGTGGTCATGACCTCTTTCTCGTTGGTCATAGTTTGCCTGATTCACTTCAGAAAATGGCAAAGAACCAACGGGCCGACTGTCATTATTTTTTATTTTTATTGTGGCGTTCAGAAATAAGAAGGTGAGAAAGTAATTCAGAATATTTTTTAAACTCCTTTTCGCGATATTGCTACTGCAGGAGCATATTCGCGGGTGGAAATATGGAGTATATTTTTTCAAGTTTATCTTGCTCAGTGATTTTTCTCCGCATAAATTTAATTGAGCTCTAAATAAGGCAGAAATATATTCAGTTATATTTTTTAAATCCATTAATCTCAGATTTAGCCAATTACGACGTGCTTATGAAAGGATGACCAACTTCAGGTGGTCATATCTTTCTTTTAGATTCTTCCACAATTTAAGGGGATCCTTTAATGTAAGGTAATGTAATTTTAATCTCTCGTCAAGATGGTGGCGGAGAAATATCATGGCTTTGTCATGGTCTTGACTAAATGTCGTATTGTCATCTTTAATGGTGTCTGTCAAACCTATCGATTCTAGATGTATTTCGGTATCTAGTGTCCATGATGAGTAGCCTTTCGAGATATGTCAAGAGCAACAAATTCAAGTTTAGAAATATTAGACATTTTAAGAAAATAAAATTCTTACCCCTTTTATTATCTTCTTAAAAATATAGCTCAAAGCGATGGAAGCTCGTGCAGATAACGTGTTATAAAATAAACTAACT
Source organism: Solanum dulcamara (assembly GCF_947179165.1). NCBI lineage: Eukaryota > Viridiplantae > Streptophyta > Magnoliopsida > Solanales > Solanaceae > Solanum > Solanum dulcamara. The sequence goes on from NC_077245.1 coordinate 3,023,688, forward strand.
TAATAAAATAAAAAAAAAATTAGGGGCTCTTTACTGCAAATATATGGTTTGACAATTGGACAAAATTAGGGGCTCTTTACTACATCATCCCACAAGATTTTGTAATAGATGAGAGTGTTCAAGATGTAAAGCAAATTATGTTGCAGGGTGGTTGGAATATACAAAAAATGCATCAATTGTTTCCTACTGATATTGTGGATCATATACTAGAAGACTTGCAATTTCATGAAATAAATGAAGATTGGGATAAACCAAGATGGATGATGACAGCATCAGGTAAATTCAGTTTAGGTACTGCATGGGAGTTACTGAGGAGCAAAGCAACCAAATCAAATGAATATAAAAACATATGGATACCAGGGGTACCTTTTAAGATATCTTTCTTTGTATAGAGGTTGTGGAAATATAAAATACCAGTTGGAGAGGTTGTAAGAAGGATAGGGATCAATACAGAGGCATCATGCTTTTGCTGTGATCAAAGACAATATGAAACTGTGGATCATCTTTTTGTTACAGGAAATTTTGCAAAAAAAGTTTGGAACTATGTTAAAAATGCTGCAGGCATCACAGCACAGTTCCAACAACTCAAACAACTACTACAAATCTGGTGGAACACAGAGTATCCCTCAAAGTTCAGTAACATTTTTAAAGCTATTCCTTTGGTTACATTGTGGCAGATATGGAAGTGGAGGAACACAGTTATACATGGAGGGAAGATGTCCATCAACAAGGTGCTATATGAGATAAACATGATCATCTATCATTTGTGCAGAATAAGGTTCCCAGGGCAACAAAATTTACCAAGATGCATACCTCAAATTCTTCAATCTTTTGAAGAATACAGGCCTAGAATTATAAGCAAAATAGTGAAATGGGACTTTCCTAACCAAGGATGGTATAAATGTAACACTGATGGAGCCTCCAAAGGAAATCCTGGACCAAGTTCTCTAGCATTTTGCATTAGAAATGCTACAGGTGATCTACAGTATGCAGCAGCAAAAAGAATACCAGATGGTTCAAGCTTGGTTGCAGAAGCAAGAGCAATACGTGAAGGGCTCCAATACTGTGTTACTCACACATTGCTGCCAGTAGTTCTGGAAACTGACTCTTTGACTATGAAAATGATCTTAACAGAACAGTGGGAGGCTCCATGGAGTATATCAATGATCATAAATGACATCTCAAAGTAGAGGAGGGATAAGGAAGTGAGGGTGGAGCATGTTTTGAGAGAAGGAAATGGACTGGCTGATTTTTTAACTAACTATGCTTTTGATTTTGCTGGAGATCATCACTTTGACAACTTTACTTCACTCCATGTGAAAGCTAAGAGAATTTTAAACACAGAGAAACTACATATACCACACATGAGGATTAGACCAGCCAAAGATCATCACATATATGCTTATTAGCAAATGTGAAGACCAACAACAACACAACATCTGCATAATAGCAGATAAACTACGGAGCTGCGACAATGGATAATATTTCAATTCTTCCCAAGATGTTTGCAATTACGTCACAAGGAATATGGAGGATTTCTACTCCATCCTGGAAGCCTGAATAAATATTCTTTTGACTTTGAATCATAGCACCTGGTGAGATTTTATAGGTGTCGAAAATGGTAAAAAGTCAAGGCCAGAGGATCTGCAGCAGGATACTCTCCATAAATACATTGGATGTAATACTTTCATCACATTCTGTAATTTTCATATTAGAATAGTTATTTTGAACTTTCTTTTCTTTTACCTTATGCACTGATATACTCCTATTTTAATATACTACCAAAAATGTTCTTTGGTAGCCAAAAAAAAAAAAGGAATAGAAGAAAAATCCGTGTATATTTTTGTATGTGTGCATCCTCTTACATTGCAAATGATGGCCTTACTTATAAAAAAAAAATGAAGAAAAATAGTGAACAACCCCACTTAAAATAAAAATAATACAAATGGACAACCACTTGTCCCATTTGTTCTTTTTATCATTTTATCATTAATATAGCTCCACATAAAATAAGTGGCTCCATGTGCTCAAATTCTTCGAGAAAATTAATGCTCAACTTTAGGATATAATTTATTACGTGTCAATGGCAAAAATAAGGCTCTCTCTTAATGGTGGAGTAATATTATATATAAAATATATATATATTAGAATAAAAGTCAATAGATTGCAAAGTTATACAACTTCAAAATTTGACTTTTTTTACAAATACTTGTCAAGTGCATCTAAGGGAGGATTGTATAAAAACAATTACAACAGAGATGGTATATTTCAACTGTTTCAAAATGATAAAAGATCAAGGTCCACAATAAAATATACGAAATAACTAAGCAGTTTCAAATAATACACAGAAAAAAAATATTAATCTAAGAAGTACTATAATAATCCTAGTTCTTATAAGTTTAATGTACTAATATATAATTAATAGTAATATTGCGGATTAATGACTTTTCAGCCTTACAACTAAAATATAATTACTTAATTGTAAAGTGAAACGACATAACAATATCTAAAATGTTTATTTGTGAAATTTCATAATTTCAATGACTATTTATGAATTTTATTCTAACATATCTCGACCTCATTTTCTCGCTATCTTATATCACTTTCTTTTTTTCTAATTTGTTTTTTTAATCTTTGTTATGTTGTTATTCTTCAATTTTAATTCTAAAAGGGTTACTTCTAAATTTAATCGAATCTCATTACATCAATTTCCCCAAAAAATACTTTTTTGAAGCAAGCAGGGCAAATAAAATTTGAATTTAAATTTTGAATCCATCATTTTTATGCGCCTTTTAAAAAAAAAATTGATGCATCAATGTTGCAAGAGTAGCTTCATCCCACAAATTGCAAGAACCAAAGAATAGTATCATCAGATTTCGTTGAACCTTCAAGAGACTTTTTAATTTCTTCCTGAAATAGGATTAATCATTTTGTATCTTTTAACTTCATTAAAAATAAAACTAGAAATTTCCTAAAAGGAAAAACAAGTAGGTTATCTCTTTTTTTAAAGAGAATCTAAAAATTAAATATCCAATCGAACTGGCTTGTTTTTTTTTATATGATATGAATTGTGTATCGGTCAGTTCGATTCAATTTTGAAGTTTATTGATTTGATTTATCGGTTATTATTTTATAGACATATCAAACTGTTATAGAACTATTAAGATATTGTTTTATCGGTTATCGATTTAATGATTATTAATCATTATCGATTCGGTTATCGGTCTAACCGTTAAGATTTGATATTTTAAAAAAAAATATTGAAAATCACTTAAAAACAAGGTGACAACCCAAATGAACCATATGCATGCACATGAGTGGATAAATTGTATCTTGCTCAAAAGCAAATGTAATACATTGTATAATAACCAAGATTTTGAGACAAAAAAAATAAAAGTATGAAAACTAAACTCTAAGTGAAGGATTTTATATACCGAATGGTAATAAATATAAATTATTAAGTTACTATCGGGTTATCGGTAAGCCCGTTGAAAAAATTAAAAACCTTAAACCGTTAAGTACCAACAATTCAATAATAATTTTTTTTAAACCAATACTAAAATCGCTAAATCAATAACTTTTTTTTGATTCTATTTTAAATAACCCAAATATATAATTTTCGGTAACATCTTTACTTCCTTTATGCTTTTATTTGCCTCATTTAACTTTACCCCTATATATAAGCGAACAACCAAAGGACGAACACAGCATCAACATATTGTACAAACAGCAAAGTAAAGTGTACCATAAGTTTGGACTTTGTGGGATTATTTGATTGGCTATTAGACACGTATGTCTCCTTCTTTTTGCAGCAAACGATGTGTAATCCACTTTGATGTTAAATTGTTATCTTCAGTCTCTGTACAAATAGTAACAAACATAAGCTCATTCACTTCCATCTCATTCCATTTTCAGGTTAGTTTCTCGGTCTACTCTGATAAAAAATCTGTTCTTCTCCTTCATTTTTTCAATGTCGAATCTTACTAATTTATGGTGGACTGATTTGTATTTGGTGTTTTTGTTGATTGGATGATTTTGTTGTTGATCCTTTTTCTCTCCTCCTCTCCAACTCATTCTATTTAGGAGTTTGTATACTATTTTCTCTTTTATTTTTGGTTATTAATATTTGGTTGTATTTTTTCCGCTTTCTTCTTGATATGGGTGTTTTTTCAATTAATTAATTTCTCATGTATAGGCCTGCATTTATTTTGAGAACAAAGAAAAGAAATTGCAAAGACGAGATGCGCGTAGAGAAGGAGCAGAGGAAGCATTTAAATTCCAACAATCTACCATTTGATGGACTAATACTTAATGTGTTGTTTTATGACAAATATGACTTTATTATCTTTTAATACATGTTGATTTCTTACTGCATGTGTTTTTTTGATTGATCTATTCTGTTTTATGAAAATAGATCAAAGATGTCTTCAAATATTCTGAAGTAGTCCAACTATCCCTCTTTTTTCCAAAAATTAGACGTATAATGAACTGCTATATTGACATTTGAAAATTAAAGTGCGAACACTTGCTCCGTCTCCCTTACCTTTTCAAGTATACATTCTAAATCTAATTAAGAAAAGGAAAGATGTTCTATTTCTCCTACAAATTTGTGGGGTATTAATCTCCACTATGGATATACACATAATTATTAGGGTTAGTCGAAAATTATTTCTCCATCTGACAGAAAAAGCAACATCTTAAGGAACGTCAATGTCTTAGATTGTCGTGATCAGAAAAGTTTTAGCTTTATAGACTAATTAAGCATTATACTAGAGAATTAGCATAATATATATAAAAAAGAAGGTAGTTTAATATCGTATGACCACCACCATTTTGATATGCTCTCGATCTTGACTACATCCAAAAGTATTCATGAAGTCCAAAGGGCCCTTGTAGTGGCTCCGGTCTTCATATTTAAATTTTTCGCCTAATTTCATAGCTTAGGTATAATTGTCATATACCTGAATCTTCTGTAATAGAGTTTTCCTGAAATCAAGAAAGAGAGTGCTGCTATGGTCTGTTATTACTTAATCAATTGCTCTATAAACAACACCATTGGTACAATTGGGAGTTGTTGATGTCAAATTGGTCTTTGAAGGAAAATTTGGTGATCTTTATTGTAGTAAAGAAACGTCACTGTTAAAAGTCGGACTTTCTTTGCACAGTTATGCAGTAAAAATATCAGTTTTACATGCTTTTTAGCCTCTTCCAATGTACACTTATGTCAAAGGTGCACGTTGTATATGCTTTGAAGGAAGAACAACTTCAATAGTTTTTGCAATGCATAAGAAATTAATCGTGGTGGCTGGTTGATCTTGAGCTAATCTTTTTGTTTTTGCCAAGTATCAACAGACCTGGAGCTAAGTACTCATATTTGCAAAACTAGTCACTAACTAATCCGGCAACATTCAAAATCCTAATAATCAAACCTAAAAAGAATTAAACCTAAAAAACCGCCCTTCGAAAATTGGCAGGACTTGTGCTGATGAGTCCGACATGAAACATCGACCCAACGAACGCGAACATGTAGAAGAGAATATTTGTAATCAGTGGCGGATCCAGAAATTTTATGAAGGGGGATAAAAAAAATTAAACACGCTAATCAGAAAAAAAATGTGAGACAAGTTAAGGCAAAATATTGAACCTCATTTGCCACTGAGCTAATTCTTTGGCTTATGCTCATGGAGTTCAATATTAAATATATACACATAAATTAAAAAATTTATCTTATATATACGGTGTAATTTTTTTAACGAAGGGGGTTCAGATGAACCCCCGAACTTGCCTTGGATCCGCCCCTGTTTGTAATCACTTTTATACTATTTCTTCTGTTCCATATTAGTTGATCACTTTTTATTTTACACGCTGCTTAAGAAATCATAATAAGATAATCAATTTTATTAACTTATCATTTATCTTTATTGATGAACATCAAGATAATTTATGAAAAAATATACTTAATGGCATACGGCATATGAGTATATATAAAGTAATTGATGAACTATTTGTTTAGTCTTTCAAAGAGTATTAATTATAAGGATAAAAAAAACCAATTAATTTTATTTTAATTTAATAAGTGAACAAATAATTTGAAATATGTGATGTTAGTAAGTTGATCAACGGGGAAAATATTATTTTAAGAGCTAAAAAGGAAAAACAATTAATGAACCATTAAGGAAACAACATTACAACACCCATTATATAGAGGTCCATTTATGCTACTCCATTTCAGCAACTTTTATACATCTTCCATTACTATTTTTTTAAGCAAACTTTCTGCAGGAAAATTGTACCACAAATCTCGGGAAAAAGAAAAAAAAATATGACATCTATGAATCGTGTTGATTCATGGGTTCAAGCTTGTTTGGTTTTCAATCAAACTTTACCCTATAAATCCTTCAGTGGATTCATGAAAATCCCTCTGAAAAACCCAAGATTTTTGAAACAAACTTTACCCTATAGACCCTTTTCTTCTATAAGTGTTTCAGCTATTGCTACCAAAGAAGATGAGAAAGTTGTTAAGGAAGAAGAAGAAGAAGAAGAAGCACAAATGGAACAGCAATTCAATTTCAAGGTTTACGTAGCTGAAAAGGCGATTTCTGTTAATAAAGCTTTGGATGAGGCTATTATGGTAAAAGACCCACCTATGATCCATGAAGCAATGCGTTATTCCCTTCTCGCAGGCGGGAAGAGGGTCCGGCCAATGCTCTGCCTCGCCGCCTGTGAGCTTGTTGGGGGAAATCAGTCTAATGTCATGGCGGCTGCTTGCTCCGTTGAGATGATACATACTATGTCTCTCATTCATGACGATTTACCTTGTATGGATAACGACGATCTCCGTCGTGGAAAGCCTACGAACCATAAAGTGTACGGTGAGGATGTGGCGGTCCTCGCCGGAGATGCGCTCCTCGCTTTCGCCTTCGAGTACCTCGCCACGGCTACAATCGGTGTTTCTCCGTCGAGGATCCTCGTCGCCGTCGGCGAATTGGCGAAATCTATCGGAACGGAAGGGTTAGTAGCTGGACAAGTAGCGGATTTAGCTTGTACTGGTAACCCTAATGTGGGATTAGAAACGCTCGAATTCATTCACATACACAAAACGGCGGCGTTGCTGGAAGCATCCGTTGTACTCGGAGCAATCCTCGGCGGCGGATCAGATGAAGAAGTGGACAAGTTGAGGAGATTCGCTAGATGCATCGGATTATTGTTTCAGGTGGTGGATGATATCCTTGACGTGACAAAGTCGTCGTCGGAGCTCGGCAAAACCGCTGGAAAAGATTTGGCGGTCGATAAAACGACATATCCGAAACTGCTGGGATTGGAAAAGGCTAAGGATTTTGCGGCGGAGCTCAACCGGGAAGCTAAACAACAGCTGGCGGAGTTTGATCCATACAAAGCTGCTCCATTGATTGCTTTGGCAGATTACATTGCTTATCGTGAAAATTAGGACTTTTTCTGGGAATTTTTTTGTTTTATCAAGTAATTGAATATTGTTCTTCATCCAATTAAGATTATTTATTAATGAATCAATTCGATTTTAAGTCGTGGAATTAACCACTAATGTTTATGTTGAACTATATTTAAGTTACATTCCTTAAAAGTTCATGCATGTATTAGTAATACCAATTTAATTATTCGTGTATTAATTATTGTATCTTCTACCTTAAATATGAAGGAAGATACTTCAGACAACAATAATTTGGTTCTTCTCTAAATTCAGCTCGAACGTGACATACTTTAGGTAACAGTTAATTGTGTTTGGATACAACATAACCAATCAAAATTGTTTCTGGTTTTATTAGAATCAGCTGAATTTTATATTGGGAAATGCTAGTGTTTATCTTAGTTACTCCCATTGGTTTAATTTACTTGTCCTATATTTCTTTGTCGTTCGTTTTAAAAAGAAAGTTGTTATTTTAGTAATTCTTCATTAACAATTTTTCTATATGACCTAAAAGATTAAAGAAGATTTTATACTTTGATATATCTTACATTTAAGATTATAATATTTAATATCAAAATAAAATAAAACAAACCAACCGTGTTGTTTTCAATTTTGTTTCCTCGTAGAAAATGAAACAGGCACCTTTGGCTGTATCACATGCAATACCAATAAGGTTGTGGTGGCTTGAAATTTAATTGACACGGGTGGAGCCATAGCCCATATGTATTCAAATGACACCCATTGGAAAAATTATAGTGTAGTTAGGTATTATATATACCATTGGATGGATAAGATCCTATTTTTCTTGAATTTTTTCGTGCGTTTTTTTCTTTATATTTTGACATCTTTTAATAAAATTATTGGTTTTACTATTGGATGAATCGGATTCCTCCACCTTTAACTTCGATCTTATTGAGATATTAATATCACGTTAGAAAGTGCTTGCCTCTTAAGTAAATTGTACACGGTGCTAATCTAAATTAATAGAGATTCAATGCGAATATTGGAACATCGTTTGGCACATAAACTCTACCTTGATTATTAGTGTTGAATTAAATGAAATTAGGGGATTAACTGTCGGACACACACTACTATACACAAGAAGAATAAAATATATTAAAAGAAAATAAAAGGAAGCGCCGTTGCCGGGGATCGAACCCGGGTCACCCGCGTTGTAAATATCCTTCAAATATATTTGATATGCTAAATTTGTGTCATGCAAACAATTCTTTATCCACTTATAAATGAATGGATGCAATTGCCATTTACAAATTACTCCTTCCGTTCCAAAATAAATAGTGCTTTTAGCTTGGACATACCCCTTGAGATACTACTCATTCCTGAAAAATAAAGAGTATTTTTACTTGCTCCTAATAAAAAAAAAGTTGATTAATGATTCTTAATTATGTTAACAAGGGTAATTTTTAAAACACCACTTATTTTGAAACAAAATGAAAAACTAAAAGAAGATTTATCTGAAAACCAAACGACATAATGGATATGACTTGACTTTTCCCATCAACTGGATAGATTTTTCTGGTCCCAAAGTATGATGTATCCTCGCAAGAAGCTAACACATAACTGCAAACTTAGGGGTGGCAACTGGGGCAGGGCAGGGCTAGAGGCGGATTTAGGGTATTGGACAAAACGGATCAAAATTGGGGCAGCGGGGGGCCCACCCCGCCTCATTTACATCCCTATGCAAACTTGCGAAATATACCGTCTCCTACTTTTCAAATTTGAATAACTGAATGTAATTTTTTCAGGTGCTTAAAACTTGCGTGTGTAAACACCTCAGAAATCTTCATTCTTATAATTATTGATTGTGCCAGTGTAAGCAATTTTTTTCAAATCTAACTATGGAAGATATATTTTTATACACTAATGTAACATGCAAAGCTTCAAAATACTACTTTAAGAGAATTTGAGTTGCTTGAGCAAAATACTGTGGTGAATGTTGTTGGCTGCCTAAGAAATATTGAGATAAAGCATAAATGATTCGACATCGCAGCAAGTGACACCAGAGTCCTGACCTACGCAGCAGCTGGTTCAAAGTCATTAACAATCACATCAACAATGATATTTAGACTGTCCTAAGTCCCTCCTGTACAGAAACAAATATGGATATGGATCAAAGGAAGTTGGAAAGACACACAACACATTAGTCAATCAACCAATCGACAGAATATAATACATAATTGAGCACAATTCTGCAGAAATAATCAAGCAAGTTGTAAAGAAGGATTACGCAAAGTCGTACAGTGTTCCATTACATGGCAGATGATGGCCAAACCCCAAGATATAAGACAGAGATGTCAAGGCTAGCATGCTTTCCCAAAAATGAGAGGAACTTAGCAACTCTAGTTACTATTACAAAGGTTCAACCATGAACCAGTTTTTGCTCTCAAGCTCGTAAACTTCTTTTTATAGTGGGAATTGAAACAAAAATAAAGATTCCTAGGCTACCAAGAAGCATTCAAGGACTCAAGAAGTTGTTCACTTGAAAATATGTACTCCATACAGAGCATGAGTTGGATTTTTGTGGCAGACAACCATTCATTGAGAGGACATAATGCAAGCTATCCATCTTTCCTAGTGTTTCATCATAGTAGTTGCAACCAGACCTCAGCAAATTTTGGGGTATCAAACAATTATACTTGGGAAAAAGCTTGATTCTAGCGAAGAAAGTTTAAATGAAATTATAGCAGACAAAAGTCATTTGTACTTCTTTTAGCATGCCTAAACTACCATACTAAAGACAAGCAGACATTCAGGAAAACGGATTCCACACCCCACCCAGAACACAAAGAAGTAAAAGATATGAAAAACCATAACATTCAAAAGTAAAGAGAAAAACACTCATAGGCTGAATTTAAATAATAAGTCAATCCACTCACCAAAATGTCAGCTGATATTGCAAGCCACCAGGGACTTCCTTGAAGTCTATACGCTCTGCCTGCAAGCAATCACAATGGCAAAACCCACTGAATGCGCTGGTCCATTGCATAGCTTATGAACCCTACATAAGGAAATAGCGCATGGAGATTCATCTAACAAGAACACTATTGTGGAGAAAAGTGATTTGGCAAAATGATAAAAGAACAATAATCACATCTCTTAATCTTTTACTGATATTTAAACAGGAGGGAGAAAACCACATACAAAGGGAAATCGTCAGGGGGGCATTTCATTTGGACAGGCTTTCTATCAGAATACATCAATTTTCTGTAGTCTTACTAACAAAATATCTTGAATCCTGAAAATGAAGAGGTTCATTCCCCCAAGAAGTCCAGCCAGCTATCATTTCTCTAGCGAATAGTTCAACGCAACGAGCAGGCATAGACCCTGGCACATAATCTAGCAGCAGCTCTAATCCATGTGGGTAAGAGAAAAATTATAAGACAACAATTCGTAAGGTACTTAGTAGAAAAAGATCAATTATATATCCTCCCTATCCCAGTCCTCTTTCCCAACCCAGAAAAGTAAAGACCAACTGAAAAAGAGGGGAAAAAGAAAATGACATTATTAGAAAGAGGAAGGAAAAAATCAAATGAGGACCAGAAGGGGTAGCAGCTTTGACATATTACAGATTACCTCCAATGGGGGGTTTCCTTGAAAAATCACCAGGAACACTAATGAACACTCGATTATCTGGTATAGAATTCAATCTTGTTAAATTCCCAGAATGTGTATCCTGCAAAGACATGGCAAAGTGAAGAAAAGAGTAAGCTTTAACAAAGGTAACTCAAAGGCATGGGACAAGCTAACCTTTCCGTCACAGTAACCTAGGAGAAGACATTCATATGGTCGGTGATGAAAGAGATCCAATTCACCAGTCAACATTCCATTGGCCTTGACCTGTAACAAAAATCAACATAGATACCTAAGCGCATACTTTTAAGTCAATATACACTATTCATCGGTGTTTTTGAAATTCCTCATCAGTCATCCCTCTCCTTCCCCCTCTACTCTCTCAGGATAGAGGGTTGCTTAAAGATAACCTCAGAGTTGTGGACAAACATGATACCTTCAACCAGTAAAAGCTAGCAGCATATGTTACTCCCCATTTGGGAAATAAATCATTTTCCACAAAATCTCGCAACTTCTCCCTGTTTGTAACCCACAATGCAACAAGGGCTCCAGAGGTGTGACAAAGTTGCTTGACGGGGAGAGATAAGAAGTATCGGTTAGGCAAAGTTGGGTACCTGCAACCACATGTAGTTGCATATTGAATAGAACTACAGAAATCTACAACACAGACCTTCACACCTAATAGTTTGAGCTTCTAATATAGTAGTCAGACAAATATTGACCCGTTCTAATCAATCAGAGGAAATCACTTATAATATCTTTGTTGAACTACCGTCCTATGTCTATCTACCGCCTACCCAACCCCAAAATTCAAAGAGAAACATTTCCCTGTAGGATGTACGGAATATGAATTGTTCCTCAACTGACGGTCTTCGGAAAAATAAACTTTGCAGAGAGTGGAACCCCAGAAAATAAATGCTAGGCAAGGCTAGCTAATAATCTAGAAGCAAGAGAGACAAATCTGAGATAGGATTAACATGCACCTCACTTTCTGACGAGCGCTGCCATTTTCCCAAGGGGGGTCTATAACTATAAGATTGAAGCCACAATCAGAACCAGCTGAAAAAAGAAAAACACCAATCAGAGTTTAAGCAGATTGCTCCCATATTCTAACTTATGCACGAACCATGAAACTAATATTTTTGGCAGGAAATGAGGATTTCTGCCTTTAAACTGGATACTTCTCAATACATTGCAGGTCCATGCAAATGGAATTTAATAAGCATTTGCTCTGGACAGCAGGTCCCCGCTCAAACACAAAGAAAAAAGGATCGTAGCTCATTACCTGAGATTAAGTTGTCAATCTGCTGCATATCAGACTTCAAGCCACAAGACCAATAAAATGTAAAAGTCAGATTTGAAATCTCATGCAGATAAATTAGATTTAATGAAACCAAAACCAAAAAAGAAAAGAACAGATAGCCGATAGTAAACCCAAATGATTCTGGTCTCTGGATTTCAAATTTCATGAGAGAAAAGAAATGAACCTTTCAAAGAAACGCAAATGTCAAATTTCATTTGCATAAACCAACAACATAAAGTAAATAATGAAACAACTAAAGAAGCATCTGCTTCGTATCGTACCATATAAAAACAACTCCTTTTGGGAATTATATACTTGTGATTAAAAAGCTCAGCCTCTATATCATAGCTTCCGTCATTGGCAACGAGATTATTAAATACAGGGGTCACTCTTTGTTCAATACTCTGAGCAAGCGGAGAACCTGAAAACCACACAGAAGACATTTAGAAAACATAGCCAGCCCAGGACTACGAGAAATAAGCTAATAATTTACTGAAATTTTATTGAAATGGATAAAAAGTAAGCCTTGGAGCAACAGTGAGTTGTTCCTTTGATGACCTAGACTCAAAGTACGGCAACAGTCTCCTTTGCAGACAGGCAAGGCGAAAACTGTGTACAGTATCCACCCGCTCTCACTATCCCACAGTGGTCAGAGAGCATTTAGGGCATGAGCTGAACGCTTAAGCTTTTTTTTTTAATTATTTTTTAACTAACATGCACTGTAAGTTTCTTGTAAAGTAAAGCAAACCTCCATTTTGCAAAGTTTTATCATCTTGCTGATAATTGAGAATAATCTCATACAACGGAGCTTGCCAAACACCTCCGAGCTCCATAAAGGAAAGCTCGCTACTCTCTTGCGACAACTCCTTACATTCCCCCACAGCACATCCATCATTCCTCAAATTTCTCAGAACTTTCAAAATATCAGTAGCTTCAAGCAGCGATTCATGCGCTTTCAACAAGAATGGCTTCACCTCCTTCAATACAATCAAATGTCACACTTAATGCACATAAAATAAGCAGCTCTAAATTGAATATAGCAAGTAAACGTTTAATTGAAAATGAGTTAATGGTCAACTAGAAACATTTAAATGAAAAAAAAATATGCTAAATTTAAGAGTCAAAAGGTCAACAACACAAATGAATTATCCCTTTTTGTGAGTTTTCAACTTGAGCTATCACATATTCAGTTTTCCTACCAAAGTATAATCAATTAGCACACTTGATAGTTCATTATATTTCAATAAAATAATTCAGGTAGAAAACTCACACACATGATAATTCATATATAAAACTCAAAAAAAATGAGATAGAGTGTTTTTGATCCTTAGCTCTAAATTAATGGTACCTGGTGACGACGATCGGCGATTTGTTCGCGCTCGTTGAGAGATTGAAGCTTCTTCTTCTTCTGTATACGTTTACGTTTTCCATTTCTAGAATGTTCGGAAGCTTTTGGAGATTGTGTTAAGTTGGAGGAATCGAAGAAGCGAGAGTAATACGTAGAAGGCGAAACCCTAAACCGGGTGTAAGAACGGTTGAGGATTCGAACCGGATCGATGAAGAAGGCGTTTGAGTTTAGCTGAGAAATACCTGATTTCATCAACTGATTCTCTTCCATCTTCTTCAGAATTGGGGAATTGTTCTGTTTTCCGGGTGATCGGGCAAGTGCCGGCGGGAAGTGGCAAAGTTTGTTTATTTGCATTATGGTTCCTTTATTTTGCCAATAATATATTTACGTTAAAGTCCCTGAAATGTTCTCCTTTCACCTCGCGACCCCGTTATTTATTTTTTTATTTTGGACTTTTTTCGTTAATTAATAAAACAGAAGATCATTACAAAATTGAAATTTAGATATGAATATGAAATACATCCTAGTTTTATGTTCTGTATAGAGATTTTTGTTTTATCATATAAGAGATTTGAAAATAGCATGAGAGTTTTATCAATTTTTTCGATACATAACAAAAGAAGAAAGATTAAATTTGATTTCAAGAAATGGAGAAAGACATTTTCTCTTTTAATTGAATAAATATATTTGATTTGATAAAACATAGGTTCAAATTTTGTCACCCTCACTTATTTGTTGTATATTTTAGAGAGGAGAAAAAAAGGTAATCGTTAGTGTAGGAAGGCTAATAGAATTAAAATTCTTTTTTTTTGGATTGTGTCGTGAAGTGAAATTGTATTAACATGATAAGAAAACTCTCAACTCAGCTACATTCAGTTAGCTAAATAGATCAAAAGTCTTACTATAACTATTATACCAAGCAAAATATTGATTCTGATTTCGCTGAAATGCGATTTATTGATCGAACTAATCTACATTAACTTTTAATAGGAAAACTCACTCCACCAACTTTGACAAATTCTTTCGCAGTAGTTTGAATTGAATCAAGACTATTTATGTAAATCTTTTTTTTTTTACATTTCAATTAATTAATTTAGGTGTTTTTTCAATAAATTCCTTTTGAGTATCAATTACTTTGATGTCGATTATCTTCCTAATATTGTTAATAAGCAATCTTCGTTTTCAATATCCTTCTTAGTCATTTATCAAATCATTATTGCTAATCAACTTCCTTTTCAATTGGTCAATTTCTTAATTTGAAGAAAATAAAGAGAAAGAAAATAATGGTCCTTTCCTTTATCTAAATATTCTCTACTTCTCTCTTTGACCATTATTTCTTTTTGGACCATTACTATTATTATTTCGTTCAGAATTCATTCAATTGGTCAAAGAACACTATACAAACGAAAATGATATGTAACAGAATGACAGCTTTTTTTCCTGCTTTATTTCTTTTGCCTTTTGAAGTTAGTAATAATACCAAAGTAAAATCATATTGTTGTTTGACAATTTGGAGTCCGTTTCATGTTAACATCAAAGTACATAAAATAATAATGGACCAAAATATATCAAGTATTTAAAAAAAACATGTTTATGTAGGGACATGTAGATAAAAGGGAGGCATTTAGAAGTCTTACTTTTGTTCATTAGATAAGGTTCGATATTCCATAATTAAATTTGAGATTGAATTTATAGTATTTTATTTGGTTTATAAAATAAAGTGGGATATCAAATCTAATTAAGTGTTATTTTATTTTACCTTTTAGATAAAATAAATTAGTTTAACGATTATAATCTCGAAATATCTTAGTTCATGAATCAAATCATATAATGATTGGTATGTTGTAAAAGCATACATAGTCTTGGGACAAGCATTTAGTTTTGCATTACTAATCATAGTATAACTTAAACGATAACGTCAAGGCTCTATTATGTATGTTAGATCATGAGATAGTAGTTTCCAAATTAATTATTTTTACATAAAACAATGAAAATGACAAAAATATCTTTATAATTTTTCAAACTCTTTTTCCACTAAATAAAATGAAGTGCATTTAAAAAAAACTCTTAAAAATTATATAAATACATGCCTTTTTTAAAATAACAAACTAAATCATTAATAAAAATTAACTAATTAATTTCAATATAACTTATCTTCAAATCCAATTATATTTTCGTGTATATGACTCATTGACACATAACAAATTTACATTATAAAACAAAAATTGAGTGATTGAGAAAGACGATAAGAAGACATGGTCAATTCAAAACAACTGTCCCACTTTTTCAAAATTGGATCTTTTACTAATGATCAATCACCAACTTTTTTTTGTACAATTAACATCAAGAAGCAATGAACTTTCAATAATTTATTCAATACTTGTGTTACTTTTGGTACACAGTATTCATTGGTTTTGTTGTGTCATTTTGTTACGCAAACTCTTTTGTTATTTTTTTGTGTGTGTGAATAAGTTAAAGTTTCTTTATCCCTCCAACCCTACCCCAAACCCCACACACTATCCCCACCAAACCTTTTTTTCCACTTTGAAAAATTGACAAGCCTTTAGCACCGTCAATTATCTGTTTTTTTAGAGATACTTAGGCAAGTGGACATAAAATCTGTGAAATTTTTAAAAAGACAAATTAAATAAGAATTCTGAAAATATTTTTTAAAGTTTTTCAAATTCTATTCCAAAAAAAAAAGGTGAAATTTGCTTGTTATAGGTATTTCCCTATTTCTTTTTATTTATATTTGAATAGACCAATCATGGACTACCAAAAAAATTTAGATGATTTTGACATGAGTTCCCTTTTTATCTTCACCTACTTTCTATATTTTTTTCATAAATTTCTTGAAATAAGTGTGGATCCATATTCATGCACGCTAACTTCCTTGAAAAGGGGTAGGGAACATATTTGAAGTATTAAAGAAATATTAAAATATTAATTCAAATTATAGTATTTGGAATATTTAGAGTGAAACAATGATTTTCACTAATCCTTTTTTTTTCAAGTGAAGCTCATATTCAAACTATTTAAGCTTTCAAATAATGTGTTCACTTTTAACTTTAAATAAGCACTGACTTTTCAACTCTAACCAAATATTATCTACGTCCTTAACTATATTCCATTTAAATTTCTATGTGAATTGCAAATCACAAAAAGTATAGTTTGTATCATAGAAATGAAAATGCTCAAAGGTCTCATTTGTTTTCCATTTAACCAAGGTTTTGATTTTAATCTTCCAAATTTCCTTTATTAAGATTTATTTAATTTTCAAGTATGAATCTTAATCACCAACAATCAATATTCTCAGTCAAAGTCATCATCACTGTCGATCACCATCAATTGTCATCGCTAATCACTACCAATAAAAATTACTATATATCGTCAATTACCATCATCATTCACCATCATTATTAACTATTATTATTATCATCAATTATAATGATCAACAATCGTTGTTAATCGCTATTTTTCAATCATCATCGCACTTCTATCCAAGTAACCACATCACCATCACCCAACACAATCCCCAATCAACACTCACGATGTAATCTCCACCTCTAAACAATACTATCACCGACTAATATATATATTTTTTAAAAGCATTTTTATTGTAATAATATTGAATTAATATAATATTTTATTTATATTTTATATTTACTATTTTCAAATAAAAATAAATTTTACATATTCAGATAATGAAAACAAACCATCTTAATTATTTATTATTCGAATTTTAATACAACATCTTAATATTTATATATTTATTCAAATTCAAATATCTAAATATTAATATTTACATATGCATTCAAATTTGTTCATTTTAATTTTAATAGAAACAGTTCATTATTTCTAACCTTTCACCTGATCAAGTAGATGGAAATGACTCCCTCAAATCTCAATTAAAGAAAAAACAGTAATTATTGAATGTGAAAAAACTTTTTTTACAATTACAATTATGGTGTATGCCTTAATCTTTAACAGTTGATAACATAGAATTCACGATTATATAACAATAACATATTCAATGCGATCGCGAGAAATATAGCATCAGCCAAGCATAAGCACATTGCGTGATCAAAGTGAATGAGCAAGCCAGATTTCTCAAGGCTAAAAATTAAAACAGAAAGGAACCTTCCTAGAAGTACACGCCACTGCTGACTCAGATTGGGTCCACACGCCCAATTCCCCTGCCCCCCTTCACGTGATTAGACCAATCACAGTGCTCCACGTTTGAACACTTTAGGATCCTTTGCTTGGCCGACTAAATTATTTCGGAATTATGGAATTATAATTTTGGTACCAATTATCCCACTTTTCATCTGGTATAATATAATAAAGTTAAATGGAATAAGGTAAGATAAAATAATTCAAAGATGAAATATTTGATCCTGTGTACCAAAGATCAAGATCAAAGCCAAAAAATTCACAAACTCGGTACTTTTTCAATTTCAATTTATATTACATTCTCTTCTTTTTTTAATTATTCAAAATAATAATAATAATAACTTTCTATACTTTATACTAACAATTTGCTTCTAAACTTCTTGTTTATCAGGCTTATGTTAGATTATAAGTTTCAATAATTTTTCGTTCAATCTTAAATTATGTGCCAATCAAACACCTTCCGACAAAGTGAATAGTCTCAGTGTTATATATTGAGTCTGGTCAAATTTGAATTGACTGAAAGTTTTGGTAAAACACCTCCTAATGGAGTTAATTTTATATCAGAACTCGAATTCGAAATTTATGATTAAAATAAAGGAGTAAGAGCCTGTTTTGAATTGACTTAAAAGTTGGTCAAATTATTTTTTAAATTTTGGAAAGTGTTTGACAAATCAAAAAATTATTTAAAATAAAATAAAAATTACAAAAAAAAACACCTATTTTTTACCTCTAAACTTAAAAATTATTTTTTTAAAGACAATCCAAACGCAACAAAGTCATATTGTGTAAGCTAGGAGAGTGGTAGTAGTAGAAAGTGTCAACTGTGAGGGTGGACAATTAACTGACCATGGTCACACTAACAAATCCCACTACAGACCCCTTTCTATATATAAAGCTCTTCTTTTTTTTCACAAGTAGAGTAGTAGTTAAGCAAATACTATCAGACAAATCATTCATAACTCAAATAGAAATTGTAGAGAGAGAAAGCCATCAAGAAAGGTTAGAACTTTGAGTTTCTTGCTTATTCTTACCAATAAATAGATATGTTGTTGTTACTCAATTATGTACCTTTCCTTTTTTTTTATTTTTTTATTTCACTTAAAAAGTTTCCATATTGATTAATAATATTGCCTTGTTCTACTTTTATCATTTTTGGGTGTTCAATTCTGAATTTGCTTGTCCAATTCTTTAAGGGATTCTGATTTTTCCATTTTGAATTACTTTTGCTCTCTTGTTGATCATTGTCCTGCTTATGTTATTTGATTTTTTTTCCTTCTTGTTTTCGCGGTGATCATGTCTGAAGAATTTGTTCTTTTTCTAATGATTGTTGTTTTGATGGTTTTCCAATTATGTGTATATGACAATTATAGAAAAAAAAGGGACTAAAGTGTGATGTATATGATATCCAATTTGAGATTTTGAAGGTCTTTTTCAATTCAAGGCTTAGTCAATGGGCTAATGTTGGGTGCAGTTTTAGTTACTTTATCATTTAAAGTTGATGAAACTATCCTAGTGTTTTGTTGTAGTTTTTGTTCCGTTACTATACGTTGTTTTTGTTATTATCCGTTGTTTTTTGTACTTTTGTTACTTCTTTTTCTGGAATGCTTTGGACTGTTTTTCCTTGAGCCGACGGTCTATCGGAAACAACTTTATCTACCTTCTACTTTTAAGGTAGGGGTAAGGTCTATGTATACTCTAACTTCTCCAAACCTCACTTTGTGCAACTACACTGGGTATGTTGTTGTTATTGTTGACGTTGATGAAAGTTACCTCTGAAAATGAACAGGCTGATTTCTTAATTGGTGAAATTGACAGCCTAGATATCTATCCATTTAGAGTTATCATCGTTAGTTTCTAATTTTGTTCAAACACTTTTCGATATATCTGGTATGTTAATTGAGTGGGCTGATTAAAATGACTTTGAGCTTTTGATTCATTTCCTTTACATGCCACCTATGAACATGTTTGATGATCAAGAACTGATCAAAACTTTACGGCTTTGTGTCTTCATTGACACTTTTACTCTGCTTTTCTGTATTTACCGTTACACTTAAGTTCTACAGTAATCTATTTTAGATTATGAAGCAGATTCAATATGTCCACCAAGATTTTTTTAAAAAAATAAAAATAAAATTAGAGGGTAGTTAAAAGTTGTATCTGATAAATTTGTTGAATGATCTTTTGGAGTTTTCTTCTCCTTTATGTTTGTCGTTATGTAGAAAGTTGTTGCGGAATTTAAGTCTTGGCTAAGTGGTATCTGTCATTGTTTGTGCCTTTATCTGATTTACTCTCTCTCTGATTTAATAGGGAAGTAGATCGGAGCGCTAGCTTTTCCAGCTTTGATCTATTTCATTGTCTGTCTACCATGCGTCCTCTGTCTCCGTCAGCTCCACCTCAAGTTTTGATAAGTTCCTGTGGGACTAATGATGATATCTTTTTGACCCTCGACCAGATTAACCGTGGATCATCCATCCCGGATGATTTGATTGTTGATAATCCCTATCAGTATGATCCTCTAAATGTGCCAGGTAAGCATCAAGTTTAATTATCGGTTTACTTCCATTCATCAATAAAATTACATTTGTAGATTCTGTGTTAAAAACCGGCCGTCCTGTTTGCAGAAGAATTTGTTATATCGTCTAATCTGTGTTCAAATGGCTGGATCCAATTAGGAAATCTGAAACTTGATTTGCTTTTAGCGGAAGGAATATTGGGATCTTAATTAACGCCTCATATCTCGTACTATTCCTTTGATAGAGCGTGTTGAGAAAGGATAAAATGTGTTGAATTGAAGTCAATTGTCAAGTGCTAGATCATGATCTTTAATACTTCTAAGCGTGTTTGATAAAAAATGTGACTTTATGAACCTTTAAAAGCCAAACTTCTATTTCAAGATGATAAAATTAATAGAGCAAGCTGAGAAAAGGAAAAAATGTGTTGGATTGAAGTCGATTGTGAAGTACCAGATCGTGATCTTTAATACTTTTAAGTGTATATGCGTACACTCTACCCTCCTTAGACTCCACTTGTCGGATTTCACTGGGTATGTTGTTGTGTACTTTGGACTCTTAAAATTATTCATTTTGGATAGATTTATTCTTTTCACCTGATATCGTTCTTCTCCTTTTAGCCTTGGAGGGGACGGGAGGAGAAAGGTGGTGGTTAGATCATTTACATATGCTTTCCCTCTCTTGTTGTTTTCTGTCTCTCTTCTTATACATTGTTGACAAAATGGTTCGTATGCTTTTTGGTGAATGCATTTAATAATCAATTTACTTTGTGGCAGCTTAAATCTGTTTTCATACTAACCATTCATGATACGCATAGTTGGATCATGGTTTCTAGTAGGAAAAACTGAGGAAAAAGAGACGAAACATGGACTCTGGAGAGTAAAATATCCAGCCCGTCAAATATTTGCAAATTCTGCCATCAGTGGTTGGAGAACCACATTTGAATTTTTCCAAGTCCAAGCCACTATCGAAGAGAAAACTGGCTGGATCATGCATGAGTATAAAGTAACACCGAATGGGAAGCATGATCAGACTCAGACCAAGTCACAGGTAATCTTTACTACTATCTTTCCTCTATTCCAATCTCTGATTATTTATCACTTCAATCTTGTGAAACACGCAAGTAAATTAATGGTTTGGTTGGATATTTTGCAGGAGTCTGCAATTTGTAGATTGTTTAGTTTGTCGAATGATCCAGAGCAAAACGATGATCTTGGTGTGGAGTACTTGCTTAGGTCGTTTTCATCAGTTAATCCAGACACTAGTAGAAACAATGGGCAACGTTCAATTAGTGAACCCCAGGTTGGTGCTGCTACTTCTCCTTTCTCACTAGTACTTCCAGCCTGCTAATGTCCAACTAGTCGTAACACAGTTTTGTTGTTATATGGTTATGTATGTCGGTGTGGATTGTCTTGTGGGGCATAATAGTCATTGGTCAAGTTCTGAATGAGCTTGATTTCAACTGTTTGAGGCTCATATTTTCCTGTTTTTCATCTTTGTGGTTCACAAATGTCTCAGATTTGTTTTGAATATTCAGGATATTGTACCTAGATGACTATCGTGCATTAGTTAATGATAATGATAAGAAAATCATTTTTAATTGCACATTTTGTGATGGAATGAGTTTGTGGTACACATACTCGGGTCTTATCTTCAGATTTGCTCCCATGTGTATATTAATGTGTTTGTATGCTGTCACTGAAACCATCTAATTAATGCGGAAGTTTTATCAGCTAAACAGACAGACAGAAGGGACTGGGTCATCACTTGTTGTCAAATCTAGAGATCAGTCTGTTGATGATAAAGTAGCTGAGAAAGATTGTATTTTACGAGGGGACTACCTTGAATTGGACGATCTTGCTGATGCAGCATCACATTCGTCTAGTTCAGAGAATTCAAGTCGCCAGAGCTTCGAATCTGATGGATTTTTTGACTCTCTGGCACTTCTTGCTGATCTGGATGATGAGAAAAAAGAGGAATTGATTGGAAAAGGTTCAACTATCAATCACAGCATAATGATGTGTGAAATAGGAAATGACGTGCTTGTGCAGCCTGCACCTTTAGGTAAGTAAACATCTTTGTCCTCACCTTTTTATGAGTCCTTCCATTTGGTTGTGCCTTTAGTATGTTTCTGCATACCTTCTCTGTATTTCAACTTTTTTAGACCTTTAAGAAGACATTCCCTGTGCTTCTACTTTTCAGCTAAGTAAAAGTTTCTTTGTTGGTTGCGGGCGGACCCAACATGTATCCAGGGGGTTCATCCGAACCCCTTCGGCGAAAAATTATATTATTTATACATAGTTAAAATATTTTTTTATGTATAAATAGTAGATGTCGAACCCCCTTCGACTAGTTCGTGTGTCTACTTTTTTAGATTTTGAACTCCCTTATTAAAAATTCTGGTTCCGCCACTGGTTGCACGTGGCGTCGAGAACACTGGTCATTTTTAAATATATTTTCTCCAATACTCACTACTGTAGGGTGCTTGTGCTTATGCATATGCATCAGAATGCTTTCATTTTTATTACCATGAGTTATGTTCTCGGTTGTTAGCTCGTCTTGATCTACAGTATTCAGAAAACACTCAATTGTGAAGAATTTGTTCAACAATGTATATTTTAGTTTATCATGAAGAACTAAATTGTTCGAATCAACATCTCACATTGACAAATGACATACTTATTTGAGTGAACACTGAATTGAAAGAGATTTGGCATTTGGAAGGAACACATAGTGTTTCGAGTACGACTTATTCTTTGATTCATCTGGACATTCAGAGAATGAAAACTGTCCGTATTCTTATTACTTGTATTGCACAAATCCAATTCTGTTATTTCTCTGAAACCTCTATATCGGCATTCCTTGGCAGGGTTTCTTGTTAAAGGGAGTGACGCTGGAGCCAAAGAAACTCAACAAGTTCCTGATAATAACAAATCCATATCTCTAAGTGAGCCATCCCCAGATCAAGCTGCTAAGAAGCTGAAGACTGACCGTATGGATGAAGGTCCATCACATGCTTGTAGAGCGATGACATCTTCTAGCAGCAACGGCGACGAACCTGGACGTGCAGCAAGAAGGGAGGAGAAACGTACCAAGAAGCCTATGAAGTTCCTGTGTTTTATGCCTTTCTAGATCCTTGCTATTTCAACTCTCACTATTATAGTTGATAAACACATGCAAGCAGCCTAGAACAATTTAACCCAAAAAAAAAGGGTGGGTGGAGAGAAAGTTTAAGTTATTGAATATTTGATATTTTCTTAGTAAACTAAATTTTAAACTTTATGATGTGTGTAAGATTTAGAATAGGAAAGTAATTCTCTTAAATACAATTGAAAAATTGGAACATACTCATTTGTAATATTAAGAGAGATACATCGAGTGCCTTTTATGTTTTTATAGCTCTTCAAATGATTACTCTCTTTTTTCTTTTCTGATTTCCTTCTCAGTGTTTGGTACCTGCATTGGGGCCAGACAAACTCCGGATTTGCACAGTTGAGGGGGTAAAATGTTCCTTGACAAAGTTGATTACATAGTCAGGACTCGAATCCGAGACTTCCGACGAAGGAATGCTTGCCCTTCACCCGAATTTTTGTTGGCTACAAATGATTACTACTAGTTTATTGGTTGCTAATACCAAAAATATATTATGACAGGATATTCTGATGAAGTGTTCAAGATTTTTGAGTTGTAGTCCATTGATTAACCTCCCTTGTTACTTATTTCTTCATTAAAAAATAGGAAAAATTAGCTAACTAGGTAAATTTTAATACTTATTCATTGAAAATAACTACACTTTAAAAATATTAGTAAAAAAGACAATATTTTAGTCAAGTAACAAAAATAATGATATTCTAAGTCCGTTCCTAAATTATCTGATTTTTATCCACATTTTATGCACCTGATTTTTTTTTCTCTTTCTTTCAATTATCTCATACTTTATATCTCTAAATTCAAATTAATTAAAAGGTGAAATATTTTTTTTTCTCTATTTCCCCCCATTCTTCTCTTCTTCCCGCTTCTCTCTCTTCTGTTCCCTCTTATTTTTTTTCCAGAATTTGTAAGAATATCCACAAAGATTATTCAACAGTCCTTCTAAATCAGCTATCTTTTTTTTAAGAGTTATCTTTTTTGATTTTTTTCCATACTTTTATGATTTCGTTTCTTATATTTGGGGGGTTTATATACTTTAGATTACTTTATAAAGGCATGTAATGTAGTTGTTGTTGTTGTTTTTTTTTTTTGGGGGGGGGGGGGGGGGGGGGTTTCTGCTAAGTAGCTATATAAAGAAGCTAGTATCTCTATTTCCTTGTCAGTTCTTATCATTTTTATCCTTTTTATTGTTTTTAGGCAAATTTGTATCTATTTTCTTTTTTCATATAAATAGCTAAGCAAATAATAAAGAATTTAGTATCTCTATTTTGTATTTATAAGAATATTTATGCTTTTCACAGTAAATGGATACAATTTTTTTCCCAAACTCACTTAGAATTGTATTTCTTTTAAATGGTTGAATTATGTAATAAATTCCTTAAAATTGTATACTATCCTCTTCAGTTTGTATTCATTCCAAAGGAAGAATTTATTTTCTCTTTGATTTGTATTTATTCCAAAGTAATGCCAATTAAAAATGTATTTTCTCTTTAAATGGTTGAATTACGTATCGAATTTATTGCCTTTTTCATAAAATTGTATCCTTTCCTCTTCAATTTGTATTCATTCGAAAAAAATTGTATACTTGCCTCTTCAGTTTGTATTCATTTCAAAGGAAAATTTTATTTTCTCTTTGGTTTGTATTCATTTCAAAGTAATGTCAATTAGAAATGTATTTTCTCTTTAAATGGTTGAATTACGTATCAAGTTTGTTGCCTTTTTCAGAAAAGTGTATCCTATCCTCTTCAGTTTGTATCCGAAAGGAAAATTTTATTTTATTTTTAGTTTGTTGTCATTCCAAAGTAATTTCAATTAGAATTGTATTTTTTCTTTAAATTGTTTAATTACGTATTCAATTTGTTATCTTTTTAAGAAAATTTTATAATTTCTTTACAATTGTATTCATTCTAATATGTATGCCTTTTGCATAGACCATGCATCTTTCATGAATTTTGTATTTCTTTTTTGTTTGCATTCATTCAAAAGTTATGCCAAAAAGTTTTCACATTTTCAAAAAAAATGATTGAAAAAAAAATAACCACTATTGCCTGTCAGAATATTGTATCCGTTCTGAAATTATTTTCATTCAAATCAGTATGCTTTTTATTTTTTTATCACTTCAAATTTTAATGATGCATCTTTCATTTACAGTTTACTTATTTTAAATTTGTATTCATTCCAAATTTATTCAAGCTATAAAAGTTCTTTTTATTCATCTTGAATTGATATATGCAAACTAGACTAGTCCTTTTTAGTGTGTACTCATTCTAAAGTTATGCAAGTTATAATAGGACTTTTTAGTTTGTATTACTCCAAAAGTTATGCAAATTAGATTAAAATTCTTGTATACTTAATCAATCATTACTTTCTTTTGATTGGTGTTTGAAATAATCTTGCCATTTATCACATCGCTTACAAATGGCATTAATGCTTGTGTATCAGTTGTATCGTCTCCAATTAATCCACGTCTACCAATTCTTATTTTTTGATGTTTTCTATCAAACAACTCAGCATTCTTCACAAAAACAATTACACATATGGAATATTTTGACAAATCTTTGTTATCTTTCTTTAATGACACATACACACAGACACCCATCTCGTTGTGTATTTTCAAAGGTGCACTGTTACCTTCGATTTTATACTTTAGGTTCATCCAATTGTATCTCAAATCAGCACTAATTTGTTTAGCAACCTCCTCCATTAAATTTCTAAATGTTGCATACTCTTTAATCATATAGCCTCTATCGTGTAATCAACATAGCAATTATCTTCATTCCATATTTTCGAATACATGATCAGAAAACTAATGCTCCCCATATCTAATTGTATTTCAAAAAAATGTATTACAATCAGACAAAAAATGTATTCCAATCGCACATCAGCACATTGTATTCTAAAATAATTAATATACAAATATTCAAATCCATTCAACAAGTTATTCGTATTCAAAATAAGATCAACAAACAAATTTTGTATCATACAAGCATATAATAATAAGCCAAAAAAAATTATATCTAAAGCACATCGTATTTCAAAACAAAATATGTTACAATCACTTTGTATTCCAAAATAATTAATACACAAATATTCAAAACGATTCAACATTTAATTGTATCCATAATTCAAACTGCAAATGTGATTAGTATTCATGAGTTGAATTGTTTTATTATGACCAAATTTGATGGAATACTAAAATAAGGATACAAATTTTGTATCATGGAAAAAAATTATAAGATACATATATAAATGTATCTATATTTCGTTTGTATTCCAAAAAAAATATTTTAACCAGCTTACTACGCGATTTGTATCACTCAAAAACAATAAGACAGGCTAAATTTGGGATCATATAAGATTTAAATACAAAATAGAAAAAATCAGAACCACTCTTTGATTTGATGCATTAAAAAAAATTAAATTCGAAATAACACATTCAAATTGATTTTTGAGGTTCAAAACAGATTGAACTCTAAATAAAAAATTGAATTCGAAATACCTGAATGATTTTAGCACGAAATCGAATTGCCAGTATCGATCTCCTTTTTCCAGCCACAAACTTGATCAATCGAGTTGCATTATACAAGAATTACAGTTCGTTAATGGAGGACGAGGAAGATGATTGAATCTCGTTAATGGAGGAAGAGAGAGAAAGATGATTGAAGTCGCACGTTTCCTCTCCTAAAATATAACTATAACTAATTAAATATTTTCAGGAAAACATTACCATACTTGAAAGATTCTTTCCCATAAATTTCTATAATTGGTTATTTATTAGATGAATTCTATTATTTTTTTTAAAAAAATACATAATCAGGCGAATAGCAACTCAAAATATTGTTATTATTAATAAATATTTGAAATGTAGCTTAAGGAATCCTATTAAATGATAAAATATTATTGTTTTAAAATTTTTGAGTATTTTATTTAAATCTCATAGTGAAAAAGCCAATTACAATTTATCCCGACTTTTTTGGTAATTACCCGAATTCCCTCTTTTTTCCAGATTTCTGATACATACGAATGACGCTGATACATCGCAATTTGATACATAAGTCTTTTTCATGATACATCGCTAGTTAATACAAACCAAACACTATAATATCAATAAAACTCATGAATCAACTTATAACACCTAATACATCATGAACACAACAAAAATATTAGTAAAACTTATATTTTACTGATACATTTTGTGTTTGGTTTGTATTAACTAGCGATGTATCATAAAAAGACTTATTTATCAAATCGCGATGTATCAACATCATTCTTATATATCAGAAGAGATATTTTTGAATTTTTTACAAATGGTAGAGAATAATTGAAAATATAAAAATATAAGGTGTGTAATTTAATAAATTTTCCTAAAAAATTTCCCCAAAAAATATGAAGCAGCCCAAGGAATTGGACTGGCCTGTGAAATGTGGGCCGGACCCAAACATCCAATTTAAAGGGCTAGACCAGTTAGGCAAGGCCCACCAGAAGTCTAAAAATGTTTAGGTTGAAGCGAATCACCTAGCTTTTTTTGAGCCCGAAAGACGTGTTCTCTTTAAAATATTTTTAATTATAACACCTGCATTTAAAGTATAATATATATACGACGATCTCTTCATGAATAGCCGAAAAGAAAGAAAGGTTGGTAAATGATATCGAGAGAGGAAAAAGATAGGCCTTATTTTAAGCCTTTTTTTTTATCTACACCTTTTCTAGTATCTCTTGAACTAATCTCTTATCGTTTTCGAGCTTATTTCTCCTATTACAATAAATCATAATTAACAAAAAAGAATCACATATTGTATTTCTGAAGTCACTCCTCAACGAAGACTAATGTTCTTTTTACATTGGGAATGGCATTTAATTAGTCTACCAAATGGGAAATTAAAGGTTTGGGTTTACTATAATATGCTTAGAAATAAAATAAATTATCAGCTTGTGATGTTATTATTCATTGTTCAGCAGTCCACTAGTAAAAATATTTCTAGTACGCTAATTATGCATGAGTAACAAGACGTGATGGGATAATCGAATGATTGAAATTGAAAGGTGGACCCTTGTTAGTTTTCAAATGATTTTTTTACCACACACATAATATTTAAAAATTAATAATTGAAATACATATTCAGACGTAATTTCAACTTTCAAATATAATTATTATAAAATATCATTCAATTTATGTCTAAATATTCACATTCAAAACAATTCACAAAAAGATTCATATATGGAGACGAGTTGTTTGAGGTAAGAAATTAATATTACCAAAAAAAAATGTGTGATTTGTTATTGACTTATGTAATGTTTTATCAATTTTAAGCGAAAAGAGTCATATGATAATTAAATAACATTCCTAATGAACTATGAAATCAATTTTTCGACTTCATATTCATAGACAAACTCAATTAATATTTACTTAATATGTTACATGTTCAGTCAATAAGTTTTATTAGTACTACTATTATATTATTATTGTTTTGTATTATTGTACACATATATATTTTAATTTTTATTATATACAAATAGTTCTAAGTCATATGTTATATAATCTTTATTCCCACTGATTTTGCTTTATGACTTTCTGTCAATTTTTGCTTTTTTAATATTAAGGTATATTTTGACGAAGGAACAAAACCTTTTGTTTTCAACTTTAGTGATGATTACACATGTTGCGTGGAAGATCTTTAATCATCTGACGGCTACAAAAATCCGACAACCTAAATCTACGGCCAATCTATCTCCATAGTGGCGGGAAACTAAGGATTAATTAATTAATGTAATTAATATATGGAGTATTAAATATATACTATGAATACAGAGAAAAAGTTCATTATTCAAATACTCAAAAGTAAGAGGTGAAAACAAATTATCTATTTGTCGTCAAATTTATTAAGGACTATGATGTTTGAATTTTAATAAATGGTAAATGGAAAATAGAGGAAAGAAATATGGAGGGAAAATGAAATTTGAGTGAATTATTTATTTTATTTTTTGGACGTTGCATTTCTTTTAAATTGATCGTAAAAAGAAAAGTTCATATGCTTAAATATTAAAATACTTTTTCATATTGTTAAAGAAGAAAGCGTGGCTTGCTTATGTGCCGCTCGACTTTGGATTTTTTTTTGAAGAAAAATTATTTAAATTTAATTAATCAAATTTAAAAATTTCTGACATGTTTTTACGATTTGCTACCTACATTTTTTCTACTTCCCGCCATCTAAAAGGTTGCAAACTTTTTAGATGCACCTTTCATAAGAACTATAAGACCTTTCTCAACGTATGCGTCTCTTCTAAAGCAATGTTTCAATGGTTATATGTACCTAATGATTCGTCATATATTTATTTTGATCTTTTACTCTTCTTGTTTTTGTATTTTTAAAAGTTCTCTTGTGATTTATTGTTGTTGAGTGAATTCGTTATTTAATAGAGTTTGAGATATCGCTACACTAATAAATAAATTGTTTATTAATAGGAGGGAAATAATTTTTTTAACGACACATCATAGATTTAGAGGTCTTGATTTTTATCCTATTCATTTTTTTTTTAATTACTATTTTGTCTTTCTTTTGAATACACATTGAATAACATATGACATACAACATCATCATATAAGGACTATTCTTAAAAGATTGTTGATATTTTCTCAACGTCAACAAAAACTCTATTAACCTGTTTAGATTGACTTATTTTTAAGCAGTTTATAAGTTAAAAACTGTTTATAAATTTTAAAAAAAAGTAAGTGCAGATCAACTTCTTTTTTTTTTTACTTATAAATTGTTTTCAACTTATAAACTGCTTAAAATAAGTTCATCCAAATAAACCCACTATTTATTGAATTTTATTTTAAACACAAAATGACTTTAAATTGGCCAGTCAAACACTCAAAAAAAGCTGAAAACAGCTTATAAGCCAATCCAAACGGCCTCTATAACACATTTGAAGAGATGTGATCAATGTATCAACTGTTTTTCTGATAAACGAAGGTCACAAGCATAATGAAAAATTATAATTTGGAGAAACGTGCTAAAAATATTATGACAAAATCAAATTTCATTGCTTTTGAAAGAGCATAAACTTTTTTAAAACTTCCTACAATATATAAAAAAAGGTTCAAAATTCAAAAATATCTTCTTTAATGTAAACTACAGATACATAAAATAAAATGAAAAAGTCCATAAGTTAAAAATAATAATTATATAGTACATATTACATTAAATTACCAATTTAGCCAGATGTACTTTTATTTAATTTATTTTTGTGGGATAAAGACAACACCGACGGCAGGGAGAGCTCTTGTTCCAGGTGGGGCCCTCACATAATTTCCCGGGCTTTCTTCTTCCGTTACTTCACACTTCTCATACGTTACTTCCCTCTATTATTATTTTACTCTAAAAATCTACACATTTATATTTATAATTTATAAATATTATTTTTATTTATAACTCTTTAGAGCAATTTTAATTATTACTATTAGTTTCATTTAAACTTTTTAGTTTTTATGGACATCAAATTCAGTAATAAAATGTCTTACATAAGTTTAAATAGTCGTGGAAACAACAATATTTTTTTCTATAAAAAAATAATGATAATATTCTATTGAATGCGTTTGATCAACAGAACACAAAAAGGAAAAAAACAGAAATTTTTATGATAAATTATAATTATATATACTCAAGACGATCATTTTTAAGATCAAATTATAATTTACGAGCATTCATAATTTTAAATTATATGACTCGAAGTCTTGAACGGAGCTAGGGGAATGTAAACTATTAAACTCTCCGTCTATTTTTGATTATTCATTATACTTAAAATAGATGTTCAATAATATTTATTCAATTTATAAAATCAAATAATAATTTACACTTATTTCTAATTTATCCTTATCATTAGTTAGAAGTCATTTTTCCATATTACATTTTTTAAAATATTATATTTATTATATTTAAAGGTGATATGGTAAAATTATCTTTTTATTTATAATTTTTTAAGAATTATGCAAACTCAATAGACAAGTAAAGATGAACGGATGGACTACAAGTCAATAAATGCATCTTGAGTATTAAGCTACTCCAGATTCACGTTGTGGAATTTCACTGGATTGTTGTTGTTGTTGTTGAGTATTAAGCTACTCTCTCTGATTATATTTATATGTCAAATGTTTTCTAATTTAATTTTTGTTTTACTTATCAATTTTTACAAATTAAGAAAGAATAATTTTTCTCTTCCTATTATACCCTCAATTTATTAATATTGAGTTAATGTATTTAAAAAATGTACTTCTTCTGTTCATATTTACTTGCCCACTATACTAAAAATAGATGTCTAACCATAGTTGTTCAATTTACCCATCATTAATTATAATTATTTTCTTATTATATTTTTTAAGATATTATATTTATTATTAAACAAAGGGCTAATTTTGTCATTTATCGTCACCACCACTTTATCCATTTTCCTCCACCAGTCAAAAAACGGTCGTCAGAGAAACTGAACAGACTTTACCCCATGCCCCAATCATCCCCACCCCCACCCCCAGCCCCACCACCCCACTAATCAGCAACTGGTAACCGGAAACCGGCTAATTGTATTAGATCATGCCGCAAAAGCGCATGATTGACGGGCCCATAGCGAATACGTGGCGTCTTCCTATTGGTCCATTTCAAGTCTTCGGGATTCATAGCTTTACTACATTTTTTCAATCAATAATAAAGAAACTAAAAGCAGAAAAAACACACACACACACACACTAAAACTCATTCTCTCTCTAGAAAAAAAAACTGTGTTTCTTCATTCGATTTATTTCTCAATTTTCTCTTAATTTTTCTACTATTTTCACACAAAAAACCCATCATTTTGAATTCTACAATGTGTGATCTTTCTATTTTGATCAGTTTTGTTTATTGAATTTTGGGTCTTTGGGTATTTGGAGAGCAAAGAAAAAAAATGCTGGAAGCTGTGGAGAGTTCAGTGCATGGAAATGGGTTTGCTCAGTTGCAGAGCTGTGGGGATAGCAGTGAAGAGGAGTTATCTGTGCTTCCAAGGCATACTAAAGTTATTGTGACGGGAAATAATAGGACTAAGTCTGTATTAGTTGGACTTCAGGGAGTTGTTAAGAAGGCTGTTGGTCTTGGTGGTTGGCATTGGCTGGTAATGATTCACTTTATTTTAGTTTCAAGTTTTGGGGGTTTTTAATTTATGTTTAGCTAAAATGGGTTGTTTTTGAAATCTGATTTTTGGGTTTTTGTGAGTGAATTGTATACTGGGTTTTGGGTTTTGAGTGAATTTTATACCGGGGTTTTCAATGTGATTGTTGGTGGTAATTATTCACTTTATTTTAAGTATAAAGTTTTGGGGTTTTTTAATCTATGTTTAGGAAAAATGGGTTGTTTGTGAAATTAGAGTTTTGGGTTGTGAGTGAATTTTATACTGGGTTTTCAATGTGGTGTGGTTCTTGGTGGTTGGCATTGGCTGGTGATTATTCACTTTATTTTAGTTTAAAGTTTTGAGGTTTTTTAATTTATGTTTAGGTAAAATGGGTTGTTTTGAAATCTGAATTTTGGGTTGTGAGTGAATTTTATACTGGGTTTCAATGTGGTTCTTGGTGGTTGGCATTGGCTGGTGATTGTTCACTTTTTTTTAGTTTTAAGTTTTGGTTTTTTTTTATCAATGATTAGGAAAAATGTGTCTTTTCTGAAATCTGAATTTTGGATTGTGAGTGAATTTTATACTGTGTCTTTGTTGTGGTTGTTCTTGGGTTTTTTGTCAAGCCATTCATTGGGTTGTTAAAGGCTTAAAGCAATGTGGGATAATACTGAAAATTAGTGTTTTGCTTACTGGAATGATGATTTGTCCATTTTTTTTTGTTTTTCTAGTTTGGGTTGTTTACAGTTTGGTGATATTTGAGTTTTTAACTTACAAAGTTTCAATTTTTTTCTTATTCTCATTGTTTTCTCTTTATTTGAAGCTCTTGGGTAGTTTTAAACCAATTTATCAAGAATTGAATTTTATATTTGAGATTAGGCCCTCTCGTTTGGCCCACTGAATATGGTTCAATTCTGTAAATTTCTCTTCATTGATAGATCTAGTGTTTTAAGGAGTTCTATTTTGGGTAGGGAATTAGGGGAATTCTAATTTGAGTTTCAGAGACTCTGTGATGAATCCTTTAACTTTTTAAAATTTTCTCTTCAAATGTGTTGGAATCTCCAGATTATAATTTATAGAAGTAGCAGAATATAGTAATACTGAGGGATTTCTGTTTTATTAGTATTAGCTGTGGACTAGTATTTGTTTTCCATTTTTGCACTGAGCAAGTTTTATGAACTGATGAATTTTACTTCCCAGAGATTCTGTTTACTTTTTGGGCTCCATTGAATTTTGAAGGTTCAACAGATCTGTCAGTATTAGAACCTAATATCCACAGCCACTTTTAGTTTTTGTGTGTACAGTTATAAACAAGAGAGGATTTGGCTTTTTTTTTTGTAGTTCAGTGTCAACTAGAAGAGTCTTCTTGATTAGAAATTTTTTTCTTGCTTTATTAACCTTGTGATGATTTTGTTGTTAATATGTTGTGTCAGAATTAAACAGAACCATATGTCATGTTTATTTGTTTATTTCTTGTCTTTTCTGCTGTTTTTTTTTTATCTGATTGAATCACATTAAAAACATTAGACTAATTTTGTTTTTGTGAAACCGTTCAACGTAAATTGCAGGTTCTTACGAATGGCATAGAGGTGAAACTGCAGAGGAATGCTTTAAGTGTGATTGAAGCTCCTACTGGTAATGAAGATGATGATGACCTTGAATTTGAAAATGTCCAGTGGAATGGTTCAGATATGGGTAAGTCACCTAATTTATGATAAATTATATTCCACTGTTTCTATTTGTTTGTCTAGTTTTGTCTTAACGCGAAGTTTAAGAAAATAAATAAGACATTTGATTTTTGTGATTTTAAATTAAAGATATGTAGAATGTACCAAAATGACATTTGACCTTGTGATATTAAACATGTCACTTGGAAAGTTAAAATAAAAGAATTGTCAAAAAAAAAGAAAAGAAACATTGTTTTTGAAACTGATTGAAAAGCAAAAAGTAACACAAACAAATTGAAACCGACTACTAATGCAATTTAGTTTCCTTTCAATTTTATGTCTTTTGATTCTTCTATTTAAGAGAATTTGCAGAGTAAAATTCTTATAGTAGTTGTTACATAGGATTCTCTATGTTCAGAAACCTTTTTGCTTTTATCACTGCTGCTATCTCTTTTTTCTTTGTTGTAATTATTGTCATTTGGTCCACTCTTACGTAAAGTAATGTGATTTATTTTCTTTCTATTTCTTTAGCATCCGATGATACTCAAAAGTCTCATAGGTCAAGGCATCGCGCCCTTAAACCATACGGCTCATCTCACAAGGCCATGAGCCGCTCCCTTTCATGTGACTCACAGTCGAAAGGATCTATTTCTACACATCGTGGGTCCATGGTATGAAAGTATTTGAAACTGTCTTTTTTACAGACATTACTTCAACCTTTAAATTTTTATAATCATCTAAAAATTACTTAATTTAAAAGAAGGTTGACTTAAGCAAACTTGAGATGGCTGCACTGTGGAGATATTGGCGACACTTTAACCTTGTAAGTGGATTAAGTAACTACCAGTTTGTTTGATCATCCTTTTTAGTATTAGTATGTGATATTAATTTCGTTACCAACTTGTTTTCTGGCCACCTGATCAGAGGGAAGCTATACCTAACCCGTCGAAGGAGCAACTAATTGATGTTGTTCAAAGGCACTTCACATCCCAGGTACTTTCTTAATTATTTGTATGTTGCTGTTCTTGTTTTTGAGGCTTGCTGTTGCTTTGTATCTTTATTTGACCTATTTTAATGTGATGTTAATTGCGGTCGATATTTTTCCTGGCACTTCCCATAAAATACGAGTTTTAGGTAATTTTTTGCATAGTTTTCCTTTCATGTTATACTATGTTCTTAGTAAAGGAAATCTGGTGCTTGTGTTGTGTCAACTTCTTCTGATAAGTCTGCCATCTAAAAGTGATTGGTTAATTTTGGCATAATGTTCTTCCACGTGTTATCATTCTTGATACATGTAATGATGACTTTTCATTTGGTTCTTGTCTTGTTGATACTCCTGTTTTTCCAAATCATGCACTACTGACTGCTGTATTTGTCACCTTTTTTTCCGAGTGAAGCAATTGGACGAGTTGCAGGTAATTGTGGGATTCGTCCAAGCAGCTAAGAGACTCAAGACGGTCTGCAAATGACTCGGGGCAAACCCCTTTTTGGCATGCTCCTAACGCTAACAAATAGTGGTACCTTTGTGTCCACTCACTATTGCAGTAAAATGTGTAGTATATGTATACTCCTGTTTATCCCTTTTGTCTTTGCTTAGAGTCCTAGTTATGTAGATAAATGAAATGCTGAACTAATTCTGGTTGGAATTGGATGTACTTCTTCACATGTATAGTCTGATGTGTGAACTGTTGATCATCATTCAACCAACTGAGTCTTGATTTAGTATTACTGACCAACCTGATATTCTCTCCGTTTGAGTTCATTTACACTACTTTCAACCCCCCCACCGATTTGGGTTGGTACTTCAGTTGATACTTTGAGTATCAAAAACCTGTTCGAGTTTGGGCAGGTTATGACACTTTTTTTAACTTAGCTCATTTTAACGGATCGAATTTAGTCAAAGTCTAAAAGTTGAGTTGATTTGGGCTAAACATGTAGCCCAAAAGACCTGGTCAAAATATGCTTTCCACTTTTTTTTAATATGCTTTATAATAAAGAAAAAGCGTTTAATATTTTTGTTTGGTAATTGATTGAACTTTAGGAAAATAAGCAAATTAAAACTTGGTAACAACATGAAGGCTTGGCTGTGACACGTTATTTAGTACATTTAAGCTCAAGTAATCTTTGAGCATTGTTGGCAATGATCCATAAATAAATACATCCTGATATATACTGTAGATTTTTTAATGTTATTTCACAACTAAATCATAAAAATGTACTCCTGTGATCTTGAATTGATTTGATTAATTATTTTTACACGGGTTGGCTTTCCGTCCATTATGTTAGAGATATGTTGTAGTACCAAGAAGTATCAAATGTTGGTGTTGAGTCACATCATATTTTATACTCACCTTAAATGTCACGGATATATATTTGTTATATGGTGAAAAGCTAAATCATTTATAGAGCAATAAAAGTAGTATAGTATCAACTGTGAGTAGCCAAATTAGACTTGCATTAAAGATATGGTACAGGCTGATACTGTATGCCCCTTTCAGCAGACACACCAACATTTATCAGCTGTCCTAATTTATTTCTTTCTTTCCTTACTATTATAATTCATACATCGTCGTAAGGTTGGTCCAACTGACATTTGGAATCACGAAATTATGTCCTCGTTTTGACATGAATTGGTTGGTATTAGGGATGGCAAAATCAAACTCAATTTGTTCAAGTCGACTAGACTATTTATATTAAGGAAACCTTCACTAATTCCACATTGCTTTTGTCCTCTCTACCCTTAAGCAAACCTCATCTTCACCTCCACCATCCCAAACCCCACCCCCGTAACAGTGGCGGAATCAAGAATTTTATGAAGGGGGTTCAGCATTTTATTACCTAAAATCAGAGACAAGCTAAGACGAAATATTGAACCCCTTTGCCACTGAGCTAGTCCCTTGGCTTATGTTCAGGGGGGTCAATGTTAAATATATACTCATAAATTAAAAACTTTATCTTATATATACAGTGTAATTTTTTAACGAAGGGGGTTCGGATGAAAACCCTGGATAACACGTGGGTCCTCCCTTGCTCCATAATATTCGTCTAAATTACATATACATATACTTTTAAGATAATACTTTTTGCTACTTTACCAAACACAAAAAAATAAGGAATACATTTATTTTCCTAAAAAAACATTTTCCATCGTACCGAACATATCCTTAGCTGTAGACAAAATTCAAGTTGTCATCTTGTTGATTACATGTAGCAATTCTAATACATGGGTAATATGCAGTTATACATATAAACTCAGATTGACGAAAATATCTAGCAAACTCCACAATCATTTACTCCTCTCTACTGTGTATTTCCAACATAGCAGTATCAGCAGGCATCAACAGTTAAAATTTTCGAGGTTATTGATACACTGATAAACAAACAAGTTCAGGCCTGTACTCGCAGACCGACACGAAAAAAGAGGGGGAAAAAATCTACAAGGCTCAACTAGTCAAAACTGGAACAAAGCCAAAACTGAAACTGCACAAATTGTAGTGGATTAAACATACAAAGCAAACAAAAATCTAGTTTTCTCAAGATAATAACACTTACTAACTAGTTCTCAATCAAAATAGATCTCATTATTCAGATTGCTGAGCAGTCTATGGTCTCTCTATCTCCTCCTCCTCCTTCGCTTCCTTCTACTATCATCACTTTCCTCAGAACTGGATGATGATGATTCTGACTCGGATCCTGAAGATTCAGAACCAGATGAACTACCAGACTCATCCGATTCAGAAACAGGCTTCTGTTGTTGCATGATAAGCCTTGGCATGTTCTTGAGATACTCTCGCAGACTCTCGGTAATTCCACCCAGACCGATAGAAGTGAAAAAGTTGATGGCAAACCTTGTATTCTTGGGATTATCTTTTGGGAAAATAGACTCCAAGGATTCTTGCATAGTGGGGTCGTTAAGACGTTCATTCAACAAGCGGATACCTAGGTGCTCTGACATCTCCTGTATAAATGAAACATCTAGAGTGAATTTGAAGCTAATAGAATAATGCCGTATAACGCTGATGAAGGTCACCCAAGCATCCGCCACTTAAAAAAGAAAGGAAAAGCATAAAACCCCAGAAAAGGGCGGGAGAAAATATGATGGGCTTCAACAAAATGCAACTTTTGACATGTGGTGATATATTTAGTAGTGATAATGATTTTCAAACAACCCTTCGGGGTGGCCCAGTGGTTTGGGCTTGGGACTTTCACGTTGGAGGTCTCAAGTTCGAAACCCCTCGCCAGTGAAAGCAAGGGGTTGGTTCGCCTTCTGTGTCGAGGTCATCGCAACGGGCTTGCCTAGTGCAGGTTACCTCTCTTGTGTGGTTTGCGAGCTATTACTTAGTAGCGGGGGTTTTACCCTGTGCGTACCCAAAGGGTAGTGGCTGCGGGTTTCCCTTGTCATCAAAAATAAAATAAAATTCAAACAGATGGATAAATAGAAAATAGATACTCGGGTAACAACAAAGTCTTTCAATATAGTAGTCGGATATCAAAATTAGGCCACAGAGATCAAGCGAGCTGTAACTCACAAAAAAGGACAAAAGGATAAAACAAGATGTACAAATAGAGATCAAACTAGATGTACCTGGAATAGGATCTTGATAAATATACGAGAAGAGGATGTCGTGTCCTCCTCAGTCAGCCGTATATAAGCCAAACAATGCCAAGGCAGAGCATCAGTGCCAAGCAAATGAGCAAAAAACTTGGCCACATTACGCAGTTTGTTAGTTTCAAGCCGGTGGATCATGGAGTACTGCTGCACAAAACATTTTTCAAAGTTCTCCTGATGAATTTTGTTGATCATGCAAAAACGCTGTCCCAGTAGTCCATAGTAGCGAAGATAAGTCCTTTCCTGACTGCAGCACTCCAATAACATTATGCACAACTCCATCTGCAAGGACCAAACAATATATATATATCAGTTTCCTTTTCTTCCTTTTCACAATGATTTTTTTAGCAGAACCAAGCGAAGAGTAGTTCATTAATACAAGCATAGACAACATCATGCCTCAGGACAAAAATGATTACAACATCACAACGATTCACTTTTAATCTCCCAGAGAAATCAAGTCAGAATAACAGGCTACCTAAATATATTACTTAATGAAAATAAAGAGGCAAATTAATATATACCAAAGCATGATAATTATCTTGATGTTGACTCTATCCAGTGTCATAAAATATTATCACCCATCATCTAAGATTTCCCTGAAATTGAGTGTGAACCAATATAAGAAAATTTGACGCCCCCATACTTTTTTTTATGTGGTGGTGGTCATTGTGTGTGTGGTTGGGTTGGTGGGGGTAAGTGCCAATCTAAGGATAAAGAAAGTACATCAAACCCAAACAACAATATACTGGGAATATTCTCTTTAGTCTTTGGATAAAAGTTGGTGAAGAAGTGTACTCCTGATCCTATAAATAAAATCGTCAATTCCTTCAAATGCTTTTATCCTTCCCTATAACAGTCCAAGACCAGGCACAAAGGTGCAATTTTCCACAATCTCTCCCATTTTTCTATTGTGCTGGATGTTCCACATGCAAACTAGTATTAGCTGGCACTGCGTACTGCTTGTATACAGGAGTTTTTTTTCATTATTCATAATATTATGTACCTTACCAAAAAACTAATATTAGCTGGAACAACCTGTATGGCAAGTCCAAAGCAACCTTGCAGTGAAGTAGCAGGTGACTTATGTCCTCCCCATGATATTTATACACAAACAATGAGCTTAATTCCTTAAATTATCAATGCTAGAAATTGCATTATCGACTACATGAATCTCAACCTCCATCGACCACAGGGCAAGCCAATTACAAGATTCCCTGCCTCCATTGCCACCTCTATTCCTCAACCATCAGTTTAACAGAACCCCAGAAAAATTGTTCTATGGCTGCATGATTGAATGACAATGCCACTATTGCTATCCACGATACATATGAGGAAAAATCAAATTCAACTAAAGCTCAAATTTTGGGTATTTTTTCTCTTTGTTTGTATAGAGAAACTAATTTTTACTAGACTTTTCAAAGTCAATTAGCTTTCTCTGTTTTTAACTAAACCATTTTCATGTAATGAAGACCAAATCAAAAGCGACATTACTATCCTTCCAAACTCGAAGCACATGAAAATCTACGTACAGATCAATCCATGTGAGCATACACACAGTTTCGTAAATGACATGGCCAACAGGAGTATAATAACACAAAAGAAAGAAAGAGATAATGATACCAACCTCCTGACCAGGCTCTAGTTTGATCTTCAACAGCTTATGTCCTGCTTCTTCAAAGTCAACACTAGACATAATCGTCAGGTAGATCGTTCTCCGAAGGTTGATTAAGTTTGTCTCTGTTTCGTCCTTTATTTTCATTTGCTCCTCATCCTCTTCTTCAGACTCTTCATCTTCATCTTCATCTTCATCCTCTGATTCTGCACCAGAATCTCCTTCTTCCTCAGATTCGTCACCAAGTATTGCCTTCTTTAATTCTTCATACTTCCTTTCGTTTTCTATGAAATTAGGATCCACCTTGAAAATATCTGAGCACATTGGACAACATAAAAATCAAAATTCCATATAATTGCTCCACAAATAAAATAGACACCAAAAGAAATCCATTATAGAACTTCTATACCAAAATCCATCATAAGACGTACCTAAAGCAATTTCTGGATCTATTGTGTCTGAGAGAGAGACTTCATGGGTTAATTGATCTTCCTGCTCAACAAGGTCAAGCTCTGGGCGCACAGCTTGGTAACCCTGCAGAGGATGCATGTAAGTGATCTAACATTTCTTCTTGCTTTTATAAATAAGGGATCAAATTTTTCTTCTTACTCGGAAAACAATTAAAGACCAAACTCACCTGAAACTTTGCTTTTCGCAATGCAAAGAGGCTTTCAATTAAGAACTGAACCCGTTTATCTATTTCTCCTTCATGAAGTATACCACGGAACCGCTCAAAGATTCCTATTTAAATGCAAAAAGGGTATTAGCATGACAAACACAATAAAACCTTTTTATAAATAAACTAAAATGTACTGATAATAAATAAATAAACCAAAAGGTAAGTTGTCATTATTATACAAATTACAATGATCTTTCAAGGTGTACTCACCATGCAATCCTCGTGGGCAGAGGTCCTGAAGCATTGAACCACACTCTGTAACAAAACCAACTGCAACTTCAACACTATCATCTGTAGGTTTCTCCAACAAAACTGTAAGTAGTTCGAGAGCAATAAGCTCGTGAACAATTTGCTGGTTTACAAGGTGAGCAATAAATTTGACAGCAGCTAACAGTTGAGGCTGCAAGAATGAAAGATTAAGGGTAAGACATATTATGAAAAGATTCAGATTATGAAACATAAACATGTATTGAAGTAGTTACACTAACTGGCACAGTAACCCCCCACCCCCCTCTTGTAGTCATACTCTCAAAGGAGGATTTCAAGTATCTCCATGACATCCAAATAGACCATCTGTTCTTGGTCAACCAAACAGCAAAAATTTACAAACAACTATATAGTATGTTTCACAAATAAAAAGACAGAAGAACTGCAAGCATGAAAGCAAGAGATACGAACCTTATCATTACGTTTATAAGCTCTTTGCAGCTGCAGTATGATCCTTCTAAGCAACAGATCACCCACTTCTGGGAACTTGGTGTTAACCACTGCTACCAAAGCAGCAAACACATCAGTAAAACCGGGAGAAGCCATTTGGGACTTCATACAGGATCTACAGAACAGCCCCCTCCCACGGATCAAATTCTCTGCAAACAATTCAGGAATAATGTTTTTGAGGTTTGCTGCATTAACTTTATTCACCAACCCATTAATACTTTTCCTCAGAGCATCCCAAGTCATCCTCTGGTACTCAACACTGCTCTTGTCCTGAACATCCTTCATCATTCTAGCCAATTTGAATGGCGGAATGTAAACACCCCCACTCCTTCCCAACTTTGCTAAGTCAGTAGTCAAATTACCATCTTGCTTTTGCACCTTAGAATCCTCATTGGCTTTAAAAGCCCCATCCTCTTGTGCATTATCTTTCCTAATTTTCTCTTTCCCATGCTTATCATCTCCAACCTTTTGCCTTATATCCTTTCTATTATTATCATCACCATCAACCCTCTTTTCTCTCTCTACATCCCTCCTCCCTATCTTATCCCTTTCTCTACCATCATTATACCGATCAACTCTATCCCTGTATCCGTGCTCATCCTTCCTTCTCTTATGCACCTTTTCATCATCATCTTCCCTTCGCCTCCTCTCCTTCCTATCATCGCTTTCACCTTCATCCCTTCGACTCCTCCCCTTCTTATCATCCTTCAAGTCACCACCTTCATTCTCATGTCTTCGCCTCTTCTTTCTCCTATCATCCCTTTCATCGTCATCATCAACTTGAATTTCCTCTTTTCTGCTCTCACTCTTATCATCATCATCATCATCATTTTTTCTCCTACTATCCTTCCTATCATCCCTTTCATCATCATTCTCCTTATGCTCATCTTTTCTCCTCCTCTCCATCCTCTCACCACCATCTTCATGTTCATTTCGCCTTTTACGCCTCGAATAGTCCCTTTCATCATCACTATCATCCCTATTTCCACGTTTGGTTCTTCTTCTCGCCCTCCTACC
The DNA here is from genome assembly GCF_947179165.1 of Solanum dulcamara. Classification (NCBI taxonomy): domain Eukaryota; kingdom Viridiplantae; phylum Streptophyta; class Magnoliopsida; order Solanales; family Solanaceae; genus Solanum; species Solanum dulcamara. The sequence goes on from NC_077245.1 coordinate 3,066,646, forward strand.
CTCAAAATCATCATCACTCTCGTGTTCAGTTCTTCGGCTACTCTCCCTCCTATCCTCCCTATCACCATCAATCTTTTTATCCTCATACTTCTTCCGCACTACTTTCCCGCCATCCTCATCCTCTGATTTGTCCCTTCTCCTACGGTGCCCATTCTCACTCAAATCTCTCTCCATAATCTAAAACTTGGCTTAAATTTACAGATTCAATAAGCACATACAATGTCTAAATATAGTATCAGAAAAAACTACTACTGTATTTTCTTCAATACCAGTAAAGTCTAGGGTTTGTTGACAAGCGAACAGTCACCTACATACCATATAATCAGCAACTGAGAGAAAGCAAAACGCCGAAACCTATGAAGAAGATCTGAAGATTGAATTGAAGAACGGAACCTGTCTGAAGATTTGATCAAGCAGTAAGATAATAACCGAACCTTCAGCTGGAGCTCCTTCGAGAAATCAAGAAGCTGAATAGAGAGAAAATTTGGGGAAAAGACCCCTAATTTCTCGAATTAAGATATTAATACTCAAAACTCCTTTTTCTTTTTTTTTCTTACTCAGAATTTTTTTTTTAAAAAAAGAAAAGAGTACATGAGCCCGTTTTGATGGGCTTTAAGTTGGTCAAAATCAACTTAAAACCCTTTTTTAGCTTTTGGATATATTTGTCTAATGCTAACTTTAAGCCATAAAGTTCTTAAAGTCAGTCAAAAATGGAAAGTTAGGATTCCTAATTTTTTTTTTCTAAGTGCTTAAAGTCATTTTCTTTAACCATGGAAATTACTTTTATATCTCTTATATTTTAACTAAATTCTCAAACTATCCTTTTTATTCTTTTAACCCTAAAATTCACATTATTTTCCTCATTTAAGCATTTTTATCCAAACACGCTTATTTATAAAAATAACTTTCAGCACTTCAAAGTTCTAAAAGCACTTCATACATAAAAGTTATTTTTTTTAAGTTCATCCAAACGGGCTCCATATCAACTTTTAAGTTATTTTTAGCTTATAAAGTGTTTGACAAATTTAAAAATAAGTTAAAATTGACTTAAAATAAGTTAAAAATAGAAAGTAGGACTCTCCCTATTTTTTATATTTTAACGTATAAGTCATTTAAGTTTGACTTTTTATTTTTTGACTTAATTTTTTTTTTTAAGTCAATCCAAATGGGCTCTAAGTGTATGTTTGACTTAACTTTATTTAAGCAACTTATAAGCTAAAAAAAATAAGTTGGGGTAGTTTAACCTCTTTTTTTTAGCTTATAAGTTGTCTTCAACTTATAAATTGTTTTAGATAAGTTAAGCTAAACAGACCTAATTTTTTGGGGGGCTTATTTTAAGTATGAAATGACTTTAAGTAGGCCAATTAAATACTATAAAAAAAACTGAAAATAACTTATAAACTAATTCAAATGGGCTCTAAAAACAGTCTTTCTATTTATATTGAGATTAGAACATTGAGAACGGACTTTTTATACTTGCTATTCACTTCAAATTATATTTGTGATTGTGATTATTGTTGTTGTACACGAAATACTCCATACTTTCAATATATATTTTTCGGAGAAGGAGATTATTATAAATACTAAGTAAGAGAGTTTTATAAAATTTATTATAATTTGTATTTAAAAAAATGAAGCTTACACCACATACGTTTTAAAATCATTTGTTTGAGATAAGAAAAATATAAGGGCCTCTTCTTTAATTTGTAATAAAATGCCAACCTCCACCCCCCCCCCACCCCCCACGCCCCAACACACACACAATTTGGGCCTGGTCTTTGTTCAACTTATTCAATTGTTGGACTCCCTGATTTTGAAGCCCATACAGCTCATTTGCTAGAGGAGCAGACATTTGAATGGGCTTGACATCTTTGTGAAACCTTGGGCCCAAGCCCTTCATTGGATATTCTTATTTTTAGAAAATATACGTGACAAAGCAAACTAACCCCCTATATTTATCTGAAATAGGGGTACTTTAAAACTTTCAATATGCCTATTTCTAAGATGAATGACTCGTATAGTTGAATATTTTGACATGAATTCAAATTAATTCTTGGTAGCTAAGATGGTTTGGGTCAAGATAGGTTAGGCAGTAATCCATAATCCAACATGTTTAACTCTCACCAAATATTAATTTCTTTGTTAGTTACTATTTATTTGTTTAATTGACTAATTCTTTTGTCTTTTTTATATGGCTATATGTCGCATATGATTATTTTTAATAATATTTTGACAAGTTTTTTCATGGATGGGTCAATGGGTTACATATTCAATTCAAATCAGCCAAATTTTTAGATCAACTAAATTAGAACAATTAAAATAGACTGAGTTAATCAATAAACAGATTATTAATCCACTCAAACTTAGGCGAATTGAGTGGGATGGTCATATATTCATTGGCTTATTAATTAAGCCTAACAACATCCAATTAATTAGCATTTAAGTGAAATGAAGTGTCATTACTTTACGTCCCGTCTCTTCCAATCTTCCATAGTGAAAAGGAAAAAAAATTGTGATGATCCATCTTATGAATTCTATTGCAAAAATCAAGTTGTGCAAGAGACAAAAAGAGGAAGAAAACAAGACGTACGATGCTAGTGGGATACATATACTTTCTCCGTCTTAAAATAAATATCATTTCAACAAAAAAATTGTCACAAAATAAATGTATCTTAGTCATCTTAAGAATTAGAGATAAAAGTTAACATATTTTTTCTAACTAGATTATTATACTTCATCTTTTTTATAATATTCAATTTTCAAAACAAATTATTAAATATAAAAAATTTAATAAACTGTATATTATATTTATTAATTTTTAATGAATATAATTTTTGCTGACACTTATTTTGAAACAGGATAATATATTTGCGTGAAGAAACTCAGATCGATTAGGCATAGAGTCTTCCATAATAAGTGGTTCTAGAGGATTGCCAATAAATGTGGGACAGCTAGCAACTGAATCTTTGACCAGAAATGGCTGACGAAATATAAAGTATATTCTATGTAATTATGAATTTTGCTACTGGAGTTCCAATAAAATGGGGAACATGATAACATTATTTAAAAGGTGACAACGTGATTGAGAAGATATATAAGATCAAGTAATACTAGACTATAAGAGCTATTTACCAATTACGTAATTGACCGGATCAGATAAATATTCCTTTAATATGGATCATAAAAAAAAATTACTCATTTTTTCGAAAGGTAGAAGGAACTTAGCCTTTGATAATAATAGTTGGCAAAGAAATAACTAGTAAAGGAAGAGCTTCTGACTTATTCAGAAATTAGATTTGTGTTAGGTATAGTAAGAATAAATGGAAAATGGATGAAATATGAAAGAAAGGAATATGAAGCGTTTCTTTATATTTTTGTAAAAAAAAAAACACCTTTTTCTTCATCGAGGGTGAAAAGAAAAGTTCAAGTGTTTAAATAAGGACACACTTATTGCTTTTTAGCCAAAAATATTAGCTTAGGCTACATATATACCAATTGGTCGATTATTAACAAAGTAGCCTATGATAAATGGTAAAATGGTTGAACTTTTACGGCAATGAAAAAATTAATTCATTCATACAACGGGAAATTAATTAGAGCTATTTTCAGATATTTACGAAAGATAGAGACAACAATGACTGAGTGTAGAAGTTTTTCGTCATTGAAAAGTGATTTTACGATTAAAAAATCCTGAAATTCACGTCGGAAATGGATTCGAAGGAGAGAAAATGGGAGCTTTTACAAGGAAAGAAAGTAAGAAAGTTGAATTTTATTTTTAGTTTGGGCAAATTAGTATATACAGCTAATCTATTTTATATTTTTTAAAACTACGAAATTGAAGATTATTTTCTATTTTTCAAGACTTTGAGGTTGGGGCATAAGTCTTTTTAAGACTTTAGAGAGATGTGAACTATTTGTATATTGGGACACAAGGAGTAAAATGCTTTATTATTCAAGTGTTTGTTTTTTTTATACAATTTCGCATTTTTATTTACAATTACATGTAATAATGACACTTATATAAGGGAATAATGATGTTCGATATTCATATTAGAGTTCGATTATGTTTGTATCACGAATTGCATGGCCCATTCTAAGGGCAATGCTTCCAACAAGATTATTTTTTATATTCATGAAGACTTCTGAGTAATAATAAAGAAATCTTAATCATCCCATCATAATCGACGTCGGTGTCTCTTTTGTGATCATGAATTCATGATAGTAGCAAGAAAATATGGAAAGCACTAGTACTGTTGCTGCCAAAATGTTGGACATATATGAAAGATTGATGTGGAGTATCTGATCCATTTCCAAGTGACATCACTACTTTTATATATATATATATATATATATATATATATATATATATATATATATATATATATATATATATATATTCTGGGAATTGATTTATAATGGAATTTTATGAGAAACAAGTAAAGATTCAGAATAGATTTACCAATTGATTTGTGGAATTAAGAAGCTTCTTTCGGTTTGTAAAGCGCTTTTACAATAATATTCCTCAAGTGGAATGTGTATGTGTCAACAATTGATACCCCTTTGTAAAAATAAATATATCATGATGTTACAGTCAATTTATAAGTGATCAATTTTACGGAATATTTACTATCTCGTTAACGTAAACATATATAATGTGATTTAAATTTTGGGAATTTCTACATCCTTTTCTTATCCCAAATGATATTATGTACAATGTCAACTCAACCAAATCCTAATGGAAAAAGGAGACGAGAAATTCCCATAAATATTCATGTCGAAAGTATAACAAAGTTTGTGGAGGATATTTTGCTTTGTCAAGATGAGATGCGAATTCGGAATTTTTAATTGATGATGAATATAATTTTAAATTGAATTTATTCATAACAAATATATTTCTAATAAAATAAGTTATTTTCATGAAATTATGGGTTTAAAATATATCATCAAAAAATTTAGTTTATTTACACATAAATCTCTCTTTTTAGGATAACTGTGTGTTAGGATCTGAATTCAATTGAAGTCGTTGTTTTCCCGCAAAGAAGATCAGTTTGAGCCTTGAGGATAATTGCAAAGGCCGATTTACACAAATATCCTTTTTAACGAGATTATTTAAGTTTTGTTTTTATTTTAAAATGTTTTGTAAATATAATATTTGGGAACTGATTTTGTCGTGACATTTTTTCATAATATATTTTATTATAAGAATCTCCATCACAGGTTGAATTAAGCTTAAACAATTAAACGTGAGGAAAGGATTATAGTATATTACTTTAACTTCAGAATATGGAACAAGCATTTTCTACAGTCCAAGAAAGAAAGAAAAAAAAAAGCAAATAGGAGACAAGTTAATTAGCATATTTTATAAGAATAAAGTTGATTAAAGTTTACAATAAATTTTATATTTCACTTAATTTCCTTAAAGATAATTATCTCAAGGCAAAGTTGGCCTTGCTCATGAATCAGAAGCTGATTCTTTAGTGAACCATAGATTATTCATTGACTTTTAAAAGTCTCACTATCATTATCCACAATTAATCACAATTATTTTAGTTTTTTTTTATATATCGATTATATACAGTGATATTTAAAAATGAAATGCTAATTGCTATAACATAGTAAATAGTGATATAATTTTATTCACGCTTTCATGTTATAACATGTTACTCCTTCCGATTTATTTTACTGATTCTTTTTCTTACACACCTGTTAAGAAAATATTAATCTGAATTATTTTTATTTACTCATTGATACTAATTTATATTACTCTATTTTTCACAACTATATAATAAGAGACAAAGGGAGTATTATTTGTAACCAGTTATTTATAGCAAGCACGATAACTAAAATGTATCTCCCAATTATTCTAGTGGTCCACTTATTATTTGTTATATCATGCGATACAATGCGGCAATACTAAAAGCTTAAAGAATGTTCTTAAAACTTTAAACCCTTCACATTATTAGCTTTTTTTTAGTTTAATTTAAGTTTAATGCTTCTTTTATTACTCTTAGCTTTATTACTTAGAGTAATGATGTTGATTCTAATTTCATTAAAACGATCCCACGCTCTTCTTAATTTATATATGTATAAAATAATATTATTATATTGAGCTATTTTGGACCTTATTTTAGTTTCAACCCACCCTAGATAACATTACCTTCTCCATGAAGATTGATCAAATACATTTAAATATGGTAAAAAGTGGAAGATTTTTTTTAACCTTAAACGTTCTCGAAAAGCCACATATACCTTCCAATTAATTCGAGTCTCTCTAGAAGCACTTAAGCCAAGAGTTATTCAGAAATAGTCTCTCTATCAACGTAAGGTAGAAGTAAAATTGTGCATATATACAGACTCCACTTGTAAGATTACACTAAGTTTATTATTGTCGATGCTAGTAGAAGTATCAAAAGAATACCAAAAACCGATCGAATCGACCGAACCGATTTATATCATTTTTTAAAATAAAACCATAAACTTTTATTTAAATGTATAACCATCCTGAACAATTGGAATAGTCTTTTTAATTTGTAAAAAAAAATAAATCAAACCGAACCAAATAACCTTACATGTATGTAAATATAATTTTATATATTAACAATATGTTAAATTTAATATATAAATATATTTTATTAAATTTTTCAAATATAAATATAACCTAGATCTTAGGTCTTTGGTGACTGGACAACTTTGGGTCTTTACTTTATCCTTTAATTAATTAGGTTTAAAATTAAAAGATACTATAATAGATACTCCATTAAATAATACAGTAAAATCTATGCGAACACTACTATTAAATGCTTAAGATCAAACAATACAGCAGCAAGGTTTTACATTCTTGATTCTTGGTGAAGAATAAAAGTGCTTCGAACATACTCGTGAAAGAATCTTTTAATAATAGTATATTTTGAGGTAATACTTTAAAAGTTTTAAAAAACTAAAATTAACCGAATCGTATCAATACCGAAGGAAAAAATTGGGAGGATTTAAAAACAAATTAATTTTGGTTATATATTATAAAATACCCGAAAAATGGAATGGTATAATTTTTTTAAAAATAACTGACTGCATCGTCCCATTAACGCTCCTAGATGCTAGAAGCAAGGGAGTTTATATTCAAAATTTAATTGAACCCCTTATTTTTGCTCAAAATATAAAAATATATATACACATCGAAAAATATTACAATTTCAACAAATACTCTCTCTATTTCATATTAATTGATTTTTTTAGAGATTTTTCATTGTTAAAAATAATTGATTTATTCAAAGTTCAAGATGGATGTGTGAAGCTTTTTCCATATTTGTCCTTTCATTTATTGAAGTTTTATATTTTCTAGGAGATAAACCAAACTTCTTGCAAAGTCATATTTATGATTTTACAAAGGAGAATAGTGGAAAGTATGGTTTAAATTATGTACTTGAATGTTTTTCTTAATATGTGTGCATAACCGAACAAATTTAGTTACTATGGAATAGAGAGAATATTAATTATTGAACCTATACTTTCAAATGTACATTACAACAAATTTAATGCTAAGAACACGTACCTTACAAGGGTTGAATTTAAATTAATTTAAATCTTAAATATGTCTTTAATCAAGGCGAAACGAACATATATGGGAAGAATTTCAAGAATTTGTGAAAAGGACATTCATTAAACAATTTTTTTATAGCACTAAACTTAAATGATTGGCCACAAGGAAGGCATCATTAATCGTCTTCTCCACTTAAAAAGTGATGAAAGTTACCCATTATTATGTATTTTAGACTTTCTTGATTCTTCCCTCAAGGTCAATTTTATCTGTTTTGGTTCTAACAGAAGTAATTAAGCCATATAATACAAGGAAGGAAACAACAATAATCAAACAGTAATGACCTTTCAATCTAGCTTTATTGGTTTGTTTTAATATTCAAATTTGCAACAATTATGAATTTCTTTGGGGTTGGTGGATAGTTACTAGCATCAACAACTTTTAAGATATATGGATATTGGCATTGCGACAAGAAAAGGGATTTTGGTGGGAAAACAACATATCCCTTGTTGTTTAGTAGTGTGAGTCTGGTGGGATGTACGTAGAATTTACTTTTATTTTTATGGAATAGGTAAATTAATTTTGATAGATTTTCGACTTAAGAAAGAAAAAAGGAATTTAGTATGAACACAAATTTATCCCTAATTTTTAAGAGTTAATTAAGGGGATCATGAGGTTAATTATTGTTAAGTTATTTCATGTAATTGATTGAGAATTGCGGCGTTGTCTCTTTATATGATTTTGGATAGTTCTTTAAGTTGGTATTTGTAATTGAGTTAAGACTCTAGATTGGTTTTTTTTAATCATTGCAAAGCTTATCTCCCTCTCTCGCCCACCTCTCGCTCTATATATTTATATTTTAAAATGTATGTGGAATATATCTGGTATCCAAGATATATGTATCTAGTGTGATTCATATGTATTTGAGATACATAGACTATCTCGCTCGTCTGCCTTCTATCTTGCTCGCCTCTCTCCCTATTTCAGTGTATCTGAATAGCAAAAATACATGTATCTAGGTGTATCTAATTTGAAATATGATATAAAATTTATTAATTAGTGACACAATATGTAATTATTTCAAACTATATAAAAAATTAATAAATAGGATAGAAATTATTTGTAATTAGGTAATTTTTCCATTAAATATTGTGGCATCATAATTTAAGCCACGTATAACTAGCGTATACAACTAATGACTTTTTAGCCAAATAGAAAAAAAAAAAAAAGGATGTCTGCTTTTAATACTTTTTTAAAAAAATCGAATTTGACACAATATAAGAGAAGTCATCCTTTATATATCAATCATTACATTATTATATTATCATTATAGTGAACCCATTCATATTATTTATTTTATCGAATTTGAACCTAGACTTTATTTGCCGTTTGTATTAGAGATTTCTCTCTAGTGTATGTAATTATGATTTAATTATGTTTATTCATAATTAAACCACGTTATACCATGTAAAAATTTCAATGTAGGTAAGTGGAAAATGACGAACTAAAAAAGATGATTTTAATTTTTGCACCCAAAAAATGGCGTCATCAATATTTGGTCCCCAAAGTCCTGTCGCTGTTGAATTCTCCCACAAATAAGCCACGAAAAAAATAAAGTTATGACAATTAGTGGGCTTACGCAGACTTCCTAAAATCAATTCTGAATTCCACCATTATACTAATGATATATTGATGATATTTTGATTTTGTAGATTTTATCTCTTGATCTAAGTCGTTGTTATTATCAAGTTTAAAAGTGTATCTATTATTGTGAACTTGTTTTTATGCTTTGTAAAAGTTATATAATTTTGATTTTGTAGATTTTATCTCTTGAGCTAAATCGTTGTTATTATGAAGTCTATAAGTGTGTCTATCATTGTGAATTTGTTTTTATGCTTTGTAAAAGTCTCTTTATTTTTCTTTTTTATTTGGATGTGGAATTCATCTAAGGTATCATATTCACTTCTTTTTTTTCAAAAGCTTACCAATTTAAAAGTCTTTTGAATTTTCTTTTTGAACTCGCCCTCTTCAGGGACGTTACGAATTCATTTTTTACATTAAAATATGGATGTTCAAAAATTATAAGAGCCATCAATATTATTGATATGAAAATGATGATGAATTAATATATTTTAATGTTATAGATAATTCCTTTCTATTTGTTTATGTTTTGTTGGTAGTCATCATAGAAGCTATGTGTGGGAAGCGCGTTTACTTAGAACTCTCTTCATTAAAAAATTATATTATATAAATTGAGTAAAAACGAATTCTTTGATATATACAAGTGAAGTGCCCCTTTAACAGTTTATTGTATTCACTAGCCGCGTATAATAGATTTTTTCATAAAAAGAGTCAGCATTTGAAGAAGCAACAACTTATAAATTTATAAAAATTCAATAATTTTTGTTCGCCTATAATAAACCCAATTATTATATATTTTATATTAATTTAATATTATTATAAAAAATTATAAATTATAAATTTTGAATCCACCTTATTAATCAAGCAATATTATAACGTAAGAAAGAGAAGAAGGCCAATTTGGGGTGAGGAGGAATTTGAATCTTTGCCACGAAGCATCAACTAATTTAATTAATAGTTATGTATATGAGATGGGTAGGTTTTCTAATCTTCTTTGGATTCCCACTACCACTACTATTTGCTAAAGTTTGGCACTTAATTCCTAAATATTGTTGACAAGTTATTTTTATGTGAAATTTTAGTAAAGTTTTATCACGTATTTGATCATAATTTTTTTAAAAAATATTTGATTGTTTTAAAAAAAAATTATTTTATATCAGTTAATTTGAAAAATTAATAAAAATATTCATAAGTTTGTATTACCATTTTATAATGAATACGTTCTATTAAAAATAAACCTTATAGCATAATTGATAACAATCAACAACAACAAAATGATAATATGGGCAAGAGAAATACATTAATCGCATTAAAAATAAATTATAGAAAGGAATAGTCTGGTTATTTATTAATAGATAGATATTTTTTTAATGTCGTTGGTTGGCCACGTTAATAGAGTAAGTTTGTAGATAAATACTAGTTGGAATTAATAAATGATGGATGTTTTATAATATATAAAAGTTTGTGGTAATTTTAAAATTTTTACAACTTCTCAATTTCTCAAGTTCTAATTTTTTTCTAGAACTTGAAACTTGGGATATTTGCCAAATATTTTAGTCAATTAATGGCAAATTATATGGTCAAACACTAATTTCAAAAAAAAAAATCAAGTTTTTCCCAAAAACTATTTGGAGCGAAACGGCACCTTAATCAAGAAAGTTGTTTCTATAGTGGCAACCTTTGGGGTGGCCTAGTGGTTTGTGCTTGAGAATTTTATATTGGATGTCTCAAATTCGAAACCCCTTGCCAGTAAAATCAAGGAATTTGCCTTTTGAGTTGAGCTTGTTTACGAGTTATTATATAAAAACGAGGATTTTACTTTATGCGCACACAAAAAATAACGGTTGCGGATTTACCTTGTTATAAAAAAAAATGAAATGGCACACAATAATTCTTATATAGAATTTCTTAGGTTCTAATTAGGTGTTGTTGGGTACAAATTTTAAACCAATATATATGTACACACATTCAATAGCCAGCATGAATAATTTCTCGTGGATAAGATTGCTTGCTGGTGAAATTTTTCTTCTTAATATTTCAATTTAAGTAAACCAAACAAATGACGTTTCTTTGGTACATTTATGTGATCATCAACATGAAAGAATACTATCTGTGGACGTACTTTTTCGGTTTCAGTTTATGTGACATTGTTTGACTTGATATAAAATTTAAAAAAAAAAAGATTTTTGAGATTTGTAGTCTAAAATTCTCATTGACTGTTCGTGTGACTATAATAAATCATTTCATTCAAGATAAAAGTAGAATTTAAAGTTAAATTATTTTTAATTATATAATAATGTTATTCTTGTTGATACGGACTAAATAGAAAAGGGTGTTACATAGTTTGGGACAAAAGAGGTACGTATTAGTTTACAAAATAATTAAAGGTCATGTGATCACAAATTAGTTAAGTCAAAATTTAAACGAAAAGAAACTTAGGTCATTCACTTATTTAGTGGACTATAGCTAATTAACCTTGTGTCTACGGAAATGGAGCAATAATGTAAGGACGGATAAGGACTGTGGTGGAATAGTAAGCATTTTTTTCATTCTTAATCAAAAATTTTGGATTTAAGCCTTGAGCGAATGAAATTGCCTTATTTTAACGGAGCACTAGAATCAAAATTTAGTTGAGTTCCAATACAAAAATTCGTTTTTATATGTGATAGGAAATGGGAGTATAGTAGACATGCCACTTGATGTGTGAGCATATCAATTCTTTCCAAGTATGGAATCCTACAACGTTCGGATGATTCCCCAAATTGGTGGGGATTCTTTAATTGTTCACAAAACCATAAGTTTTTAGCCATATATTAAAAAAAAATGTGAATCACATCATATCACATCAATTATTTCAATTAGTACTCAAGTCATTCTCTATACAAAAAGGTGATGCATTGGAATCATAGCCTAATTCACATTCCCCTAATCCATTGCTGTCCATTGATGCCAAAGACATCATTTTTTTTTTCTTTTGGTTGGAATGCAATAACAACAACATAGCCAATCAAGTTTTATAAGTGAAATTTAAAAAAGTGGTGTCAATGCAGATTTTATTCTATCTTTGTAGGATATAAAAGTTATTTTTTTTTTATAAATCTTCGATTCAAGATAATTATTTTTCAAAACAATTCAATAGAAATTTGATTGAAATGAATATCATTTAATTACAAATACTATAAAATTAAATGATATATGTGTGTTTATGTGTGTGAAATACTAGCGTGTTTAATTTCTTTTTTTACTCCTTAAAAATTGTTTTAATAGGTAAGACATTTTTTAAATAAAATTTTTAATAGGTAAGACGGAAATTGCAATTGGATTAATTAGCTGTTAATTAAGAGTGAGGCTGTGGAAATTTTATTTGAACTCGTGATACTTTTAATCGATAAAAATGATAACTTACTTACTTACTAAAAGGATTAAAATATCTTTACAGTGCTTGCATATTACTATATGCATTTTATTTTTGGACCTAATGTGGGCACGTAAACATAATGATTATTGTGGTTAGAAATACGTATCATATTCTTGTTGAATATTGGTTGCATCTATCAATATTGAGATAACTCCAAATCTTAAAAGAAATAAATTGCAAATTGGAATTCCAAATCGTGAAGATTCCCTATAGAATTTTCTGGACTACAGTAATATTGAAATTCATACTAATTTCACGTTATATATTAGTACTATTAGACTTAGATCCGTTTCCCATATATACATCAGCAAATTAAAGAAAATTCTGTAACTGTAGAATAATTTGATATTAAAACAGATATGATGCTTATTCCCATTTATATTTATTTGGCTGCAAAATATCAAGTGTCGAAAAACATGTAGCTGAAGAAGCCAAACAATTAGTACTAATTATGCTAGAGAAATTGTTAGATTATTTACTGGTCAAGCTCTTCTGATTAGTTCTATTTACTACTAATTATTATTGGCCCTTTTAAGCATTAAATTAAAATATTCGTCACTATTATAATGGGTTCAAGATGTGGAAGCACTTAGTAAAATAACTTGTATTATGATAGACTATCAACATCACATTTCTTGCTATGCGAATACTCTTCTTCAGATCCTACGTGAACGCAGAATGTTTTGTGCATCAAATTATCTTTTCATAATTTCTGGCTCCAGCTTCCAATGGGATGGACGCGAAGAATAGCGCTTATTTGGCCAAGTTTCTAAAATCAACTTATTTTGAAATGTGTTTGTTTAAAAAAAAATACTTTTATAAGAAGCAGTTTGTTTTTGGCAAATAAATTTTAAAAATACTTTTGAAGAGTAATTAGAGTTTAACTAAGCTTTTAAAAGTCTTACTAAGTGTTTTTTTTTCAAAAGAGTGCTTTTCAAAAAAGTGTTTTTTGAATTTATTTTTTAAAAATCTGAAAAACATATTATAATACCTCCAAATACACTTATTTTCTTCCAGAAGCTTTGTCAAACACCATACTTCTTAAGAAAATAAATGTTTTTGCCTTCTCCAAAATTGACCAAACAGACTAAGGAATCAATTTTGGTTCTTCTCTAAACGTTATTTAAACATAAAATTAACCTATTTTGACATATGCTAGACTATATTTAGGAAGTTAAATATTTTAAGTAACTTATTTGAGTATCTCTTCCTGTTCCCTGCTACTTTGCTTCCTAGAAATAAAAGATTCTCCAAAAGAATTACTTATTTGATAAGATACCCCAATTAAGCACTAATAATTTAAAGTAATGGAATACAATGAGAAATTTTAACCGGCGGTGAACTTAAGATTTCAATTTGGCGGGTTCAAGTTTTTAAGTGTTTGCTACTAAATTCATTATACTTTAGAAATATGGATTGAAAATGTAACTTTTCAAACAATTTGTACATCTTAATGAGTTAATAGAACTTTTGGTCTATTAACAATTCTCATAATGTCCAATCATCTTTTTTATTTTTTTATTTTTGGGCACGATAGACCCGGTAGTATCGACAAATATTAAATGGCTCCTAAATTTAGGAATTAGCACTTGTATGGCTTACCATATTTGGCTGAATAAAAAAAGATATAAGTAGTGGATGTAGATGGACAATAAATAAATAAAAAAGTCTGGTAATGAGTCATGACGCTATGCGTAATTTTAGACAATTATTAATTAGTTAAACAAAAAGTTGAGTTAATATAACTACTAATTTTATTCCCAAAAAAAATTGATATTTGAGGAAACAATATTTCTTACTGAAATTTTTAAAGAATAGTGTTTAAGCAGTTTTATAATATTTGGGTAAAATAAAAAGATAATCATAAGCATTTAATTTTAAGTCAAAATAATTAAATTAAGTCATAAATAAAAAATCAATCCAAACATGTTCTTTAACTCGTAAATAATTGAAGAAAAATCTTTTCAAACTCACTTTTAAATGAACGAGTCTAAATTCTACGTGCGTAAGTAATGTTTACATAATTAATTACTTATTAGATAATAATAAATACTACAACAACAACATACCTAGTGAAATCCCACTAAGTGGAGTTTTGGAAGACTAGAATGTGCGCAGACCTTACCACTACCTCGAGAAGGTAGAGAGACTGTTTTCAAAAGACCCTCGGCTCAAGTGTCTCAAATCCAAGTAAAAAAAATTAAGAAACAATAAAGACAGCATAACAATGAATAAGAAAGTCTACAATGAAGAAACAACACTAACATCAAAATAGTGTGATAATATAGACAAGATACACAATACAATACGCTGATCCTCCACTAATCCCTCACCTCTACTAACCTTCTACCCTAATACGAGTTATCCACTTCTCTTATCTAGGGTTATGTCCTTGGTAATATAGAGTTGCGTCAAATCCTGTCTAATCATCTCTCTCAAATACTTCTTAAGTCTACCTCTACCTCTTCGATTTCTCCCTACAAACATCGTCTCGCATGGGCTTCAACACGCCTCCTTCGCGCATGTCCAAACCATCTTAGTCTTGCTTTCCTAATCTTGTCTGCCACAGGAGTCACTTCTACCTTCTCCCGAATAACCTCATTCCTAATCTTGTCTCTCATAGTATGACCATACATCTATTTCAACATCTTCATCTCCGCAATATGCATCTTCTGAACATGAGAGTTCTTGACTGGCCAGCACTCTACCTCATACAATAGGGAAGGTCTAACCATCACTCTACAAAGCTTCTCTTTAAGTTTGGGTGGTACCTTCTTATCGCATAGGATTTTAGACGCAAGCCTCCATTTCATCCATGCCACCCCAATGCGATGTGTGACATCACTGTCGATGTCCTCACTATCCTAGAGTACAGACATAAGATACTTAAAAATTTCTCTCTTAGGAATAGGTTGTGTGGCAGTCTTCACTTCTATGTCTGCTTCATATACCACACCACTGAATTTACAATCCAAATACTCTGTTTTGATCCTGCTCAACCTGAATACTTTGGACCTAGAGTCTGTCTCCAAACATCCAACCTAATATTAACTTTGTCTTGTGTCTCATCAACCAATACTATGTCGTTTGCAAATAACATACACCAAGGAACCTTCTCCTGAATAGATCGCGTCAACTCATCCATCACCAAGGCGAATAGGAAAGGACTAAGGACTGATCCTTGGTGTAGCCCTACCTTTACTGGGAAGTGCTCCGAGTCTCCTCCCACCGTTCTAACCCACGTCTTAGCTCTACCATACATGTCCTTTATCGCCCTAATATACACTATCGGAACACTGTTAGCCTCCAAACACCTCTAAAGAACATCCCTTCGGACTTTGTTATAAGTTTTTTCAAGGTCAGTGAACACCATATGAAAATCTTTCTTCCTTTCCATATACTTCTCAATCAATCTCTTCATAAGGTGGATGACTTCGGTAGTCGAACGTTCTGGCATGAATTCAAATTGATTTTCAGAAGTAGACACTCATTTCCTCACCC